>NC_133156.1:141249172-141874172 GCF_040802235.1 Manis javanica
AGCATGATTCACATTCACTCAAAAATAGCATTTATGTTCTGTGAGCTTACAATATTTTAATAAGTTTAAATACATGGTGTCTATCTTGAAACATGCTTACTAAAATAAGGAAGTGTACATTTTTGTTATAAAAAACAAATGTCTTCTGTTGATAGTTTCTTTTGTATCCTGAAAAATAGAAAAATGTTCATATTGATTTTAAAAATTCCTTAGCACTTTCAGAAACCCAAAGTCAAAAATCTCACATTACTTGTAGCAATAATGATTGCCTAACTTATTATTAAGGCTAAGCACACACAGAGAATATGTGTTGATTCTATTGATATGATACACAGAAATGATTTACTTTCTGTAACATTAGTTTCTACTTAGACAAAGTATTATAATTAGTACATCAAAATTACTTATCTACTTCCATTCCAAATAAACCAAATCTACTTATCTCACAATTTCAATTTAAAATTCAATGTTTATATACTTGATACCCAAGCTAATCTATATTTCTAAAGAATGAATATTGTCCTTCAATATGACTGCATATTTTTATCTAACCAATTTTCCACTTATGAATAATGTTTTTCCAATTAAGACAGAGTCACAAACATATTTTTGAAATCAAACAGATTATTTCTTAATGGTCGAATGAGTCATTTCACAATTCTTTGGTTTTATTATCCAGTTAATCTTCATATATGCTATTTGCATTTTCCTTGCCAAAAGCAAGTAGATGTAGAATTGCTTAGGTCCTAACAAATTGGCCAACACAAAATTTGATCAAACTTTTATAAACCTTGCCCATTTAATTTCTATAATCTATCACATGCAATTTAGTGTAACTTATAATGAACAGTGGGGTAAATGGATGTTTTCACCCAGCATTTCCAGAATCTCCCAGTCAGTCTTAATCCATTTACATACCAATGGATGTTCACCACAGCAGAGCCTCCAGTCAATCCAGGGTAAGGGGTGGGGAGAAAATGGCCAGTCTCTCCTCCCCTCCATTCCTGGTAGCTAAGTGGTGTGGTGCCAGCCATTCACCACAGAGCTGCCCATTGAGTTCTTGTCGGAGGGGTCCGGAGGAGCGCATGCCTTGGGGACAGATGGAGAAAGGGCTGGCTAGCAAACTCCAGCAAGCTGTGAGAAATACAACCCCTTTAGCCCAACCTGCTGCTCCCTTTTCCTCCTTTGGTTTCACCGGATTCATGGGGAATTTGTCCTGGGCAGGAAACACCTCCTTTACTCCCAGAGCTACATGAATATATTAATAACTTACTATTTAATATTATACAGTGCATATGTTGAAAATATGTATTTACATATTTAATATTTGACTTATTACTATTATGTATATTTAATCACCTATTGGAAAATTTCAAAATAAAGCTAGTTTATACTACCTGTGAAGTTCTTTACTGTGAATTTGTTACGAATTTTTTGTTTCCTCCTATCTTTTGCCTAGTATGTTACTTTTTTCCCAATTACTTTGTAAGAGCTTTGGTTAAAGTTTATCAGTTAAGAAATGGTTACAATAAGATTGCAATTTAAATAAGATGGCAATTGATTTCTCTTACATAAAGATGAAAGATTCTAACCTTGCGTGCATCCATGGTCCACAAAGCATTCCAGGAACTCAGCTCTTTCCAGAATATTTTAATATTTCTAGTTTGATACCCTTATTCTCACCATCTGTATTTTAGGCAAAAGCAAGAGAAAAGAGACAAAGAATAAGATATACAAAGGGATAGCCCCAGTTGTTTGAAAAAGATAACTAGAAGTTGCCCCAGTATTTTTATTGTTTGAAGTAGGTAATTCTTTAACGTTTTTATCTCTGGTTTTAGAAATATACTAATAGCAATTTTCTACATTCCAAAACTTAAAATAAAAAATAGTTCCTTAAAAATGTTAGCAGTTTAATAATTTTGATAGAAATTAAAATTCATGTGAACTCTGATGTTGTTTGGCAGGGAGGTAGGGGTTCATTTTTCATTCAGATAGTCTCAGCACCATTTATTAACAAATTCAGTCTTTCCACAACTGGTCCTAAAAGGCATAGTTACACAGCTTGCTTTTGTTCATATACCTGCGCTAGGCACTGGGCTTTCTTTTCCATTTTGTCAAGACAAAATCCATTAGGGATTTGATTGAAACAACAGTAAATTTCATGTTCTTAACATGAGTGAGAAACAGAGTGAGGCATTTCTGTGGCCCACTTGGCTACAATTCTTCTAGATTTCAAGAGTTATCTCTGGCTTTATTTCCCATTTCACTTAATGTTTTGATCTTCTGTCTAAACAAGTTTGTCAGACAGGTTTATGCAGATTTCAGCAGATGGTAGCTGTACTGAAGACTGATGTCTGACTGCCGACAATTTCTGGTTTCACCCTTGCTCCTTCCTTTGCGTCCCATGCCAGGGCAAGCTGGTAAGGAAGCTTGGCTGCTTCCTCCACGGGCATCATTTGGGGATTGAAACCACACAAGGCCCTGCTCTCCCATGACGATCTGGCTGTCCCCAGCCCCAGCTGTAACAAAATCCCAGACTGGTTACCTTTCCTTGCTCTCTCAAGATCTCATCCTTACTTGAGAGGCCTGCCCTGCTCTCCCCAGAGACATCAATCGTGTAAATAATAAATCTTTCTTTTCCTGTAAATAATAAAATAATATATATATTATTGTTATTATAAATAATAAAATAATAAAATAATAAATGAATCCTGTAAATAAATCATTCTTGGTGCTTGTGGGGTGTGTGTGTGTGTGTGTGCGTGCGCGCATGTGTGTGTGCGTGCGTGCGTGCGTGCGTGTGTGTGTGTGTGTGTGTGTGTGATCATCAGCCTCAGAAACCGAACCACATTTCGGGGGAGGGATCCACGTGCGTCCTCAGGTTGAGCATGCTGCAGCACTTCCCACAGCACCCAGCGCCAGTGATAATGGGCTCCCGCTTCAGGAGCAGCCTTTCAGTATTCCTGCCTCCTGATAGCATCTTCACACTGGCAACATCTCCCGACCAGTCCACACTTCTTCCCGATGTTTTATCATTGTATTTACTCTCCATCTCACTGTTGAAACCTTCTATTGCCCTTCTTCCATTTCTTTTTCTGGTCTTCATATATTTGGTATCTCAATATTACACTATTTACTCTGCTCCAGGAAACAAACGACTTTCTCTATCTGCAAGGAAGGTGCTTATTCCACGCTTGCAGTCAACTATGCACACTTCCTTTATGCTTTCTTTTGTGTTTGAACGAACTTCCCACTATCTTAATGTGGAATGAATAAAAGAACCTAATGTTTGAAATACATAAACCTACCAAAGGCTCACACCACAGTGTGGGGTAAATGGCAGTTTTCACCCAGAAGGCCCAGAATCTCCTGCCTGGCCTTAGTCTATTTACATACCAGGGGGTGTTTACCACTGAGAGCCTCTGGTGGATTGGGGGCAAGGGGTGGAGAGAAAATGACCATTCTTGACTCCTCACCATTCCTGGTAACTAATGGGTCTGATGCCAGTCAGTCACCATGGCCCCACCCATGGAGTTCCTCCTGGAAGAGTGGGGTGGAAGAGTAGGGTCAGGCAGAACCTGGCCTGGCAAGGAGCTCAGGCAAGCTGTGAGCAATAAAAACTGTGTCTTCCAAAGTACCCTTCCCTTTGTCCCCCTTTGGTTTCATCACATTCATAGCAAACTCACCCCAAGCCAGGAACGTCATTCGCCCAGAGCTACAAATAACCTTCCCAGCTTTCCTCTACCTATTGGAAGGTGGGCCTTCGTTGGGGCTACAAAATTCCTGTCAGGACAGTGCTGATTCCTTCCATAATGCTGCTCAGTAGATAGCCGGTTCACTTGTATTTCAACTTTGACTTTAGAGGTTTCTCCCAATGCAGAATTAAATGCAGATTGTCTTTTGTCAAATTTCCTTCTTTCCCATGTGCCCTAACCTTGCTTTATTAAGCTGCTGCGTGTGAAGCCATTGTTGACAGTGGCTCAAGATACTGAATTCTGCACCATCTGTCTACCATAATTTCAAGTCATCTTTAGGTGCATCTGCAGGGACACCACCTCCTGAACATACACATAAACACGTATTCACACAGGAAAATGCTGGACTGTAGGCCTAAACTCTCCTGTGGGAAGTCCCTGCTCTGGTCAACCTGTGCCGCATGTTCACATGGGATCAGTAAGACACATTCATGCTCCTGCTGAGAAAACTATACTGACATCAGAGCTGAAGTCCGTGAGCTTCAGCTTGTAGAAGGTACTGCTCTCCACCACAGGACTGTTTGGCAAAGGCACGAAGTAACGGGTCTGTGTTACTTTTCCCAATGTCACGTCCTCCTACTCCTGCAGCAGCAACAAGAATAGGAGGAGAAGGGGAAGGAGGAAGCATAGGAGGCACAGTGCTGATGAAGGAAGGACCTCTGGTTCCTGAAGACAGAAAAATGTCCACCCTACCAAGGATCTACAAAGGGTCAAAGTCCCACAAGTGTATCTGAGTCACACACACACACACACACACACACACACACCTCTCTTAGGTCAATTTCTCTCAAAGTGCTTCTAGACTGTAAGCATCAACAATTTTTATTTTAAAATTCCCATCAACACGGAAATTTTTGAAATGCAAATTCTTGAACTATTCCCCAGGAGCTTCTGAATTAGAACTCTGGAAGAGGAGTGCAGCCATCTGTGTGTAAAAAAAAAAAGTTTTGTCCCACAGACTTCTTCAATGGAACTAAATGCCATGCGGAAAGGGAAGGGCTTGAGTGGACCTACCCCACCCTAATTTGTGGAGAAAGAACTCCTTTCCAGTCAGGATCCCAAAAGCCACAGATGAAGAAAGCAGATGTCATGCAGAAGGCTGAAATGTTAAAAACCTTGTGCAGCATGCTGAGAAATCCAATCCCTACCTTGACGCAAGGATGAGGAGGACGGGTGCCTGGAACTCACGCAGTCGTCCACAATGCTCTAGAATTAGAACACAGAGGTCTGTTTGCAGGAAAAACATGCCATTGCATGTATTAACATACTGCAGTCCACTTCAGAGCAGAGCTGATCATATTTTTAAGACAAATCTTTCCTGTGTTCTTTACCCCTTCTTGACCTTTTCTGGAAAATGCACACATTTGGGCAGTCCCATTATGATTTACTCTTCTGATACTTGGTTGATGCTGAGAATCTAAAAAAAGCAAAGGAAGCATAAAAAGGAACTCATCATTCATGCATATTGTATGTTTTCCTCTTGCAGTATGCTCTTTGCTTTTTTTGCATATTATATACTAACTTAGGTCTCTTGACTATACTCTGAATTTCTCAATACTGAGAGAAAACAAACCAAATCCTGGGTGTATTTTGCTCTGGTATATCTGCTCTTTTTTAAAAAAAATAGACCAGAAAAAAATAAGGAGACCAAGCACTATTCTCCTGAAAATCACATCTTTTTTTTCATATGAATTATTCAGCTGTACTAAAGAAAGACAGACTTAAAATAACACACCTGTATGTACACCACACCTGTATGTACACCAAGAGATGGATAACACAAACATATCCAAGAAAATGTCAATGAGCTCTACTTCTCCAGTCTCTTTTTTGAAGCCTGTTTCATGTGTGCTGCATGAGAAGTTCACATGAGGAATGAGTTATATTCGAAAGAAATTGCATTGTTTCAAGAAGCGTTAGTCAGATACACAGAAATGCACTTCAAAGAAGATGGTATATTAAAAGACTCTAATGGCAAGGTATAAATGGCAGAAGAATTGCAACTCTGCTAAAATCAGACAAATATTTTAATGAAATACTTCCTGAGCTAATAAATAAAATGGACTGTAGGTAGGATTATTCTCCTAACTGAAAATAAATATAACTTGATTTTTTTAAAAAGCTGCAAAGGAAGGGGAAATTTAATCCATCCAGAAATAACTTGGAATATATGAAATCTGTTTTATGCTTTTTGTACATGTGGCCAAGTTATCTTTTTCACTAGTTAAAGAAAAAAGTTTCTTGATTTTGTAGTATGTGTATAAACATTTTAAGAAGCAGTTTCAGAGAACTGTCTCCTAAGACTGTTGACATTTTTCATATGTAGCAATCAGCATTCCATCATGTGTAAATCTATTAAGATAAATTCCAACAAAAAATTGCAGAAACATATTGCATTAGTACTGCATTTCAGTGTATTAATGAATGAGGAATAAAATGCTACCAATATTGTATAAATATAAGAAATCACAGACACATTATTAAATGGGCAGTACTATGGCATTTCAACAACAAATACAATGTTTGACTTAATTTATTTTCATGGTAGTGTTTCCCTTATCTAACAAATGAAACACTAAGAATTTTTGTAAAGAGCCATGCCTTATCTTAAGGATGCTTGAGTTGGTTCACTGACATATTTCTGAATCTTCTCAATTTTTCTTTAAGATGCCAAAAATGCATTCCTAAAGTGGCAGGAAAGTTCTCAGCAGAAAAATTTTAATCCCAGGCAAATCTAACACCTTAAACATTGCACTGGGGAACGCTTTTAATAGCTGTGCTTAGAAACAACCTAACTGCCAAAAAATAGTATTTTTAATAAAACTGTTTTATACTCATAAAATGAAAGACAATGAACTTAGTAAAAATAGTGATATGCCTATACATTTATCAAATTAGAATAGATCTTTTATAGGTTAAATGAAAGCAGGGATTTGGGGCACAACAAGTTAATGTGCAGGCATTTACAGCTGACCCTTAAACAATGTGGGGGTTAGGAGCACTGACCCCCAAGCAATCAGCAATCCACATACAACTTCTGACTCCCCAAAAACTTGATTACTGATTGCCTATTTACCAGAAATCTTACTGATAATCTAAACAGTCTATTTACACATATTTTGTATATGTACTCTGTACTATATTCTTACAATAAAGTAAGCTAGAGGAAAGAAATTATTTTTTCAAATTGTCATAAATGTCCAAAAATTTTTTCACCATAGTTATTGAAAAACATCCATATATAAGTGGACCTACACAGCTCAAACCTGTGTTTTTTAAGGGTCAACTACACATTAAAAATAGTGGGATTGTTTGTTAACAGGCAAGTGTAATGAGACCTGGAACTGTGTCTTACTCACTACTCTCTTCCTAGCATTTCTTCTAATTTCAGCTAATGTGTCCGTGTCCTAATGAAGTGCACATTTCCTTTATCTCAAAGTTACTTCCGTCTGGCCTCTTGGTTCTCCTACTTCAGATCAAGGTATTGGTACCAGTTTGCTAAATCAGCCTTAAGAAAATACCATAGACTGAATATCTATCTATCATCAGTCTATCTATCTATCTACCTATCCATCATCTATCTAAGCAAATATCTATGCCTTCCCAAATAAAAGCATGGGGTAACACATGGACATTTTGCTAAGCTTGAGGGAGAACCAACAAACTTCAGCTGGGAATTTATATTGTGATATAATAAAGAATATTATCAGGTTATATATCCACTTCTATTTGGCATAAAACTTTATAAATGGAGATGAGTATGATATAACAAATTTGCTTTTTACTTCAAAAAGTCAATTAATCTCAACTTACACACTCACTATTAATAATTTGATGTGCAAAAGAGTCTGTGTTTCTCCTGTGCTCTCTAGCTTCCTCCATCTCTGAGATCATTTGATTGTCATTAAAACAGTGTTGCCACTCTGAGTAATTTCACTGTGTGAAGAAGTGCTTCAGTTCTTTTTTAAAGGCTTGATTGCCCCTTTGTCTTGCAGCTAAATTCTGTGAAGTCCAGAATACATTTTTTTCTTTAATTGTTAGTTTTGTGCTTTGTATTGAAGTACACTTCATATTGATCCTCAGATGCCATTCAAAGCAGTCTTGTTCAAATTGATTATTCAAATGGAAATCTAAGGACTTTCATGACATATACAGTTTATACAAAAATATCTCATGCATATCTCTGCTCCCATTGGGACTTCATGCACTACTTTTTCAGAGTAACTGTAGGCTTGCAAACTGAGTCATTCTGTAGTGAATTTAGGCATCTATTTAAAAGAATCAATCATTAACTGTTTACTGAGATAATCTAGAAAATAAAGCAAGAAACCTATGGCATTTGATAAATAACTTTTATTACGGTCTAAGAATACTTAATATGAAATCTACCCTCTTAACAAATACTGAAGTTAAGCACAAATTTTGAAGCACAATTCTATGTTGTTACCTACAGGTACAATGTTGTATAGTAGATCTCTAAAACATTCATCTTGTCTAAGTGAAACTTTATGCCCAATGAATAGAAACTTGCCTTTTCCCCTCCTCCAGCCCCTGACAACCACCATTCTGCTCTCTGCTGCTTTGAGTTTGACTCTTGTAGATCCTCAAATAAGTGGATTCATACAGTGCTTGTCCTTCTGTGACTGGCTTATTTCTCTTAAAAAATGCCTGCTAAGTTTTATATATATATATATGATAGATAGATAGATAGAGTGGAATATTATTCAGCCTTTGAAAAGATGTGCTAGGAGGGAGTTGGTTCTGAGAATTGAGTGAATCTAAAGTCAAGGAAGTTAAGAAAGCAAGCAGGTTTATTATACTCTGTTCATAGGGCAGGCCCTGACCTAGTGTCAGACAGGCCTTGAATACTTAGGGAGAGTTCAAAGGGTTTTTAGAAGGGGTGTAGTGTTATGCAAACAAGTGTTGATTGATGGGCTGGCAATGAGGTAAGCTAATTTTTACTGCAAATACTCTTTCCCATAATTATTTCTGATTTCCTACCAAGGGATTATTGCAACTAAACTGCAATGTTGGTATTATTTTTATGACTTTATAACAAGGAAAACTCACTTTAGGACACCCCAGGAGCATGCCCAGTTAGACTTTAGCTTGTGGAATTTCTCAATGCTCTTGATGGAAATCCTGACACTTGATCAACGTGGATGAACCTGGAGGATATTATGCTATATGCCAGACACAGAAAGACAGATATTGCATGATCTTTACTGTAAGTGGAATCTAAAAAAAGAAGAAAATCTGAATTCATTTTAACAAGGAATAGAGTGATGGTTATCAGCAGCTGGCATGTAGCTGGGAAAGGGAAATTAAAAATAAAAAAAATTAAAAGGTAGTGGCTTGGGCTGAGGTTCAGAGGGAATTATTGTTCAAAAGATAGAGTTTTAGGTTTGCAAGACGGAAGGAGTTCTGGAGATGGATGGTTGCACAATATAAAAATGTGCTTAAAACCACTGAGCTGTATACTCAGTAAACTTCATGTTGTCTGTGTTTTATTACAATAAAGAAATTGAGTGAGGGGAGTCCTCAGTGAGTCTTTCTGGTTGTTTTTAAGCAATGGGGCTTTTTAATATCTGGTTACCTCTTGCTCTCTCCTCATTTTTGGTCACAAACCATCATATGCTCACACCATGTCGTTTTCTTTGTATGTTATCCTTATTGTATTTTACTCTGTTTTTTGATCTGTGAGTTGATACATTTATCAGTTTTAAATCTAACTGGCAATTAACTTGTCAAATTGTTTTGCCACATGCTCTCTGCAACTACAGTCATATGTACTAGCCTATGTCTCTTACTACCTTTTAAAGTCTGTTCCTTTATTGCCTCTTATTTTTACTCTCTAAGTTTTAGTTTGGATTTTTTTTTCCATTAACTGTTTAAAAATTCACTAATATTATCTTTTGTTATATCCAGTTGCTTTCAATAAATTAGTTATTAATTATAAATACTGTTTTTTCCAATTGTAGGCTATCCATTTGCTTTATTATTATTATTATTGTTATGGATATTTCAATCTATTGTAATGCCTGTCTTTGCATCCATTGCGTCAAGCTTTTCCTTTATTTTTTTTAATGCAGCCATAATAATTAAATTTTTCTTACTGGCATCATCATCTGTGAGTTTGTGTGTATTTAAAATTTTCCCTGGATTATTAGTCACATTTGCAAGTTTGTAATAATTTTTTTCATTATGTAATAAACTTAAGATAATGTTAGTTTTCCTCAAATTTTTTCATGGCTTTCCACTATTAAGCCTGAGGGGTCCAGCTACTGGTTTAATACATATGTGTGATTGTTTTCAGGTCTGACTGTAATTAATTAAAAATGGTCAGACCTCACAAATGAAGCTGCCTCCCCACATCAGACGTGAGGCACAGTAAATGCACTGCAGTCTCTGAAGAGAATTTCAGGTAAGAACTCAGGCCCCCTTGGTCAGTTATGTTCTTCACATATTTTTGATCCTATCCCTGGAACCCTCTTTATCTGAGAAGTCAGACAGAGGTCATCTTCAGATAGATCTTCTGAGGCCTCCATATGGGGGGAAGAGGAGGAAACCTCAAAGACCCTTTCCCTACTCTGACTCAGCATCCTTCTTCCAAGCCTTGGGGTCCATGAAGCTGTCCAAGCTTTTTGTTCAGGGACCCCTCAATAGTAAGACAACACCCACCCCTGCACTGACTCGCCTGACTCTCCACCCATGCACTCTCCTTGCAGAAAAGTAGATCGCAGGGAAGGGGTCCATGTTTTCTCTAGTTCTAGCCTCTTGCTTATACTACCGCAGTAAGTGATGAAAGGCTAACTCTTTCATTCTAGGCTTGTTGCTTTAATGAGCAGCTCAAGTGACTGACAGTGCAGCTCTCTCTCCCAGCTCAGAAAAACTCCTGACAGGTGTGTAGGATGTGGGATTTAGCTAGTTTGACACTGCTTGCACTTCAGCTTAATTTTATATATACATATATATACATATACATATATATATATATACACACATAACATTTCTAGTTAGTTTTGACTGACTTAAAGGGGTGAGATTTCTCATGTTTTTGGTGTCAGTTTCTCCATCAATGAGCACTTTGTCCCTTAACTTTTGAAACCCTATAGAAGGCTTTACTCTTCTAGGTGCTTCCATCATTTCCTAGCTTGATACACTGTGTCATCATCCGTAAATGCCCCTGGTAAAAACTGACCATGCATCTATTGCTTTTCTAGATTATAATTAGTTATGCCAGCCCACACAGCTATCACAGGCTTCTCTTCTTCCTTTGGAAAGCCCAGTAGTCTCCTTCAACCTATGACAGGCACAAACCTCAGAGTGAGATCAGACTCAACAGATGTCCACAGGATTGAAAATGGCCATTTTCAATGTCCTTAAAACACTATATTTATTTATTCACTTATTTATTCATATATATATATATATTTTTTTTCTTAACTGGATTTTTTAAGTTTCTGCTGTAGGACTGATTCCTTCAATACATTCCTACTAAGTGCTACATACTTTGTGGAAGGGAAAGCCCTCTTTAGTCATACTTTATACCCTGATTTAAATATTCCCCCTCTATAGGAATTAAAATCTCTAATGTTGAGTGTAGAGAATTAGGAATATAAATATTTGGAAAATACATGTGTGATAATGCTTAGATGAGTTCTTATACTTGGGGAATTAGTCTCTGGTAGTTACAATGCTATATAAATGAGCACTAATTTTATTTTATTAATGTACTTAATGCATGCTAAGTTCCTTAAATCCCTAAAATGTATCACTTAACTTTAAGTCAAACATGAGATATATTTTCAGTGCACATACTTAAAAGTAGATATATAACATAAAACTTTAAAATAAGTAAAGTAGAAATGATCGTTTAAAAAGTAGCCCAACAGGGAGGAGCCAAGATGGCAGTGTGAGTAGGACAGCAGAAATCTCCTCCCAAAAACATACATATTTTTGAAAATACAACAAATACAACTATTCCTAAAAGAGAGACCAGAAGATACAGGACAACAGCAGGCTACATCTACACCTACGAGAACCCAGTGCCTCACAAAGGGGAAAGATACAAGCTGTGGCCAGGCAGGACCTGAGCGCCCCTCACCCCAGCTCCCGGCGGGAGGAGAGGAATCAGAGCGGGGAGGGAGAGGGAGCCCAGGACTGCTAAACACTGAGCCCTAGCCATCCTCACCAGAGCGCAAACACACAGTGTGTGGTGTGCTGGATACTAGGGAAACAGAACAGTAAAACCTGCGAGCAGGACCCCACAGCCAGTGCCCCGGGGACAAAAGAAAAGTGAATGCCCTTTGAAAATATTAAACGGACAGGGGCCTCACAGCTGGATGGAAGTGTACCAGCACACTCAGCCCAGCAGCTGGGAATCCCAGGGAACTCCGGGAGCACTAAACCCTGGGGCTGGAGGGCAGCTCTGAGGCCCCTCATGGTGATAAACAGCCTCCCACCTGTTCCCCCTCTGGTGTGGCCCCACCATAGCAGAGCAGCAGCCTGAAAGCGGCCACACCAACAGCAACCACGGGGAGCTTACTTCACAGCTGCCCAAGCAAGAATCAGAGACCCCATCTACTTGAAGCTGCCCAGCACAAGCCACTAGGAGTCGCCGTTCTCCCAGGAAAAGAAGGCCAGGAGCAAGTGGAAAGGGTCTTGGTTCTCCCAGCTGACACATGCATCAACTGCCTACAACTACCTCTATGGCCATGAAAAGGCAGAAGAATTTGATACAGACCAACTAACCCAGACATCCTCCCCTTAGAGGGAATCTGAGGAGATAAATTTAACCAACCTTCTTGAAAAGGAATTCAAAATAAAGATAACCATGCTGATGGACCTGCAGAGAAATATGCAAGAGCTAAGAAGGGAGAATACAGAAATTAAACAATCCCTGGAAGGACTTGAAAGCAGAATGGACATGATACAAGAGGCCATTAATGGAATAGAAATCAGAGAACAGGAATGCAGAGAAGCTGATGCAGAGAGAGATAAAAGGATCTCCAGGAATGACAGAATATTACAAGAACTGTGTGACCAATCCAAAGGGAACAATATCTGTATTATAGGGGTACCAGAAGAAGAAGAGAGAGAAAAAGGGATAGAAAGTGTCTTTGAAGAAGTAATTGCTGAAAACTTCCCTAAACTGGGGGAGGAAATAGCCTCTCAGACCACTGAAGCACACTGAACTCCCAACACAAGGGACCCAAAGAGGACAACACTAGGACCCATTATAATTAAAATGGCAAAAATCAGACAAGGACAGAGTATTAAAGGCAGCCAGAGAGAGAAAAAAGGTCACCTACAAAGGAAAACCCATCAGGCTATCATCAGACTTCTCAACAGAAACCTTACAGGCCGGAAGAGAATGGCATGATATATTTAATGCAATGAAACAGAAGGGCCTTGAATCAAGGATACTGTATCCAGCCTAATTATCATTTAAATATGAAGGAGGGATTAAACAACTCCCAGACAAGCAAAAATTGAGGGAATTTGCCTCCCACAAACCACCTCTACAGGATATTTTAGAGGGACTGCTCTAGATGAAAGCACTCCTCAGTCTAAAGAGATCTCACCAGGGAAAATAAAATCACAGCAAAGAAAGCAGAACAATCAAATACTAACTAAAGGCAAAAAACAAAATAAACTACTCACAAAAGCAGTCAAAGGAAACACAAATGAGCACACAAACACACACACACAAAAACACCTAACATACAAAGAATGGAGGAGGAAGAATAAGAAGGGAGAGAAAAAAGAATCAGACTGTGTTTATAATAGCTCAATAAGTGAGTTAAGTAAGACAGTAAGATAGTAAAGAAGCTAACCTTGAACCTTTGGTAACTACGAACCTAAAGCCTGCAATGAAATAAGTACAGATCTTTTAAAAATTACCCTAAATGTAAATGGGCTGAATGCACCAATCAAAAGACACAGAATAATAGACTGGATAAAAAAGCAAGACCTATCTGTATGCTGCTTACAAGAGACTCACCTCAAACCCAAAGACATACACAGAGTAAAAGTCAAGGGATGGAAAATGATATTTCATGCAAACAACAGGGAGGAAAAAAGCAGGTGTTGCAGTACTAGTATCAGACAAAATAGACTTCAAAACAAAGAAAATAACAAGAGATAAAGAAGGACATTATATAATGATAAAGGGGTCAATCCAACAAGAGGATATAACCATTATAAATATATATGCACCAGTACAGGAGCACCAACATATGTGAAACAATACTAACAGAATTAAAGGAGGAAATAGAAAGCAATGCATTCATTCTAGAAGACTTCAACACACCACTCACTCCAAAGGACAGATCCACTAGACAGAAAGTAAGTAAGGGCACAGAGGCACTGAACAACACACTAGAACAGATGGACCTAATAGACATCTACAGAACTCTAAACCCAAAAGCAACAGGATGCGCATTCTTACCAAGTGCACATGGAACATTCTCCAAAATAGATCACATACTAGGCCACAAAAAGAGCCTCAGTAAATTCAAAAAGATTGAAATTCTACCAACCAACTTCTCAGACCACAAAGATACAGAACTAGAAATAAATTGTACAAGGAAAGCAAAAAGGCTCACAAACCCATGGAGGCTTAACAACAAATTCCTAGGTCATCAGTGGATCAACAACCAAATCAAAATAGAGATCAAGCAATATATGGAAACAAATGACTACAACAACACAAAGCTCCAACTTCTGCAGGATGCAGTGAAAGGAGTTTTAAGAGGAAAGTATATAGCAATCCAGGCATTTTTAAAGAAGGAAGTACAATCCCAAATGAATAGTCTAAAAACACAATTATCGAAATTGGAAAAGGAAGAACAAATGAGGCCTAAAGTCAGCGGAAGGAGAGACATAATAAAGATCAGAGAAGAAATAAATAAAATTGAGAAGAGTAAAACAATAGAAAAAATCAATGAAATCAAGAGCTGGTTCTTTGATAAAATAAATAAAATAGATAAGCCTCTAGCAAGACTTATTAAGAGGAAAAGAGAGTCAACACACATCAACAGAATCAGAGACTAGTAAGGAAACATCATGACGGACCCCACAGAAATGGGGTATGTGGGGGGGACTTGGTGAAGGGGAGAGTCTAGTAAACATAATGTTCCTCATGTAATTGTATATTAATGATACCAAAATAAAAATAAACAAACAAATAAATAAATTAACAATTTTTTAAAAAGTAGCCCAACAGAAGGGGGAAGAATCAGAAGGAAGTGAAGAATAATCAGCAGAAATACAAAGTAGACAGTATGTGCTTGGCTCCAAATATCTTTATTTTCAGGGATACTATTGTTGGGTATAGAGTCCTGTATCAGTCGTCATTTTCTTTTAAAAACTGAAGGACATTTAAGCCACCTTCTATATTACATGCTTTATGCTTTCTTTAGAAATGTCAGTCATGAGCTTATTGTAGTAGTTCAAAGCATCAGGTTGTTTCCTTGCCTTTTTCCTGATTTCACAAAAAAACTGTGAAATTGTTAAAACTGCAGGGATGTTGGTATCCTGAATAATGTGAACTGTGTTTCAGAATAGGATATTGTGGGGAAGTTGGGGCTCCTATGGCCAGGATCCTCACTGAACTTAAACCACCTGATGAAGTAACTGGCCTGTTGCTGGGCTGCCGCTACCACATCTTCAGTCAATAAGCTATTATTGCACTAAATGGAGAGCTGGACCCAGTGCCCTGGGCGGAGGCAGAGACAATAGTGCTCGACCCACCACCAGAGAACAAGCCCGGTAATAAACTCTTTCACCCCAAAGAAATTTTCTACTCTCATTTTTTTGGTCACACTGAAACCATAGCGAACTTGCCGGGGACTGAAATCCATTGGCAAGACAGATATATTTTGAATTTGAAAAGAAGTTAAGGTACTTGTTGATAACATTAACCTAATCAGAGATTGAAATGATTCTAGATCAGGTTTTTTCTTTGAAAAGACCTTATTGTATGTACTTTACCTTGATTTGTAGAGTATAGACTGTTCTGGGTGTCTCAAATGAAAGCCTAAGTTATTTAACACATACCACTTCTTAATAGGCCATGACTACTAATTTTTGTCATTCCATCCCCATTTAGAATGCCACCAGTTCTTATTAGCTTCCCAGTAACTTTCGAATTGATTAAATCTTACATTCGTTGTTAAAGACATGCAAATAAAATGCACAAAAATTAATTTATAGCTGAACTTCCAAATGTGTATACATAGATATGTAAAGACCCATATCAGAAAATATAAAACTACCAGTATAATGTAATATGCCCTGATGAAAGCTTTATCAAGCCAGCATCTAGACCCTAGAAGACAGTGGCTTTGGTGAATCTGAAACATACAACTGGAGAGAATAACTGTATGCAATTATGTCACAATGGCTAAGGAGGATCATTGAAAGATGAGAGTCAGACAATTTTTTTCTAAAGTTCTCCACAGCTATGTGTCTTTTTCTGTGAATTAATTTGCATGACTTTCTGGCAGAGCTAATTATACTATATTATTGGTCATGGTGGTAGTGTTAGGTTTGTTTCATTGTTATTTTAATAATGCATTTATAATAATGTATTCTAAAAACATAAATTGTTTTAACTTGTAAAAGCAAACCATGAGCTCTCTGGGAGCAGGAAGCATGTCTTCTGCACCTTTAAAAGTATGCCTAGCCACCTCAATAATCTGCCCATCATTACTATTCAAGGACTATCTATTAAATAAGTGAATTAACGAATGCATGAATACACAAATGAAGTATCTGAGTGGACAAAATTCTGTGTAAGGCATTGAATAAAATAATATTATTGATATTGGGTAATATTACCCCTTGAATAACAAAGTATTTTAAACAAACTAAAATATGAACAGATTATAATTTTTAAGGTGTTGATATGGGAGCAGAGAGGAGAGAGAGAGCTTGGGGAGAAATAAGCAACTATTGCTAAATAGGCGACATACAATTTTACTCTTATCTCTATAATATGTTGAAAGATCTCCAAAATAGTGACCAGGACTGATGTATTTATTCATTTACCAGATTTGTCAAACATTATTGGATTCACAAATTGAGGAATTAAAAATATTAACACCATTGAATTAAAATATAGTAAATTCATAATCATGATTTCAGGAGAAAATTAGTATGTACAGGTACAATAATTTTTGACTACTCAATTTAGAATTATATGAACTATGAATATCAGAATCCTCAACTAACAGCGGCTAAAGAATTAAAGACTTAATTATCCTAGTGCCAGAGAATCTTACAGAAGGTCAGCAAATTAATCAGTCTGTTCTTCTTTTCAGCCATTCTCAGTGTGTTGCCCTGAATCTCATTATGTTGTCTCTTCATTCAACCCCAGTTTTCATGCCTAAATTCATAGACAGTGTGAGTGGCAAGCAGAAAAGGCTCTTCTCTGGGTAGATCTTTTCTCTTTCAGAAGCCCACCAGAAGACTTTGTTTATAGGAAAATAAGATATATTATCGTATATATATATATATATATATATATATACTTTAATATATAATTTTAACATAGGTATATATGGTTTCATTGTCATGTTTAGTTTGAAAGCCAAGCTGGGAAAGTGGCGTGGGGTTTTCACTATCATCCAGAAAAAAATGCTTTCTATTTCAAGGAGGGAAGTGGTCATCAGATCACTAAATAATACTGTCTTTTACGAAGGATACAAGTGATGCTGACTTAATAAAGAACTGAAAGCTTGAGCATGGGTATTGAAGTATTTAATCCCTATTTAGTATCATCCATATCCAAGGCCTGTGGATAGTCTTTGCATGTGTTATCTGACTTGGAATTCTGCTCATTTCACATTCTGCTTATAAAGATTGTTCTGGCGCGTTGGCTGATCCTGACCTTCTCTTGCTTTTCTCTTAGTTCCTAGCCATCTCTATTTGTCTCAGTTTTGCCAGTCTCCAGCTGGGGTGAGACCAAAGTGGGTTCCACGCAGTGCCCCAAAAGTCTGGGGAAGCTGGCAGCTCACAGTGCTTTATTTTCCCCAGGGAAGAGAAGTCTCTCTGGCTGGAGAGTTTCCTCTTGGCATCAGACACTGTGTGTTGATGGGATGGGATGATGCGGGCAAAAAGAAGCTGTTCTTCCTTCCCTTTCTGCATGATTATTCTCAGGTTTTTTGTTCCACTGTGTTGCTGAAGTTTCCTAAGTGGGCTCTGCAGCTCTTGCAGAGCTGTTTTTGTTTGTAGACAGCCTAACTGTTAATCTGTCAAGGAACAAAGGCTGGGGTCTCATACTCTGTCACATGGGTGACACCATTCTCTCCACTTATTCAAATAATTTAATGAAAGTCTAAACCTGATTGACTCTTGTCAAACTATCTATTAACTTCCTTAGCATGTCGCATGTTTGATCAGCTGATCTGTTAGAATGATCTAAGCTGCTTGTGCAAAGAAAATGAAGAGATTTTCAGTGTGAACTGGAAATGGGAGCTAGGGCTGCCCCATTTTTAAATTGATGAGCTCAGGTACTCATTCTGGTGACTGACAAGAAAATAAACATTATAAGAAGGACAAAATGATTTACTGCAAAAAAGAAGCATACACCTTATCAAGAAAGATAAGATTACATTTCTCTCATGATAGCTGTAAATATATATTTTTTTCTCTGTATAGGGTCTCTGCTTCCAAGAAGTTGAATGTGTTCTATTTATATCTCTCTCCTGTCTAGGAAATGTGTGCCAAATTTTCTAATTCAGTAGTTGCAGGGCTGTACATAAAATGCAATGAAATTCTCTTATTTCCCTTGAATAGGGAGCAATTAGAGCAGAGTGCATGAGTCTATGAGTCTAGCCAAGAGATATTTTTAAATGTTCTAGAGAACATTTAAACGAAGAGAATCAGTAATTCTTGATATTCTATAATTTTATTCTGTTTTAAGAGAAATAATACTGAAACAGTTTAACATTTTATTGTGCAATGTTTCTAAGGATGTTTCTATAGATATGCACTCCATATATAAGAACTGAATTACTATTGAGATTTTATATATTCATATAATTCCAGTATTTACATGTTTTACTTGTAATCCTGAGTGATATTTATTTTGATATTATACTTACTAGCAGATGAATATAAACAGGAAATATTATCAACATTTTAATGCCAAATTAACTGGAGCTTACGAATGCAAACTGATTTGTTCCCTGTTCCATAGCTTATTGGAAGTAGAGGCGGGATTTGAATCATAAACATATTGTATCAGATAATACACTGCTTGGCAGAAAGAGATGAGAAAAGCTAAGCTACAGGTAATAATAACAGTACCATGCACTTAAAAATGTAAGTGTTCTTACCTCAATAAAATAAAGAAATAACTGGATGCATGAAAATTAAAACAGAAACATCATCCAGCTGCAGTACAGCTGAGAGTACGTATTCTCAAATTGTACTGGGAAAACGTAGCATACAAAAGACATACCTCTCTCACTCAAGATGTGCAAAAATATATGGCACAGATGGTGACAAATATCCCTTCAATGGCACGATACGGATAAAGGAGCCCTAAGTGCTGCACTCCTGGGGACAAGCATATGCTTGAAGCTGTACTCAGCAGGAACTGTTAACTAAGTTTTCTTTGCTGGAGGCAGAAATTAGAGAACAAACATGTCCATCTAGAGGCAATAATATTCTCCAAATAAAAAGTCAGATCTAAATTGTGCATCAGCTGTGTTAACTTGTGCCAAGTTCAGCTGTATTCATCCCCAGTTTTCATTTCATTTGTTCAAGGGTTTCCCAAGCTACCAAAAGCTTTTATGATAATTAATAGCTTTATGAAGAAGCAGCACTTAGGAAGAACACCAGCCTAGCTGCTTGTTAAAATGCCATGACAAATTTTACATAGTTTCAAAATTAGAATGCTACTTTTATTAGCCGCACAGTGGTGCCCTCACAGAATAATTGATGATTTTATGCAAAGAAACAAGGCAGTGATATAATTATGCACAAAGATTTTTGAGAGAAGCATTGGATATTCTCCTGAGTCCGCATATTTTAAAACTTGTACACTGAACATGAACTTATTTCTTTAGATTTTCTTGTGAAGGTTATTACATTTATAAAATTCAAATTTCATAAAATTTTTCAATGACCTCTCAAAATAGTACCATTTTTACAAACACAGGATTTAGTAAACCCCATGATTCATGCATATGCATGGCCCATGTTTTCTATAAACACAAAGTAAATAAGCAAATGGATACACCTGTCTACAGCATAAAACATGCTTCTGCATCTGCTTCAAGCACTTAATCAATACCCCCAAATTTGCCCTATGAAATAGCTTGTATAATCTTGACTAAGCCTGGAACCACAATCTTGGACTTCATTTCTTACCACAGATCAGGTTATCACTCTGCCTACAGCTGAAGGGCTATTAGGGCTGCTGGAGAAATAGAGATTCAGGCCTAGAAATCGGAATTCTGTACTGGTTCTTAGGGTGCACTTCCATAATAAAAAGGTCTATTAAAAAAAAGTTAATTTTCAGGGCAGAATACAAACTCTTAGAGTTACCCTAAGGATGAATAGCTGTCTATATATACACAGATACACACTTGTAATATATTTATAATTAATTGTATATTGATAATTCTTACACACTTATAAACATTGTACTTGTAATATTGTACACATAAAATTTAATATATTCTACTTATTTATATGCATAATATACAATTTATAGATTGAGTTTCCTTAATGCTAGGCACTGAAGAGACAGTGTTCTTTGAAGCCAAAAATGAAATACCATGGAAGTTGAATTAGAGACACATTTAGACACACCATCATATTGTTACTCTGAGTGAATTCTTTAATTTGTTTAATATCTATAAATATATCTAAATTATCAATGATATATTTACTTTATAGATTTGTTAAATATTTCAATGAAGTGTTGTCTTTAAAGTAGTAGGCATTACATTTAACTTAGATTATTTGGAATGCCTGATAAAGTAATACTTGAAGACAGTCTTGTGAATATAATGTTTTAAATAATTTTATGAAGAAATGTATTTCAAATAAAATAAGCATACTTATAAGTGAATACATATATATATGTGAATCTCTCTATAAAAATGAGTCTCATATAGTTTAAAATGCTACTCTAGAAAACTTGGTTAATTGCTGTTGAATTAGAAAGCTATCACAGCCAGAAAATATACAAGAAAAAGGATTCTGAGAAGTTTTTTGTTGTTTTTGTTTTGTTTTGTTAGTATATGCCTATCCTAATTTGTTCATGTACATACCTAAGGTTTTGGCATATATTTGACTAAACTGCACTTTGACTTAAGGATATGGTCTTGCATCTAGACTGCATTGACATAATATAAAACACTAGTCTGATAGAGACCTTATAAAGTGTGATCTGTAAGTTCAAGTAAAAGAACCCCAAGAATATTAGATTTGTTTCTTTTTCCTCTACCAAACTTCCTGTAGGTGAAAGAAATGAATATCCTTGAAAATTAGTTGGATTTTTCATTTTAAAGTTCACGTAAGCATTTGATTGGGAATTAATATGAACAAGTTCACATTTCAGGAAGGATGACAGAAAATATTAAAGTCTCACATTTATGTTGGCTTAATATTATATTCTCACTGCTACTCTTAGAAGTTTCTGTAATGAATATTTTGCTCATTAAGTTATTCCCTTCCTATTCTATTTGCAAAGATTATTTATGTATTACCAAGTGATAATTACTCCTTGTTTTACTAATGTTTAAACAAATTTACAACATAACCATTAATGTGCAATTACTAAATATGAATGCTGTCTCTTGAAAGAATGGGTGAAATGTATATCCAAGTATACATTTACAAGGAGAGTTGGAGGGAGATTCCTCCATGTTTTCTCACTTACAATAGATTTCATCAGAATCTATGTTCTTGGGACAGAAGTGGAACCATCCCAAATACTTGGCAGAGTAAACTTCAATAACTATGAAATAATAAAAGATTATGGCTGAGCTTTTAGGTTAATAAATTAAAAATGATAACTAGTTTCACTTATGATTTGTATTTGGCTTATTAGAATGTTTTATTTATTTTTAATCAATGCTAAGTGAAGACCTAAAACAAAAATGAGGGATTCTCTCATTCATTGAAGATTCTATTTTTATATATTGCAAATTGAAGTCCATCATTAATGCTCATGTTTACGTGAGTAAGATTGAGTGAGATTGATGTTTCTCTGTTACCTACATTTTTATCTATATTTTTGGAAGATTCAGTTTCTTATTATTTCATAGCTGGAAAAGCAGTTACTTATGAATTTTTTAAGTGGACCAAAATTAATATGCCTGTTCTATCAAAGTCATGTTAAAGGCAGAAATAAAAATCAAAGCCAATGTTGAATGCGCTATTTTTTACCTCTTAAAATAAATACTGTAGTCTTGTCAAATAAGCCACGTTGTAACGTAACATCTTTAAAAATAACATGGCATGTATTCTGAAATGGAAACATTTATTCTGGGCAGCTCAGATCTATCTTTGATGTAGTATAAGCTAAAGGGCATGTGAGGGAAACTTCCCCTATATAACTTCCAGGCAGGGGAGATACAAATGATAAATTACTTAAAGGAATTAAAGAAGACGCTGAGGAGCTCTCACAGCTTATGAGGGGTGACTGATTTCAAACTCGGTTAAGTTATATTTCAACAGATTCTTTCTTCTACTTCAAAGTTTATTTTTCTAGGATTATGGCAATGAAAAAATGTTAAAACAATTTTTTTATCATTTTCCAGAGGTGACAATGGTATTTCCTGATTAATATTTCCTCCTTGTATCGTGATGAAGCATTAACTTCTTTTAATTATATTAGCATGATAAGCTATTAAAGCAGGTGATACAAAGCAAGATTCAAAATGACAATTTCTTCTGATACTCCTGTAAGGGAATATATTAAAAGATTTGTAAGATGGATGGTAAAAGCACTGTTTAAGAGCATTATTAGCTTACATTGTAGCATTAAAGGAGAAACAGAGGCAACTGAGAGCGAATCTAGCAAATGAATTCAGGTGAGGTTGTACCCTTCCTCCGGGCAGTGAATGTCGCTCGCTACTGGAAGGACCTTGGAGGGGGGACCTCTCTCCAGGGCTCATAAATGTTTAAGAACAGCTCTCCAAGGAAGCTCTGATTTGTATCTTTTTTCAGTTTCTGTGTTGCAACTCCATCATGATCTATTTCAAACTACCAGCAGGACTGTCATGGACCATGGAATCAGGCCCAGTTAGCCCTCACAGGCCATGCGAGCCAGCTCCGACATGCCGCCTGCTGTATTTCAGCAACTGTAAATCTGTGATGTCCACAAGGGATTGGATATGATATCCATGGTTCCAAAGGAGTCGAGGATCAATAAAGGAAAAGTCACTAACAGTAGATTTTGACCTGTAGAGGAAAATCTTAAGAAAAGCAAACCTCTTCCACTGACTGATGGGAATTGGTATATGAATACTTCAGCTCCTGTCCTGATTTTGTGATAAGTCGGAAGCACATTATCTTTACTGTCTGATGGTATTCTCCAGAAGGTTTTAGCTTCAGGGGCTCTGAGTGGTTACATGCTTCATAGCCACACTTTATTAATGCTTTTCCTTCCCAGTGAATTGGGAAGTGGCATTGCCTCCCACATCAACTACTTAAATTGTAATCTCTTCTTAGTGTTAGTGGCTGCTATGGATGCTTCAGAAGCTGGCATTCCTAGAACTCCAGAGAAAAATAAATATTTCTTTCATACTATCTCCACAACATTAGCTTGCTCTGGCTTTTCCATATTTTAGGACATGAGCAACATTGGCTATATCTTTCCAGTAGCAGTTAAACACGTTTTTTATTGTATTGTTTTATTTATTTTGTTTTATTTTATTTTATTTTATTTTATTTTATTTTATTTTATTTTATTTTGTTTTGTTTTATTTTATTTTATTTTATTTTAATTTTATTTTATTTTAATGTTCCAGTACATCAGGGTTTTTCAACTTCCATACTATTGACATTTTATGCTAATTGTCCATGCTGTGGGGAGCTGTCCTGAACATGGGGGAGGTTTAACAGCTGACCTGGCTTCTACACACTTGATGCTGACAGCACCTTCATCCCTATTTGTGACAAAACAAACAAACAAACAAAAGAACAAAGAACAAAAATACCTGCCAGGTATTCCCGAATGCTCTATGGGAAAAAGACACCAGGCTGAGAATCACTCAGCTCAGTTACCAACGAAACTGATAACACTGAATCCTTCTCTGGAACACATAAAGTAGCATTCTATTCTTTGGATCTGAGGGTTTATAAAATTATTATTTTGTAACTAACAGTAATAATAACAAATGTGTTATTACCACTAATTTTCTTTTAGCAGTGATGGTTGTTCTTATATCATAGGTAATTGCTTTTTTTCCCTTAACATCATAAGTAATTTAACTAATTCATATTTAAAAATGTCAGTATAATAGGATCAATTCCTTACATAGTTTACATAGTTCAAATACTAGTCAAATATTAATCACACTTATGAAAAAAGGAAAATGGTATGGTGGATGAAGCAGAAAATTGGCAGTGATAATTCCTACAATCCCATCTCTGCCTTAGGAAATTTTTTTGGTGTGCTATCTCTTCACTCAACTTCGATGGACATTAAATGACTCCACCTGCTTATTCCTGGATGTTTGCAAATCAGACAGAAATACACCTAAATAATATTTGAACTACATGGTATAATGCATATTTTAAAAAAAAGCTTAAATATGAAATATATTTTATAACACAGAAAAAAAGTATTTTGCTATTATCGCCCACTTCAAATAATATATAATCAATGTAAACTTTTCAGCTGAAAGTACTTTCTCCTCTGAAGGGTATTTAATGACTATCATGAGGAAATATACCTTCAAAAAGGTGACTTCATTACCTGGAATTAACTTGAATTAGACAAGGAATTCGTTTGTATTACATTGTATTGCATTGTACAAATGCAAATTTAAATATGGTTTCTTGGTCCTCTTTGAACCATCTTTATTTTTGCAGAATGTAGGAATTTTTAATATAAACTATTGACTGTTTTTATTTAAAATTTATTAGAGATGGTTGTTTCGATATTCATAAAAATTGTTTATAAAACTTCCTCCAATTGTGCTGTCACTGTCCAGTATTATTATCAATGGGGATAGTCCTGTGATAAGACTTGAGAAATTTTCTATGATTTTTTTAGCTGTACTTAGAACTATTTGAGTACCTATTTTTGAATATAAGGAAATAAATGCATCAATTAGCAAGTTTGTTAGGAATAACCATAAAGCCAAATGTTCTTAGTGTTTTCCTTATGAGGATATTTTTTATCACTATTACAAAATATATTACCTTTATTGATTATTTCTCATTTTACCCTTTCTATTGTACATCTTGAATTTATATTTTTGGTTTTTATGTTAATTTAATCTGCACTTCCAAATAAATTATGCAATGTTTTACATTTTATCCTATTTCAATTTTTTATTAATTTATTTCTCAGCACTATATGGCTTTCCAAAATCATTTAACACAGTTTTTTCTCAGCTGAACTAGTGTTTCACTTGGGCAGTAGTAAAACACACTTTCCTTAGTTTTCCTCCAAAATGACTAACTAGGCCTTAGTGGACACCTTTTCAGGAAGGGTAGAAGCATATTCCACCTGAACAGAAAAGGCTTCTAAAATGATTAAAGCTCTTCTGAAAAGCAAAGACTTTAAAACATGAAAAATAGCATTATTAAAAGTTTTGTTGTAAAAAGCTGATAAAAAAGGAAAAAAGTTTCTTTCTCTGTTTTGATGTCATGAATCTTATCATGTCCTCAAAATGTTAACACAGACTCACCATTGCTTGGGACTGAAGGTAAAAAATGAGGAAAATCTGTCTTTTAAAACATAATCAGCTATAGAAACACCCTTGCCCACATATCTAGCCCACAGTTTGATTGTTAAGGACAAATATGAACCTTGTCTTCTCCACAAATATAAATAACTATGAAGTTTTTGTTTTCATCTTTTTTATGCCCATGTGTTGCAAATCTGTGTTATTTTTACCCTTGGGTGGTATTCCTAAAATTAATTTGTAAAAAGAAATCTACTTAATTGATTTGAAGGCAAACACTTGCACAGATTGACTATCCTAAAACTCTCTGAAATATAAAAACTAACCCAAATATTTTTCAAGTTCTTATGATCTGGGATAATATTTGATAATAAAGCTAATTAAAGTTTGTTGCTTAATTCAAATAAACATGTCTTTAGAGCTATCAGCATTAAAATAAAAACTTTTATTTTGTCTGGATTTATTTATTATAATTTTTATGTTATCTGTTAAATGTTAAAAAATGTTTTGAGGGAATGGCTGACTTTGTCTCATGCAGTTTTTACAGGTAATATAAGCATAATTAATAAGAACAAGTAAATAAAATAAATGTAAGTAAAGTTTTAGGTAAACTTTTGACAATAATTATGTCTTATGATATGTATACATAAAAATTGCTTGAACGTCTTTTTGGCAACCTGATACCTTAAAGATTTGGTAAGTTAAGTGAGTTAAATTATATTTATTGAATATCAAGATCATTTCCAAATAAAATAAAATAATGAAACATTAATTACTAAACACATACTTATCTACTTTTGGCTTTCTTAATACAGAGAAACTAAACTGGGATCTGTTAATAAACATGTTTTGTACTTTATTGAAAGATTGTACTATGAAGAAACACGTTTCTAGAAATATGAAATATGTGCATAAGATTGTCAATTTAAAGAATGCTGCTGTAATAGTTCACAGTTACTTAGTTTTAACTAGGAAAAAAGTTTCTAAGGGTTAACTGCCTAAAATAATAAGAAAACATCATTGTGTGCAAGGAAAGTAGAATATGTTGTTGGTCAAAGAAGGTATAAGAAATGGAGACATATTTTTGTTAACGGAAGAAAAAGGTTAATTTTGTCCTAAAATAAAATGATTGTTCCAGAGTAAGATAGGACAAGACCTAAATAAATATAAGTTACAGAAGGTTTCTGAAAAAGGAATTCTATGTATGGTCAAGCTAAGGTTGGAATAGGTTTATTTAAGTGGGAAAAAATTTTTTTCATATAAAAAATATACTGATACAAAATTAAAATTTGTTTTTCTTTTTTATTAAAAAGGCAAACTTTTCTAAAACAACTGGTTTGCTCTTTAGGTTGAAATTACAAAAGGTCCTTCTTTGCTTTAAAGTAATTGTTTTAACAGAATGATTTCTTAGGCTTTTTGTTGTTTCAATTGGGTCTTTGATTACTTAAGAAACCTAAATCTTCTCTATACTGGGATAGAGAAATTTTGCTAACTATGTAACCTTATGCATTTGCCTTTAAATTAATTTATTGATACTTTGGTTAAAATGAATGGCTGGATATTATTTCATAATGATCTGAGGTCTGATTTAAACAAACACCTTAAAACCTATTTTGGTGTTTTTAACAAACTTCCCAGCGTCAATTGTAAATGGAGTCCCTTTCATCTGGCTGACTCTGGGAGTTTTCTTCCGAGGGCCCCTGTAACACACCACAGGATTTTCTCCTCCTCATGGGAGAACAACACTAAGCTGCTTAGACTTATTTATTTAATATATTGAATTATACAGAAATATTGTCAAATAAGTAATGCTGTCTTCTTTGATGAAAATTGTATAAAAATATGTTATTAAAAGAAATGTTCTAGAAGTTATATAAAACTCTTAGAAATCTTGTATGTCCTGATATGCTATCACTTATAATTATAGTTATTGAGATGTTATATATCACAAAGAAACAGATTTCCATGTCAACTGCATTATAATGAACTCTGATCAGATCTTTAACCATTGCCATTTTTTAGTCTCTTGTTATTTACAGACAGTTATTGTTTTATTTAGGACCTCCTACAAAAGTGTCCCTGCAAAGAGCTTCATCTTCATGGAGAGTCATTAAAAGGACTTTTGACAAATACATGTGTCTGATAACCTTAAGATTATAAAACTGAATGGCAGAAGTTTCCAGAACTAATTGAAAAACTGGATTCAAACAAGACAAAAATTAATAATATGAAATTGAATGAACTGAACAAATGACTGTAATTTTTATGACTCTAGTTTAAAACATTGTTGGTTCTCTAATGTTTGCTTTTCCAGATTTAAGAAAACTCTTTCTTGAGGCTTTGATGACTTATAACAATTTGGAAAATTATATCCTTGTAAACAATTACATATAAAACATTTTTCTCTCTATCTGATCCTCCAGAATTTAGAAACTCTCAGTGAGCATTCTTACTTTGATGGCAATATAGTTATTTGAATATGTCCAAGAAGAACCTGTTCGTCTTATAACAGGACACCATTGGAAACGTTGTTTAAATTACCACAGCTTTGACTGGAATGTCACATTTGAAAAAAGAGATATACGTCTACTCAAATATGACCACACAGCCTTAAAGAGCTGAAGATGACTTTATGGAACCAATGAAGCCCTTGGAAAATCAGGCTGGTACCTTGCTTACATGGTTCCCAGCAACCTCACCAAATGAGTAAGGAAGGTCACTTCCTGAGAGATGCAGGAATCTCAGGATACCTTTGGGACCTCCAAAAGAGAGGAATTCTCCCCAGTCTATTAGTATTGTAGGCAAAGCCTGATGGCAAGGCCTTAGCTTGGCTTCCCTCACCTTGTGAGACCTTGAAAATTCAATCCAAGGCTCCTTATGAAGAGGTCCAGCACAGCAAGTTCAAAGAGCCCATATGATCAATCACAATTCTTGTTGCACTTATGTAGATAAGCAGGTCAAATTTATTGAAACTAAACCTAATCTACAAATAGGTCTTTCTGTGATTATTTTTGATCAATTTCAATATTTTGTGTGGGCCACTCAGAAATATCACCAGAGAATCTGTCTTGCCAATAGGTTTCAGCCCTGGGCAAGTTCACTATGGATTCAGTGTGACCAAAGAAACTGACAGCAAAATGTTCTTTGGGGTGAAAGGGTTATACCCAAGCTTATTTCTAGGTGGCAGGTCAGTCACTAGAATCCCATTCACTCAGAGCGAGTCTGTATGCAGCAAGCTGTTCTCTGCCTCTGGGCCCCTCAGTCCACACAGCCGTCCTCTGGGCTTCTCTGCCTAGTCGTCCAGCACAGCCGTCCCCTGGACCTCTGTCCTCAGTGCTGCCACCACTTCAGCCTCTGTTCCGCTCTGCAGCCTTGCAACCCTGCCACCATGTTGCGCCCAGAGCACTGGGCAGAGCTCTTTTATAGAGTCAACAGCCGTGTATTCCCCACAGGTGTACAGTGAGCTAGTTAACCAGGGCCAGGTAAGAATCCTGGCCCCAGGAACTCTCATTTTATCCACAGAATCCAAACTACAAACTAGGAAAACTGTCAGATTGCTTCTGTCTACCATCACCACACCTGAAGATGCTTCAAGGCTGACATCTAAAAACCTTCTTACTGGCAGCACTCAGGACTCAGATACTCAGTTTAGGATTTGCTCCAACCATTAACCTTTGTTGTCTCTTGTTTCTGTAGATATTGATGCCTCTTATTAATTATCTGGTTGCTTGTACAATATAGGCCTAACTTTGGGATCCCATCTGCAAAAGCCTCCTGGAATGGGACACAACGAGTTCACTGAACTGACCTACTCTCAAGGCTGAGATTCGCTCAATGAAATATAAATCCTTCTGTCAAAGCTTTATATTAACTTGTGAATGGTGAAACTTCCTTCAGTTTGAAAGATGGGACAGTTTCTATGCCACCCTAGCCCAGAATCTCAATGTTGCTGATCTTTATTAAACAAAATCCAGTAACCAGTTAGTATATGTACCTACAGGTCTCTTCTCATGGACTTCCAGTGAGATTTGCTCAATCCTGAAGGAATGCTTAAGATGGGTTTCACTGTTCTTACTGTCTTATTTATATAATGGTCAAGCTCTTTATGTTCTTTCTAACCGAAGTTTGTTCTAGAAATAGGTAGGACTACTGACACTACTAAGGAGATGATGTCTGTAATCCCTCCACAGCCTCTATGCCTGAGTGAGGCACTAAAGAAATATTTCATAAATCAGGTTACGTGGTTTCATTACATAGTCACCCCTTGTTGACCCTATCCAGCAAGAAGTAGTCAAATGAAAGACAACATCCCACAAGTCTGTGTAATAGACTGTTGAAAATAGGGCATTGTAACAGACAGAAAAAGCTTGGCATCTCTGTTTCCATACTGTATTTTTCTCCTGTGCTGTTTTAACTTTTGGGCCAAAAGAAAAAGGACTTCTGCTCAGCCCTGCAGCCCCGCACAGGCTTGTTAGTCATCCAAAGGACTTTTACTCACAGATTGAGATTTCTGCAAACAGTTCCTCACCCAAAACCTGCCTCCTTCAATAAATAGGGAAATATGTTTGAAAAAAATAACTACCCTGTCAAAGAGTTTTCAGAATATTGTGAACAGACTTAGGCCAGTGAGAGTCAACTAACGAAGGGCGGCACGGAGTTTCTCAGCTCTCCGCAGACCCTCGCTGGCGCCTGCGTGTCTGCAGCCTTCAGTCGCCCCCTAACCAGATCCTCCTCTTACTCCCCTTCCCCAGCATAAAAGAAGCTTGCAATTAACCCTGAGTTAAGATGGGGCTTTAGGACAGTAGTTTGACACCTTCTCATTCTGCTGGCTTTCCAAATAAAGCTGCTTTTCTTGGCCCAACACCTTGTCTCTCCACATACTGGCATGTCATGTGGTGAGTGGCAAGAGCTTGGACCTGGTAACAGGTTAACATCTAACTGCTGACACTGATTAACTGCATGATGTTAAGCACCTTTCTTTATATCTCTAGGCTTAGTTATTTTATCAGTAAAATTATAATACTGTTTCCTATTTCATAGGGTTGTTGTGATTTTTTTAATGTAGTAATATATGCAAAGTGCTTAGAAGAGACTTTGTCCCCAGGAATTATTCAATAAATGTTAGCTACACATATAGTCAAAGCATAGAGCACATACTAAGGTGTAATTAATAATAATTCCATAAATGTAGACAGGAGCCAGATCACGACTTACTTAAATACTAAAATTGGAAGTGTGGAATTTATAGGAGGCTATTGATTATTTTAAAGAAGCGATCCAATTCTTATTTTAGAATCATTATTTCAGTAGTAGTGAGAAAATAGACCTTAGAAAAAGGAAAGGAAAATACATAGGAATGTGTGCTATTAGAAGAACTGAAGAAATTTAAAGACTCAGTAATAATGAGAAAAAGTAAGTTTGGGAAGCTATTTAGGAAATGGGTATGAATTGTTGATTTGCATAGTGTAAGTTGATGGGCTTTAATTGTTGATAAATATTTAGGTTAATTATAATGATCTCCAGATCATCCTCAAATAAATTATCTATTTGAGGAAAATAGGACTAAGAAGAAATGATAAATTCTTGGCGCATATTTAGTTACACATGGATATTTTAGATAGGAGACACTAAGAATTCTTTGACTATTTGGTTCTGAAACTCAAAAGGTCCCAAGGGCTCTGTTTACACTCCTGATTAGAGATATTAGTACTCTAGTTAAGTAAGTGCTTCAAAATTCCATTCAAAACTCCAGATCAAGATAAAAATTCTACCATGTTCCAGTACCTTCTACTTGGTTTTCTATCAGTACTACAAACACCTCCAGATTGTTGTTTAAGATCATGCTTACCTCATCACAAGAATACAGAAATAATGAATCTGTGGTTTCCCCCTAAGTAACATACCCTAAGGGGTCCACAGTGTAGGTGCTATCCTTCTGTAGTGTATGCCTAGCCTGCTTAGAACTACTTAAAAGCATAGTTACCACTCAGCATGCAAATTAAAATAACACCCCATTATCATAGAAAGGCAAGAATCTACCTTTACATTAAGACATTTAATCAAGTTTTTCTGAGTGAAGAAAGAATATGTTAATAAAATGGCAATTAACAGCAGGAAAGAAAAGGTGATTTGCCATGAACTTTCCAGTCCATTTTTTTTTCTGGGTAGTATAAATGTACATGTCAGTGTATATTACTACATGGCAATATCTATAAATATAATTGTGTCATGTGATCTATGACTTCTGCAGGCATTCATGTCTTCATTGGATCATAGCCTTCCTAGAGGATCTTCCGTGGATCTTCTGCGTCTTCTTGAACTGGTCAAGTTTGCTGTGGTAATGAAAGTCTCAAAATCTCAGTGTCGTACAAAAGATTTACAGATAGTCTCTGACTTTTCAATTTTAAAATGGTGCAAAAGTGATACACTTTCAATAGAAGTAATATCTGGAACTTTAAATTACAATCTTTCCCTCGGCTATCCATACATGGTCCTGTCCTCTCTCACGCTTTGGCAGCAGCAGTGAGTACAGCCCTGGGTCAGCCACGCAATAGCAAGGGTCAACAAGCAATGAGCTGACAACCATTCTGTCCCTATACAATCATCCTGTTTTTCACTTTCAGAACAGTATTTAATGCATTACATGAGATAGGCAAGACTTTCTTAAAAAATGGACTTCACCCATTATAGGCTAATGTAAGTTTTTTTTTTTTTTTGAGAGGGCATCTCTCATATTTATTGATCAAATGGTTGTTAACAACAATAAAATTCTGTATAGGGGACTCAATGCACAGTCATTAATCAACTCCAAGCCTATATCTCAACAGTCTCCAATCTTCTGAAGTATAACAAAACAAGTTCTTACATGGTGAGCAAGGTCTTACATAGGAAATAAGTTCTTACATGGTGAACAGTACAAGGGCAGTCATATCACAGAAATTTTCGGTTTTGATCACGCATCATGAACTATAAACAGTCAAGTCAGATATGATTATTCGTTTGATTTTTATACTTGATTTATATGTGAGTCCCACATTTCTCCCTTATTATTATTATTGTTTTTTTAATAAAATGCTGAAGTGGTAGGTAGATGCAAGATAAAGGTAGAAAACAATTTAATGCTAGAAGAGGGCAAATGTAGGTGATCAGGTGTGTGCCTATAGACTAAGTATTAATCCAAGCTAGACAAGAGCAACAAAACATCCACAGATGCAGAAGATTTCTCTCAAAACAGGGGGGTGAGGTTCTAAGCCTCACCTCTGTTGGTCCCCAATTTCTCTCCTGATGGACCCCCTGCGACTGGGCCTGTCTTAGGTTGTTCCTCCCTTGAGGAATCTTACCCATCTCTGCCTAACCAGTCATCTTCTGGGGCCATACAGGGAAATGTAAAGTTGGTGAGAGAGAAGCAATATTCTTTGAAAAGGTTAGCTTTTTACTTCTTTGCAGATTTATGTCCTGTGGCTTCTATGCCCAGAATTTGTCTTGAGGTATCTTTCCCACTTAGAAGAATTATGATACTCGGTAATTTTCGATATGAGGTACTAATTCTTCTAAAGGGTTGTAATTAGGATGGAAGAAGAAAAGCTATAGAAGTAGCAGACTGAAGAAAACATGGGAAGATTGATTATTTCTTTGACATATATTTTTGTAGAGTAAACTGAGCTTGTATAGATTTTAAATTACTAATGAAATTGCACACATACATTAACATAATAGGAATACAGCTACATAACAAAAGCAGACCTACAATTACCAGCCATATCCAGTGAAACTGAGAAAACCAGTTAGGTACCCTAGGTATTTGTGAAAACTTATCAATGATATGATGGATATTGTCTAACTGAATTTGAATAGTTTGAGAAAAATCAGACAAATTAAAACAACCCATTCCTGGGAACTGTTCACATCCCATGTGTTCTTTTAACAGTAGATAGTCTATAGTTGCACAATTTTGGAGCACTGTAACTTGCACTTCTCCTAATTCTTGGTTGAGTGCTGACAGTATAGATCCAGTAAAATTTGTTGCTTTACTGTATGCACAGGCCAGCTTAGATATCTCCTTCTTCATTCCAATGGCGAGTCCAGGAACCGGTGGGATGACTGCAGCTACAACTGCAGCAGCGCCAGGATCTTTGTTGAAGTTTTATGATGATCATCTTCGGAATGACTCTTCCAGAGGATATTGATGTTGGAAGTTCTTCTTCATATCGTATCTTAATTCGTTTTCTGTGTAGCCAAATTAGGCTTTGATCCTCTGTATAAACACAAACAAACCCTTTGCCCACACTTTGATATGACCTTTATACCATTGGGAAGAACCTATTGGAGATCACCACACAGGAACTGCTTTTTTTTTTTAAGAGAAAGGAATAGTATCAGAAAAATGTACTTCCAAAGCTGATCATCTGACACCCTTTAAAAGATCAAAATTATGGATATTTAAAGCATGCATTAATTGTTGATTTGCAGTGAGTTTTATCCTATCAGGGAGTAATCCCCCTTTTCTTTCTCTTTTTTTTCTTTTGTTATCATTAATCTACAATTACATGCATGAAGAATATTATGTTTACTAGGTTCTCCCCTATACCAAATCTCCCCCACAAACGCCATTACAGTCACTGTCCATCAGCATAGCAAAATGTTGTAGAATCACTACTTATCTTCTCTGTGTTTCACAGCCCTCCCCTTTCTCCCACCCCACACATTATGCATGCTAAACATAATACCCCCTTTCTTCTTCCACCCCCTTATCCCTCCCTACCCACCCATTCTCCCCAGTCCCTTTCCCTTTGGTACCTGGTAGTTCATTCTTGGGTTCTGTGATTCTGCTGCTGTTTGGTTCCTTCAATTTTTTCTTCATTCTTATACTCCACAGATGAGTGAAATCATTTGGTATTTCTCTTTCTCTGCTTGGTTTATTTCACTGAGCATAAAACCCTCTAGCTCCATCCATGTTGTTGCAAATGGTAGGATTTGTTTTCTTCTTATGGCTGAATAATATTCCATTGTTTATATGTACCACATCTTCTTTATTCATTCATCTACTGATGGACATTTCCATTTCTTGGCTATTGTAAATAGAGCTGTGATAAACATAGGGGTGCATCTGTCTTTTTCAAACTGGAGTGCTGCATTCTTAGGGTAAATTCCTAGAAGTGGAATTTCTGGGTCAAATGGTACGTCTATTTTGAGAATTTTGAGGAACCTCCATACTGCTTTCCACAATGGCTGAACTAATTTACATTCCCACCAGCAGTGTAGGAGAGTTCCCCTTCCTCCACAACCTCACCAACATTTGTAGTTGTTTGTCTTTTGGATGGTAGCCATCCTTACTGGTGTGAGGTGATATCTCATTGTAGTTTTAATTTGCATTTCTCTGATAATTAGCAATGTGGAGCATCTTTTCATGTGTCTGTTGGCCATCTGTATTTCTTTTTTGGAGAACTGTCTGTTCAGTTCTTCTGCCCATTTTTTAATTGGATTATTTGTGTTTTTTTTTTGTTTGTTAAGGTGGGTGAGCCCTTTATATATTTTGAATGTCAACCCTTTGTCAGATCTATCATTTATCAATATATTCTCCCATACTGTAGGGTTCCTTTTTGTTCTATTGATGGTGTCTTTTGCTATACAGAAGCTTTTCAGCTTAATATAGACCCACTTATTCATTTTTGCTTTGTTTGCCTTGACCAGGGAGACATGTTCAAGAAGAGGTCACTCATGTTTATATTTAGGAGATTTTTGCCTATGTTTTTTTCTAAGAGGTTTATGGCTTCATGACTTACATTCAGGTCTTTTATTCATTTAGAATTTACTTTTGTATATGGGGTTAGACAGTGGTCCAGTTTCATTCTCTTACATGTAGCTGTCCAGTTTTGCCAGCACCATTTGTTGAATAGACTGGCATTTCCACATTGTATGTCCATGGCTCCTTTATCAAATATTAATTGACCATATATGTTTGGGTTAATATATGGAGTCTCTAATCTGTTCCACTGGTCTGTGGCTCTGTTCTTGTGCCAGAACCAAATTGTCTTTATTTCTATGGCTTTATAGTAGAGCTGGAAATTGGAGAGTGAGATCCCCCTGACTTTACTCTTCCTTCTCAGGATTGCTTTGGCTATTCGGGGTATTTGGTGTTTCCATATGAATTTTTGAATTATTTGTTCCAATTCATTGAAGAATGTTGCTGGTAATTTGATAGGGATTGCATCAAATCTGTATATTGCTTTGGGCAGGATGGCCATTTTGACAATATTAATTTTACCTAGCCAAGAGCATGGGATGAGACTCCATTTGTTAGTGTCCCCTTTAATTTTTCTTAAGAGTGTCTTGTAGTTTTCAGGGCATAGATCTTTCACTTCTTTGGTTAGGTTTATTCCTAGGTATTTTATTATTTTGATGCAATTGTGAAAGGAGTTGTTTCCCTGATTTCTCTTTCTATTGGGTCATTGTTAGTGTATAGGAAAGCCACAGATTTCTGTGTGTTAATTTTGTATCCTGCAACTTTACTGTATTCTGATATCGGTTCTAGTAGTTTTGGAGTGGAGTCTTTAGGGTATTTTATGTACAATATCATGTCATCTGCAAATAGTGACAGTTTAACTTCTTCTTTACCAATGTGGATTCCTTGCATTTCTTTGTTTTGTCTAATTGCTGTGGATAGGACCTCCAGTACTATGTTAAATAACAGTGGGGAGAGTGGGCATCCCTGTCTTGTTCCCAATCTCAGAGGAAAAGCTTTCAGTTTCTCGCTGTTCAGTATGATGTTGGCTGTGTGTTTATCGCATATGGCCTTTATTATGTTCAGGTACTTGCCCTCTATACCCATTTTGCTGAGAGTTTTTATCATGAATGGATGTTGAATTTTGTCAAATGCTTTTTCAGCATCTATGGAGATGATCATGTGGTTTTTGTCTTTCTTTTTGTTGATGTGGTGGATGATGTTGATGTATTTTCGAATGTTGTACCATCCTTGCATCCCTGGGATGAATCCCACTTGGTCATGGTGTACGATCCTTTTGATATATTTTTGAATTTGGTTTGCTAAAATTTTATTGAGTATTTTTGCATCTACGTTCATCGGGGATATTGGTCTGTAATTTTCTTTTTTGGTGGGGTCTTTGCCTGGTTTTGCTATTAGGGTGATGTTGACTTCATAGAATGAGCTTGGGAGTATTCCCTCCTCTTCTATTTTTTGGAAAACTTTAAGGAGAATAGGTATTATGTCTTATCTGTATGTCTGATAAAATTCTGAGGTAAATCCGTCTGGCCCCGGGGTTTTGTTCTTGGGTAGTTTTTTGATTACCATTTCAATTTCTTTGCTCATAATTGATTTGTTTAACTTTTGTGTTTCTTCCTTGGTCAGTCTTGGAAGGTTGTATTTTTCTAGGAAGTTGTCCATTTCTTCTAGGATTTCCAGCTTGTTGGCATATAGGTTTTCATAGTAGTCTTTAATAATTCTTTGTATTTCTATGGAGTCTGTCATGATTTTTCCATTCTCATTTCTGATTCTGTTGATGTGTGTTGATTCTCTTTTTCTCTTAATAAGTTTGGCTAGAGGCTTATCTATTTTGTTAATTTTCTCAAGGAACCAGCTCTTGGTTTTGTTGACTTTTGCTATTGTTTTATTCTACTCAATTTTGTTTATTTCTTCTCTAATCTTTAATGGGTCCCTCCTTCTACTGACTTTAGGCCTCATTTGTTTTTCTTTTTCCAGTTTCAATAATTGTGATGTTAGACTATTCATCTGGGATTGTTCTTCCTTCTTTAAGTGTGCCTGGATCACTATATACTTTCCTCTTAAGACTGCTTTTGCTGTGTCTCACAGAAGTTGGGGCTTTGTGTTGTTGTTGTCATTTGTTTCCATATATTCCTCAATCCCTATTTTAATTTGTTCATTGTTCCATTGATTATTTAGGAGCATGTTGTAAAGCCTCCATGTGTTTGTGAGCCTTTTTGTTTTCTTTGTAGAATTTTTTTCTAGTTTTATACCTTTGTGGTCTGAAAAGTTGGTTGGTAGAATTTCAATCTTTTGGAATTTACTGAGGCTCTTTTTGTGAGCTAGTATGTGCTCTATTCTGGAGAATGTTCCATGTGCACTTGAGAAGAATGTGTATCTTATTGCTTTTGAATGTAGAATTCTATAGATGTCTATTAAGTCCATCTGTTCTAGTGTGTTGTTCAGTGCCTCCATTTCCTTACTTATTTTCTGCCCAGTGGATCTATCCTTTGTAGTGAGTGGCTTGTTGAAGTCTCCTAAAATGAATGCATTGCAGTCTATTTCCTCTTTTAGTTCTGTTAGTATTTGTTTCACATTTGCTGGTGCTCCTGTGTTGGGTGCATATATATTTAGAATGGTTATATCCTCTTGTTGGACTGGGCCCTTTATCATTATGTAATATCCTTCTTTATCTCTTGTTACTTTCTTTCTTTTGAAGTCTATTTTGTCTGATATTAGTACTGCAACCCCTGCTTTCTTCTCTCTGTTGTTTGCCTGAAATATGTTTTTCCATCCCTTGACTTTTAGTCTGTACATGTCTTTGGATTTGAGGTGAGTTTCTTGTAAGCAGCATATAGATGGGTCTTGCTTTTTTATCCATTCTTTTACTCTGCGTCTTTCGATTGGTGCATTTAGTCCATTTACATTTAGGGTGACTATTGAAAAATATGTACTTATTGCCATTGCAGGCTTTAGATTCGTGGTTACCAAAGGTTCAAGGTTAGCTTCTTTAGTATCTTACTGCCTATCCTAGCTTGCTTATTGAGCTGTTATATACACTGTCTGGAGATTCTTTTCTTCTCTCCCTTCTTATTCCTCCTCCTCCATTCTTTATATGTTGGTTGTTTTATTCTGTGCCCTATTGTGTTTCCTTTAACTGCTTTTAGTGGGTAGTTGATTCTATTTTTTGCCTTTAGTTAGTATTTGGTTGGTCTGCTTTCTTTGCTGTGATTTTATTTTCTCTGTTGACATCTCTTTAGTCTTAGGAGTGCTCCCATCTAGAACAGTCCCTTGAAAATACCCTGTAAAGGTGATTTGTGAGAAGTAAATTCCCTCAACTTTTGCTTGTCTGGGAATTGTTTAATCCCTCCTTCATATTTAAATGATAATTGTGCTGGATACAGTATCCTTGGTTCAAGCCCCTTCTGTTTCATTGCATTAAATATATCATGCCATTCTCTTCTGGCCTGTAATGTTTCTGTTCAGAAGTCTGATGATAGCCTGATGGGTTTTCCTTTACAGGTGACATTTTTCTCTCTAGCTGCCTTTAAAACTCTTTCTTTGTCCTTGATCTTTGCCATTTTTAGTATTATGTGTCTTGGTGTTGTCCTCCTTGGGTCCTTTCTGTTGGGAGTTCTGTGTATTTCTGTGGTCTGTTTGATTATTTCCTCCCCCAGTTTGGGGGTGTTTTCAGCAATTATTTCTTCAAAGACACTTTCTATCCCTTTTTCTCTCTCTTCTTCTTCTGGTACCCCAACAATACAGGTATTATTCCTTTTGGATTGGTCACACAGTTCTCTTAATATTGTTTCATTCCTGGAGATCCTTTTATCTCTCTGTGTCAGCTTTTAGCTTTTATGTGTTCCTGTTCTCTGTTTTCTGTTCCATCAATGGCCTCTTTCATCTTATCCATTCTGCTTATACATCCTTCCAGAGTTTGTTTCACTTCTGTAACCTCCTTCCTGGCATCTGTAATCTCCCTCTGGACTTCATCCCTTAGCTCTTGCATATTTCTCTGCATCTCCATCAGCATGTTTATGATTTTTATTTTGAATTCTTTTTCAGAAAGACTGGTTAGGTCTTTCTCCTCTGGTGTTTTCCCTGTGATCTTGGTTTGCTTGTAATTTTGCCTTTTCATGGTTATAGAGATAGTTTGCCAAGCTGGGATGAGTGACAGCTGGAAGAACTTCCCTTCTTGTTGGTTTGTGGCCTTCCTCTCCTGGGAGACCAGTGACCTCTAGTGGCTTGTGCTGGGCAGAAGCATGGAGAAAGGGCTTCTGATTCTTGCCTGGCTGCTATGGAGTTTATCTTTGCTGTTGCTGTGAGTATGACCTGCCTCGGGCTACTGCTCCAATATGGTGGAGCCGTGTTGGAGGGGAATGGCTGGGAGGCTTTTTATCTCTTTGAGGGGCCTCCGTGCTCCCTGCTGCCCAGAGGTTAGAGTGCCCAGAGATCCCCAAATTCCCTGCTGCTGAACTAAGTGTCCCAGGACGCTTCTGTTGAGCAGTGAGTTCCTTGTCCCTTTAAGACTTCCAAAAAGCACTCACTTTTCTTTGTCCCGGGTGCAACATCTGCAGGGACCCGCTCACAGGTCTAACTATCCTGTTTCCCTAGTTTCCAACACCTCACGCATGCACTGTGTCTGCGCTCTGGTGCAGATGGCTGGGGCTGGGTATTTAGCAGTCCTGGGCTCCCTCTCCCTCCCTGCTCCACCTCCTCTCCTCCCACCAGGTGCTGGGGTGTGGGGCATTCGGGTCCCGCCAGGCCGGGGCTTGTATCTTACCCTCTTTGCAAGGCACTGGGTTCTCGCAGGTGTGGATGTTGTCTGGCTGTTGTCCTGTGTCTTCTGGTCTCTCTTTTAGGAAGAGTTTTCTTTGTTGTATTCTCAAAAATATATGTGGTTTTGGGAGGAGATTTTTTGCTGCTCTACTCACGCCACCCTCTTGGCTCTGCCCTGCTAATGCAAGTTTTTTGAATACTTTAAGGTAGGCTAGGCTAAACTGTGATGTTTGATAGGCTGTATGAAATGCATTTGAAAGTGTGATATTTCCAATTTATGATTGGTTATTGGGATGTAACCTCACTGTGCATTGAGGAACTTATTATTCATAGTTCATAGTAGCAGCTCTCTTTTGATGCTATGAATATGGGTCTATTTAGCATTGCTTAGCTCTCTCCTGATGCCTTCTCATGCTGAGATCCAGGATGAAGCTGCAATTCCTCTCTGGGACAGGTCTGCTCTTACAGGGAAGGAGAAATCAAATGGAATCATACTACATGTAGTGTTGTGGCTAGCATATTTTGTTTTTGAGATAAACCATATCATTGTGTGCATGAATAATTCATTTATTTATGTGAATGGGGAGTATTCCATTTCATAAATTTATCCAAATTTGTCTATCTGTTTCCCTGTTGATGGACATGTGAGTTATTTTCAAATTTTGGCATTGAGAAATAAAGCTGCTATGAACATTTATGTAAAAAATGTGTATGGAATTAAATTTTATTTTCTCTTGCACAATTTCTTAGAAGTAGAAATGCAGAGTAATGTGGAAAATGCATGTTTAACTTCATAAAAGTTTCCAAATTATTTCTCAAAGTTGCAGTATTTTCCATTTCCACTAGCCATGTATAATTGCTTGCTCCAATATTTACCAACACTTGCTATTATCAGTCTTAAATTTTAGTCATGATGTATGCAGCAGAACGTATTGGCATCCAACAGAAGTTCTCATTTGCACTTCTCCAATGACTGATGAGGTTGAGTGCTTGAAAGAGTACTGACTGGCCTTTCATAAAAGTTCTTTAGAGAAGTGCCTGATCAAATATTTTGTCTGTTTTCTTTTTTGGTCTTATTTTTAATGATTTTAAAGGCTCTTAATATATTTTATGTACAAGTCCTCATCAGGTTTCTGTAATCTACAAAAACTTCCCAGTTTGTGTATTATAAATGTTTATTTTCCTAATCCTGTTTTAAAGAGAAGATATGTTGATCTATTTATCAACATTTATTGGCTCATATTCTTTATTTTCCATTCAAGAAATTTTGCTTGCCAAAAGTCATGGAGTTTTTCTCCTGTATTTTCTCCTAGGAATTTTGCATTTTAGTTTAGGTGCTTAGGTCCATAGTCTATTTCAACTTATCATATATGGTATGAAGTCACTTTTGAGGTTCACTTTTTTCCATATTGATATTCAGTAGTTCCTACCCAACTTGGTGAAATGAAAGACATTTCTCCACAAAGGAACTGGTGAGAAAAACTGAATGAGAAAAGGAATAATTAAACAATATTGAATAAGGGTGCATAGAATTGCTTTAAGGGAGAATCATCAGGAGAGCTGAACTGTCAGAAAAACTCTAGGAGACAGGAATGGGGAGGTGAAATATTTATTTGTTCAAAATTGAAATTGAGAAACTGAAAGAAAAAATATTTAAAAGGTCACTGATGAAGAACTGGATTCAATTATTTTCCCCAAAAAAATTTGGAAAAGATTCCTTGAAACTTGAGAAATTAGCATTGTTCATGTTATCCCAAGATTAAAGGATGCTTGCAAAAACAACACTACAGCCAGGCTGAAGGATCTTTAAGAGGATTTTCTACAGACTTCACATTTGGTGCATCTGTTTGTAAAACAAACTGGAGACTATGAACCCTTAACTGGGTGGGATTCATGTGGGACCCATTAGGGATAATGGTAAGGATATGATCAATGTCCTCATTTGAGTTCCGCTCAGAAAGCTGAACCCACAGCCATACCTCTCAGGGTGTATCTGTGGTGCCTGGATATATAAAGGCTGAAGGGGGTCTAAACAGTTCTAGGGTCTACCTGACACACTTTTAGCAGATGTGTAATGTAAGTAAATTTTTTATATGAGTAACTATTCTATAATTCTCTGTTCCATGTGGGTTTTGAGAAGGAAAATAAGTGACCCAGAAAGAACTCCGTGAAATTATTCATCTGGGGAATGAATTTTTTTTAATGCATCAAATAAATGGACATGTGATTCCATCATAGTAGTGATCACATATAATGCCCTGGAGCACCAAAAAGCACAGATTAATGTTATAAGAGTAAATCACAATTTGTATAAAGTTCTGAATAGTAAGTATCATGTGGAAAAACAGCTAAATAGTAACTTCATCTATTTCAATTCCCACTGTGCATGGCTTAGCGTCGTATATACTACAATTAGTATGACACATTTTGCCACTGCAATGTAGTGCCACTGTCAATGCATGCTAAATGTTTTAAATAGCTACACTGTATCATTCAGTGGTCACAAAAGCCCAAGAAACTGGGTGTTCTAGTGACATATACAAGGAAAGTGAAGTTCAAAGGGATTTAATGATTGTCTACATTTACCAGCTGGTAAGTAGGGAAACGGGTATGTAAATCCAATATTCTATGACTCAGAACTTCACATTCTTGCCACTTTATCAGGCTGCCACTTATTCATGTCAGGATTAATATGAGAAGGGGGAAACATCTGTAGCCAAGTGACAGATCGTGGTTCTCCTTCACACATTCCAGGTATGTAGGGCATCCTTAAAACATACCATATGTCTCAGATATTTGCCTTGAGGGCTCACTAATCTCATTTGTATTTTTACTGATCTCACTTTCTCAGTGAAGTTTAGCTTGCTCACCTGATTGACTACTACAAATAGTCATGCCTGCCCCACACTAACAATCACACGCAATTTGCCTTGTTTTCCTATTTTCTTTAGTATAACTTCTAATATACCATGTCACTTAAATATAATACATTTTTTGGGGTGTCGCCCCAAACATGGAGAAGATAAGCTCCACAAATGTGGAGATCTATTTATTATTATTATTAATGTTATTCTTCCTATTAATATTTACTTAAGTATCTGGAAGAGTATTTCATATATATTAAGCTTTCAATAAATTTTTAATAAAAGAAGGGAGAAAGGAAGGAGAGAAGGGAAGAAGGAAAGTTGGGAGGCAGGAAGGGAACTAAGAATATATGAATTCAGAAGAAAATAGTTTGATTTTTTATTTAAAGTGGATATATTTTCCTAGAAATATCATTGCTGTTTTTAATATAATTATTTTTTATCAGAATTGAAATCTCAGAGGCAGTATTTAAAGTGTAGCAAATTTTATCTCTATGTGTAAGTCTTATAATAGTATAATGTGCCACATTTGCTCCATGAACCATAGTCACAATAGTTATTTTATCTTAAAAGGCATTCTGTATTGGCTCAAATTTTATTTGCCTGACTAAATCATTTAGTGTGATTCTTAAAGTACACTAAAGATTTTAAAAATCTTATATTTTTAACATCAAGACTTTGCAAACAAATTATGCTTTCCCTTAGTGCACTGCACTGAAATATTTCCCATCCTCTAGACAGCTGGTAACAGAAGGATGCCATCATGACAAAGAATAGGGATGCACACAATAAGACAAAAGGCAAGATCAAAATAAATAATATCAAAGATGGAAGTCAGAGATGTGAGAGGTTCACAGAAAAGGGAATGATGCTGCCATGTGACAAGAGTTGTAAAAATTCAGAAAGACTTAGAACTTCTTTAGTCAAATATATGACAGGTGCTGCTTTATGCATTTATACCCCTGTGGTACAATATGCTTGGAGATTCTTTAGAGGGAATATTACTGACTAATATTGACTAAGGTACTTTATAGCTTGTCAGGTTCAAAGTTCTTCATGAAATAAACCTGAGATCGTGCAGTGCTTCACTGATAAGCTTAATGTATATTCTACAGATTAAATTATCTTAAAATTCAACCTGAAACTATATTTTGACACACTATCACAATAAAATAGTCTAATCTATCATCATACTAAAATATCTTTTTTTTTTTGAGAGGGCATCTCATATTTATTGATCAAATGGTGGTTAACAGTTAACAACAATAAAATTCTGTACAGGGGACTCAATGCACAATCATTAATCCACCCCAAGTCTAATTCTCATCAGTCTCGGATCTTCTGAAGCACAACGAATATGTTCTTACATGGTGTACAAATTCTTACATAGTGAATAAGTTCTTACATGGTGAACAGTACAAGGGCAGTCGTCACAGAAACTTTCGGTTTTGATCACACATTGTGAACTAAAAACAATCAGGTCAAATATGAATATTTGTTTGATTTTTATATTTGATTTATATGTGAATCCCACATTTCTCCCTTATTATTATTATTGTTATTATTATTATTATTATTTTTAATAAAATGCTGAAGCGGTAGGTAGATGCAAGATAAAGGTAGAAAACATATTTCAGTGCTGTATAAGAAAGCAAATGTAGATGATCAGGTGTGTGCCTATAAGCTAAGTATTAATCCAAGCTAGACAAGGGCAACAAAACATCCACAGATGCAGAAGATTTCTCTCAAAACAGGGGGGGTGAGGTTCTAAGCCTCACCTCTGTTGAACCCCAATTTCTCACATGATGGTCCCCCTGTGACTGTGCCTGTCTTAGGTTGTTCCTCCCTTGAGGAATCTTACCCATCTCTGGCTAACCAGTCATCTTCTGGGGCCATACAGGGAAATGTAAAGTTGGTAAGTGAGAGAGAAGCAATATTGTTTGAACAGGTTAGCTTTTTACTTCTTTGAAGGTTTATGACCTGTGGCTTCTATGCCCAGAATTTGTCTTGAGGTATCTTTCTCACTTGGAGGAATTATGACACTCAGTAAATTCGATATGAGGTACTAATTCTTCTAAAGGGTTGTAATTAGGAAGGAAGAAGAAAAGCTATAGAAGTAGCAGACAGAAGAAAACATGGGAAGATTGGTTATTTATTTGACATATTCTTGTAGAGTGACTTAAGCATGTATAGGTTTTAAACTACTAATTAAATTGCACACACACATTAACATAATAGGAATACAGTTACATAACCAAAGCAGACCTACAATTACCAGCCATCTCCACTGAAACCAAGAAAACCAGTTAGGCACCTAAGCATTTGTGAAAACTTACCTATGATATGATGGATATTGTCTAACTGAATTTGAATAGTTTGAGAAAAATCTGACAATTTAAAACAACATATTCCTGGGAACTGTTCACCTCCCATATGTTCTTTTAACAGTAGATAGTCTGTAGTCTCAAGATTTTGTAGCACTGCAACTTACACTTCTCCTAATTCTTGGTTGAGTTCCAACAGTACAGATGTAGTCAAATTTGTTATTTTACTGTATGCACAGGCCAGCTTAGATAACTCCTTCTTCATTCCAATGGCAATTCCAGGAACCAGTGGGATGAATGCAGCTACGACTGCAACAGTGCCAGGATCTTTGTTGATGTTTTTTGATGATCATGTTCTGGAATGACTCTTCCAGAGTATGTTGATGTTGGAACTTCTTCTTCATATCGTAACTTAGTTCATTTTCTGGGTAGCCAAATTAGGCTTTGATCCTCTGTATAAACACAGACAAACCCTTTGCCCACACTTTAATATGACCTTTATACCATTGTGAAGAACTTATTAGAGATCACCACACAGGAACTGCTTTTTTTTTAAGAGAAAGAAATATTATCAGAAAAATGTACTTCCGTAGCTCATCATCTGACACCCTTTAAATGATCAAAATTAAGGATATTTAAAGCATGCCTTAATCGTTGATTTACAGTTAGTTTTATCCTATCAGGGAGTAATCCCCCATTCTTTATTTTTTTGCTTTTTTTTGTTATCATTAATCTACAATTACATGAAGAATATTATGTTTACTAGGCTCTCCCCTTTACCAGGTCCCCCCTATAAACCCCTTTACACTCACTGTCCATCAGCATAGCAGAATGCTGTAGAATCACTATTTGTCTTCTCTGTGTTGTACAGCCCTCCCGTTTCTCCCATCCCCCCCTTATGCATGCTAATCTTAATACCCACCTTTGTCTTCCCTCCTTATCCCTCCCTACCCACCCAGCCTCCCAAGTCCATTTCCCTTTGGTACCTGTTAGTCCATTCTTGGGTTCTGTGATTCTGCTGCTGTTTTGTTCCTTTGGTTTTTCCTTTGTTCTTATATTCCACAGATGAGTGATATCATTTGATATTTCTCTTTCTCTGCTTGGCTTATTTCACTGAGCATAATACCCTCTGGCTTCATCCATGTTGTTGAGATTGGTAGGATTTGTTTTCTTCTTGTGGCTGAGTAATATTCCATTGTGTATATGTACCACATCTTTTTTATCCAGTAATCTACTGATGGACACTTAGGTTGCTTCCAATTCTTGGCTATTGTAAATAGTGCTGCGATAAACATAGGGGTACATCTGTCTTTTTCAAACTTGAGTGCTGCGTTTTTAGGGTAAATTCATAGGAGTGGAATTTCTGGGTCAAATGGTAAGTTTATTTTGAGCATTTTGATGAACGTCCATACTGCTTTCCACAATTGTTGAACTAATTTACATTCCCAACAGCAGTGTAGGAGGGTTCGCCTTTCTCCACAGCCTCGCCAACATTTGCTGTTGTTTGTCTTTTGGATGGTAGCCATCCTTACTGGTGTGAGGTGATATCTCAGTGTAGTTTTAATTTGCATTTCTCTGATAATTAGTGATGTGGAACATCTTTTCATCTATCTGTTGGCCACCTGTATTTCTTTTTTGGAGAACCGTTCAGTTCCTGTGCCCATTTTCTAAGTGGATTGTTTGCTTTTGTTTGTTGAGGTGGGTGAGCTCTTTGTATATTTTGGACATCAAAACTTTATCGGATCTGTCATTTTCAAATATATTCTCCCATACTGTAGGGTTCCTTTTTGTTCTATTGATGGTGTCTTTCGCTGTACAGAAGCTTTTCAGATTAATATAGTTGCACTTGTTCATTTTTGCTGTTGATATCCTTGCCCGGGGAGATATGTTGAAGAAAAGGTCACTCATGTTTATGTCTAAAAGGTTCTTGCCTATGTTTTTTTCTAAGAGTTTTACGGTTTCATGACTTACATTCAGGTCTTTGATCCATTTAGAATTTATTTTTGTGTATGGGGTTAGACAATGGTCCAGTTTTATTCTCCTACATGTAGCTGTCCAGTTTTGCCAGCACCATCTGTTGAAGAGACTCATTTCACCATTGTATGTCCATGGCTCCTTTATCAAATATTAATTGACCATATATGTTTGGGTTAATTTCTGGAATCTCTAATCTGTTCCCCTTGTCTGTAGCTCTGTTCTTGTGCCAGTACCAAATTGTCTGGATTACTATGGCTTTGTAGTAGAGCTTGAAGTTGGGGAGTGAGATCCCTCCACTTTATTCTTCTTTCTCAGGATTGCTTTGGCTATTCGGGGTCTTTGGTGTTTCCATATGAATTTTTGAATTATTTGTTCCAGTTCATTGAAGAATATTGCTGGTAATTTGATAGGGATTGCATCAAATCTGTATATTTCTTTGGGCAGAATGGCCATTTTGACGATATTAATTCTTCCTAACCATGAGCATGGGATGGGTTTCCTTTTGTTAGTGTCCCCTTTAATTTCTCTTAAGAGTGACTTGTAGTTTTCAGGGTATAGGTCTTTCATTTCTTTGGTTAGGTTTATTTCTAGGTATTTTATTCTTTTTGATGCAATTGTGAATGGAATTGTTTTCCTGATTTCTCTATTATTTCATTGTTAGTGTATAGGAAAGCTACAGATTTCTGTGTGTTAATTTTGTATCCTGCAAATTTGCTGTATTCCGATATCAGTTCTAGTAGTTTTGGAGTGGAGTCGTTAGTGTTTTTTATGTACAATATCATGTCATTTGCAAATAGTGACAGTTTAACTTCTTCTTTACCAATCTGGATTCCTTGTATTTCTTTGTTTTGTCTGATTGCTGTGGCTAGGACCTCCAATACTATGTTAAATAACAGTGGGAAGAGTGGGCATCCCTGTCTAGTTCCCGATCTCAGAGGAAAAGTTTTCAGCTTCTTGCTGTTCAGTATAGTGTTGGCTGTGGGTTTATGATATATGGCCTTTATTATGTTGAGGTACTTAGCCTCTATTCCCATTTTTCTGAGAGTTTTTATTATGAATGGATGTTGAATTTTGACAAATGCTTTTTCAGCATCTATGGAGATGATCATGTGGTTTTTGTCTTTCTTTTTGTTGATGTGGTGGATGATGTTGATGTATTTTCGAATGTTGTACCATCCTTGCATCCCTAGGATGAATCCCACTTGGTCATGGTGTATGATCCTTTTGATGTATTTTTGAATTCGGTTTGCTAATATTTTGTTGAGTATTTTTGCATCTACGTTCATCAGGGATATTGGTCTGTAATTTTCTTTTTTGGTGGGGTCTTTTCCTGGTTTTGGTATTAGGTTGATGTTGGCTTCATAGAATGAGCTTGGGAGTATTCCCTCCTCTTCTATTTTTTGGAAAACTTTAAGGAGAATGGGTATTATGTCTTCTCTGTGTGTCTGATAAAATTCCGAGGTAAATCCGTCCAGTCCGGGGGTTTTGTTCTTGGGTAGTTTTTTGATTACTGTTTCAATTTCTTTGCTCATAATTGGTTTGTTTAACTTTTGTGTTTCTTCCTTGCTCAGTCTTGAAAATTGTATTTTTCTATGAAGTTGTCTATTTCTTCTAGGTTTTCCAGCTTGTTGGCATATAGGTTTTCATAGTAGTCTTTAATAATTCTTTGTATTTCTGTGGAGTCTGTCGTGATTTTTCCATTCTCATTTCTGATTCTGTTGATGTGTGTTGATTCCCTTTTTCTCTTAATTAGGTTGGCTAGAGGCTTATCTATTTTGTTAATTTTCTCAAAGAACCAGCTCTTGGTTTCATTGATTTTTGCTATTGTTTTATTCTTCTCAATTTTGTTTATTTCTTCTCTGATCTTTATTATGTCCCTCCTTCTGCTGACTTTAGGCCTCGTTTGTTCTTCTTTTCCAGTTTCAATAATTGTGATGTTAGACTATTCATTTTGGATTGTTCTTCCTTCTTCAAGTGTGCCTGGATTGCTATATTCTTTCCTCTTAAGACTTCTTTCGCTGCGTCCCACAGAAGTTGGGGCTTTGTGTTGTTGTTCTCATTTGTTTCTATATATCCCTTCATCTCTATTTTGATTTGTTCATTGATCCATTGATTATTTAGAAGCATATTGTTAGGCCTCCATGTGTTTGTGAGCCTTTTTGTTTTCTTTGTAGAATTTATTTCTAGTTTTATACCTTTGTGGTCTGAAAAATTGTTTGGTAGAATTTCAATATTTTGGAATTTACTGAGGCTCTTTTTGTGGGCTAGTATGTGATCTATTCTGGAGAATGTTTCCATATGCACTTGAGAAGAATGTATATCCTGTTGCTTTTGGATGTAGATTTCTATAGATGTCTATTAGGTCCATCTGTTCTACTGTGTTGCTCAATGCCTCCGTGTCCTTACTTATTTTCTGCCTGGTGGATCTATCCTTCAGGATGAGTAGTGTGTTGAAGACTCCTAAAATGAATACATTTCAGTCTATTTCCCCCTTTAGTTCTGTTAGTATTTGTTTCATATATGCTGGTGCTCCTGTGTTGGGTGCATATATATTTAGAATGGTTATATCCTCTTGTTGGACTGAGTCCTTTATCTTTATGTAGTGTCCTTCTTTATCTTTTGTTACTTTCTTTGTTTTGAAGTCTATTTTGTCTGATATTAGTACTGAAACCCCTGTTTTCTTCTCACTGTTGTTTGCCTGAAATATGTTTTTCCATCCCTTGAGTTTTAGTCTGTGCATGTCTTTGGGTTTGAGGTGAGTTTCTTGTAAGCAGCATATGGATGGGTCTTGCTTTTTTATCCATTCTATTTCTCTGTGTCTTTTGATTGTTGCGTTACATACATTTACATTTAGGGTGACTATTGAGAGATATGTACTTACTACCATTGCAGGCTTTAAATTTGTGGTTACCAAAGGTTCAAGGTTAGCCTCTTTAGGAGCTTACTGTCTAACTTAGCTCACTTATTGAGCTGTTATATACACTGTTTGGAGATTCTTTTCTTCTCTCCCTTCTTATTCCTCCTCCTCCATTCTTCATGTGTCATATGTTTTGTTCTGTGCTCTTTTTAGGTGTGCTCCCATCTAGAGCAGTCCCTGTAAGATTCCCTGTAGAGGTGGTTTGTGGGAAGTAAAATCCCTCAGCTTTTGCTTGTCTGGGAATTGTTTAATCACACTGTCATATATAAATGAAAGTCGTGCAGGATACAGTATCCTTGGTTCAAGGCCCTTCTGTTTCATTGCATTAAGTTCATCATGCCATTCTCTTCTGGCCTGTAGGGTTTCTGTTGAGAAGTCTGATGATAGCCTGATGGGTTTTCCTTTATAGGTGACCTTTTTCTCTCCAGCAGCCTTTAAAACTATTTCCTTGTCCTTGATCTTTGCCAATTTTATTATTATGTGTCTTGCTGTTGTACTCCCTGGATCCTTCCTTTTGGGGGTTCTGTGTATTTCCGTGGTCTGTTCGATTATTTCCTCCCACATTTTCAGGAAGTTTTCAGCAATTATTTTTTCAAAGACATTTTCTATCCCTTTTACTCTCTCTTCTTCTTCTGGTACCCCTATAATATGGATATTGTTCCCTTTGGATTGGTCACACAGTTCTCTTAATATTGTTTCATTCCTGGAGATCCTTTTATCTCTCTCTATTTCAGCTTGTATGCGTTCCTGTTCTCTGGTTTCTATTCCTTCAATAGCCTCTTGCATCTTATCCATTCTGCTCATAAATCCTTCTAGAGTTTGTGTCTCTTCTGTAATCTCCTTCCTGGCATCTGTAATCTCCCTCCAGACTTCATCCCTTTGCTCTTGCATTTTTCTCTCCATCTCCATCAGTATGTTTATGATTTTTATTTTGAATTCTTTTTCAGGGAGACTGGTTAGGTTTGTCTTCTTCTCTGGTGTTGCGTCTGTGATTTGTTTTGCCTGTAATTTTGCCTTTTCATGGTGATAGAAATAGTTTGCAGAGCTGGAATGAATGATGGCTGGAAGAACTTCTCTTCTTGTTGGTTTGTGGCCTTCCTTTCCTGGGAGAACAGCGACCTCTAGTGGCTTGTGCTGGGCAGCTGTGTGCAGACAGGGCTTCTGCTTTCTGCCTGGCTGCTATGGAGTTTATCTCCACTGTTGCTGTAGGCGTGGCCTGGCTCGGGTGCTACTCCAAAATGGTGGAGCCCCATTGGATGGGGAGCAGCTGGGAGGCTAGTTATCTCGGTGCAGGGCCTCTGTGTTCCCTGCTGTCCAGGGTGTTGGAGTACCCAGAGATCCCCAGATTCCCTAGCTCTGGAGTAATTGTCCTGCCCTGCCCCTTTAAGACTTCCAAAAAGCACTCGCCAAAACGAAACAACAACAACAAAAAAAGAAATTTTTATAAATAATTTTAAAAAAACTGCTTGCTTTTCTTTGTCCTCAGGCACCGGCCTCAGGCACCTGCTCACCGGTCTTGCTGCCCTGTTTCCCTAGTATTGTGGTCCCTGTCCCTTTAAGACTTCCAAAACATACTCGCCAAAAAAAGAAAAAAGAAAAAAAAAATTGCCGTTCGCATTTCTTTGTTCTCCGGCCCCGGCCTCAGGCACCTGCTTTCTGGTCTGGCTGCCCTGTTTCCTTATTATTGGGGTTCCTGTCCCTTTAAGACTTCCAAAAAGCACTCGCCAAAAAAGAAAAAAGAGAGAAAAAAAATGACTGCTAGCGTTTCTTTTTACTCCGGCGCCATCCTCAGGCACCCGCTCACTGGTCTTGCTGCTGTGTTTCCCTAGTATCCAGGACCCCAATCATGCACTGTGTCTGCGCTCTGGTTCAAATGGCTGGGGCTGGGTGTTCAGCAGTCCTGGGCTCCCTCTCCCTCCTGGCTCTAACTCCTCTCCTCCCACCAAGAGCTGGGGGGAGGGGCGCTCAATTTCCATGCAGCTGGGGCTTGTATTTTACCCCCTTCACGAGGCACTGGGTTCTCACAGGTGTGGATGTGGTCTGGATGTTGTCCTTTGTCCTCTGGTCTCTGTTCTAGGAAGAGTTGTCTTTGTTATATTTTCATACATATACGTGGTTTTGGGAGGAGATTTCCGCTGCTGTACTCATGCCCCCATCTTGGCTCTCTCTAAAATATCTTTTACACTTTCATGAAGCATATTCTTAAATGGGAGTTTCCTTCTGAATGAATGTAATGCTATGCAAGTAAAGAAAGACCACTTGCCCCTGATAGCCTAATCCTAACTCAACCCCTCCAGAAATAAATTCCATACTTCATTAAAAATACAGAGTTGTTGTTGTCTTTCAATCAGTGAAAAGTGTAACCAACTTATAACATTTTAATTAATGTATAAAAGAAATGAATTAATGTAAGCTTATTTAAATAGTTATTAATAAATATGTTCTAAAGTCATGTAGTGGTTTGATATGACAGTTTTATCTCTGCCTCCAGGGACTAGACGTGAAGTGCATATTGGTTGAACAACAAAAATGGAGGTAATAGAACTGTAAATCATGAATCACATGTTTTGCCAAAGTGAATGTTACATTTACCCCTTTCTTAAGATGGTATTTATTACACCTTAACTTCAACATCTTAACTGGCTGCAGTGTTCCAAACTGTATCCTGTCAGTATGAATCTTTTGAATGGAAACATAGCCTGAGAACTATATTTAAAGGTCAATCAATGTTCCCATTAGCAGTTTCTGATCTTTTAACTTTGTCATGTTAAATTACATGGTAATAAAATGTGCTTTCTTTTCATTTGGATTTAAGCTTAGTAAAAATAAGACAATGGAAAGCTGATGATTTGACACATTTTAACATTCTCAGGCATACTGTTTGTTACTGCAGTATCTTTTGGAGGCAAGGAGTAATAAAAGAAAACAGAGAGAAATATGTCAATTTAACTTTATTTTGTAGATTTTGGCAAAGGGATATAGAGAAATTCATGATCAATGGCCTAAGATAGATGAATTCTTATTTTCCTCAAAAATGTCAAATGAAGGGATATAATTTTGAAACTCTCTTAAAAGTTGTTATCAAAACGTCTAGGGACCATTCAAGGTAGGGGAAAATTGAACTTCTATTTGTTTGCATTTTTGTCCTAAGCCTAAGATGTTGGAGTTACTGTGGGCAGTGCAAAAGCATGTATATGTGCAAGAAACTTAGAAATATATATTAAGGGTATGCTCTTAAAAACACATCTAAAATCCCTTTAATATTGGATAAAGCCTTTTAATTTTTGATTAGAGAACACACAAGTCTTTGGGAGATGTAATATAATTTTGTATATTCACCACATTTAAATTTAATTTAAGTTAAAATTAAAGCTATAAGGCCATTAAATTTTCTTTTTGTATCTGTCTTAACATCAGTTATTTAACTTATTGTAAAGAGGAACTAAATGAAGATTAATATTCACAAATATTTACTTGATTAATATGATTAATATTTGGTTACTAAATCTTGTGCTATGCTCATATTATACAGGATTCTACATAGAAAACAAATTTAAACTGAAAATAATCAATTTTTTAAAAATTTCACTGAATATATATCACAATGTTGTTTTTTTAACCACATATGTACTCATAGGCACCCACACGTACATGCATACATAAACACACATAGGGACATCAAAACAATCCCATTTGTGGATAAAGTGAAGGTTCCTGTGGCCAAGATTCTTACCTGGCCCCGGCTGGCTGGCTCACTGCACAGGTGTGGGCAATGCATCTTTATTGACTCTATATAAGAAGCCCTGCCCAGTGCTCTGGGCAACATGGTGGCATGGCTGCAAGGCTACAGGAGAGCAGAGACTGGAGAGGGGGCAGAACCGAGGACAGAGGCCCAGAGGACAGCGATGTGGGGCAGAGAGGCCCAGAGGCAGAGACCCGCTTGCTTCATGCAGACTCGCTCTGAGTGAATGGGATTTTAGTGACTGACCTGTCACTATGGAAATAAAGTTGGGTATAACCCTTTCACCACAAAAAAGTTTTACCGTCATTTCTTTGGTCACATTGAATCCATAGTGAACGAGTCCATGGCTGAACCCCATTGGCAAGACACTATTGCAAACAATTGTCATAAAAATCACATTTAATAAAAATTATATTTTAAAAGAAAGTCATATGAATAATTAAAATGATAAAGTCATTTACATGAAACAACATTCAATTTTTTTTATGACTATCGTTTGGACAATGTAGCATTTTGTCTTTTATCTTTTATTCCTCTAGTGATCTTAAGTGTAATACAGTATTGTCCATAATAATTTTCCCCTAAAAGTGACAAAAATAATAGAAAATAATATAAAAACAAAATTTGAAAGACCTGAAGGCTCTGACTCAGCTGTGTAAAAGAATTTGAAAGCCTCTATAAAAAAAAAAAGAAAAAAGAAATTAGAAAATAATTGTCTGCAAATACAGGGGCAGTAGCAATACAAAAGGGAAAAAGAATGTATGAATTCCCTCATAAAAGAAAAACAAACCACATTGATGAGTAAAATCCAATGAGCCTGAAAACAAGCGGCAGAAGGCAGACAGACCTCTCCAGCCGACGAGCAGGACGTGGCCCATACGGGAGCCACAGAGGAGGGAGAGCCCCGGAGAAACGCAGCTCAGGTCCAAAGCGACATAGACCTAAAGGCAGAGCCCCGGCTCTCAGGAACTAAAGTGAGTTAGCAGCCATAAGAGGAAAGTGGTATTTAAATAACAAATACACCTGAGGAGGACAGGAATAATCTAAATAGAGCAGTCAATATGTACACATACAAATAAAGGGCCACAACAAGCAGAAAGAACAGCAAATCCTAAAACAGAGAGAACATAAAAATATAACACACCCAATCTGAATGCAAGAAAGTTGTCTCAGAGGAAAGACTGTGATTTCCAGTCACAGCAGGAAATCTATAGAAGATTGGAAAGTAATATTATCTCTCTCTGTCCTTCACAACATTTAGTAGGCAAGGAGGAAACCCAATATATGGACAAAGTTAAAAGCACCCAAGGGAAGATAACAAATATCACTGGACAGGTTGAATATTATTTTTGAAAATGAATGTGAAAAATATTAGTCTTAAATGTATCAGGAATAGTAGAACTCTTGCATATATCAATTGCCAAACTGATTAAAAGGTCAGTGTTGGCTATGGCACTATAATTTTAAAATTCTAAAGAATAGCGTAACAATAAAGTCAGCACATAACAAATTTGCTCTTAACAAGTGAAGCACCATACGTTTCCTATATGAGCATTTCGTTATCACCACATGGATCTATGGCAAACAATATGCTCTGTAGCTCTATGGTAGATGTATTTTAGAGCAAAGCCAAATAAGGATAAAAGAAAGACTACTGGGTGCTATAGAAACGAATACAGATCCTTATTACACAGCAACTCAAACGAGCCACACTCCAACAACTTATTTTTCATGTGTTCCGTTGGTGGGTAGACAGACGCAGGGTTCTATTCTATTAAACATATCCCAACACAGGTGATGTTAATTCTCAGCACAACTTTCAGACTTGGGCATGAGACAGACTTAGTCTACTGCATGAATGGACAGCAATTTTGGTGGACCATTGTGTTAATGTTCCTTTAAAACCTCATTATTTGAAAATATGAAATTATATGAAGTCATGTTAATATTGAACAGAGAGAGACAGAGACAAAGAGGCAGAGACTAAGTAAAAAATAAAATATACAATAACAGTGGAACATTATTAAGGTTAAACATAAAATAATAAAAATTAAATATCTATGAAAATGCCATATCTATACATTAATGACAAAGTTACTCCATTTCTGAGTCTGTGTCTTTTTGGAGAAATGTTCACACAGAGCCGCAGTCCCATGTACAGAGCTAATCAGCTCATTTCGGCTGGATTTAACACAGGGACCAACACTAGGGGAACAAATAAATAGAGCTCCACTGGTCATTATTATGGCATATTATGTATCAGATAGAAGCCAAAATCTATAACTATATAATCCTGCACATTTTTTAAAATATGCCATTCAGTGAAGAATATAAAACATAGAATAAGATTTGTGTAATAAAACTTTTTTCATAGATTAAATTGCATACATGCAGTACATGAACACTGATAGTGTTGAGCATATATATGTACCTAAGGACATGTGCATCCAATACAAAGAATGAATACTTGTTATTAAAATGGGAAATAGTTGCTGTGAGACCTCACAGAAATTGAATTAATGACCCTGAAATTCTGATATATAAAATACATTGTCAGATGGTCAATCCAATGTGCATGGAAAATAAAATATATCAGCTTATATTTATTTGTTAGAAAACTCCACATTGAAAGACAAAAATTGAGTTTTTCTTTTCAGGAGGAAAGCAAACTAAAACCACCTAAACAAATTTTAATCATCATATTCAAAATGAAGAGTTTCAAGATGGGAAATTAAGGCACTAATGACATTCTGGGAATATTCTTCATTGGTAATTGATAGGAGGCTTACTTTTATAGGTTTTCTAACAGAACTGATATAATTTTACTATTGTAGAAATTTTGGGAATTGTATTATGCTAAAGTAATTAATAATTTTCCATAAGAGGGAAAAAATATTTTGCATTTTCCAAATATACATGATCCACATATTTTGTTTTTGTTTTTTCTTTGTTTTAAAGATTATCTAGTGCAACAAGATACTTGGGATATATTTTGGTAAATTATGATCTATACAAATATATTTGAATGAATGTTAGTGGCAGGTTTGGGTATTGGAATGTTGAGTGATGTGTTAATAATTTGTTAGGAAAAACTAGCTACCTAGAAAAGATCTATGTATCAAAATAACCTATATGCTGAAATGAAATGACTATTGCCCCCCTCACCCACTGACTCCTCTCTCCATGATTGTTTTTATCATTCTTCATTATGAGTCCAACTTTTCAGTTCAATCACCGTTTACTACTTCTTTGCATCATTCAAATACCTGAAGAGTCAACTTTTTGCTTTTATAGATTATATATCAGAAAATCGTAGCATACTTCTCTTTGTTATATCATCATAATCATTCATTGTCTCACCTAATATACAATGGGTTGTTAATGAAACTGATAAACATTTTAATTTAAATCTAAGTAAAATGTTAAAAAGAGGAACTTAAGAATTTAAAATTCGTTAAAAGCTGCTACAATAAGACTTTGTCATCATACTGTTTCACTTGGTTGTCACAGAATATTTATTTTTCTATCTACCTATATCTGTCTTTCCCTTGAGTAAGTACTGCAAATCAGTCTCTTTAATTACATTCTTGAAATCTGCAACAATTTCTATTTTTCATTTTGTAGGAGCCATTTTATAAAAATTGGTTACCTGAAAAGTTAATTTAATCTCTAATGGAAGCAATGACAGTATTTTTACATGATTATGTTTGAATATTATTATATTTAAGCAATGTTTTCATATAAATGGTACTCAGTAGAGTCTTTCAAAGACTTAGGAACACTTGAATATTCAGTAACCATAAAAAAAAATTGGAGTCTTTGAAAGAGTACTATGTTTTAGCAAAAGCACCAGATTACTTTTTTCATTTCAAAAGCTTTGATTTTATTCCTGTAGAAAAATAGAGTATATTTAGCAGTGTGATCCAAAGCCATGATTATTGTTCAATCACTACCATTTTGTGGATAGAAAGGAATACTGTAGGTGCCAACTGGTGTTCCTCCATATATGTTAAGCTTTGCAGGCTGATCGGCAGGAATACCGTGGCACAGATGAGAGCTTTTTCCCCTGCGCCATAGATGTTGAGGAAGTCACTTAACCACTGTGAATTTACTTAGCAGTAAAATGGCAAAATAGCAATGCATATACCATAGGGCAGGATGAGGATTAAAAGATCTATCACTAAAGCATCACTTTCTCCTGAGATTGGCCTAATGAATTTTGTCTTTGTTATTTATATGCTATAATAAATATCCATCTATTAATTTACAGTTAATGTATCTGCAAGCTAATCAATTGACCATGTATAATAACCTTTATGTTAGGAAATAATTTTACTGTATTGATAATACTCTTTTGGACAAAGAGAAAGTAAGAAAATGAGAAACGACTTGGAAAATCAATGTATCATTATTTTCTAGTTTCCCTTTTGATTTCTTGTTTGATCCACTGGTTGTCCAAATGTATGTTCAAAAGCCATAAATTTCCATACATTTGTGAATTTTCCAATCTTCCTTCTGTTTAATTTCTCATAAATTTCATTGTGATCAGAAAATATATTTACTATGATTTCAATCTTCTTAAATTTATTAAGATGTTTTGTGACCTAATATGTGTTCTATCCCAGAGAGTTTTTCTGCATACACTTGAGAAGAATGTGGTTTCTGTTGCTATTGGGCAGAATGTCCTATATTAGAAAGTCAGGTCTAGTCTGCTGTTTCTGTATTGATTTTCTGTCTGGCAGTTTTATGCGTTATTGAAAGTAGGGTACTGAAGTCTCCTAGTATTATACTGCTGTCTATTTCTCCTTCAGAAGTTACTGTTGTTATAACTCCCTGATGAACTGATTCATTTATAATCATATAATGAACTTCTTTGTCTCTTGTGATAATTGTTGACTTACAGTCTAACTTGTCTGATAGAAGGACAGGCACCACTACTCTATTTTGGGGACCATTTGCATGGGATATTGTTTCCCATCCCTTCCTTTCCAGCTTACAAAAACAGATTTAATGTAGACATTTTAATATATTTTAGAACAGTTCTAGTCAGTATCTGTGGAACTTGCATTTGCCTGTCAAAAACAACCTAGCATCCATGTCATATGAAAGTTTGTCAGGAGGCTGTCATATTCTTCCAGGACACATCTGGGCTGAGAGGTAAGATGCGATAGAGGAGACACACCGATCACTGCCATGTCTAAACTATCACCAGAAACAACTCCGATGGGAGTTCAATTTAATTTTTTGTTGACTTCTTTACAAATATTTAATGATATATTTCATTATTATAAAAAATTTGTAAGTCAATCTGGGCTTAGAGAATATAAGGTACTTTCCATAGTCCACTATGTTCCCACAGGGCAGATGGTGCAGAAGGCAGAACATGAGTGAATTGGGGCTGTTTGGAAACCAGAACTAGGCCAGCTTGGTTTGGGCCTAGTTAGGAATTCATGCAAAGCCTTTCGTAGAGGTGACTGGCTGATGAGAAGTTACTTAATAAATATCTATTGAGATATGATTATGTTTTAAGATATGTGAGTGACCAAAATGTAAACAATTCAAGATAAACTTTACACAAGATAAAATTAGTCTAGTGAACATAGAAATTATAAAGGAGCTGAGGACAGTGTCATAATTATGACATGGTTAAACAGGAATGGTTTCATGCATAGGGTGTCATGATTTTAAAATTGAATCTATTTAAGAGAAGAGGTGTGTAAGAATAGTTATATGAGGATAACAGATACATTTGTAAAGGAAGGACTTATAGAACCTTACCTAGAACTGATGGTAATAGATTTTTACCCTAAAACTTGATTATTGGAACTTAAATCACAATTTTTTAGATAAAAATTTACAAATAGCAGATCTACGTGTATCAGGCTTTGTAATATATGTCCTTTAAATGTTCAGTAGTTATTCTATGATTATCCAATGTTTGACAGGGGCTGTAGACAGAATGCTGTGTCCCACCTGAACATATGTTGAAATCCCCAGTCTGATTGCATTTGGAAGTGGAGCCTTATCACTAGAGTTAGATTTAAATTTACAATTACACTTAAGATTTATATTTACATTTAAATTTAGACTTAGATTTAGATTTAGGATGGAGCCTTCATGAATGAGATAAAAGAGACTCAGAGAACCCCCTTCTCCCTTTCTGCCATGTGGGGACACAGGAAAAGGATAGCTACCTGCAACTTGGACAAGGGCTCTTGCTCAAACCTGACCATGACTTTAAAAATAGTCAGCTAGATCTCGGACTTCTAGCCTCCACAACTATTAGCAATACATTTCTGCTGGTTATCAGCCACTCAGTTTATTGTACTTGATTACAGCAGCCTACACAGCCCAAAAGTGATGCATCTTTAGGACTATTAATATTCAAAATCAATATTAAGAATGGATGTGTGTATATATAAACACTATACCCCATAAGATTTTTGAAAGAACATATAGTAGCATATATTCCAGTGTTTCTCAGGGGGGCTGACTTTTTCAACAGAGAACATTTGAAAATATCTGGAGACATTTTTTGGTTGTCATAGCTGGGAGGTGTAGTGGGTAGATGCCTGGTGCACTGCTACAAGTCTTACAATTCACAGGATACTGAGATCACCCTACAACAGAGGATCATCTGGCCCAAACTATTAATAGTGCCCAGCTTGAGATAAACTTGGCTTAATCACTATAACTAAAATATACACTGTTTAAGACATGATTTTAATAAAACTTAATTTCTACCCAAAAATCTTTGATAGAAATTTGTCCAGCATTAATATATGCATGTGTATGCAACTGCTTTAATATATACATCTCAATTCTTATTTATAAATTCAAACATTGTATTGCACTAAAAATGTAATATTTATAAAATACACAGTATTAATTGTGTATTATTTGTTACAAATTTATACATTTAAAAATGCAAAAGTTTTGTGTTTATAGGAGAGAGATGAGTGATTGCAAATATGCTTAAAGTTACATTTATATATTATTTAAAAATATTTTATTTCTAATAATCTACATTAAAAAGAGAGTGTAGTATATTGTGTATAGTATGATAAACTATGAAATAATAAAAACCTAAGATATATGTGTAGTGAACATATATACTATCATATTGTAAATCCCATCATGCATCCCAGTATGTTTTCCTAATGATGACATCAATAACCTGATTGTGGGTGTTTTATTTGTATTTCTATTACCAAAAGCATTTACACTCAATAATGAATGTATATTGGGACAAAATGACCTATCGTTTTCTCTAATAAATAAATGCATTCACTTATAAATAAAGTTAAAAAAAAGAAATTCATCATATGCCATGCAAAACTAATACAACCAATAGTTCAAACAAGAGCTAAGGGGAAAAATTTAATTTCTCATTAGGTGGAAATCATACCAACTCTTTTTCTCTGTCTTCTAATGTCATCTGTGCCAAGTTAGTAATGCTTGAATGCCTCAGAGCTACTTTAAAAACAGTCAGCTAGATACCTTACATGTACTAGAAGTTTAAATCCTCAGAACTGCTAGCCTCATCTATTTATCAAATTTGGTTATCAGGTTTTATATTCAACATTCCTTATAACATAAATTATGAAATTTATTAAATTTTCATACTTAAAACTTGTTTTACTTTTAGCAACCTTTATTCACAATCAATACACAAAGATTTACAAACACCGTCTGGTCAAGTTCCAGGATTGAGTGAAAGAGAAAGAACATGAATTCACTGTATTTATCACTTCTGTCATCAAACAGTGAATATCTCTTCAAAGAGTTTATTACACAAGTTAGAACTTTGTCCTGGAAACTGTTAAATTTAGAGCCTGAAACAAAAACACAATTCTTATTTTCTTTCATAATTTCTCCACTTTACATAGGTTTCTTTATTCAGGCTTATATGTTCAATCATTTCTTTGTGTTCAGTTTGAATTAGTCCAATACCCATTTCTTGTGATGTTAAACTATTTCTATCTGCCACAATACAATGAATCAAGAGAAATATAATGCTTTTATTTTTGTCAAATATTGAAATACCTCCATATCCTTGTCCCTATAACAATGCATATGTAAGACAATAGAATTTCAACTTGCTTATGTTACACTGCAATCAAAAAGCTGCCAAACTATAGGTTCTGTTTTAGAACCTATAGAAAATACAAAATATAACAATAAAAGTTGTAATGTGTTTTAATTGATTTATATAATTTAATTCTTTAATAAGTAAACAGACTAACCTAAAGACAAAACAAGGCATTAAATAATTTTTCTAAAAATCTGGCCAGAACTCCAGGCTTTTGCACCTAACATTACACTGTCACTTTCTGTAAACAAATGCAGTAGGATTTGTCAGTGAAACCATTGTTCTTGAACACTGTGAATACATTTTTTTTATGTATAATATTTTAGATGTTTTTCTTTCCAGGACTTTCAAGACAGACAAAGCCATTATGCAATCTTCTAAGCTTTGAGGTTTATATTTCAGATAATCTAGAAAAATATTTTTATTTGACATAGTTGAAGATTTGCAATCATCATTAAATTATATTTTCCAAGCTATTTTCTCATCAACTAGATATATGTTTTACCACAAAAAACACAAAGCTGATCATAACTGTATAACAATATTTATATTTTTCTTATAATTCTTTCTTGAAGGTTGTAATAGACACTTAATATTTTTTAAATGTGTGATTGCTTTTTAACTACTAAAAAGAGAGTATTAAAATCTTGATGGAACTGTAAACATTCTTTGAGTAAATATTTTAAATTATTTCATTATGAATATTTATTGTATGCTTATTTAGAATGGTGTTTTAAATTAATTTTAATTGATGATTGTCCTTATTTGTACTTGTAGTTTAACAAACCATGGTTGTCTTCATATGAAATTCATGCTTTGAATTTTCTAACAATAAAACCCTTTAAGTAGAGTTTTATAAAATGTATTTACGACAGCAATAAGATACAATTCTGTATTGAAATTATAATTTTGTTTTTCAGAATATAATTTTTAATGAGATTTTTTTTGATAATTTGATAAAAAACATCTCTGGCTATTCTAGTTTTTGCATACTCCAAGAAAATAGTCTGCATTTAATTCATTATTAATATTATATGTTCTTTGATCTTACAGTGACTCAGAAAATGCATGTTTATGATGTTTAAAAGGAGAGTTTAGAAATTCAGTGCTTATTTTTAGGGTACCCCACTACTGTATGAGAATTAAATGACTTAGTTCTTTAAAAATACTTAGAAAAATAGGCTTATGATATATGTTTTTATCTCATTATCATCATCATCTAGGAAAGAACACTGAGTAATTACTACTGATATAAAAAGTTGTCCATAATTAAAAACCTCCTAAATTCAGTAGGTATTTATTGTATATTTCCAAAGAATGATAAAATACTGATTTACTTTTAAATTGGTTTCCTTGTAAAGAATAAGGAGTACAGCTATATTGCCTACAGTGACATAACTTTAACTGGAAAATAGAGATAAAATACTTCTCATTTTTAGGCCAGTTAGATGAGTTAGCCATGCTATAATCCGTGACTGTGAGCATTAAATGAATTTACATCACATAAATAGATTTACCCCCCATTCTACCCTGGAGAAAATTTAGGAGGTAGGTACAATGATAAGTATTTCATGATAAATACACATTTCACTCATCATCTTGTTAAAGTATTGAAACATTAGTTATTTAATCAGCTAGCTTCTCTTGTGAAAAGTTATTTCATAATCTTATATTTTAATCTCCTTGGATGTAAAATCAACATTCCCTTGATATTTTTGAAAGTTTTGTTATTATCATTATGGACTCATGGATTTTTATATATTTGGTGCTTTAGAATCTCTTTGTAGGGCTCAAATTGTAACAGACTGGCCAACAGGAATCCTTTCAAGCTGTCTTCTTGACAAAATTGGTCTTTGAATACTTTCCTGCATGTACAGAAAACAGGATCACTAAGGCACATCGTATCATTTTCTTGCCGCAGACCTAAAATCATTTTCCTAAGGAGCCTTATTTCATTTAGTATATAGAAAAGTAGATCTGGACACCACCAGTATCACAGTTTTTGACGTGCCATTGCCTCCTGGCTACAATTGTAGACAGAGTCTGAAAATATATTCAAATATAAGAAAAAAAGAAGCACATGGTTTTATATTATCATTTTAATTTCTACCCTAACATTGCAAATTTGCATAATTTCCTTTATTTTACATATATACATGTTTTCTGTAAAAAAATCTCAGTTCAAATAAAAGCAATATGTTTTTCTTATTCTTAAATATAAAGCTGTTTTAAAATTATGCTCGTACACATACTGTGACTTTACCATTATGAATAAAGTTTGATAAATTTTGTTGATCTTTAGTTTTTAGAATATATTTCACTAGGTATTCGGTCAGGAGATTATAAATTAACTCAAATATCTATTTTCCCTCTGTGATTTTGCTTTCAACCTGGGAGATTATATTTCTGTTTGTAAGAATTTTGATATTTTCCTTTTCCATTTTTCGTAAGATTTATATTTTAAAATGTATAGTATTTACATGGGTCAAAAGTTAACTTATTTCCATTCACTCTCCTCAGTCACACTTTGTATTGTATTGATTTTAGTTTCTCTCCTACTATGTTTCTATATGCAAAACTAACATGTGCATGCACACGCAAACATTCCTGTTTTCCATTTCATACTCAGAATGTAGCATTCTATAAATACAGTTCTGCATCTTTTTCCCCACTTCATTCACATATGTGTGTGTATGTGTTTATATATAATGATATACATGTGTGTGTGACAATGTCTACAGGTCAGTTGATAGAGATTTTCCCCATTTTTCTGTAGCTCCCTAATCAGCCCACATATTCCCTACTGAAGGACATGCGGGGGTTCCCAATCTTTGGCAATTACAAATCATAACGCACCAAACAGCCTTTTTAGTATTTTATAGTTTTGTTATGTAGTTTTGGAGGCTTCTTTTCAATATTGGTTCCTCTAAGTGCATCCTCTGTGTCAAAGGGTGATACAGGTAATTTTGTTACAGATTGCCAAATTCCCCATCATACAAGTTTTCCCTTTTTTTCCCTCTACCATCAACCTATGACCATGTCAATTTTCTAAGCCTTATCACATGGTTATTGTTGGCATATATGAGGGTGTTATGGATGAAAATGTTTCCCCCAAACATTTCTATGCTGAAGCCCTAACCCCACTGTTTCCAAATTAAGACCTAGGGCTTATAAGGGTAAAAGAGATTGTAAGGGTGGGGCCTAGTCCTGTAGACTGGTATTCTTATAAGAAGAGAAAGAGATGCAAGAAATCTTTTTTTCCACATGCACATGGAGAAGTGGCAATGGGAGGACACAGCAAGAGGTGGTCAGTCAACAAGCCAGGAAGGGGCTTTCACCAGAAACCAACTCTGCCAGCACCTTGATCTTGGACTACTAGCCTCCAGAATCATGAAAAAATAAATGTCTGTTATTTAAGCCATCCAGTCTATGGGATTGTGTTACGGCAGCTTAATAAACTAACAGAGAAGGTTATTGTTTTTTATATATTAATTTAAATCCTTTTATGTTCCAAAAACCAGCTTTTGATAGTATTAATCTAATATTGCCTATTGTGAGTTTTGTAGTTATGAAAGCCACTATAAATAAAATGAATCATTTACAATATTTATGTTTCTGCTTTATCTTATCTGATTGTATTGGCCTATACTTCCTGTTTTATATACCAGCAGAAACTATGGAAAACCTTCCCTTATTCCTGGCCTTAGGAGAAATGTCTCTAGAATCTCCCTATTTAAAATAGACCTCTTTTTTTTGACTAAAGTACATAATTTCTCTCAAGAATACTCTCTTCATTCCTATTTTATGCTTTTTTATTAGAAATGAATTTTGAATTTTGTCCAAGATCAATTTTACTATTCATGTCATAGTGATAATTATCATTAATCAGTTACCATGTTGAATAAATTAATAGATCTCCTATATTGAATAATGTTTGCATTTTTGGAATAAATTCCACTTGGTAATTAAGTGTTATTTTTGGAAGTGTTTGCTATAAGATGCTGTTTTCTAACAATTTACTTAGGATTTTGCATAGGTATTTATTGGAGTGATACCTAGGCTTTTTCCTCTTTCCTTCTTACTTTCCTCCCATCCAATATTTATCAGAGTTAGCTATCAGTTTATATAGACACTAAAGTTGTTTATATATTTTCCATATTTTTGCATGTTCTGTAGTTTCAGGAGCAGTATGATGACCCATTTTTGAAAGCTTGGTAGAAATGCCCTGTGAAACCATTTGAGTGTGGTACTGTTTCTTTGGTGTTTGTAGACAGCATTCTGAAATAGTATATAATTTTTACTTTTTAAAAACCCATCAGATAACGTTTAAGTGCTTTCACTAGCAAAAGAGTATAATGGCCATTTCAGGAAAATGTTACCTTTCATTTATTTTATTCTCCATTTTTGAATCAATCTAAAATAATTTGTACTATGTTTCCTTTTACTTTTATATATTTCTGTGTTAATATTTACATGATTACATTCAAGTATTAAGATGAACTATTACTGAAGTAGGAACATTTCCCTGTTGAAAAACAAATGTATCTAAAATTGTGGCTTTTATTTAATCAATAAGATCATGCTTATAATGCTAGAGGAAGCACTCATCACTGGAGGCAAGCAAACAACATACCTAATTCATTGTCGGCTAAGTAGGAAAAGTAATGTTTGCAAAAGAGAGACTCTTGGGAAAAAAACACAAGAGCTGTGCTTGTGGGATTTGGGAAGCACTGAGTTCAAGAATTAGAGTATTTCAGGAAGACCCAGCATTTCTAAATTGGCTGACTTTCAGCTGTGGAAGTCACTGACTGTGGGGAGGAAGTGGGGGAGACTGAATCTTACCGATTGACTGACTGCTGTGAAGCCCTTCCTGATTGGCTGACTCAGGGTGATGGACATAGAGAAGAAGGTTCTCTAATTTTCTGGGGCAGGTTTAGTGTTGGCTTTTCTGGTTACTTGTTCAAGGGTCAGGATGATGACCAAAGAATAATTAATCATTTTTTGTGTGTTTGGAGAATAAGCATTTTATTGTTACATTTCCAGGTTACCAGGTAAGAAATTTCTTTCAGCTCATTAAATGTATAGTGGATTGAGTAGCTTTATCCTCAAAATTCTTGTTGTTGGCTGCATGCAGATTTTTAAATTTATTAAACTAAAAGTGGTTACTAATAATAGATATATTTTTTAAAGCAAATGAAAAGTTCTGAAGACTGTAGATATTGACTTGCTGTGTTACAATTAACAGTTTCTGTGAAGAATCCTTATATTACAACCAGAACAGGTTATGAGAGTCTTTTATTTAAGAAAAAAATATGTATTTTCTAATTTTATATCCTAATATTCACATCCTATTCTTTTATATAAAACTTGGTTTACCAAAAATATTACATATGCAGAAAGGGGAAAAAGAAAACCAGTGTAGAAGATAAAATTTGTTAAATTAAAACACAATGTGTTTTTCACTACTTTCTTGTATTTTCTATTTAAAACGCTCAAAATAAATGAAATACATTGGGAATTATATTTGTATGAAATTAGGGACTACCTATAGTCCTTTTACACTCTAAATGAAATTTTAAATGCTTACATATGCATTATTTGCTGTGTACTTACCCAGCAATGTGCCATGTTAAAAGAATGTTATTTAATAAGTCTTTTTATCACCTAACTTAGAAACTCTGTCTTCTGCTTATAGAATTTGCCATTTTATGGGGTTTTAGTTTATAGCACCTGATGGAACTGAATTATGATTGAATTTATCAGGCTAATAGAAGGATTAACAGATACCCCAATTTCTTGAAACCAGAACCTAGAAATGTAGTTGAAGAAAGGAGAACTTAGTAAAATGAGCTTTCTCATATGGATTTCCAATTCCCTTGTAATATAGGAATTGGGTGAAAGTTTTACCATGTATGATGTACAATGTGTTCTGCACAAATACTGATGATGTTCTATGTAGAATTTCTCAATCTTAGCACTGTTGACATTTGGGTCTGGATAATTCTTTGTTTTGCTTATCTATTCTGTTTTTAGTAGCATCTCTAGACTTTACCTACTCAGTGACAGTAGCACCCCTCAAAATGTAGCAACCAAATATGGCTCTAGCCATTGCTAAATATTCCCTGGGGGAAGCAGGGAATAGAAAATAATCCCCATTTGACAAGTTATAGTTAACTGTGAAGTATATACTTGCTTTGTTCAATATTTCACCCTGGTGTTGCCTAGGATTCTGATTATATGAACATCTACATGGGAAAACCACTAAAGTAAGAAAGTAGTTCACCATGATATCTGAACCAGTTTCAAGTTTGCCAGAGAAAGGATTAAGTAAAGAAAATCTCATTGCTCTTGGGATTTCATAGCCAATTAGAAAAGAATGTAAGGGAAGAAAGACATTCCCAATAGTGCTAAAGACTATAAAGCACATAGAAATTATTCTACACTGGTTGTTCACAGAGACATTACAATTGTGTGAAAGAATACAATAGAAAATGTGAACAAATTGAGTAGTATACCGTTTAGATGAATGAGTTTACATGATAGCAAAAGTGGAACAGGTCTGTGGTTTTCTTTTTTGTTTTATCTTTATCAGATTTAGGCATTATTGTCTTCCCTATGTTAAGAAAAGTATTTGGATATTTTTCTTCAATTTATATACTGGTGAGTAGTTTATTAAACATTGAGACTGTGTGGTCTTTTGAAGATGAAACTCAAGGATAAGTGCTTTTATGAGGTGTAGTTTTTAATACCATTCCGCTTTCACCTCATCTTTAATTAGTCAAATTTAGTAAATTATATTGTACTTTGATTTTTTTTTCAAATTTATTTCTATAATGATTAAAAATGGTCTTTTATTTTTTAGTATATTTTATTTCAATAATTATTTTGACATATCTTTTTAAATATTTGTATTCTATCCCTTTTTCATTTATTAATTTAGTTAGTAGACTGACAATTTTATTATTTTTAATCAAAAAGAAGATGGATTTATTAATTAGATCTTATTTTCCTATCTCCTATCTCACTACTTCCTGGTTTCATATTTATGATTTCCATTCTTGTACTTTCGTTTTTGTTGTAGTCGTTGAAATTGGATCTGATTTCATTTTTTTAATCATTTCTTGTTTTTATTTGTGTCTCAGACTTAATATATTTTCAGTGCTTTAAACATGAAGAGTCCACCCCTCCTAATTTTACTGAAGGCATGACTTTTTATGTAGTTTAATATGATGTGAATAACATATCGGAAGATTTTGTAGAGATTTATGTAGATCTCTACAAGTAGGTGGCCATCACTAATTTAGCTATCAAAAAAATAACCATTTTTAAAATTTTGAAGTATTTGATCTTAATGACTATGAATAGTCACTGTATTATAACATTTTAAGTGAATTGATTTTATTTTTAAAATTTTTCAAGTTTTACTGAGATATAATTGACATACAACTTTCTGTAAGTTTAAGATGTACAACCTAATGATTTGATATATTTGCATACTGCAAAATAATTACCACAATAAGTTTAACTAATATTCATCACTTCACAGAGTTATAAATTTTTTCTTGTCATAAGAACTTTTAAGACCTTTTTTTAACAACTTCTAAATATACGACTGTTACCTATAGTCAACCATGCTGTACATTACATTTCTAGAACTTGCTTATCTTATGACTGAAAATTTGTAGTCTTTGACCACCTTCCCTCATTTTCTCCACCCCGTACCCCTTGGGACCTCTGACAACCACCTCTGTACCTATGAATTAGGTTTTTAAATATCCATATGTAAGTGAGGTCATACAGTATTTGTCTTTCTCTATTATAATACTTATATTGAATTTCCTATAATAATAGCATCTCATAAGTGGAGTATGTGTTTTGCTTCTGTCAAATGTATTATTTCAACAAGCTAACTTTGTGCTGTGTATTATATAACTTGGCTTGTTGCTTCCCCAGAATCAGGTCTTTTCCTTTCCCTTCTTCCTCCCAAACAGAAATTGCAGTCGTTTCCCATGTACTACATGAGTTTCAGGATAACATGACTCCTTATCCATTTCCAGGTCTAAGGTGTGAGGAAATGTATCAAGACAGTTTTATCCCATTTGTTACAATATTTAATCACAAACACACATGGTCAGCTTGGGCCAATGTTAATGTGAAGAGAGACACATTTGCTCTTCTGGGAAAGAAGTTCTCTCATTTTTTCAGAAAGAACTTTAGGAAGCATCATTGTGACTGGGCAGGACTTTAATGAGGAAGCATGTCCTGAATACTACTACCCAGTAATCCCAGTACTGCAGGACAGCAACCAGTGTAAGAAGCCAAACTGCACATAGAAAGCAGACTCAGAATGGCTCTTGGGCCACTTTTAAACCTTTCTGACATCTGTTTTATATAAAAATTTAATTTATGTGGGCCAAGAATTATCCTAGCTTTTCATGATTTGAGATAGCTTTTCTGTTACTTAATTCCAAAATCGTATTAACTGATCCCTACCTATATTATTGTTTAGCTGGTTGTAAGATCATGCTTTGTTACATTTTAAATCCAAATTAACTATATACTCTTTAGTGAGAAGTCATTAGTACAGGCATAAAATCACAAAATTGTATCATTAAATCACAGCTTAGATATATTCAGGGTTTATTTCCACAATATCACAAGTAAATAGGAATTTTAACTCTCCACGAGTACTCACAGGGATTATGAGCTTGCTAATTTATAGCTTCCATTCTCAGAAAAACCTATTTTTTAATCAACCAAAGATAAGCCTATTTCTTAATCAACTATGATACATTGAAAGGATGTGAAACAATCCCAGTCTTTTTGTACTTTACACCCCTCTCCAAGTATAAGTAATGCAGATATGCCATGTCTTTCTTATGGGGAAGAGCTGTATATCTCAAATAAAAGTGATAGTTTTGATTACTGTATAATTGTATTTTTCTTATCAAAATGAAATTCTCATGTCCTTTATAGCATACCATCTCCAGAATCACAATGTTGACCAGAGATCACATATAATAATATTTTTTTTAATATCCAGTACAAATGACTAAGGATTTCATAATTTTTTTACTGTTTTTGTTAGATTTTTTAAAAAAGACCTATCCTACAAACATATCTAGTCACATAATGGTTTAACTACTTTAAATGCCTTGTGAATCCTGAATCTGCTGTTTTAAAATTATTTTCACAAATACAGTTCATGCATTTTCTTTCAGTTTACATTACTTAACAAGTTGATCATACAAATTATTGTTTTCACAATTTGATTTTGTTTCTTAAATGCATCTTGCTTTGTCTATTTATAAAATATCACTTCAACAGTGGCAAAATCCCATACCTGCATCTCTTAATTATCTTTATGGGCAAATGAAATAAAGTTTGGGATAATTTTAATACCCTTTTAATCTGAAATGTTAATTTTTTAATTTTGTATTATGGTCTTAGAATATTTTGAAAGTACTATAGAAAGTAAAGTATAAAGTTGTCTATTTATATTTGAGTTTAAGTGATAATCTACTGTAGATGTTGATCTAATTAATTTTATTCTGAATAAAAAGTCACATAAACTGACTCTTCTCAGGAAGGGTGATAAAAAATAGTGACATCTATAATCCCTTATTATTCTAATTGCATTATGACCTACTATCAAAATGACTGATTTAAATACTATGTTTTGCTCATTTCATAATGCAGTAACTGAGCTTTAGAGATATTAATAAACAGCTAAGTAGGGGCAGAATTAAGAGCTAGATTTAGTGATACTGGCTCTTCCAGTCCAAATTCTCAACTAATATGATATTCTGTCTCAGAATAAAAGAGAGCTTTCCAAAAACGTGTTTCATTCTCTTTTATAAGCAAAACAGGAAATTTCAAGTTCTTTACATGAATATTATTATCTCTCCTCTCTCTCTCTTTTGCAAACAAAAAGGAAATCAGAAAAAATTCAACAATACATGTTAATAGAGAGTGAAAAATTCAGGTAGATCTTCATGGGATTAGAGAATAGAAATATCAACAATGCCGACATGATGAGTAATGTGACTCATGCAAATGTGGTACACTAATTGTGTACCTGCATATTTAACAAAGTGCAGGGAACTGCCATAGAGGTGGTGGACTCTGAGAGAACATGACTTGACCACCAGTCCCCCTATTCATTTCCTGTTTCTGCCTTTTATTCTAATTACTTATCTTGACTGAGCTTGTCTCTAGTATCACCATTTCCTTTTCATCTTCTTTCTATGAATTATGACTTACATGAGAATTTTTAAATCAAACATTTTATTTACTTAGCCATTGGTAATTAAAATATATCATTACAATGTCTATTTTTAGCACAGCAGCAATTATAAGAAATTTCCTTAATAATTTCATTTCCTACTTCAGAATGAAAGCCAGAATCACTTGAATAAGGAGTTGCTCATTCCCCAAAATTTAACAAAAGTTTGGCCATTTCTTATGACCTATCTGAAATAGCCCATTGATCCACAGGCTCTGCTTCTGCTCTTTAATATGTACTATTCAGAAAAATACAATACTGCCTTTTTTTCTAAGCTCCAGGCACCAACATTGCCACTGGCACTCAGGAATCCAGATGTATATAATGGTAGTAAATTTCTGCCAGTGTAGTAGGGATTGTCACTCTCTTGTGACACACACACACACACACACACACACAGAAATAAAGATGTTTGACCAGATAAAACACGACTGAGAACAAATGCATTTCTATAATAATAAATTCCAAACATTATAGATAAATTCTAGGCATTAGGATTCCTGAATCAATCATAGTCCAAACAGGAAACACATGGCATATTCAAATTAAGAGACTCAGAGGAGATTTTACTAAAAAGACTTATTTTTACAGATACAGATGGAAAGAGGCAAAGTCCCACGGATGGTGGAGTACTCTGGGTTGAGGAGTGGGACTGCCAGTAAGCCTGTCAGACAAGTAGAAGGCAGGCTGTGTTACCTGGACCCAGAAATGGAGAGGGTTTTGTGGATGGGACCACCTGATAGGTGGTGGAACCTTCTGCTACAGAGGCAGCCAGGGGGAGGAAGCCTCGTGCAGGGCGAGCCACGGGTTCACACTGAACTCACTCTCCTCTCTCCCTCCAGCTCCTGACTGTGCTCCCCATTGCCCAAATATGGAAGGAAGGCGGGCTTGATGTCATCAAAACAGTTAGTTGATTTCTCGGATGTAGAGAGCAGGGGGGAAATGGGGAGGGTCATCTCTAGGGGCATGAGGCCCAAAATCAAAATGATGAGAATTGACCTTTAAAGACAGACATTTGGAAGAAAGAGGCTCTATTCTTTCAAGATGAGAAAACTCTTCATTCTGACCTAGAGAAGTACCAAGAAAGCGTGCTTCTCTACCACCCAAAGCTGGTTTGGAAAAATCCGCAAGTAAATAAATGAATGGATGAAAATAAATGACTGAATAAACAAAGCTTCAACACATTTGAATGTTGGGCCTCAATTTAAATATATGGCATAAACATACCAGCAGTCAGGCCTACATTGTTAGAGAAATAGGGACCTTGGAAACTCTGTGAAGGGATTTGCACACACCAGGAGGCACAAAGACAATTCCTGCTCAAAATGAGGACACGATTTTTTAAAAATCCACTCCTATTCACTATCCCTGAAAGTGTGGTATGTTCTGGGAAATAATTCTAAATAAATTAATTACAAAATAAGGGCTCACAGACTCTCAAGGCCTGTCTCTCCATGACTACTTATTGGGGGCTGAGATCTAGTTAAAGAAAATATTTTTACAATAAATCTAAAAGAAAGTCTCAATCATCTGTAAGTGAGGAGAAGAAATATTAGCTTTCACTGAGGAAGTGTTAAAATGGAATAAGTCTCAGTTAACCTTCAATGCCATGTATACACCTTGAGGACTGATATGCAGTCCTTAAATAGCAACCAAAACTTTGTCCCCGTGGTTTCGAAGCTCATGGAGGTTTCCAAGTATCATCAGAATAGATGTTTTATGATTGTAATTGTGTTATTAAAAATCCATAAATGACATTTTACATCTGGTTCTTCTTAAGGTGAGATACCAGTCTTTTTTTAAAAACCTTTGAATTTCGAACATATTTTAAACTTACTAAATCTTAAATAGAAGTATGACTTGGTTTTCTTACATAGAGAAGTAGATTTTCCAGACCAAAATACTAGGCACATGTTTCAAAATGTCTTAACTTTAGATAAATAGATGATCAATCATTGAGTGTATTTGCATTATTCATTGCAAGCAGTATGCATTGCACTGGGAACATTTTTCCTCTGGTTCTATATTATTGAGAAAAATCAATAGATGGCAGTGAAATTAACTGCAAAAAAAAGGCTTTTGATTTTGTCTAAAATGATCTACTCATCAATCAAGTTGAAAATCATTTAGGCTCTAATGCAGATTTGTGGATTTCCAGATGGTAGAAGGAGTATGCTGAGCAGCAGTTACATAGCAGTATATCGATCAAAGGTGGAAACAATTATAATACCCTTTTGGCACTTCTGTCAATAGCTTGATAATGAGATTGATTTTTTTTTCAATAAGGAAATGGCCCTCACTAGTTTTGGAGGGTTCCATAACATTCCAGGTTTCTGGAGAAATTACTGGAAGCATGCCAGCAGCCCTAGAGATTGTGACCCTCTTGGAGAGTCCGTAAAAGGGAGTGGAGCTGTGCAGAGGAATAACCACCTTCTAGTTCAGATCTGCGGTATGACTTTAGAGTAAGTGATCAAATTATCCTGGCAATACGGTAACTGGAGACACATCTGGCATTAAAGACAAGGTCTGATCATATCAATACATCTCATCTTACTTAAACTGCTTCTCAAGGATCTTTGAATGTTGTCATTACTGTGTTTGTTATTAAAAGTCACAAGAACGTGAGAATAGTGACAAACAGGACATCACTGGTCCTAGGTATTTAAACCATGTTGTTAGGAAAGAGGGATGAAGAAATGAACAGATTACACATGGGGTGCTGTCATGCACTGCCCAAGAGGGACAGAGTGTCACCATGCAGTGGGGACAAGGATTTACATTAATGTCATTATCTGCATGTGACATTGAAGGAGGAGTGGCTAAATGTGAAAGGAGCTGGGGAAATGAAAATATCAAAATGAATGTTAATTCTGTCTTTGGCATGGTGGGGAGAACCTGGGTGGTCTGATCAATGTCAGACGCTGGCTGGTCCCAAAGGAACCTCAATGGCCTGACTATGATTTTTCTCATTTCTGACATGAATATTTCCAGTGTTTCACTTCCCAAACACAGAGTAGGAGTTTTCTTCCCTGCGTAATGCTTTATGTTGGCCATATGACTTACTTTGACCATGGACATGTGAAGTAAAATAAAATGTGCTGTTTGTCTCTCAGAGCTTTAAAAGCCATCGTGAGGTGGGTCACTTCCCTTCCCACAGCCTTTGCGTGGCACTTCCAGAAGCTTGTTGAAGCTGCCACTCTCTGGGTCCCTGGTTGACCACGATGAGCAGGGCCCCTGCTACCCCATGTAGGAAAGAGAGCCTGAGTTAAAAGGGACCCTTGTTAGACCTGGAGATATGGAGGTCACATCTTAACTGCTGCATGATGTAGCCCAGCGGGAGGGAATGGCAGCCAATGCCAGGTCCAGAGGGTCCATCATACTAAAAGGGTGGCATCTGCGGTGAGGGACTTGCTACAAATGACAGAACAAAACAGCAGTGACAGGTCATTTAAAATGTTTAAACACTTTGACAGTAATTTCTAGGTGATTAACAGTTTTGCATATTTAACAACAGCCTTATGTTAAAGTGAGGAAAATTTCAAAAGCAGAGTCATTATTCATTAAAGGGAAAACAAAAACTGTACAACAAAGGAAAGAGTAGGAGACCATTTGGTCCAATATAAAACATGATACTCAAAATAATGATGATGTAAACTTAAATATTGTGACAATAAAGCCAAATTTTAGGTAGATGAGGAAAATAGAGGGGAGAAAGGTTATGTAAACAAGAGAAATCCTTTAACCAGTAGATTAAAAGCCAATAGATATATACTGTCTAAAATTGATAAATGGCAGCAAAAGTCATAAGCACATTGCTTAAAATACAAGGGCCAAAAAATAAAGATATGAAAGCAATTAATACTGTAGAATAGACTGGGCCCTGGGGATGCAGGTCACAAAGATGTTTTTGATGTAATTCTTTTAGAACTATATGATTTTTTAATGCAGTCTACAAATGCTAAAACTGTGAGTGTGATATTTAACTTGTTAATGTTTCTGCACTTTGGATGGCCTGTAAATATGTTCCCTGCAAAATTTTGGCATAACCAGACTCACATCTGGAAGTTAACACTTCTCAATGAGCTAAAAATAGGACCCCCGGTTAAGCTGAAGGGTTGCCAGCATTCTGTAAGAAGGACGGATTATCCTAAAGACTTCAAAAGTGCTTACAGTTCAAACACACCTGAGGCACCTCTTCATAATCTGCTCTCCAGGAACTCTCCAGGTCCCCCAGGTCCTTGTGTATCACCTGGGTTGAGGATTATCCAGTCACAATTTCTATGCACACTCTGAGAAATGTCTTTGGAAGAGTGCTATCTAACGTCATTTATATGATACTCAAATTCTTAGTAAAATGTCAGTGCAAAGACTTAAATGTCTGCCACATGTCACTTTGGTCTACCATAGGAAATCAGAATTACATCTTAAACTCTTTTTTTTTTCCTCCTCCAACACGATGTTTCTCTTGGCAGTTGAATTGTTTATAGCACCAGCTGTAGGGATGTCAATATTTAAAGAGTAAAAATATATTTTATAAATGAGCCCCCTGGAACAACTTCTAAAGGCTAACCAGGATTTACTCGGTTACATACATAAATTTCTGTTATTGCCATGCCATGCTTTCAAAAATCACTCTCAGCTCTAAACACATGCAATTTTTCTTTTGAAAATACACAAATAACAAGATCCAGAAAACCATAGTGTTAGCATTGTTCAAGTAAAGGACTCAAGGAGTCCAGAGGTGATAGTAACTCTTCTAAATCAAGACGGCAGGGGATGTTTCCTCTGAAGCTACAGGAATGGTCAAAGGGAAGTAAAGGCATTTGGAGCAGAGGGAATAACAGGTGCAAAGTCTTAGAGTGGCAGAAAGGAATGCTCTTGGAATAAAACTGAGATCATTGTGAGGAGGCACTGTGTTCCAAATAAGTGAGTACATCAGAGGGAAGTGTCAGGGGATAAAACTGCTCAAGGGACTAACATGTGTAAAACACCTACTATGTGCAGATGCTGCCACTGTGCTTTGTAGATAACAAATCATTGAACCAGGAACAGATCCTAATACTTCATTGCAAATTAGGAATCAACAAAAACTTACAAGGAGAGAAGTGATGCAATAAAATTTATTTCAGGAAAAAATGCTGGGGGCAGGGATGAGGACTGTGTAAGTGTGTGGGATATGGACAAGTGTCCAAAGGAAAATCATTGCAAATTACTGTTAATATTACTTATTTATAAAACTTACAGCACAATCAGAAAAGAATGTGTGTAGTATAGTAGAGATGAAAGAAGTAGATGGAAATTAAAATACCCTAAAATATAAATCAGAGATAACTACTGTTTTTTTTGATAATTGAGTTAAATTTCTGAGTAGTCATATGTTTATCAAATATTTATGAAAGTCATACTTTTATTTTAAATTTCAGAATGGTTTCAGAAACGCATTCATTGTTTACTACTGAGAGCAACATAGATTAATGTTCTGACATTCCAAACTATAAATATCTCATTTGCAAGGAATCATTAAAAGGCAATTTAAAACAAAACTTTCTCTTTAAAGGACTTTTTGTTTGCATTTATTTGCAAAATGCAATTACTCTTTATGATATTTTAAAGTAAATAACAACTGTGCTAACTTGTGTTTCTGTAAATTTAAATTTGTAAGTCCTGTTTTCCTCATGGTGTGATGAGTCTGATTAGTAAATAAGTGTTATTTTTTTGTTTGACTTTTAAAAATATTTAACTAATTGCAAATACTTAAAATGTTAAATATTAAATTATATAATTGCATAGTTATCCATGTAGTTCTCTTTTCCTGTAGTCTACATTTCTTTGCATAGATCCATACTCATGTGGTGTTCTTTCCTTCCACTGAAAGAGCTTCCTTCAACAAGTGCATGCTTTCTTGTACTACCGTCCCATTGCTGATGAAGCCTTCCAGCTTTTTATGTCTGAAAGTCTTTCATGTGCCCTCACACTAAAATAATTTTTTCTTTTTTTTTCATGGAGATATAAGTCTATAATGAAAGTTTTTTTTTCTTTCAGTGTGTTAAAGATATTGTCCCACTGTCTTTTTCACTTGTGTTGTTTTTGATGAATAATCTTGCTGACAACTCTACTTTTTTTTTATAACCAAATGTTTGTTTATTTAATTGTAAGATGAAAACAGTAATATGGTAGCACATTACATATTCCTTAAGAGGGCAACATATGATGAGATTTCTAAGGCACCTGGCACAATATCTGATACACAGTGGGCCTGTAGAATGTTAGATCTCCTCCCTTCATTCTCTAAATCCCTTTTTTTAAATTTATTTTTATTAAGGTATGATTGACATACACTCTTATGAAGGTTTCACATGAAAAACAATGTGGTTACTACATTTACCCATATTATCAAGTCCCCACTCATACCCCAATGCAGTCACTGTCCATCAATGTAGTAAGAAGCCACAGATCCACTACGTGCCTACTCTGTACTTCACTGTTCTCCTGGTGATCCTCCACACCATGTGAACTAAACATAATACCCCTCAATCCCTTTCTCTCTCCCTCCCCACCCATCCTCCCACACCCCTCCTCGTTGGTAACCAATAGTTCCTTCTTGGAGTCTCCGAGTCTGCTGCTGTTTTGTTCCTTCAGTTTTGCTTCGTTGTTACACTCCACAAATGAGGGGAATCATTTGGCATTTGTCTTTCCCTACTTGGCTTATTTCACTGAGCATAATGTCCTCCAGCTCCATCCATGTGATTGCAAATGGTGGAATCTGTTTCTTTCTTACTGCCGAATAATATTCCATTGTGTATATGTACCATATCTTCTTTATCCATTCATCTAATGATGGGCACTTAGGTTGCTTCCATTTCTTGGCTACTGTAAATAGTTCTGCTATAAACATAGGGGTGCGTCTGTCTTTTTCAAACTGGGCTGCTGTATTCTTAGGGTAAATTCCTAGAAGTGCAATTCCTGGGTCAAATGGCATTTCTATTTTGAGCTTTTTGAGGAATGTCCATACTGCTTCCCACAATGGATGAACTAATTTACATTCCCACAGCAGTGTAGGAGGGTTCCCCATTCTCCACAACCTCACCACCATTTGTTGTTGCTTGTCTTTTGGATGGTGGCAATCCTTACTTGTGTGAGGTGATATCTCATTGTGGTTTTAATTTACATTTCCCTGATGATTAGTGATGTGGAGCTTCTTTTCATGTGTCTGTTGGCCATCTGAATTTCTTCTTTGGAGAACCATCTCTTCATATCCTCTGCCCATTTGTTAATCGGATTATTTGCTTTTTGAGTGCTGGGGTGTGTAAGTTCTTTATATATTTTGGATGATAACCCCTTGTTGGCTATGTCATTTACAAATATATTCTCCCATACTGTAGGATGCCTTTTTGTTTTGTTGATGATGTCCTTTGCCATACAAAAACTTTTTAGTTTGATGTAGTCCCATGTGTTCATCTTTGCTTTTGTTTCCCTTTATTGAGGAGATGAGTTCAGGAAGACGTTGCTCATGCTTATAATCAAGAGATGTTTGCCTATGTTTTCTTCTAAGAGTTTTATGGTTTCACGACTTACATTTAAGTCTTTAATCCATTTTGAGTTTACTTTTGTGTATGGGGTTAAACAATAATCCAGTTTCATTCTCTTGCATGTAGCTGTCCAGTTTTGCCAACATCAGCTATTGAAGAGGCTGTCATTTCCCCATTGTAAGTTCATGGCTCCTTTATCACATATTAATTGACCATATATGCTTGGGTTTATATCAGCACTCCCTAGTCTGTTCCATTGGTCTGTGGGTCTGTTCTTGTGCAAATACCAAATTGTCTTGCTTATTGTGGCTTTGAAGTAGAGCTTGAAGTTGGGGAGCATAATTCCCCCTGCTTTATTCTTCCTTCTCAGGATTGCTTTGGCTACTCAAGGTCTTTTGTGGTTCCATGTGAATTTTAGGATGGTTTTCTCTAGTTCATTGAAGAATGCTGTTGATATTTTGATAGGAATTGCATTGAATCTATAGATTGCTTTAGACAGGATGGCCGTTTTGACAATATTAATTCTTCCTATCCATGAGCATGGGATGTGTTTCCATTTATTAGTATCTTCTTTAATTTCTCTTAAAAGTGTCTTGTAGTTTTCAGGGTATAGGTCTTTCACTTCCTTGGTTAGGTTTATTCCTCAATATTTTACTCTTTTAGATGCAATTGTGAATGGAATTTTTTTCCTGATTTCTCTTTCTGCTAGTTCATTGTTAGTATATAGGAAAGTGACTGATTTCTGTGTGTTAATTTTTATCCCGCAACTTTGCTGAATTCAGATATTTGATCTAGTAGTTTTGGAGTGGAGTCTTTAGGGTTCTTTATGTATAATATCATGTCATCTGCAAGCAGGGACAGTTTGACTTCTTCCTTGCCAATCAGGATGCTTTTTATTTCTTTGTGTTGTCTGATTGCCATGGCTAGGACCTCCAGTATTATGTTGAATAACAGTGCAGAGACTGGGCATCCCTGTCTTGTTCCCAATCTTAAAGGAAAAGCTTTCAGCTTCTTGCTGTTAAGTATGATGTTGGCTGTGGGTTTGTCATATATGGTCTTTATTAGTTGTGGTACTTGCCCTCAACACATATTCTGTTGAGGGTTTTTATCATGAATGGATGTTGAATTTTGTCAAATGCTTTTTCAGCATCTATGGAGATGATTGTGTGGTTTTTTCCCCTCTTTTTATTGACGTGGTGGATGATGTTGATGAATTTCCGAATGTTGTACCATCCTTGTATCCCTGAGATGAATCCCAGTTGATCACGATGTATGATCCTGTTGATGTATTTTTGAATTTTGTTTGCTAATATTTTGTTGAGTATTTTTGCATCTATGTTCATCAGGGATATTGGTCTGTAATTTTCTTTTTTGGTGGCGTCTTTGCCTGGTTTTGGTATTAGAGTGATGCTGGGTCATAGAATGAGTTTGGAAGTATTCCCTCCTCTTCCATTTTTTGAAAAACTTGGAGAAGAATGGGTATTATGTCTTCTATTTATGTCTGGTAAAATTCTGTGGTAAATCCATCTGGCCTGGGAATTTTGCTCTTGGGTAGTTTTTTGATCACCACTTCAGTGTTGTTGCTGGTAATTGGTCTGTTTACATTTTCTGTTTCTTCCTTGGTCAGTCTTGGAAGGTTGTATTTTTCTAGGAAGTTGTCCATTTCTTTTAGGTTTTCCAGCTTGTTAGCATATAGATTTTCATATTATTCTCTAATAAGTTTTGTATTTCTGTGAGGTCTGTCGTGATTTTTCCTTTCTCTTTTCTGATTCTGTTTATGTGTGCAGGTATCGCATGTGTCAGCTGGGAGAACAAAGTCCCTTCCTGCTTTCTGGTCACCTTGCCTTTCTCTGCTGCCTTTGTCAGTTACCCACACACTGGGAGCTGTCTCTGGGATAATCTCCTGAGCTTCCCTGGGTGGGGCATCCTTTGGGATAGCTTAGGGCCCTGCAGGGGGTCACAGACCCACTGGGTGTGTTCTCCTGCCTTCTGGACCTTGCCCCAACCTCCATCGCCTGTCCTGGTTAGCTGCACCCTGGGAGAAGACTCTGTGTAGTTGATGTGGGAGGGGCTGTTCTCTGCTCCTCCGCAGTTGTGGCGGGTCAGCTGGTTTGCTTGCAGTGCCTGCTGGGGGGAATGAATGTCAGGCTGCTTATTGCCATGAGGGGCTTCGGGGCTGTGTTACCTCCTGGGGGTTAGGACGTCTGAAGTTCTTCAAGATTCCCAGCATGCTGGGCTGAGTGTGCTGGGACAATTTTCCTCCTGCGGGTGAACTGGGGTAGGGGGAGTGCTTGGGTCATTCTGGGTCACGGCTTTCTATCTTACCCTTTTCGTGAGATGCTGAGTTTTCGCAGATGTAGATGTAGCCTGGCTATTGTACTGTATCTTCTGATCTCTCTTTTAGGAATGGTTGTATTTGTTGTGTTTTCAAAAATATATATGGTTTTGGGAGGAGATTTCCACCACCCTACTCAACATGGCATCTTGAGCCCCTCTCTCTATAATTGACTTTTAATATTTTATTTTTATCACTGGTTTTAAAAAATCTTGGTGTAATTTCTTCCTCTTCCTGCCCTTCCCTCTTCTTCCTTCTTATGATTAAGGTTCATTGAATTGCTTGGATATAAGGGTTTATAATGTCATCAAATTTGGGAAATTTTCAGCTGTCACTTTTCCAATTACTCTTCCTCTCCTCTCCATGTGCATGCCAACTAGTCATTATACTTAATCAAGATTCTCTACACTCATGGATTCTCTACTGATTTTTTTTCTTGTTTCTTGTTTTATGGGGTCTTGCTGTGTCTTCACATTCACTAATCTTTTCTTTTTCAATTTTAAGTCTTTCATTAGTCTCATTCAGTTTATTTTTCACCTCAAAATTGTCACTGTAATTTCTAGAAGTCTGGTTTGTTTATAATGATCATGTCTATATTTAATATCTGAACATACAGAATGCTGTTATAATAAATTTTTCCCCTTGTTTTCTAATCCTAACATCTGGGTCATTTCTGGAACTGTTTCAACAGATTTTTTTTCATCATCATATGTCATTTTTTCCTGGTTCTTTACATTCCTGTTAAATTTTTATTGGTGGTCCCATATTGTAAATTCATTTTGTGGAGTGCTGAGTAAGTTTACATATATATACTTGCATACATATTTTAACTTCTGGGGGAAAATATGTTCTCAGCCCAGAACAAATAAACCTTTGAAGCCAAAATCAGCCAAAGGGAGAAATAAAGTGGGAGAAACTCATTTACTGCCTATAGGGAGTCATCCACTTCTGCTCTTATGTGTCTCTCACCACCCAGCTGCCAAGACCCCACCAAACATCCTTGGTCCAGCTGTGCACTTGCTCTCAACCCCTCTTGTAATCACCTATTGATATGGAGATGGACTACTTCTTTCCACCCTTTGGAAACACCTAATGATAAGGAGATGCTCTAAGGCCAGGCAAGAGATTCTGGAAATACTGCAACTTTACTCACACATATACATTAGCTTTTCTCTGGGGTGAATTTAAGTTACTTGACAATTTTTCATCTTGTTTTTAAAATTATGCTAAGTGAACACCTGACAGTGTTTTTCTAGTACTTAATTACTACCTATTACTGAGGTCAGAAGCTTCAAAAGTGGTTCATCAACAAGTGTTACAGTCTAGATGGTGGAAACAAGTTTTTCAGATGCCATATATTTCTGGAGAATGCTGTTCTCTTCAATTCTTCAAGGTAATTTTCTCAGGAGAATGTATCAGATGTTCACCTGCCTGCCATGCAGGTAATTTTCTCAGGAGAATGTATCAGATGTTTACCTACGAACCAGGGGGGAGGGGTCTCTCCATATCTCAGAAATTTCCTGGGACTCTGTCCTCATCTGGTTACTCGGGAGTCTTCAGGACTCCAGGTAGGTTGCCCTCCAACATGCAGTGTGGAAACTCTCAGGGCATTAAGATGAGACACCTTAGAATTCACATCATTTGTTCTTCAGCTCTCAGGGCTCACTGCCTTTCAGTGCCTGATGTCTTGTGAATTAGAAAGCTCTTCACATGGATTTTGTCCAGGTGTTTGTTTGTACCTGTTATTTCAATTGGCTGGGGAATTCTGGTTCTTATCACTCCATCTTTGCTAACAATGAGAGTCCAAGAATATCTTTTTTTATTCATCTATTAATGAATAAGAGAACACAATGTGTCAAAATTATAACATTTTACTGTGGATGTTATATCACATATAGATATAATATTGTGAGAAAATGCTATCACAGAAGATGGGGTGCTGGCAAATTGTGTTGCCTCAAGATTCTTACATATCACAAAAGTCCTACACATTAACTCTAAATAGACTAAATAAACTAACTCTAAATGGTTGGGTACAATTTTTTATATTCTTAAACCAATCACTAAAATATAAACGAATAAGTTTAGCTAAAAGTCAGTCAAGGAAATTTAATGGAATGCTAAAAATATCAGTCATTCCAAAATAAGGGAAGACATTTGAAACAAAGAATTAAAAAAAAGTGAGTTGGAAAGGGAGAAAAAACAGTAATATTGGATATTAAGTCCAAAAATGATAACTAATTAAATATGGATAGACTAAACACACAATTATGAGGAATAGATTACCATCAGATTAAAAGTAAAACAAACTAACTTTAAGTTATCCGTAAGAGAAGTATTTTGAAAATAAAGATGCAGAGAGATTGAATGTGAAATGATGGATGAATTGATCATAAGAAGTCACTAGTGGCTACATTAAAGTCAGTCAAAATAGATAGCTAGAGACAACAGATGTTAGCATAGATAATGACAAATATTTCAAAATGACAAAAGGCTCAACTCTTATGACATAATAAATATATTTTCATATGCTAGCAAAGCTTCAGGTAACATGTAGCAAACACTGACAGATAATCAAATACAGATATAGTATTCATTCAACTTATCAGACTGGGGAAAATGGTGGGAAAAATCTGGGCAATAAAATTAAATGATAAGTTACTAACAATATTCATGTATTACTGGAGTAAGTATGACCACTTGGAAATAATTTGGAAATATTTGACTAATTTTCAGTATAATTCAATTTTTGAATATCCAATACTGAACAATTTAAGTTTCACACATTAGAGATACATTCAATAATTTTTATTGCAAGATCTTTTGCAGCAGAATTCAGAAACAGCAAAAATGTCCATCGCTGGGAGAACAAATAAATAAATTGCATTAGCATTACTTGCTTTAAGGTTGAAAACAGTTGAAATTAATGAACTATACTTTAGCTTGTGTAGGTTTCAAAGTCAAAGTGTTGAACAACAAACAAGTTGCCACGTTATACTTTAAGTAGGGTAGATCAACATAAATTTAAGTAAAAGTATGTAATTCTTATCATTAATAGATCCATATGAATAGAGTAAAATTTAACATAAATTGTAAATAAGTATCCCAAACTAAGAATAATGATGCTTCATAAAGCATGAAAGGATAAATAATGTAATCTCAGAAGGATTTTGAAAAGTATTTCAGTTTTATCTGTAAAGTCAACAATTTATACTAAAATAAACAATATGATTAAGTATATTAAACTTAACATCATACTTTATTCTAGATAGAATATACATGGCTGTCTGTTTTAATTTCTTCCTGTTTGATTAAAAACTTTCCATTGAAAGAACAAATGTATACATCTCAGCAGAATAAAAGAAACTAAAATTAAAAGAAAAGTATCATCTTAAGACCATAAGCAAGAACTTAGCAAATATGCAAGGAATTTGGCTTGCTGTTATTCATCATCTGTTTCTGAAAATGCAACTTGGTGGTGCAGACAACTACTTAAAAAGAATGATGATTGGCAAATGCATTTATATGTGTTTTAATATATGTATTAATTATAATTATAAAACAGTTAATATATTTATATTGAAATATAATTGACATACAACATTGTTCTGGTTTCCAATTTATGACATAACAATTCTGTATATGGTGCAAAATGTTCATCACAGTAAGTCTAGTTAACATCTGTTACCATACACAGTCACATAATATTTTCTTGTGATGAGATGCTTAAAATTTATTGTTAGCAATTTTCAAATATGCAATATAGTATTAATGATAGTCACCATGCTGTATATTATATCCCCACGACTTATCCATTTATAACTGGAAGTTTGTACCTTTTGACTCCTTTCACCCATTTCAGACACCTGCTCTTCCTTCTCTTGGTGGGCACCTATCTGTTCCCTGTATCAATGAGCTTGGTCTTTTGTTGTTATTATTATTTTGTTCTGCTCTGTTTCATTTTAACCAGTTAATATTTTAAAATGAGAGAATATACAAATATGATTTTTCCCTCTGACAATCTGATCTTATATCTTAGAACATGCTAACTCATATAGGAAATATGTTGTTTCTGTACAGTTATGTAAAAAGGAACAGTTTTGAAGAATAGAGCACAAATGTGGACTATTCTCATCTCTTACTTAATGTTATTAAAGTGAACATATTGAAGTCATGTGCCAGAATTTTAGAAAATAGATTTTCTTTGAAAGATACCACCTCAAAATTTATGGTTCCAGATAATTTGATGCATGAATACTTTCAAAATTTCAGAAATAAAAACTATTTTTTGTAAAATTTTCTGAATAGTAAGCAAATTTTCCAAAATTTTATACAAATGAATCTAAAAGAAACTAAAACTCAGTGGACATCCAGAAGCAGTGATGATCTAAAAATGTCATTGAAATATCAAGAATGTTATATCAAAATAATAAACTCACAAGAAAACTATAAAGATGAAATAATTCCACCTCCAAGAAGAAATATTGATGAATCTTTGGAAGACATAAAGTCAAATACTTGGCACATGTCCTTACCCCAATACTGATCTTTTGTCTTGATTCAGCCCCACTTTGCAGTTTCTCAGAAATTGGTAAAATCTCAGGAAAAAAACTGAATCAGCCAAGCTCCCTGTGGTTCTCACTGCTCCAGACTTTTAGTCCTTTGGTCTTTTGTTTTTCTCTAATTTTGTGTAGTATTTAAATGGTCCATACTTTTATGTAGGTGTTTTATTGATGTACAACATACATTAAAAAACAAAGTTTGAATATACTGCTGTAAGAACTTTTTACAAAGTATGACAACTGTGTCATCATTACTAAAATGAACAAGGGAAACAACAGGAAATTACTGGATCCATATAATGGATCCTGACTACCACCCCATCCCAGCAGAAATATGATTCTAGTATATGATTGTGTAAACCAAATTGTCTGTTTTTGAAATTTACATAAATAAAATCACACAGTATGTATTTTTTGTCTTTGACTTTATTTACTTAATATTAGTTTTGTGACTTTTATGCATTAGTATGCAGCATTAGATCACTATCTTTCATGCTGTACAGTTTTCCAGTGTATTAATGTATCATGATTTTTAAATATCTGCCACAATTGACGGTCACTGAAGGGTTAACAGTTGGCATGTTAAGAACAAGTCTCCCATGTTTTTTTTACACACATCTTTTGTTAAAAATATACATGTGTTACTGTTGAGTGTATATCCAGAATAGAATTGTTGCATGACACCCCCTCAACCCTCTCTCTCCTGACTTGATTTGCTCTTCCTGCTTTTCTGTTTTCTGGGTAACATCTTAATATTTATTTCTTCCCCTTTATCATGCTGTTCAGTTTATGCCTCTACTCTCTCATCAGCTGTAGGTTTAAACAAGTTTCCATCATGTGGGAGCTCACTGTTTAGTAGAAGTGCCAGAGATCTGAACAAGCCTTTCTTCTTTTTCCTTTTATCAAATATCTGATAAGAATAGAAAGAATCAGTTTGCTGATTTCCTGTTCACTGATATGAATTCATGAATTATCTCACTACAACTCACTGGTATGGGAAACAGAAATAGTTACAATGAACTTTTTTCTTCAAATTATATGTTATATGTATTTTTTGATGCAATAGCAGACTAATATATTGACTTGAGAGCCAGGATACTGGGAACTGGATTTCAGCTCTGTTACTCATTATTTGATAATTGATATTTAGATAACCTATATATGTTTGCCATTACTATTATTTTTATTCTATTCTGGAATATCTGACATTTTCATTCCTGGAATATTTTATTTAAATTATATGAGTTTATAGAATAGGAAGCATTTTAATTTTCTAATGCCCAAAATTTCTTGCAAATTATTGATGTTTTCTGGGAAAAACATTTCATTACTAAAGCTAAATTTTTGTCAATATTTTGAAGTTCTAAAGACTTTAATTATACATATTAATTTAAAAGTAATAGATGAGTTTTGTGTTTGGTTTCAGATGATATTTACTTTTGGGTGACAATAAAATGTATTACAGGCATGGAAATTTACTGATTTCTAAATGTGTTTTTTTGCTTTAGGTGATTACACATATGTTTTTAAACTTTAAAGAATAAGTATATAAAATAAACTAAAATCATGACCTTATAAACCACTAAAAAATGTTTAAAAGATTACAGGAGAACATTTATCAAGAATGAAGTAGCAAATAAAAAATAATTAAATTCAGCATTCATTCATAAATAACAAAAAATGTTTTTCTAAAAAAAATAGGAAGATAGCTGAATCTGTTTAAACTGATAAAATATATCTACCAGAAACTTATCATCAGTTTTTTCCTATGGAGAAATTTCCCACTAAGGTCAGGAGCAAACCAAGGATGCCCTCTATAATTGCTTCAGTTCAGCACAGTACATTTGGATTAATTCAATGCTATAACAGAGAAAAATAAAATAAAGTCATAGGGATTGGAGAAAATAAATAACATCCTTTTTATCCACAGATAAAAATGACTGCATACAGAAAAAAAATGCAGACTTTATAGACTAACTAGAAATTTGTACTGGATATGGCTTTTGCATCCTAGATCCACATATAAAGAAATCTATAGCACTTATATATGGATTTTAGATATAACTAAGAATATAATCTGCTCATAATATCAGGAGATATGAAAGGTAGAGATGAATCCAGGTAGACATATATGTGGTGTATTTACTTGAGTCACAATAAGACATTTTAAATTCATAGAATTCTTTAATAAATGTAAATATATACAATATTCATAGAATAGGGAGATGAAGTAAAGGGACACCAACCTCTCCCAAATTAATCTGTAATGTTTTGTTATACCAGCATAATTTCACACAAAATTTGGCATGCTGTTCCTAAAATTCACACAGAAAAGTAAAAAGTGAATGAATGTTAAAGAAAATATTTTTATATTTATTATAAAAAGATGTCAAAATGTAATACAATGCTATATTTAAAAGAAACATATACTAGTAGTACAAGTATAGTAAATAGGCTAAAGGATAGATTTCAAAGAAATAGACTCGAGAACATATAGAATCATGACACATTATTATGATGACATCAGAGAGTAGAATGTCAAGATGGACTTTCAAATAAAGTTGTGAAGACAATTGATTTTGTATGAGAAAAGAAAACATAAATCACCAACGTTATCTTATAAACTCAAAAGAATAAAACTATAAAGTTACAAATTTGTAATTTAGTATTTTATTTATTTTATTTTTTATTTTGTATAAATCAGTATAACATTCAAGAAAACAAAGTCCATGCCAGGTAGCTTAATGGTTCAGATTTAATATTGCAACTGGCTACAAAACTGACAGAAAGGTGAAAAGGGCCTACAGGGTGAGTGAAACAGATATAACCTAATAGAAGTAGAGGAAACAATGGTGGAATTGATGAGCCACCAGTTGTGAGGATTAGAGTTGTCCAACAGAAGCTGTTAGGGCTGTCTGGTTGTGAATGAGGACAGAAAAGGTAGAGCTACCTGAGGGAGGTGGGCAAGCGACCATCAGAGCAGTCACTACCCATTGTCTAATATTCCCCATAGTAACAGAAGATGAGGCTGGACCTACCAAAAAGCCAAAAAGTGCTGGGGAGAGGGTCAACATTCTGCAAAGTAACACAGGATAGGAACAAGATGGCAATAAATATGACAAAAAGATGGCATAAAATACAATGTCAGATTCTAATTATTAGAAGTAAAGATTGATATACATATAAAATGGATGGAGATACAAAAATATGGAGGCATGAGAAGTAAAGCAGGAACCTCCTCCCCAAACTACATATAACATGAAAATACAGCAAATACAACTAATCCTGAAAGAGTGACCCAAAGACTGCAGAACGGACTGCCTACATTTGGGAAAAGGAGAAGACCTCACAGAAAAGCGTAAAGTAGCAAAGACACATTCCAGAGGGACCCAAGCCCTTCCTTTTCCCCAGCTCATAGGAAGGAGGAAGATAAAAGTAGAAGGGAGGGAGTAGAAGCCCAGGATTGCAAAATACCTAGCCCTGGAGATCTGTTCTGGGAGCATGAACCCACATTTCAAGGTACTCTGGAGATTAGTGGGGTTTTAAGGCAAAGACAGGCAGAATAATCAGAGAGACAGAGATTCCAACCACTTGTGAAGAAGAGGTACACTCAACTGGCCCCACAGGAACAAAAGAAAGACTGGCACTTTGAAATATTTTCCAACAGTGAGAGGGTCATGAAGGGGAAAATATTACACAGAGTTCACTGTTGAGGAGAAAGGACAAGTGGACAAAATCATCCCAGCACACTCAGCCCAGCAAGTTGGGAACTCTCAGAAGCTTCAATGCCCCTTCTCCCTTGCTGGCAATGCAGCCTTGAAGCCCCACACTGAGACATGCAGCCTTCCTCCAGCCAGGCACCAGTCCCAAACACCTGCAGCCCCAGCCATAATGCCAAGCCAGCTGGAGGGAGGGCCTGCCTACAGGGGCACAACACAGAGACTCCTCCCTTTGTGCTCCACTGAACCTCACAGTGGAGGCAGGCATTGCAGCTGGGAAGTAGGAAAGAGCTCTTTTCCAGTGCAGGCCTGCAACTTCCACCATTGCTCCAGGCACTGGACAGCTACAGAGACTAGAGCTTCTGTGCACTAAAGGGTGCCACTGAAACAAAGTTATTATTCCATAGGAATAACTAGAAAAATGAAATGGCAAAAAATTTTGTACAAATATACAGCAGAAGACACCAGAAGGAGGGCTAAGTGAAACTGAAATTACCAATCTTCTTGATAAAGATTTCAAGATATAAATCATAAACATGCACACAGAGCTACAGAAAAATATTCAAGATCTCAGGGAAGAATTCAAAAAGAGATAGAAACTTTGAAAAATACAGTATCTGAAATGAAACATACAATGGAAGGATTTAAAAGTAGATCAGATGAGATAGAGAAGGAAGGTAAATGAAATAGAAATTAGAGTACAGAAAAACAAGAAAGGTGATGAACAGAGAGAAAATAGGATGTACAGGAGTGAAAGAATAAGAAGAGAACTGTGCAACAAATCCAAAAGGAACAATATTCATACTATAGAGATACCAGGAAAAGAAGAGAGAGAAAAAGGGATAGAAAAATCTCTTTGAGCAATTAACTGCTGAAAACTACCCAATTTGAGGAAGGAAATAGTCTCTCAGGTCATGGAGGTGCACAGATCTCCCAACACAAGGGAACCTATGAAGACAACACAAAGAAATATAATAATTAAAATGGCGATGATCAAGGACAAGGAGAGAGTATTAAAATCAGTCAGAGAGAGATAAAAGATCATGTATAAAGGAAAACACATAAGGTTATCAACAAACTTCTCAGCAGAAACTGTACAGGACAGAAGGGATTGGCATGATATGTTTAATGCAATGAAACAGAAGAACTTCCAAATAAGAATACATTACTAGGCAAGAATATCATTTAAATTTGAAGTAGGGATTAAACAATTTCCAGATGAGCAAAAGTTGAGGAAATTTATCTCCCCCAAACCATCACTACAGTGTATTTTAAAAGGACTGCTATAGAGGGACATGCTCCTAAGGCTTAATAGCTGTCAACAGAGAAGATAAAATCACAGTAAAGGAAGTAGCCCAATTAATTACTAATAAATGTAAAATTAAATCAACTACCACCAAAGTCAGTCAAGGGATACACAAAAAGTACAGAATATAACACCTAATATATAAAGAGTGGAGAAGGAAGATGAAGGGAGAAAAAAAAGAAATAAGGACTTTTATATTATGTATGAAATAGCAAATAAGTAAGTTAAGTTAGATTGTTAGATAGTAAGGAAGCTGCCCTTGAACCTTTGGTAACCAAGAATCTAAAGCCTGCAATGGCAGTAAGTAAATATCTATTGATGATCACCCTAAATGTAAATGGGCTGAATGCACCAATCAAAAGTCATAGAGTCACTGAATGAATAGAAAAACAGACCCATCTATATGCTGCCTATAAGAGAATCACTTCAAACCCAAAGACATACATAGATTAAAAGTGAAGGGATGGAAAAGGATATTTCATGCAAGCAATAGGGAGGAAAAAGCAGGAGTAGTAATACTTATATCAGACAAAATAGATATCAAAACAAGGAAAGTAACAAGAAACAAAGAAGGACATTACATAATGACAAAGTGGTCAGTTCAACAGGAGGATATAACCATTATAAATATCCATTCACCCAATATAGGAGCATCTACATAGGTGAAACAAATACTAACAGAATTAAAGGGGGAAATAGAATGCAATACATTCGTTTCAGGGGACTTCAACACACCACTCACTCCAAAAGACAGATCAACCAGACAGAAAATAAGTAAGACGGCAGAGACACTGAACAATGCATTAGAATAGATGGCCCAAATAGACGTCTAAAGAACACTCCACTCAAAAACAGCAGGATACACATTCTTCTCAAGTGCACATGGAACGTTTTCCTGAATCAATCACATACCAGTCCACAAAAGAGCCTCAGTAAATTCTGAAAGATTGAAATTGTGCCAATCTTTCAGGCCACAAAGTATGAAAGTAAAATAAATTAGGCAAAGAAAACAAGAAAGTCTACAAACACATGGAGGCTTAACAACATGCTCCTAAATAATCAATGGATCAATGAACATATAAAAACAGATATCAAACAATATATAGAGACAAATGAAAACAAACTCAACACCTCTAAATCTGTTGGATGCAGTGAAGACAATTCTAAGAGGAAAATACATTGCAATACAGGCTGACCTCAAGAAAGAACAATCCAAAATGAACATTTTAAACTGATAATTAATGAAAATAGAAAAAGAAGAACAAATGAGGCCCTAAGTCAGTAGAAGGGGTGACACAATAAAGATCAGAAAAGAAATAAATAAAGTTGAGAAGAATAAAATAATAGAAAGAATTAATAAAACCAGGAGCTGCTTTCTTGAGAAAATAAACAAAAGAGATAAATCCCTAGCCAGACTTATCAATAAAAAAGAGAATGTATACACATAAACAGAATCAGAAATGAGTAAGGAACAATCACTATTGACACCACAGAAATAAAAATTGTTAGAGAATACTATAAAAAATGATATGCTAAAAATTGGGTGACCTAGAAGAATGCAACTTTCTAGAAAATACAAACTTCCAAGACTGACCCAAGAAGAAACAAAAAATCTGAACAGACCAGTTACCAGCAATGAAATTGAATTGGTTGTCAAAAACTACCTAAGAACAAAATCCCTGGACCAGATGTCATCACAACTGAATTTTATCAGGTACTTAGAGAAGACCTAACACCAGTCCTCTTTAAAGTTTTCCAAAAAGATAAGAGGAGGGAATACTTCCAAAGTCATTCTATGAAGCCATCATCACTCTAATACCAAAAACCAGGCAAAGACACCACAAAAAAATAAAATTACAGACCAATATCCCTGATGAACATAGGTGCAAAAATACTCAACAAAATATTAGCAAACTGAATTCAAAAATACATCAAAACATCATCCATCATGACCAAGTGGAATTTATTCCAGGATACAAGGATTGTACAATATTCAAAAATCTATCAACATTATCCATCACATCAACAAAAGGAAGGACAAAAATCACATGATCATCCCAATAGATGCTGAAAAAGCATTCGACAAACTTCAACATTCACTCATGATAAAAACTCTTAACAAAATCATTATAGAGGTCTACTACCTCAACACATTAAAGGCCACATATGACAAAAATCACAGCCAACATTATACTTAACACTTAAAAGCTGAAAACTTTTCCTCTGAGACTGGAAACAAGACAAGGATGCCCACTCTCCCCACTGTTATTCAGCATAGTACTGGAGGTCCTAGCCACAGCAATCAAACAACACAAAGAAATAAAAGGCATCCAGACTGGTAAGAGAAAGTTAAACTATCACGATTTGTAGATGATATGATATTGAACATAAAAAATCCTAAAGAACCCACCCCAAAACTACTAGAACTAATAACTGAATTCAGCAAAGTTGCAGGATACAAAATTAGTACACAGAAAATCTGTTGAATTCCTCTATACTATTGATGAACTAGCAGAAATAAAAATCAGTAAAACAATTTCATTTACAATTTCATCAAAAAGAATAAAGTACTAGAAACAAACCTAACAAAGGAGGTGAGAGACCTATACCCTGAAAACTACAAGACACTCATAAGAGAAATTAAAGAAGACACCAATAAATGGAAATACATCCATTGCTTACTGATAAGAAGAATTAATATTGTCAAAATGGCCATCCTGCCTAAAGATTCAATGCAATCCTTACCAAAATACCAATGGCATTCTTCAACAAATTAGAGCAAATAGTTCTAAAATTCACATGCACACAAAAAAGATCCCAAATAGCCAATGAATTCCTGAGAAAGAAAAGCAAACCTGGGGGGATTACGTTTCCTAGCTTCAAGCTCTACTACAAACCACAGTAATCAAAACAATTTGGTACTGGAACAAGAACAGACCCACAGATCAGTGGAACATAATAGAGAGCCCAGATATCCACCCAAGTATATATGATTAAGTAATATACAATAAAGGAGCCTTGGATATATGAGGGGGAAATGGCAGCCTCTTCAACACTGGTGTTGGCAAAACTGGACAGCTACATGTAAGAGAATGAAACTGGTTGTTGTTTAACTCCATACACAAAAGTAAACTCAAAATGGATCAAACCCTGAATGTAAGTCATGAAACCATAAGACTCTTGGAAGAAAACATAAGCAAAAATCTCTTGAATATAAATTCGAACAACATTTTCTTGAAGACTTCTCCTTGGGCAAGGAAACAAAAGCAATAATGAAAAAATGGGACTACAACAAACTGAAAGCTTCTGTACAACAAAGGACACCATCAGCAGAACAAAAAGGCATCCTACACTATGGGAGAATATATTTGTAAATGACATATCTGACAACGGGTTTACATCCAAAATATATAAAGAACTCACATGCCTCAACACCAAAAGCAAATAACCCAATTAAAAAATGGGTGGAGGATCTGAACAGACACTTCCTCAAAGAAGAAATACAGACGGCCAACAGGCACATGAAAAAAATACTCCATATCGTTAATCATCAGGGAAATGAAAATTAAAACCACAATGAGATATCACCTCACACAGTTAGGATGGCCAACATCTAAAAGATGAGAAACAAAAAATGCTGGTGAGGATACAGAGAAAGGGGAACCCTTTTACACTGTTGGTGGAAATGTAAACTAGTTCAACCATTGTGGAAAAGCAATATGGAGGTTCCTCAAAAAAACAAAAATAGAATACCACTTGATCCAGTCTTTCCACTCCTAGGAATTTACCTGAAGAAAACAAAATCCCTGATTCAAAATGACATATGCACCCCTGTGTATCACAGCATATTTACCATAGCCAAGATAGGGAAATAACCTAAGTGTCCATCAGTAGATGAATGGATAAAGAAGAACTGGTACATATACTCAATGGAATATTATTCAGCCATAAAAAGAAAACAAATCCTATCATCTGCAACAGCATTGATTTATCTAGAGGATATTATGCTCAGTGAAATAAGCTGGGTGGAGAAAGACAAGTACCAGATGATTTCATTCAATTGTGGAATATAACGACAAAGTAAAACTGAAGAAACAAATCAGCAGCAGAAACACCAGGAAGGAGGTGGGGAGGGTGGGTCGACAGGGAGGAAGAAGAGCATTAAGGGGCACTCACAACATAGGTAGGTCATGGGGAAGACAGTACAGCACAGAGAAGACAAGTAATGACTCTACAGTTCCTTACTACACTGATGGACAGTGATTGCAATGGGGTGGGGGGTGACTTGAATGTTGTGACCACAATGTTGCTCATGTGAAACCTTCATAAGATTGTATATCAATTTTATCTTGATTTAAAAAAAAAGAAAAATATACATATAAAAAAGGTTATAAAATATGACTGACTACATATTTCAGAAATTTTTATTGAGGTGTAATATTCATAAACTAAAAATATTCTTAGATATGCAACCCATTTCAAGTTATAGAGTGTCTCTAGCCCATAAAAATTCAATTGAGTATGTTTTCTAACAGTAAAATTATATCATATATTCATTTTGCATCATGTAACAAATAAAAACAATATAAGTACAGTGGAGTTTATTTTAGATAAATGTTTTCACTAAAATATGGGAAAATTAATTGGGGAATTACTGCCCTACTCAAAAAATATTGCATTTGCTAAATGAAATGGAACAACAGAAGAGAGCAGTTTAAAATTCATAAATACAAGAAACTTTGGCAAAAACATAGAGTGCACACACCTGTGACTACCGAGTCCTATGAAAGCTTCATTTCATGATATGAAATTCTAAGGCACTTGGCTTTTGTTCAGGCACAACCCAAACAGTAAAACCAGCCAACTTTCAGATAAATAACATTTAGTTCCCCAGAGCCTCGTGTCAGGCAATCCACACAAACTTTTTGGATTTTCTAAGTAAAGTTTGTAGTAAAAGTTTTAAAATAATTTTATGTATCTGCCTGCAAATTTGAAATGATATTACATTCAAATCTGAACATTATCGCCATTAATATTAACCCCAGATTTTCAGAAATATGTATTTTAATCTATCAAGATTAAAAAGATTCTAAAATGTTTTCCCCACCCCAGTGTTCTTTGAAATTCAAATGGGGACTCTACTATGATTGCTTTTGTTATTTTAAAGGAGACTCATGTAATCAGGAATTCTGAATGTGACACTTAACATTGCTTATAGTTAACATTTATAGTTATTTAAATTAGTACATTGTAGTGTGTTTGTTTTACAATTAATAGCATCGAACCTTCTATCTGTCTTGTCGATGGCATGAAGTTGTAGCTGCTGATGTCTGAATGTCAGTCTATCTCCTTTACCTTCTACCTCCTGTATAGATGTTTTATACACTTTTATGTAAGAAATTTTGAGTTTACTGGAAAGAACTGAAGGAAGGACAAAGCAGAATGAAAAATGGATCCTTTTATATTTGGGGTATAGCCTAAAATGTTTCAGTATATGTGAAAGGAAAGGAGCAACACACAGCAGCAATTCACCGGAGAATTCTGCTTTATTAGGGAAAGGTGCTGGGTTATATAGGAAGGGGCATGAATTGATTGAGGTGTCACTTCTACGGGGCTGGTGGCTGGTGGCTAGGTGCTGGGACTGGGAGGGGGTGAGAGGTGATTGGGCTTCAGGTGTCGCCGGCGGGAACCAAGGACCCCAAAGAGAAGCCGGAAGTTTGCCATCTTACTGGTGGGGGCCCTTCATTCCCCCCTTTCTCCTCTATGGGGTTGTGGATGTTGCTTTCTCTCTGGCTGCTTCCTGCTGAACAGGGGTGGAGAAGGGAGTGAGGGCTTGAGGATTGGGAGGAAAGGGTTGATAGGACTCCCTACAGTAAGGATGAGTAGATGTGGACTTCTTCAGGTTTGGAAATCAATGAAGGTTCCCTGTAACCATAGGTCGAGGACCTGTTGATTCCAATGGTGCCAAGAGGATATGGGTGTCAGGAGCCAGGCGTCTGCAGCCATTGTTTCCAGGAACAGTTTCCAGTGGAGAGAGGGGTTCATCTCAGCATGTGGTGAGGAGGTCACATGAGGGTGAGGGATCTTCTGTGGCCAGAAGCTGGTAGTTCCTGAGTAAAAGCTGGTTGAAAGCTTGATTAGAGATTTTTCCGACTTGGGATTTGATGAACTTTATTATATAGGGTAAGAAGAGACAGGCGAGAAGAATGATTATTATGGGGCCTGCAATGGGCCAGAGCCAGGTAAGGAGGGGGTTTGTTAGTATTGAAGAGAATGGGTTGGAATTGGAAGCAGAATGGAGGCTGGAGGCAAGGTCAGTGAGTTTGGTGATGTCAGTTTTTACAATGCCAGATTCGTTGATGTAATAGCAGCGCTCTTCCCAGAGGAAGACACAGGTGCCGCCCTTTTCGGCTGTAAGCAGATCTAGGGCCTGCCGGTTTTGAAGGGTGACCTTAGCTAGCGAAGTGACCTGTCTTTGGAGAGAGGCTAGGGAATCGGCAGTGGATGTCAGGGCTCCCTCAAGTTTGGCATTGAGATCTCTAACTGCCCATAGAGAGTGACCCAAGGCTTCTCCCAAAAACCCTGCCCCAATGGCTGAGGTGATCAAAGAGATACTGACCATGATGGGAAGGAAAGCAGCTCTTTTTGTGCGCGAGGACAAGGGAGGTTGGAGCTCAAGAAATTCTGCCATGCTGTAAAGTGTAAGCTGTGGGATTAGGGTGACGAGAATGCAGGGTGTATTGGAGTTGAGAGGCAGTGAGTTGAAAAGACTGCCATTACACCAAAAGAAGTGTCCCAGTTGTGTAAAAGTCTTAGAGCCAGAGGTAGGGGTGTAGATAGAGAGGCAGTGAAGTGCACTGGAGGGGGGTGGAGTTGGGCCTACACAGTGGTGGATGGTGAGACTATCTGCGTATTCTGGTTCCCATAGGGGTATGTCTGCCAGGGGGCAGAGGGGTTGTCTTTCTGCATGGAAGGAGTAGTTGGAAATATTAAGGGGCATGGCGGCCAGCAGTGGGCGCTGTAGTGATGCACACAAGAAACAATTGGTGGTGTTAAGGGTGTGGTTGAGAAAGATGGTGGTGTCCTGAATGAGCTGTAATGAAGAGTAGGAGAAATGGGAAGAGGGGCGGGGATAAGAAGATGAAGAGGCACCGTCAAGAGTTTGGATAATGACTTTTTTGGAATGTCTGATATCTGATGCAACTTGAGAGATCTGGGAATGAGAGGGAACGTACTTTCGAGAGATATGAAGGGTACCGTGGGGGTTCGAGGACCCCAGTAGTAAACTGAGGCTGTGACTCTGGCAGCCCATAGAGAGTCCCAGGGATCTGGGATTGATAAGGAGAATGAGCCATTGGGATATTTCATGAAATGGTTGGAGGAGTAATACTGTGGGTACTGGAAGTTACCCATGTAGTGAATGGCGCAAGACCAGTTAGGGACATCTCCTGTAGGTGTCTGGCCATCGCCTGCAATAGGCTTGTTTTTGGTCATAGAGGAAGCAGAGATAGGGAGAATAAGGGTAGCTGCTAGTGAACACTTCGGTGGAGGGAGGAAAGTGGAGGTATAAAGGCTCAGAGCAGCTTTTCAGAGGGCAGTCTGGTGTAGCAATGAGGGCAGTAACTTTTGTTTGATGCTGTGTGTAAGTCTGTCTGACTTTGAATCGCCATACAAAGGAGGCTGGGGTGGCGGGGAAGACAATAAGAATGAGGAAAAAAACAAGAGAGCAGTAAAGGAGGAAAAAGTCATGATTTGGGTATGGATGGCAAAGGGGGTGAACGGGATTTTGGAGAAAAGAGGACAGTAAGGTCAGGAGTCTGGAGGGAGGGAGTCTATAAACTTTTGTAGGTTAAGAGATCTTTTAGGTGATGTGGGGACAGAATGGTAAGGGGAGCCCTGAATGTCAGTTTATGAGCTTCTTTCTGCAAGAGCTGTCTAGTGGCTAATGCTCGTAGGCAGGGGCCCATCCCCGAAATGTGGGGTCTAATTGCTTGGAGAGATAAGCTACTGGGGCAAAGGATGGGCCATAATATTGGCCTAGGACTCCTAGAGCTTGACTGGACCTCTCATGAATGTATAATGAGAAGGGCTTCGACAAATCAGGAAGATGGAGAGCTGGAGCTTCCACAAGGGCTTGATGGAGCTTAATGAAGGAGTGTCGGGGTGAGGATGATAATGGTTCTTCAGGGCGGCCCTTGCTGAGGTCTATAGGGGTCTTGCCAACAGGGAGAAGTTATGGATCCACACTCTAAAATACCCAGCCAGGCCTAGAAAGGAAAGGATTTCTGTCTTGGTTTTGGGAACGGGCAGGTCAGAGAGGAGTCGTTTTCTGTCTAAGGTAATGGACTTTCTTTGTTGAGACAGAAGGAATCCAAGGTAAGTGACAGAAGGGGAAGAGATTTGAGCTTTGATGGGGGATACCCGGTAACCTCTGGAAGCTAGAAGGTTAAGTAGAGACGCAGTGTCAAGTTGAGACTGTTCCCACGAGGGACTGCAGAGTAGAAGATCATCTACATATTGTAATAAAGTGGACTCGGGGTGATCATGATGAAACTGTTTAAAGTCTTGAGCTAGGACTTTTCCAAAAATATGGGGACTATCTCGGAAGCCTTGTGGCAAAACTGTCCAAGTAAGTTGTTCAGAATGTCTGGTGCATGGGTCCGTCCAGATGAAGGCGAAAAAATCTTGGGAGGAGGGGTCTAGAGGGATAGGAAAAAATGTGTCCTTGAGATCTAGGACTGAGAAGTGGGATGCTGAGGCAGGGATCTGCGATAAAAGGATGTATGGATTTGGAACTAAGGGATGGATAGGGACAACGGCCATGTTGATAAGGCGAAGGTCTTGGACAAGGTAGAAAGATCCGTTGGTTTTTTTTAACAGCTAATATGGGGGTATTAAATGGGGAGTGAGTGGGTCTGAGGTAATTTTTGTTTAAGAGATCTTGAATGATGGGTTGGAGGCCTATGAGGGCTGAAGTGGTTAGGGGGTATTGGGCCTGACAGATATACTGAGAGGGGTCACGTAATTTGATAGAGGCAGGAGGACATAGAGCCATGGAGGAGCTTGTAATGTCCCAAACTTTGGGATTTACAGGGTGTATGATGGCGGAACCAGAGCTTTCATTGGGTAGAGGGGGGTCATCGGCTATGAGGGCCATAAGAAAGGGAATACTGGGGGCTGTGGGAGTGGATATAGTTATGGAAACATGCAGGAGAGAAAGGATGTCCCTTTCTAGTAAAGGGATGGGACACTGGGGCATAACCAGGAAGGAGTGGGAGAAAGGTATGGGATTGTCTTGGATTGTGCATAAAAGGGGGGTGGGTTAAATGGGAAAATCTGTTTACCTCTTACCCCGACTATAGGAGTAATGGCTGGCATGGTAGGGCCCCGGTATTCTTGCAAGACTGAGAAGGTGGCTCCTGTATCTAGGAGGAAGGAGATGGGGCGACCGTCTACTGTTAAAGTAACCCTGGGCTCCTGTTTGGTGATGGAAATGGTCGGGCAAGAAGCCCCGGGCCCCGTCAATCTTCTTCTGCCAACCCCACTACGGTGGGCTTAGGATGGGGGTTGTTCATCCAGCCTCCCCTTAGGGTGGTTGGGCAATCAGACCCCCAGTGGCCCTTTTTGTGGCATCTGGGGCAAGGGGTGGTAGGAGATCTGGGGGAGGGGCATGCCCTTGACCAATGTCCTTCTTTCCTGCACTTGAAACAAGCTCCTGGTGGGGGCTTGTTTGTAGAGGGGCGCCCAGGTTGTGGTTTTATCAGCTGGGCCAACATCTGGAAATTGGCCTGATCAGCCTTTTGTTTATGGCGTTCTTTCTCCTCCTCCCGGTTATGAAAGACTTTAAAGGCCACTGTTAGGATCTCAGTCTGTGGGGTAGTGGGGCCTTGTTCTAACTTTTTGAGTTTAGCTTTAATGTCGGGGTAGCTTTGAGCTAGGAAGTATGTCATAAGGACATGTCTTCCATCAGGCGTTTCTGGGTCCAGGCTGGTTACTGTAATAGGGCTTGAGTGAGTCTGTCTAAGAACTCAGAGGGGGTTTCGTCTCTCTTTTGAATTATGTCTTGGAGCTTTTGAAAATTGACTACTTTACAAGCTGCCTTTTTCAGACCTGCTATTAAGCAGGAGGCAAAAATATCTCAAGAGCAGAAACCCACGGCGGTGTTATAATCCCAGTGTGGGTCTTGTTCGGGGACAGCAGTGGGGCCAGGGGGATAGGTGGGGTCAGTCCTGTGGGTTTCGGTAGTGTGCGTTTGGGCGAAGTCTCAAACTCATCTATGCTCTTCAGGGAGGAGAGTATTGGCCAGGAGTATGAAAATGTCATGATGTGTGAGGCTGTAAGACTGGAGGGTCCATTGAAACTCCCTGATGTATGTCATGGGATCAGTGCAAAAGGAACCTAGGCGTCTCTCTAGTTGGGCTAAATCCCCTAAGGAGAAAGGGACGTGAACGTGCATGATGCCTTCGGATCCTGCTATTCCCGGAGGGGGGCGATAATTTTGGGAGGCCCTCGGGACCAGGTCTGAGGGGGACTGAAGGGTTCTGGCTCAGTCTGTGTGGGGGTAACAGGTGATGGGGGCAAAGCCGCGATAATTTTGGGAGGCCCTCCGGACCGAGTCTGAGGGGCCAAAGATGGAGGAGGCTCCTGGAACTTAGTTAGAGGGGGGCTGAAAGGCTCAGGCTCGATCTGTGGGATGGGGGGAGGTGAGGGGGACGGAGGAGGAGGGGGTGAGGTGGGGGAGGAGATGGTGGTGAAGGGAGGGGAGGAGGGGGAAGGGAGAGGATGGGAGGCTTCTGCGGGGGTGGAGGCAGTAGCGGCGGTGGAGGGTGGAGGGGTTGTAGGAGGGGGAGGGGCCGAAGGGGGAAGCCTGTATGGCAGAAGCTCGTTGACTGGGTCTAAGGTAATCGAAGAGGGACTGGGAGTGTGGGGAGGGTAGGGAGATGGCTCGCAATCTAGGAGAACTTGGGGCGGGGAGCAAGTGGTGCAGAGGCTGGGATTTTGAGCTAGGAGGTGAAAAGCTTCGATATAGGGAATCTCCTTCTGTTTTTTCAGGCACTGGCAGTAGTTAAAAAGATCGTGAGTGATGTTAGGATCAAGAGTTCCCCCTGTAGGCCATGGTTGTTATTGTCTAGGGGGTATGTTGGCCAATCTTGGGAGCAATATTTACGGAGAAGTTTTGGTTTTATATCAGGCGTCAGGGAGAGGGTAGCCAGATGCTTAAGCAGGCATTCAAGAGGTGAACTTTCAGGGAGGGATGAGGAGGCTCCCATGGCTAAAGGATAGAGAAGGAGACAAACAGAGATCCTTCTGGGAAGACGAATGGAGATCCTCTGACTGGAAGCAGACCCCAAGGAGACAAAGGGCATCCCCGATGATTCTTGGTGCTCTGCGGAAACTCATATACGAGTCAGAATTTCTTAGGAAGTGTGGGTCATCACCCAGACTTCCCTAAGAAGGCAGTTTGCCAGAGTCACGAGTTACCTAGCACTAGGAATTTTCGGCAGACAGAACAGATTTAGGCGGACGGAACAGAAGGAGGTGGCGGGGGAGAAGGGAGCGTTCTCATCCACAAAGGAGTCACCTCGTTTATGGCTGTCGGAGGAGGGGCCTGAGGGTCCGCTGCAGCTGTGAAGGCCTGAGGCGGGGATTTATGGCTGTTGGAGGAAGGGCCTGAGGGTCTGCCGCAGCTGTGAAGGCCTGAGGCAGGCAGAGTTCTCTCCTTGTCCCCGAGCATCAGGGTCTTGCTGGATGATCACGGTCAATGGCGCTGTGATAGCTCGGGGAAGAGTGGCCCACTCCAGGGGGGAAAACTTACCTAAAGGCCAGAGAGGAGTGGTGAGTGTGATGAGCTAGCACCAGAAAAAGAGGACGAGGGCAAGCTGCTGCTGGTGTTGGGGGGAAGACGGGGCCCAGCTGGGGTGTCCTGTCTCCCGGATTTTGGCACCAATGAAAGGAAAGGAGCCGCACACAGCAGCAATTCACTAGAGAATTCTGCTTTATTAGGGAAAGGTGCTGGGTTATATAGGAAGGGGCATGAATTGATTGAGGTGTCATTTCTACGGGGCTGGTGGCTGTTGGCTAGGTGCTGGGATTGGGAGGGGGGTGAGAGGTGATTGGGCTTCAGGTGGTGCTGGCGGGAACCGAGGACCCTGAAGAGAAGCTGGAAGTTTGCCATCTTACTGGTGGGGGCCCTTCAATATGTAACAGGGAAGTGTGGTAATATCCTAGATGTACAATCTTACTCTATAATGCAAGACTAAGTTATTCTTTTATCAATAGAAGATTTTTGTGCATATGTCATACTGTTACCAAACAAATAGTAGTCTAACATCAAATTGATGGCTGATTCTGTAACTTTACTTCTAAATCCTCACCGCTTTACATTCTATCTTTTTCTGTAGTCAGCCCTTCGTCCCTCCTACCCTTGATAATCATCAAGCTAGTTTCATTTCTAGGATTATGAGAGGAAATATAAATTCTACTATGCAGGAATGGTAACAAAGAATTAGAAAGATTCATGTTACTGAAATTCATGTTACTAAAAGATGGCAAATAATGTGGTTCCATAAGACATTGTCTTTCTCTAATTTTGATAGTAAATAATCTACAAATTAATTATGCCAAATTTATCACTAGTTGAATATAGCTCCTGCAGTGTTTGAACAATAACAATTATATTGTCTACCTGTATACGTAAAGGTTATACCATCACATACCTCAGTCAAGTAGTAGTATATTTCAAAATTAGGATGAATTTAAAGGCAATGTCTTTCCAATAATCTGAAATGATTAATTCTTTAGGACTTCAAAATTAATGGCAAGACTTGAGGTTTAGTAATGAAATATTTTCCCCTGAAAAGATTGATATTTTGCAAGAAATTGGAGGCGTGAAAAAATTTTAAAAGTTTCCTATTCTATAAACTCGTATAATTTAAATAAAATATTTCAAGAATGAAAATGTCAGACATTCAAAAGTACTAATTAAGGTACTTAGCTGATGTACACTTACAATGACTTCTCACTTAAGGGTAAAGAAATGCCTAAGTAAAAAGAGGTTGTTTTAAGCTGTGGAAGTTCTGCTTGATAAATACAGATTTTAAAAGATCATGTTACCTTATTTAATAAAATTTAAAAGATCATGTTACCTTACTTAATATAGTGTGTAAATAATTTATCAAGAACAAAATAGATTGTTTTATGGACTAATAGTGGAATTAGTATCTCTTTTATGAAATTACTTCTGTTAAAACTATAATGTGTACAATGTATAAAAATGAAAAGCATAATACTAAGAGCTTTTTAAATTAACTAAATGCTAAAATTTTATTCAATCTTTTAGCTACCATTTAATTAAGTTGTTACTTGGCATTAGATTATATTCCAATACTGAAAATAGACCATGAAAGACTAGAACAAATCTGTAAGTAATATTTCTGAGATCACTTTAAGAATAGAAAAAAATAATAATGGCAAACTTGTATATAGATTACCTGATTAACTAATTAAATCAATACATATATGTGTGTACATGCAGAAACATATCTAATGCTTAGATCACAGTTTTTTTATGTAGTCTTTCCTTGCGCTTGTGAGGGAGACTCTTGGTGAAATGAAGCTGTGGATAAGATTTTAATGAAAGTGCAATGATTTTTATTTAACTCTTAGTCTTTCTGATATTGAAATTAATTAGTGTTTGGCTTTCAATATTAAATTATTGCTTAACTGCATAGAGATATAAAATACTGCAGAGTTTCCCTTAGCACTTTGAAGATACAACTTTACTTTGTATTTTATTGCCCTGACACTATGTCAGCAATGTCAGATGGTTTTTTTTTTTTTTGCTAATTAAGTATTATTCTTTGAGATATTTAGTCAATGTCTTTATACTTAATATTCTGTAGCTTTTTTCTGTGTATGGATGTGAACTTTTTAACATTTTTTTTATCATCAATCTACAATTACATGAAGAACATTATAGTTACTAGTCTCCCCCCATCACCAAGACCCCCAACAAACCCCATTACAGTCACTGTCCATCAGCGTAGTAAGATGCTGTAGAATCATTACTTGTCTTTTCTGCGTTGTACAGCCCTCCCTATGCACTCACCCCCACATTAGACATGCTAATCGTAAGGCCCCCTTTCTTTTTCCAGCCCTTATCCCTCTCTTCCCACCCCTCCTGCCCAGTCCCTTTCCCTTTGGTGACGGTTAGTCCATTCTTGGGTTCTGTGATTCTGCTGCTGTTTTGTGCCTTCAGTTTTTCTTTGTTCTTATATTCCACATATGAGTGAAACATTGTTTGTTTTGTATTTGGATCTCATTCATGCCTTTACTTCTCACCTGTCATTCTCCATAATTATCTCTTCAAAATTTTGCTGCTTCACTATTTTTCCCTTGCATCTCATTCTATGAATCCTATTAGATGTTTTCTTAAGCTCTAGAATATGTCTTTCATTAATCTTAATAATTTTACATATTTTAAACTTTTTGATATTTGATGTGTATTCTTTGAGAATTCTCAGCATTTTAATATTCTCTTACATTTTTCCAGACTAGGATTTATTCTATATTTTAATTGTATTAAACATGTTTCAATTTGTATGATTTTTTAGAAAACTTCTGCCTATATGGTTTTATATTTTCTTATTCTTTCATGCAATTGCATCTCCTAATTGTCTTTTGACATACTTGAAATGCTTATACAGATTTTCCATTTGATTTTCATGACTATCTCTTTTCATATTGAAAATTTTGTTTACAGACTAATTTTATGTTGACTTTCTAGCTCTTGTGAGAAATTCACTGTGCATGATTCAGGTCCACAATCCTATAATTATATTATGGCTGTGAGAAATTCAGTCTCTAAGTAATGAGGCAGCAAGCCCTAATCCTGAATAAAGTCATTCAGAAATTAAACATGAGTATACTTTAGTAATACCATCATAGGACATTGGGTAACTAAAGACAAATTTGATGCCTGGTTCTGTGCTATTCTCCACAGGAAGGAGAAAATATATGACAAAAGTCTAGTATAAAATTTAAAATCCAAGAATGACAGCTACATTAATTTTGGTACTTCTGATTACTTATTTCAGTAAAAGGTTATAATCATGCAATGATCCTAAACCTTAACTGTGTGCTCTTAATAGAGAGTGTTTTTAAGTCATCTCTTGTTTTGGTTCATGTATTTATTGCTTAAACCTGTTGTTTTTGATTGCTTGAAAGGATGCTATTATGTATGATGGATGTTACTACTTTATGAAGGCTTGAAAAGTTATTGAGATGCTGCATTTTACATTCTACTGCTGGATGTAAACAGATGATGTATGCAAAATCTGGTATATGGCTAAGGGGGAAGGCAGACTAACAGCAAGAAATATCTTGTGTCAGCAGAAGGACATAGAAATCATTGGGTAGTAGCCAAATGCATGAGAAGAGTGATTCAACTTCAGATCTGATGTTCTTCATCAGTCATCTAGAAAATTGTTAACCATGAACTGATGATCTAGGACAGAATATGTATACAAGGATAATGGAAAAAATATGGAAATAACGCGAAAGCAAAAAATAGCTTTAGAAGAGGATTCTGGCTTTTTAAACAAGCTACAAATGGGTTCATTGAACCTCTATCAATACAAAGGAGATGCTTATCAGTGAATTTTAACCGGACAAAAACACTGTTGAATAGATTTGTTTTTGTGTTGTTTGTTTGTTTTTAAGCATGCACTATAAAAGTTTCAATCAAACTAAATCAATACAATTGACAAGGGAAAATAGCAACGTAAGTGCTAGCCATAAAGATAACACTGAAGTGGAGTTTGAGTGGATCTCAGTATTATAAGAAAAAAAAGTAATTTGATGCCAGAAAACATAAACTCCGAAGCATGTGCAAAATAAAATGCTTAACTACATTATGCAAGAAAATGTTATTCTAGTGTAAGAGTAGTTAAAAATCATAAAATAATAGGGTGAATTAAAGTGAAAGCACAGCCAAAACTAAAAGTCTAAGAAAATACAATATAATTGTAATTAATTATTTGTTTTGTAACTAACTAAAGATGGCATGTCTTTAAATGAATTTACTATACAGTATGATCCCTTTGTGGAGGACACAACTCCTTTAGAAATATTCAACTCCTTTGTTTATGTGTGGAAGTAATCTAGATATGTAATCTTTTTATCTTTGAAAAAATAAATCTCCATTTAACCTACTAAAAATTAATCATGAAAAAGTAAAACACCTGAAATACCAATAATAAGTAAGGAAAGATTGGATTGGAATTCCACAACATCCTCGTGAATTCCACAAAATTTTTAAAGAATCAATGCCAATCCTTCTCAGAGTCTTCCAAATATTAGAGAGGACTATTTCCAAAGTCACAAAACAAACATTAATTCTAATGTTAAAACCATACAAGTACTCTATTAGAAAGGAAAACTGCAGGCCAGTATCCTCAATAAGAATAGGTGGAAAATTGCTCAATAAAATACTAACAAACTAAATTCAACAGCACTTTAAAAGGATCATACACTATTTACCTGGGATTCAAAGATGCTTTAATATATCCAACTCAATTAATGTGATATACCACATTAACAAAAGCAAGTATAAAAAAATCATTTCAGTCAATGCAGAAAAAGCATTTGATAAAATTAAATTTCATGAAAAGAGCTAATAAATCTGGGTAGAGAAGGAAGATACCTCAACATTATAAAGGCTTATATGAATTCCCACAGTCATGAAAAACTAAAAGCTTTTCTGTAAAACCAGGAACAAAGATGCCCATTCACCATCTCTATTTAACATATTACTGAAATTCTTAGTTAGAGAAATTAAGCAAGAAAAATAAATAAAAGGCATCTAAATTGGAAAGGAAGAAGTAAGATCATCTCTGCTCACAGGTGATATCATCTAATATGTAAAAAACTCTAAAGATTCCACATGCACACACACACACACACACACACAAATGTTAGAAATAATAAATTCATTAAAATAACTTGATACAACTCAACAAAAAATTAATTGTGCTTTTATATAATAACAAACTATCTGATAAGGAAATTAAGAAAATACCTCATTCACAGTAGAATCAAAATTAATAAAATACATAGGAAAAAATTTAATCAAGAATTTAAAAGATTATAACACAGAGCACAAAATAGTACACTAGAGCACTAGAACATAGAAAACTACAGAATATTGATGAGAGAATTTAAAGAGAACACAAATAAATGGAATCACAGCCATGGATTGAAAGACTTAATATTGTTAAAACTGTGCCCATTGAGCAAAATGATCTGCAGGTTCGAAGCATAAAAATCCCAATGGCATTTTTTATAGAAATAGAAAAAACAAACCAACACTTAACATCATATGTAACCAAAAAGACTCTAAATAGCTAATATAGTTCAGAGCAAGAAGAACAAAGCTGGAAACATCATACTACCTGGCTTCAAATACATTACAAAGCTACAATACTCAAAACAGTATGGTCTTGGTATAAAGCTAGACACACAATGGTGGAGAGAACCCAGAAATGAACCCATGTAAATGTGACCAAATGATCTTCAACAAGCGTGTTAACACTATATATGAGTAAAGGACGGTATTTTCAAAAAAATAGTGATGATAAAACTGGATATCCACATGCCAAGAATGAAACTGGACCTTTATCTTATACCATAGATGAAAATAACTCAAAATGGATTAAAAATATAAAGACATGAAACTTGTAGAAGAAAACTTAAGGGAAATGCTTCATACCATTGGTCTTGGCAATAATTTATTTGTTATGATACCAAAAATACAGGCAACAAAAGCAAAATAGTCAAGTTGAACTAAACTAAAAAACTTCTGCACAGCAAAAGAAACAATCAACAGAGCAAAAGGCAACTTAGGGAATGGGAGAAAATATTTGCGAATATTATATCTGATAAAGGATTAATGTCATATGTAAGAAACACGTATAACTCAATAATGAAAAAAATATTTTAAAGGAGGTGAACTACTTGAACAGACATTTATCCAAACAAGACCCATAAATGGCCAATACAACTATGAAAAGTTGTTCAATATCACTAATCATCAGGGAAATGCAGATCAAAACTACAATGAGATTTTATCACACATTTGTTGTGATGGTTATTTAAAGAAAGATAAGTGAGGATGTGGAAAAATTGGAACCCTTGAATACTATCGTTGATAATATAAAATGGTGTAGCCACTATAGAAAACAATATAGTGGTTCCTCAAAACATTCCCTCTCTAAGGAAGTCACTACCTCCCCAAGGATAACCAATATTGTGATTACTTATTTATTCATTATTTATAAAAATGGGATTTTACACTTTATGATTCTTTGTATATAGCATCTTTGTGGTTAATATTTTAGTTGTGAAAATGGTCTATGATGTTATATAGTGTTCTTTCTGTTTGTTGTATAGGTTTCCAATGCAAGATTATTCCACAATTTACTGCCATTTTCAGTCAGTTTGAGACTCATTTGTATATTGTTTTTATAAACATCCTGGTACAAACATTTTGGTGACCATAACCTACACTTTTTTTGAGTGTATGCTTGTGGTGAAATTGTTGGGTCACATGTTTAACTTTAGTGATTATTGTTAAAGTAATACAGCCTAAAATATGTGATGCAAATTTGATTCTTCTGTATTCTTCAGTTGTTCACATCTAAGCAATGAGCAAACCATGCCATTTTTAAATCAAGAATGTATCTATTTATTCACTTCATTCCACCCCCATTGCCACTTAACTAATCTGTGTCATCAGACTCCCTTACTTCTTGTACCACTACAATAATTTCTTAGCCTTAATTTCTTTCCCTCTACTCTTGTTACCCCAGAGGAACAAAGGCAATTAGATATTGTTTCTCTGATGATTTTCCCTAAAAGTAGAGTAAAATTTTAACCTTTTGTTATATCTCATAAGACTATGCATTGCAAAACTTGCTTACTTCCCCAAACTCAATTACACTTGTTCTATGTGCTGAAAAGTCTATGCTTAGTACATTACCATCACAGAACAGATCTTATTGAAGATTTACAGAAGAGTCTCCATCAATGGGGAACCCACGAATTTCCTTACCCAGGACTCCCCTGCCAGCCAATACATAGAACTTCCCAAATCCTTGGAGATCAGTCTTCCTCTAGGAAGAGTGATGGCCTAGGGCCTGACTTTGTTTTCTGAGCCATCCCTGAAGCTCTGTGCTTCCCAACCCATTGTTTCCCTGCCCTACCACTAGGACTTGCACATATTTCCCTACATGGGTGAAGCCATATAGTGTATTCCCTGTGGGCTCCAACTGTATCCTGTTTGCCTTCCTGAGCATCCCCATGCTCCACTGGCCCCATCCATGTCCTCTGGCATTAACCACTATAGTTCAAAACAGAAAAGCATACTTTTTTTTAAGATTCTGCTAATAAGTTTAGAAAGTGTTTAATACTTGAAATCATAACTCCTTTTGTCATTATCTGGACAATATTTTTACCCAATTTCTAGAATGTGTTTTTAGACATACTGTAAAATTTTCAGGCTCTTTGTATTCTTAGTTCTCTCTGTTGGAGTCCCTGTGATTTGTAACTTACTATCTGGCTCCATAAAACTCATCAATGACTCTATTTCTTTTATGGTAAGGATCTCCTAATACAAAATACATCCACAGCCAATGATACCATCATCTTAAAAGAAAACATGTGTACCCCCTGATCAAGACACAAAGCCTCCTTAGCTATCATTAAACAGTCTCTGACTGGTGCCTGTGTTGTAACTGTGAACATGTACTAGTTTTGTCTGGAAGGCTTTGAAAATAGATTTTCTTCAGCGGGTATATTTGCTTTTCTTCAGCAACTTTGGGGACCATTACAAGTCCTCACTCTCAGAGAACTGCCTAAGAAGAGAGATTTTATTTCAGTTGAACTCCTGTCATATACGGTTGAGAAGGTTAACAGAAATATCAAATTGTGATTACTACATTTCAGAAGAGTAACTCCAGAGTGGATTCACTCCAGGTTATCATTAAAGTATTTTGTTTTTTTCCTAAAGAAATTGCTTTCTTTTTATGTTTTGGGGGTAATTTCTTTGGGAAAATATACTTTGGGAAGGCATCTTGGGATTTAAATTAACTAGATCAATTTATATAGTGAAAAAAAACAATAAAAATTCCCTATATTTAAAATCCTAACCTTTACAACAAGTATGGTTATTATTTTCATAAAGAAACAATATGCATTTAATTTTTTAAAGAAGATAATAAAAACTAAACATTTTATATAGGGATGAAATTCTTTATATGATTTATTAAAGGTATTTTTTGTGTTCATTGTTTAAAAACCATATAATTTTAGAAGATTTCTTAGAAAAGGTTTGATCCCAAAGTGTAATGTTTGTCCTTAAATGTAATTATTGCCACTGTGGGAGTGGAAATAAACAAATTTGAATCACTTGGCCTTAAGTGATTTAATAGGAATATGTAAAATTACTTCCATTATTTCAATATATATTATATGTATAATTTATATTATAAATATATATATAAATTATATATATATATATATTTCAATATATATATATATATATATTGCAAACCTATTGGAATCAACCTAAAAAATAAAACTGATTCCTCAGCTTAAAGTAGGGATAGAAAGCTGTATTAAATCTATGGGAGATATTTAGTTAGTCCATATGATTTAGCTATTTTTTACCAATATTTGGAAAAAATAGAATTTAGGCTTGTGTCATTCAAATTAAAATCTATTATATGGATTATGAAAAGACTCTACTTTTTTTAATTCCGTAACTCCATTTCCTTTATTTCTTTCTATAGGGCAGTGTTTCTTGTAGCTAGTTGAAAGTTATGAGCAAATATTATTTCAATGAAAATATATTCGTGGTTGATGAAAAATGAAATATAAAGCATAGAATTTCCAGGCACCTCTGCAAACACAATTATCTGTCCCCTCTTTCCACATTCTCATGCTGCTATGTCACAGACATGTATCAAGACAAAGATTATTTCAGCTAACATAATGAGACCCTAACAATGTTCTCATCACACTGGTTTTGTAATCAAGGTGGTGTAAACAACTTGGCCCTATCGCCTTAGGGGTCCCTCTGGTTAGATAGCAGTGGATCAATGGATTGAATCTGAGAGTCTAACAAGGCAGTTAGTACACAGACCAGAGTGGGGAGAAGGAAGGGAGAGATTTAATGAATCTATAACTTTTTTCCTTTAATTTAGAAACATAGGACCCTGCTCTTCTAAATGTACTGTATTGATGAGAGTTTTTCTTATTTAAGGGTATTTCCTTCTCTCATAGTTCCTCGGTTCTCTACTCTCAATCCTTTGAAGAATTAATGCACTTTTGTTCTTAGCTATCATTAATAGAAGTTTTGAATGAATAGCTAGCTGTAATTTGATATAATCTGATGAAAATATTTCAACCAGATATCTTTGAAGATTGAAAAAAGAAAAGAAAAGAACGCATGTGTCACTTGCAAGGTCGACACTTGGCAAATAGAAAGTCACATTAAGACGCCTCTTCTTTTCCCAATTTCTTTTCCTTTATTTATTTTCATGCCCAGTCTGGTGCCTGCAGTAATAAAACTGACCTTTTTTTTCACCTGTTTCAGTTGCAAAGAGGGGTTAGTAGGTCATACAGATTCCATTCTGTCTCACAGTGGTTTGAAAGTAAATTTCAAGATTTGAAAGAATATCAGATTAAACCTGACCACAAATTGCCTAAAGATCTGGAAATTTGGAAAACTGTTTATCATAAGACATCCACGGTTTGGCGGTGATTTTTTTTTAAAATACATTCTAACTTACAAGTAAGATAAAGTAAATTCAATGTATAGTGATTACGTATCACTCCAATCAAAGTGCATGAGTTTCCCCAATTTGCCTATACAAGTAATATTTTGCTTAGATAAATCTGCAATTCCCTGATTAGTGCTCTCATCCAATGTTGTGGTCAACCTCATTCCATGACCCAGGATGATGGAACAGCCAATAACCTGGAACATTCTTTATAAAACAGGAAAGAGGTAAAGAGATTTTTGGAAGATCTTGTATCAGCAAGAAATATACCAGCACAGAAATGACACCTTTCACTTTCATTCCCAGCACATCAGACAGAACAAATGCTCAGCTCAACCTGACCACAAATAGAGCCAGAAGTACAATCATTCCATCTAATCGGAAAGGGCCAGGGGTACCAGAACACTGGCAAAATCCCTCACTGCAGCTTGCCTGCTATGTCACCCCTTACATCGATGATAAAGAGGAGAGATCTCATGGAATGATAATGATGCTAGGAAAGTAGGAACACAAGAATATTCCTAAACAAACTGAATAAGGGCATATTGAGAAGAGGATGGCCTTTGCTCAGGAAATCCCATGGAGATTGGTATCTGCAGCTGACATCTAAATGGTTCCATGACAACCACTTTCAATTGTCTCCTTGAAAATGGATGGACAAGTCAAACTGAATTAGAGATGCACATTTGGAATATATCTCCGTGGCACTAACTGTGTATAAGGAAAGAAGCTGGTAAAGGGCAAATAAAGCATTAACGTATTTTAAAACTCATGCACCTGAAAAATAAAGACCGCAGTTAACAATTATCTGGCAAAATTGGAGGATATGGATTGGACCTCTGATAAAATACACACCTTCGTTCTCTCTTGCAGACATTCATGTGTTCTAAACAAACTCTAAGAAATCTTTTCTGTACATTGCATATAAGAATGCAACCAGTCTTACTGACTTACCTGTCATAAGAAGGGGAAGTATAAAAGATGATGGAAGTGAAGAACAGTCATCTCTGATAACTTTGTGAAGTCATAGCCATTGAGGTATTTTTCCAGGGAGAGAAGCAGATATAGGAGTAGTGGGTGATAAAAGAATAAAGTTGGGAGTTTTCTGCAAAACTTTGTGAGTGAAAAGCAGGGAAAAGCCATTCTATATAACAATCTTGCAAATTATTATGTGGTAGAGTTGTACAATTAAGGTGTTTTGAATTTTCCACTTAGAAAATATTGGATAAGCATCCTTGTGTCTGCCATTTATATTTACATACACATCTTTCTCTTTGGTATTTACTATGGGGAAGTACAAGGATATGAAGCATGCAGATTTCTATTTTACTACAAACACCCAATTTCTCTTCCACATGACTATACAAAGTTGCACTCCAATCAAAGTGCATGAGTTTCCCCAATTTGCCTACACAAGTAATATTTTGCTTAGATAAGTCTGCAATTCCCTGATTAGTAAGTTGGAATACCTTTCCAAATATTCAGTCATTTTCAGTTTCATGTTAATATATTTTCTAATGTTTTAAATTGGCTGGTATGACATGATCTAATCAGTTGAAGGGTTTTTTTCACGTTTTACCAAATGATCCTTTGTTGTATGTATTTGAAAATATGTTCATTAAGATTCACATATGAAATTTCATTTTCTTATAAAGATCTAATGTACTGAAGCTTGTTTCCCATTTAATTTCTGTTACAGCTAAGAGTGACATAGGAAAATTGGAATAAGCTGGTGATCCAAGCTATTAATATATGATCATATAAATATTGCTATGAGACAGAAGTGGCATTGAAAATCAATAGAGAAAAAAATGGTCCAGTCAATACATGGTTCCAGAACAAAGTGTCTCCATGTTGGAGAAATGTGTATGTATGTTTGCATGGGTACAGCTATATATATGAATTTTATCTCTACTACACACCATGCCCAAAAATGTATTCCAAATATATAAAAAGTCCTAAATGCAAAGAACAAGATTTGTAGAATGAATAAAGGATAATCTAGTCATTATATTGCTGTAGAATAATAACACACATTACAAATAACCCAAACCACTACAATGGAAAAGCCTGATAGATTTGAATAAAATAAGTGTTTTTTAAAAGAGCACTATACAAGATAAGTTAGAGAGTGCAAAAATATATTTCCAAGCTAATCATGACTAACGATTGGTAGCCAGGATACATAAACAACCCTTTAAATCCATAAGTAAATTTAAGTAACACAATTTTAAAAAAGAAGAAATGGGCAGTTAACTCAAAAGATAGAAAACCCTAAAAATTCAATAAACATAGGAAAAAAATTCAATGTTGCTTAGAGTAAAATAAAGTTGTAGTGCAAACATATATATTTCACAATCTCCATTGACTTAATTCAAATTTTAAAGTTTAAATTAGGTTGCTTTTATTTTCATTTGTTCTGCTTGTTTGTCTAAATATGGAAAAGGATATGACAGTGGCTCACTGTTAACCATATCATCTGTTACAACCAGTTTGAATATTACTATGGCATCACCCAGTGCAATAGATGTATATCTTTCATGGCCAACAATTTCAGTTTTGGAGACTTATCACTGAAAAAACAACTGTTTAATTTTTTTTTGCAAATTTTTAATAGAGAAAAAAGAAACTATGTAACTTTTCTTCAAAGGGAAAATATTACAGTATATATCACAATTGGGAAAGGAATATCATACAACAAAATAGACATGAATACAGAGAGTAATTAAAAATAAATAAACTGTGTTTAGTTGTATCAGTGAAGATAATTGCCAAGAAAGTCAATAATGGAAGATACAAAACAATCCATGCACTACATCAATTTTTATAACTACTAATAAAAATACAAAAATAATTTACTGATACCAGTGAATATATTGTATTACAAGACTATGGGCAGGGAGGTTATGCATAGATTTAAAGGTTTTGATTACCTCTTGGGAGGAAGAGAGGGAAAGGAAGAGAATAATGGTCCCCTGAATCTGTAAACCTTTCATTAAAAACATTGATTCAAATATGAAACATGTTAACATCTTACATGCTTATATACTTATGTTCACAAAAGGCTTCTAGAAAACATACTCCCTTTAATATTACTTTGTCACAGCTCTTATAATTGCTTCTAGAGTTTTCAGCTTTCACAAAACCTAAGGCATTTCCTTGACAGCAAGAAAATAATCAGCATTTAATTTAAAGATGAGTTCTGAATTGTTTAATTTCAATTGGACTAAAAGTTATACCTTGTATTATTGTTAGGTAACCCATAATATATTCGGTTTTCATCTCTTAACTCAGCACAAACTTTAAATGGTAATTTTAAGACAATATGAGTAAACAATTCATATGTTTCATGTTTAAGATGGTGAGATTAAACATTTTCTGAATCACACAAAGAAAAAAAATAGTCTGTCCTTGGGAACAAAAATATTTCTGTAGTTGGGATTTTTTTTTTCCCGGTGAAAAAAAGAGCATATTTGATTAAGCTACTAGAAAAAAATCATCAATGTAAGACTCAATTTTATAGCAAGTAGAAAATCCTTATACACACACATACAAACACAGTAAAACAACAATAATGTTAAAAATACCAGAAAAAAGAAAAACCTTATTGCTCATTTTCTCCACATGTAAATGGGTAACAGTATTTTATCATTTGTCTAACATTGCATTCAAAGTAAAATGAATAATATACATAAAAGTAATTTGAAATGTAATCTTAATCAAGGTTAATGTTAGTATATTGCATCATATTTGATGGGTACTGACACATGAGGGAATAAATTTAGTAAAGTGGAGGGAACAAATTTCAGACTTTTGTAGGTTAAGGAGTGAATAAAATGAGAAGGAATTTTATTATAAATAGAATAAGAATTATCTCTTGGTTAATAAAGAATATATAATTTCAAGAAAAGAGAGTTTGGAGAATATAAAGAACAAATCAGTTCTGTATTTGTAAATTTTTGTATTTCTAATGCATATTATTGTATTATACAAGAGAATTTGTTTAAAAAAAGAAATAACAGTAATATAAACCACAAAGACTATATGGATCCCACTGATACCTTGAGAGAGTACAGATCAGGGTTAAAGCAACAGTTTGAAGGACAGTCAAAAGTATTGGAAAAGCTGCTTATGGGAACATGCAGTAGGTGTCAAAGAAGTCTTAATAAAATGTTGGCACAACACTTAATGATATGCTAAGATACAGTAAATATTGCAATATATATGTGTATTTTTATAGACTATTTATTTAAAGACTGACAATTTTTGAAAGTTAACATGACCACAGGAAGAAAAAATGTTTAAAAATGGGCATTTAATTAACCCGTCATAGAGGCTTGTTATCAACTTTCAAATGAACCAAGGCATCTCAGGGATTCCTAAGGAACTGGAAAAATTGGCAGAGGCCTAAGAATACAAGTATTTGGCCAACCATCCACAACTACAGTACATGCCAGTCATTGACTAACTTGTTCATGAAGGCTTTGATAGTGGGCACTCAGGAAACTAAATGTGCAAAGTCATCTTCCAATTATATGTTTCTGAAATGTTTTTACAGGGTAAAGAAAGAGGCAGGGAGGCCTTTAAAATAATAATAAAAGATCCAGGTGAAAGGTTATGAGGGCCCTGCTTTAGACTAGTTTCAGACGGAAGAGAAGAACTCAGTAAGTAGAAATGTAAGAGTAAAAATAAGAACTAGGTAGGAGTCAAGGATAGATATAAAAATTTTAACTTGAGGGATGGGAAAGTAATCATTTCAAAAATGAAAATGTGAAGTCCAGAAGAATAGCACCTTTTGTGCAAAACATCGATTCAAGTTGACAGAAGGACCACCAAGTGAAGGTATCCCACCCCCAAGCAGGCTGAACTAAGGGAACTCAGGAGAGAAGCCAGATAAAAATTTGAAGCAGTAAGACAAAGCCATTAGAGTGAATGGGGTTTTAAATAATAGGATAGAAAGAGCAGACCCTGATTCAAAACTAAACTTTTTCTACAATTAATCTTGGGTTAGGAAGATGAAGTTGAAATAGAAAGAAAAGGCAAGAAAAAAAATGAGAGTCAAGAGAGTACATTTGGAACCACAAGAAACAAGAAATACTAGTCATTTAAGAAGTGATCATTTAAACTTTACATAAGAATTAACTCTAGTTTTATTAACCTATATTTTGAAGTGTGATCTTGAAATTTTGTGTCATGTTATTATCTAATAAATTCTTTTTAGGGAAATAATAGAGAAATGGGTGCACAGATATAGACAAAATATCCTTAGCAGTATATTAGAGCAGTTTATTATATATATATAAATTATAAATAAATTATAAAATACAATGTGTAAATACTTTAAATCTAATAGTAGAATGTACATGGATAAATCCATGTATGCTGTAGTACTAATAATCAGATGTTATTTAAAAACTGCAAATCTAAAATTAGAATGATATATACCTAAAATCATGGCATGAGGTACATTGTAGAATTTCCAGAATCTCCCGCCTGACCTTAGTTCATTTACGTATCAGTAGCTGTTTACCACTGCAAAGCCTCCCATCAACCTGGAGTAAGAGATGGAGAGGAAAACAGCCATTCTCTCCTTCCCTCTGTTTCTGACATAATTGGTTTGGCGTCTGCCAGTCACCAAGGACACACTAATGGAGTTCCTCCCAGAAGGGGCAGGTGAGTAGGAGAGAGCATGCCGTGGTGGCAGTGGGAGTGGTGGCCGAAGGAGACAGATGGGGCAGGGTCTAGCTAGGAAGTTTGAGCAAGCTGTGAGCAACAAAAGATGGCTTGTTCCAATGTACCCTGTCCCTTGGCACTGGTTTCATAGGGTATTCGTCTCAGGCCAGGAACACCCTTTTCCCCGGAGTTACATCTGGCTTGTAGTATCGAGTGAACTTGAAATCTGTCTCATGGGTGCAGTATTAGGGTGGGCTGTCCCTATAGGTGGTAGAGAAACAGCGGGAAAACTCCCTTTGGGTGGTGGGGCTTCACCTGGGGATTCTCCAGTGGGGATTCGGTCTGGGGTAAAGTACCTCCTAGAGGAGTGAAACCCTCCCCAGTATTGCGGGAGTGTGGGGACACCAGAGGCAGTGGAGTTGGCCCCCCACAAAATAGGGGACTCTTTAGGGGAACTGAGTCGTCAGGGCGGCAGGATATATGAGGTGGCTGTTTCTCAGGGCATTGGAAAGGGTTACCAAGGACAGAGATGCACTTCAGCATCAATTGGAAACACAGGAAGATGAGTTGTGGGATTACCTGAAAAGGGAAGGAAAGCTATTGAAAATCAAGGTTGTGTCACTGAGAGGCATACTAATAGTGAGGGAAGAAGCAGCAGAAAATGAGAGGGGCAAGAGGCATGTGGAAGGTGGCGGAAGAGGTGATGTCATTAGCCCTGGAAACGGTGGAGGAGGCATCAGGGGAGGAGCCAGGGAGGCTGAGGGCATGGGGCCAAGGGTGGAACCATTGCCAAGTCTACGCCTGAGGCAGCAGCCCCTCCCTGTAGAAGGCCCATGCTGGTGTAGCTAAGAAAATAAAGCAACCATCGTGAGTTCCTCAGAGAGAGGAGCAGCCCCCTCCCCAGGTTGTGGAGCACTCCATGCTCTGCCCCTACACTCAGGCTGAGTTGGTGGATTTGAGCACCAGGTTTTGAGAAAAACCCTCAGAACCTCTGCCTACATTGTTTTTGTGCTTTTGGGATTTAGGAGTGGAGGATATCATTCTTTCTGGGTCATAAATGGGTCAGACTGGCTTCCTTGATGACTCACCCCTCTCTCCAGCAGAGGTTACAAAATGCCCATCATACCTTAGGGAATCATGCCCTTTTAGATTGGCTGACAGAAACCCTGAGGGCAATTTGGCCTGATCTGGGTGATTTACCAAGCTTTCCCACTAGCTAGAAAACATATGAAGAACTCCAGCAGATTTTATGGGAGTTCGGCATGAAAAATACATCCATAATATGGACCCAATGAGGAGTTTTTTACTGTGAGGATGAGAAATCTGGTGCTCCATACAGCTTCCCCATCCCTCTTTGGGTCCCTAGTGACTATTTTTGCCCTCCACATACGGCAACTGTAAGTGGGGTTACCTGTACTATAGCAGATCTTGAGGAAGTTGAAATAATAAGACAATGGAAGGAAATATAGTGGAACTGAAACAAGAGGTTCAAAGGGCCCTGTGAATGTCTGGAGGACCCAGAAGTTGGTTGATTTAGTAAAGGCCAGGACAGTGAAAGAAAAACTTGATGGACAGCCCAACAGAACCTTGCTATAGCTGTGGAATCAATTAAAGTCACAGCAGCGGTTCGACCAAGTACCAAGACATGGAAGCCAGAGGCAAAGACCCATGTCTGGCCCATGTGCCTGCAGGACTTTCTGGCAGTGAGTACTCAAACCCCACCTGCATCCCCACCCTCACAGGGAAGTGACTGGGCATTGTGGTTAAATACATATGGGTCAAGGCCCCCACTTTGGGGGACATGGTGGGAAAAGAGGCCACATGTAGGAATTAACAATTCATTGGTCCCAGTGAATGTACAAAGTGTCCTGCACTGGTGGACACAGGAGCTGAATATTCTCTGATTTATGGCAACCCTGAGAGGTTTCCTGGGATGCTTGCTGTGATAGATTGCTATAGGGGTAAGGCAATTAGAGTGAAGAAGGCTCAAATCCCATTGAAAATAGTGCATTTATATCCAAAGAAGTATACTATGTACATTGCTCCCATCCCTGAGTATATTTTAGGGGTATATCCTGCAGGGCTTGTGGTTACAGACCACTCTACATAAGTTCAGACTGAGGGTACATGTGGTAAAAGCAGTTCTGAAGGAACATGCTCGGCACCTGCCTGTAGCTCTGTCTTTACCTCGGTGGGTGACAAATACTAAGCAATATAAACTACCTTGGGGGAGGGGAGGAAGAAATTGGAGAAACTCTACAGGAGCTGGAGAAGGTGGGCATCATAACGCTCACTCATAGTCCTTTTAAGTCCCCAGTGTGGCCTACTGGTATATGATCATGGATTAAAGAAGATTGAATAAAGTAACACCCCTTCTGCATGCTACTGTCCCCTCTATAGCAGACCATATGAACACCCTCAGTCATGAACTAGGAATGTATCATTATGTTGTGGACCTTGCTAATGCTTTCTTCTCTATTGACATAGCACAGGAAAGTCAGGAACAGTTTGCCTTCATGTGGGAAGGCCAGCAGTGTACATTCACTGTCCTTCCATGGGGATACTTCCACTGACCCACCATCTGTCACAGACTTGTAGCCCAGGACTTGGCCACATGGAAGAAACTGTAAACAGTGCAGCTGTATCACTATATTGATGATAGCATACTCATGTCTCATTCACTTGCAGATTTAGAAGGGGCAGTTCCTAGACTGCTGCAACATCTACAGGAGAAAGGATGGGCTGTGAACGCAACAAAGGCTCATGGACCTGGTTTCTCTGTAAAATTCTTGGGAGTTCTATGGTTAGGTAAAACTAAAGTTATTCCTGAAGCAGTTATAGACAAGGTCCAGGCTTTCTGTACCCCTACTATTGTGGCAGTATTACAAGAGTTTTGGGGTTCTTTTGGGCTACTAGAGAGTGTTTATCACACACTTGGCACAAATTCTGAAGCCCTTATACTGCTTGGTATGAAAGAGCATCAGGTGGGACTGAGATGAGACATGTACAGATGCTTTTACTGCTGTGGGCAGTCAAGGCCGCACAGGCCTTGAGTGTAATGGACTCATCAAAGCCCTGTGAGCTAGATATTCATATAACAGAAGATGTTTATGGATCGGGTCTTTGGCAGTGGCTTGAATGGACAAGACAACCTATTGGATTCTGGTCACAACTATGGAAACGAGCAGAGGTCTGGTACACCTTGATAGAGAAGCAACTGGCTGCCATGTATCACACCTTGCTAGCTATGGATCCCATCACTGGAACAGCTCCAAGCAAGATAATAACCACCTATCCCATTGCAGAATTGATGTGAGACTGGACTCAAAGGCTTATTACAAATGCCTACACTGGCCAAGTGGAGTATGTACCTACAGCAATGCAGCACCCTCTCCACTAGCCCCTTACATGAATAAATTCATTTATTGGGGCCAGAGACATATATTAGTGGAAAGCAGGAAGAACTTGCTTGTGAGCCATTGGTGGCCAAGAGCCCTTAACAGGAGTGAAAAGGCCCTCTTCCTGAAAACAGTTAGTATGCAGACTGCTCAGTGTTGGGCAGCTCCCAAAGTGGAGGGCTTTGGATTTCCATCCTAAGACTGAGAAAATATGGATAGAGAATAAGGAGGGGAAGAGCAGTCAACAGGCTGAGTTGTGGGCAGTATGGCTTGTAGTAACATAGGAGCCCTCCCCTATAGTTGTCTGCACTGACAGCTGGGCCATCTATCAGGGCTGATCCTGTGGCTACCAACATGGTACCATAACAACTGGATGGTTGGTCACTGGCTTCTTTGGGGGCAAGAGTTGTAACAAGACCTATGCACTCTGGTCAGACTAAGACTGTTACCATGTATCTTGAGGCTGGCCATTTGCCTTTGGATCCCCAGGGAATGATGAAGCAGACATATTGTCCCAGGTATGTTGGCTAGATGGAGAGCCTGCCTCTGATGTAGCCCAATGGTTACGTCAGTGTTTTTTACACAAGGGCCAAAAGACCATGTGGGCTGTAGCCCATTAGTGGGGCTTGCCATTGACCTTTGAAGAAGTCAGCAGAGCCCAGAAGGAATGCCTTGTGTGCTCTAAGAGGGACTTACACCAAGTCCCACAGCAACATGGGACATTAGTAAAGAGGCCAATACCCCTTGTCAGGTGTCGTAGACTATATTGGGCCTCTTCCCATATCAGAAGGATATTGGTATGCCATGACTTGTGTGGACAGAGCTACTGGACTGTTGGTTGCTTTCCTGTACAACATGCAGATCAGAAAACAACCAAAAGGGGCCTAGAGTGACTTTTTTGCAGCCTATGGCCAGCCACAGGTGATTGAGAATGATCAAGGCACCCACTTTACTGGACATGCATTTTAAGAATGGGAACAGCAGTTGGGAACAAAGTGGAAGTTTCATGTACCATATAACCCTACTGGGGCAGGCATGATGGAGAAGTACAATGGTTTGTTAAAATATGGCCTCAATCAGACACCAATAGTCTACAGGGCCAGTCAGTCCACTTATGGAAACTGCTATGGCTTTTGAATTAGAAGTAGAAGCCCCAGAAGGGGGCACTGATTTCTGTGTACATGCTAACACACATTGCTGCCTGTGCAAACCAAAGAGGCATTATTGAAGCCAGGATATGGCCAGCAGAGCAACATCCTGTTGCCAGCCCCAACTTCACTAAACCCTGGAGACTCTGTTGAGTGGACATAGCCCTGCACCTTTTGACACATGCACTGGCAATGGCTGGCCCTTCTGGCACATTGGGGGTAAGACCTGGAAATTAGCCTCCTGTGTATTCCTGGAGTAACAGCAGAGTGGCCCCCAAAGATCACAATAGTGTATCCAAAATGGCTGGGCTGTAAAAGCATCTTATGGGGAAGTTTTGTTTTGTCATTATGACCAGTGCATGTACCTCCCATATCCTTATATGTTGTATCATCTGTAACTCCCACAGAGAGGGGGATGAAGGTCTGTCATGCTAGACCAAGAAAGGACCCCATTCCTGCTACTTTCCTATAGTAGGACCACTCCCTTGCATGCATTCTACATGATGAACAGGATTTGTCTATACTGGTATCATTAAAACATGTATTCCCTTAAGATTTTTCTCTTATACAGTCCTTGCAGATTGGATCCTTCTCCTAGCCTCAGCTGCTGCGTGCTGAGTGGGCACAGAGCTCCCTACTCTTTCAGCTGCTGGCCTCCTGTGGAACGGAAGAGCTATGGATTTAATCTGAGTAGGACTTTGAGCCCAGCCTCAGTCTTGAGGATTGTCATGATTTTATTGCTACCTGTATTTCTGTTGTTATTGTATGTTATGAGTCTGCTCTAGCAGATGGGGGGTGCATAGATTGTGAGGTGAGAATTCTGGAGGGATGAATTATGGGATAAATTGCAAAATCTCCAGAATCTCCAGCCTAGCCTTAGTTCACTTACATATGAATAGGTATTTACCACTGCAGAGTCTCCCATGATCTGTAGAAAGGGGTGGAAAGGAAAATGGCCATTCTGTCCTCCCCTCTGTTCCTGGTACATAATTGGTCTAGTGTCTGCCAGTCACCAAGGACCTGCCAATGGAGCTCCTCCTGGAAGGGGTAGGTGGGAAGTAGAGAGTGCACCATGATGGCAGAGCATGTGCAGCAGTCAGAGGAGACAGATAGGGCCAGTCCAGCTAGCAAATTTGAGCAAGCTGTGAGCAATAAAAATGCTTTCTCCCAATCTATCCTTTCCCCTCTGTTATTTTGGTTTCACTGGTTTCATTGGGGATTCACCCCGGGCCCCCCAGAGCTACACACACAAACATACACCATGGATGTAGATAAAATGTTATGGGAGAATATGTGCAAGGTTATGACGGGTAGACTCAAGAAAAACACATGCAACCATCAGTGTTCTGACAAGTTTCTATTTTCCTATTACTGAAGACAAAGTCTACTTTGTGGACTGCATTTGGAACAGGGTCCTTTTTGAAGAGCAGTGATATATTTGAAGTAAAAACAGGAGTTGTCCTAAATGACTGTTCTCATACCCAGAACCTCACAATCATTTCCCAATGAGATATTCAAATGACATTTTGACACAGAAATCCCAAGATGATCAAAGAACAACCACTTCCCACAGGTCCCCTCTTTCCTCAGGACTCTGCTTTGATCTCAGGCCATTTGATCCCTTAAACACTTCAGCCATGATATCCAGGGAACAACGACTTTTCAAAATCCTATGTAATTGCTTGGTACTCAAAAGAAAAATATACTGGCTAAAACCAAATGAGGGGTGAGCATGCTTTCTATTTTGTATGATTTGAACTGGAGCTTCCACATAAGATACTAATGAGGCTTAAAAAGGGGGAATCAAAATCCCCTTGCTTTTGTTCTCTTCTTTAAATTAGAAATAAACAAATTCAGATGAGCTATCTACTTTTGCAGAAAACTGCAAAAGTGGTAAAGAGACTCAGATGTACTAGGTTCTCCAGAGTACATTTGAAGAACCTTATCTTCCTCACATTTTTTTTCAACATGGGTTCACTAGGATTTCTTTGCTCTGTTCGTACATATACTCGCTCACCAGAAAGGTCTCTCAGACATGGCCACTCAATGGCTCCTTAATGCCTTACCAGTAACATATCAATCTAATTATCAGCTTTCTCATACGTGAGCTATTTCCCCATTCCAACTGAGCAAGAAAGCAATACAGAAAAAGTAAAAGCAAACAGAAACCCAAAGAAAGAGTCTCTGAATGGCTATCAGTATCTAGGGTCACTTTTATTCCAATGAATGTAATAAATAATGTATTTAGATATTTGAAAATCATTAAGGGGTTTAAGATTTTCTGTTTGGAAATGTTCACACTTCTTTTACCAGTTCTTAACTTTTGGCCTTCAGCATTTTTTTTTTTACAGAGATTTGATAACTCTTTGGTAATTTGGTAAATATTTGGTAACACCCCCCTCTCTCCTCTCAAGCAAGTCCCAACCATAAATGAAAGAAATAGCAGATATGACAGGATTAATCTTTATTAAGAGGCATCCCTGCCTCACAAACTACAGATCTCAGTGGTCAAACTAGCCCAGAGAACACAGATGGACTATAGGCCAAAATTAGGAAGGCATAAGGTAGCACTTTCCCTCTGCCCTCACTTCCAAATTCAATTTTAAAATTCCCCTGACCTCAGAGAGTTTCACAGCCACTTGGAAACCCATCTGATATCACAACAGAGTCAAAGAAATAGCCCACAGCATCTGTACACTTTATTCCTTTCTATGTGGTCTGAGTAGCAGAGTCATCTCTCAATACAAGACAATACATTATGTTGTGTGGAAGTTGGGAAGAAAAGTGAATGAAGTTTAAAAGTGTAAATTTTGGGTGGACAGAACTCTGGCAAGGAGAAATAGCAAGACCCCATGGCAGAACTTTGATTTATGACCATGAGTCACTCAGACTGACAGCAATTCTTAAATGTGGAGAATGTCTATCTGTGTTACACTTGAGTTGGTATTTCCTCAGACCAGTATTGTATAAGAACATTAAGCTGAAAGTTTTTAATGCATTGTCAAGCTGTTACTTATAAAGGCACATCATGGAATGTTAAGGTGTTTAGTTAAAAGACTTAAAATACTCTTTCTTAGAGCCATGAGGCATGTACTGAAATTGGTGTTTTTTACCTCAGAGGCAGTTGTTAGATGGAAACACACAGACACGCTCAATAAATTTTAACTGCGAGACCTGCAAATCCAAATTATCTATTAAGAGAAATAAAACATAGAAGTCTTCTCACTCTCTTTTTCTTTTGTTTTTTGTAACACAAAAAAATGTTAAAAATCTGTATTTTTTCATGCCCTTGAAAAGCCTTCATTTTTGTGAAGACATTGAATTTATTTTTTAAAATCGATAGTTTTACTGACACAATACTATGGCTTGATGCATACTTGTATGACATACCCATACTCCTCCTGAGGAAAAATCATGATACAGTATGATTGCATTTTTAATCAGTCCAATTCTTACTTTTAAGCCAGCATAAATCATGTATTGACCATTAAAGTTAAAAAAATTGATGGTATTTAATATCTTTTAAAGATGTACACATAAACTGGACATAATCAGAAATGTAAGTGAAAAAGGAATATTGCACTAAGTAGTCCAAATAAATAGAAAAAATCACTTCATTCTTTCATTTACAGACTCACCATGCAATTTAATACCTACTATGTTCTGGGCACTGGATGCCTGCAAATTAAGAATGAAAAGAAATATTTCCCTCATATGATGTAATAAAGTCACTGTATTTCTTCCTCTAAAACTTGATATTACAGACTCACATATGTTTGCAAGACTGTCATTGAAAATAGAATCACGGGAAATGAATAGCAAGTGAAAAACACAGCAAGCATTGTAAGCACTTTCCCTTATTCTATTTAATATTTGCAATCCTGCAAACATTTACAAATACAACAGAAAGCAAAATTGCTGCATTTTCCTAATTAGATTTTGGCAATTTCAAAACAATTCAATATTCATATTATATAATAACATATTTTATACAGAAGTAATTTATGTTTCATAATCAGACAATGGATAGATTTTAAAATTCTGTTCCAATTAAATTGCTTATAGACAAATCATGTTAGAAATGTAAAGTGGATTCCTGAATCGATTACATTTTTGAAGGTCAAAATTGTTTTTTTTTTCCTACACATCAATATACACAGCAATGGCAGTAAAACTCCTTTAAGGTTCTCAGACCCCATTCCAATGGGTGTGTTGGGGCAGAAAGTCTCTCACATACAACCCCAGGCAATTCTCGAACATCAACAGGGTGTCTGAAGCTGACACTATCTGTTGGGAGACAGCCCCAGATTCCCCAGGCTAAGGGCTGCATCCTACAAGACTGCCCTCCACCACCCACTGCAGATGCCCTTTTCATGCCTGTGGGGAAATTGCAGTATTTCCAGAATCTCTCGCCTAGCCTTAGTCCATTTACATATACTACTGCAGCTCTGGGGAATGGGTTGGAGAGAGGTTGTTCTCTCCTCCCCTCTGTTACATAACTGGTCTGGTGCCTGTCAGTTGCTGGGGATCTGCCTGTGGAGTTTCTCCCAGAAGGGGTGGGTGGAGAAGGGAGTGTGCTCTGTGACTGCAGGTGGATGGGGAGTGAAGGCGGTGGCCAGAGGGGACGAACAAAGCCGGGCCTCATTCTGAGCAATAAACGGGTTTCTCTCAGTCTAGGTTTCCTCAGACTGATTCCAGTCACACTGGTTTCTTAGCCCAGGGCCAGGAGCACCACTTTCCAGGGCCAGGAGCACCCCTTTCCCCCAGAGCTACAATGCCCCAGGCGGTTCCCTGTGCTTCTGACCTACCAGCTACAGACTGGAGGTTCCCACAACCTCCCTCTTAGGTTTGGTTAATTTGCTAGAGTGGCTCACAGAACTCAGGAAAACATGTTTCCCAGTTTAATAAAGGATACAAATTAACAGCCAGATGAAGAGAGACACAGGGCAAGGTCTCAAATGAAGGAGCGTCTATCCTTGCTGAGCTTGGGGCCTGACTCGGTGGCACATGGAAGCACCCAAGCATCCAAGCTCTCCCTGACTGAGAAGCAGGATACAAGAGAGCAATAAGCTCCTGTCAGGGGTTTTTGGGAGGGCTTCACTGTAAAGTCATGATTGACCATTAGCTGATTCAACCTCCAGCTCCTACCCTTGGCTGGGGTGCAAAAGTCTCTCATTAACATGACAAGACCATGACATCCATTTTACCTTTAAGACTCTGTCAGTGTTAAGAAACTGGATGAAGACCAACCATACCTGGGAAATCTGTACGTGGCTATCTAAATGATCAAATACGTACTTCTTACGACTCATTATAGTACACAAATAGACTTACTCTAGTGCTAACAGCTCTAGTGAGATAATTTGTGTTCAGAATCCTGCTTAAGGATAACAACTATCTAGGTCATTCTCTGCTTTACTTAATTTTTCCTATCCATAGTTTGGTCATTCCTTTGCAATCTCCCATTATTCATGAAAATGAGTTGTTTTTTGATTTAACTTTGGTTTAGGCTTTAAGTAAAGTGAGGTTCCACAAACTGAAAAGGCCACTATAAATAATTTCCATTTAAATTAAAAATAACAAATTACAATGTGTAGACAGTATCCTGGTTGAGAATAAACTTGGTTACATCATGGCTATAATTTATATTCTTTGCCATTGCAGTAGTAACTTAACATCCCCGGCTAAACACATTCTTCAAAGATTTTGAATATTGTGGAGATTAATAACCAGCACTTAAATGGTTAAGAATTTAACTGTACAATGTGCAATGTAGGTTGTGTTACATGTCAACAAATATTCAGATGTAAAATAAAAAATATTGTGTACTTGTATTAAAATAGGTGCTTCATATATTCTAAGAAAACTTGAAGTCAAGAAATCAGTTGAATTTTATTCACTTACCTATTACTAGAATTATTAAGGAACACTATAACAACTCAAGGAAGCCATGCTCCAAATGTTTTTCTGAAATCTCGGTTATAAAATAACAAGAAATTAATTATAAAAACAAACACTTATTATACACTTACTACATGTTGGGACACTCCAACTTTACAGAAGCCAACTCATTTCATCTTCACCTGATAGTATTTTTAGTTTCTTTTATTTGGATATTAAAGGATAGTCCTCAATGTAACCACCAGAAATTTAGGCCAATTATTTGGCTTTTATATTTGTGGATTACAAACTGCAAGCATTTGCTAGCCTGAGACATTGTTTTTCCAGCTGGTGACAAATTCTAAACATCTTATTAATGGGCATTTAATTTAAATCCTCCTTCGAATTCTAACAGAGCTTTTTCAAAGTAAAAAAATTATGTAACATTGAAAACTAAAATTATTTAAGTGTTTTTACATGAGTAGATTCTTCTGTCAGTTTTATATAACTAGACATGTTTCATATAATCTATAAATCTCACAGAATTTTTAAAAAATCAATCAAATATGTTTAATTCATTATTTATTATAAGGCCGCATAGTTTCTTCTTTAAGTCCCTGTAGCCTGCCTTCAGTTACCACTGCTACGTTAGTTTCATGTAAAAAGTAAGCTGACTCTTACTGTTGTAAGTAAATGTTCTTATGTCTCTAATGGGGTTTTGAAAATTATTCTATAATTTTGGCAACTCTGACTTTATATTTCCTAATAAAGCAAATTGGAAAATTTACACATGGCTTTCCTCTTTTGTTTTCCTCTTCTTTGTCTTACCTTTTTTTTTAATAATTTTGCTCTCCTTGACAGAACTTTTTCTTCAGACTTAGTATCATTCTTCCCGAGAAAACTGGTTTATAGCACACACACATACACACACACACATGCACACACACGCACACACACATGCACACACACAGACATACACACATGCACACCATTCCTCTCTAGTTCAGAAAAAAAGAAGCTGCAAAATTCCATGCAAAAGCATTCTCCCAACATATCCCTGAGGTTGTGAGGTTGGAAATGAATTTAAATGAAGATACAATCTCCCATTCAATAATTCAAGCTTAGTTTTCCTGGGGGTGTGGGCAATTTATTGATGAGTCTTATTGTTGTATCCCTATCACTCATATTTATGATTCTGGTACAGTCTCCTATTTGATCATCACATTTTTCTGGGTCATTCTCTCAATTCATTAGACTTTTATGCATTTTGCTATATTTTGAAAGCCATACTATATTTAAAATATATAATATTATAACTACACATTATTCAAAATAAAAATAAATGAAATTATGAGCCTGTATCACTCTAGGCAACATGTTCAATTGCCAAGTGAAGACAATGAGCATAAGGGTTAGATATTATCTCTTTAATTTTCCCCCTTTCAAGTCCTCTAATATACTTTAATAGAAAATCACAATTATTGAACTGTTACACTGCTTTCCATTACCTGTATGATTTGAGAAATAATGAGTTCAACTCTCTTTCTACTTAATTCCTTGAAATGATATGCCAGTGTCAGTTTATCAATTGAGATTGTCAGATGGAGAATCATTTTCTATGCATTTGAACATTCTACTCTTGATAATATGGGCTATCAATTATATTCAGTTTGATATATGACTTTATCATTGTCCACTTGGTCAAAAAATATATGTATTCAAGGTAAAGTGTGTCTTTTAAAATAATGTAATCATCTAAACTTTAATGCATGTTGAATCATAATTTTTATGGGTTTTTGAAAGAGATACAGAGGCACTAGTGATTCTTACATTTGTGTTATATCTATATGTAAATTTTGACATAATATCCCAAATCCCATACAGAATTTACATTCATTTTTCTCTTACTGATTTTTGTGTCACGATCTACGATGTGTGGTATATTGTGCAGATGAATTACTTTTGGTTTTGGCATCTCTTTAGTATTTAAGAGTTTTTGATTTACTTGTTATTGCTCTGAAGGATTCCTGTGAGAAATATTTTCCCTTTTCCTCTAAATAATTAGAACTTTTCTATTCTAGTACTTTTAGTTTCCAGACCATTAACCATACAGTTGTGGCAAATTAAAGGATGATTTTAGGTTTCATATATGTGGTTGTCTAGAAAGGTGGACCTTAAAAGCAAAACTGAATTCCAGTTAAATATACTCCAATTAGTAAGATTCTGGCATACATTCAATTTTTTAAACAATTGCTAACTCTTAATTGCCCTCTTGAGAGAGAGAGAAAGACTAGGAGAGAGAGAGAGGAAAGGAAAAAAAGGGAGGAAAAGAGGGAGAAAATAAATGGTACATGGTCTGTGCAGGATGATTTGACAACCTATGTGAATTACAAAATGATGCTCAACCAGCAAGTCTCTCCTTATGACCTTTTGAAAGGAAATAATAATGTTTATAAATGTTGAAATATAAATAGCTGTTTCCTGAAATTTTACTACATTATGAAATTGAAAAGATCTTAAATGACCAATAATCAAGAAATAAAACTAAATATAATATGGTTACTATGTTCTTCAGTGAAATTGAAATAACTTCATGATATAATTTCTACTGAGAAAGATAAATGCCAAAAAGCCTATGAATTAATATGGCATTTTGCCAAAAAATATAGAGTGTAATTCACTCTATATTCAGCATTAGAAAATTTTTGTTAGTAGAAAAAGTCAGTAATCAGTTTCACTTCTGAAACCCAGACCAAAATAAACATTCTCAAAATAATCGTCAATGAGACATATTATGAAGATTTTATTATTGTTATACTTTATTATCTAAGAGAACGTTTACTGTCAGCCACACAATCTTCTAAGCACTTTCCAATTATTATTAACTCATTAAACTTCACAGCAGCCCTGTGAGGTAGGCACTATTATTCTCCCCACATAAAGGTAAGGAGATCATGACACAGAGAAGTTGAATGATTCAGAGAGTCACACAGGTTAGTATATAATAAAGCAGAGTTTTGAACCCAGCAGTCTAGCTGCATAATAACTGCCCTCACTACAGTAGTATGAGGTTATTTCTTATATATGGAAATAAGAAAAGATAATAATTTGTTATTATTATCCCCTAAAAACTTATAGAAATAGGAACATTGACACTAATAAAATAATCCCTGAAAGCCTATTTCCTAGTACCAGATTTAAGAATTGAAGAGTATTTAGAAATGGGAACTTCTATGTTGTCTGTCTTTATTCTTGTGGAAAAGCTCTGTTTTGATCATTCATTACTTAAATTTCTGGAGAATTTCTACACTATTTGACAGGGTTTCTAAGGAGTTTATAGAAAATAAAATACACCATCAATTTTAAAATCAGAAAACTTAGAAGTGCTATTTCTCTGTAAATGGTCTTGTGATAATCTAAAAATGTCCTGATTTAAGTGTCTTAAAAGAAAAAATACATAGTAGCCACTTCCTTATTCAGAATTCTGTAACACTTAGTCTCATGTTAATTTCATACTTATATGTATAAGCCAGTCACATTATTATATTTGCTACCTCTGTACGTGAATATACTATCTCTCTACCTAGAAATTAGCTCTTTAAGGAAGGACCCAGTTATATTTTGAATCACTTGCTCCACACATAATAACAGATGTTAAATTAATGTTGATTTATCAGCATTATCTTTCAGTTAAATACATTATCCTTATCCTTGTTAAATCAAACTATTCTGTTACCTATAAAACCAGAAGCAAATAAATTGCAAATGTCATATATCCAAGCAAATACCTCTCAGTCATTTCTTTATTTAGACTCAATATTTTGAAGGTAAATTTTTCTGCCCATTGCAAATGACGGTATGTGGGGATTAATAGGAACATATATCGGGTCTGGAAGGAACCTCGGGTTGTGATACGAACAACAGAGGGCTCAAATAGACTATTACAAAACTTAGAAAAGGGTGTTGAACCCAATGGGAGACTGACAAAAAGATCAGAAACCTCAAGGGAGAGAAGCCTTGTGATCAGCGTAGAAATCTATGTTGCAAGACTGAAATAAAGAAAAATCTAAAATCTCTCTTCTTGTCTGCACTTCAGTATCTACTGCTTATCTTTGTGATGACTATTAAAAATTTGTCCTCATTAATTACAGATTTATCTTGCAGTCACAAGGCAGGGTGCCTACTAGACAGCCATTATCATTTAGGTAATCCCAGTTGATTAATTTTTACTGAGTGACTCCCAAGATACTGAAATTTTCTCTGAGCTAAAATATCCTAAATACTTATGAACAAAATGTTTGCAAAATAAAAGTCACTAAGCATGGATAGATGATAATGTATTTTCTTTGCAAAGATTATTTGAAATAAATTGGAAACCCAGTTGTTGCTTGGAAACCCAATACTGCTTTTACACATTCATTAACATAAGCATTGGTGGACTATTAAATACCCAGCTATAGAGACAAAATGTCACAAGAGAAATACATTTATAATAATAGCATAGCTATTCAAGAGAAATGTTCTGTCAAGAGCACTGCACTATTGTTTCTGAACTAAACACAGCTTTTTTGGCAATTGTGGTAGTTATCTTCATTTTTGCTTACTTTCAGAGATTTCATGAATTTATTGTATTTGCTATATTGACTACTTTATGAAAGCATATTTAGAACAAGGTAATTCAAGTGTGCAAACACACTGATCATGATTAAAAACAAAAAGTTGTACATACTAGGTTTAAAGCAAAGATTTATACCATTAAAATTAAAGTGGAGCTATCAATCATCAATACTGAATTATATTAATGTTATCATGTTCTTGCTGCTGGAGAAATAACTCTCTCAAGTCATGTTTATGAAACAAGATTAATACTTGATTAAATTTCTTATAAAAATAGAAGAACATTCAACAAAATGGGATTCTTTTAGTCACATGATAATGTTGCACTTTTAATTTGTGTGCAACTTAATTTCTTTTTGTGATTTTTAAGTTTTCCACAGTTTTTTGGTGAGGTATTGGAAGGCATAACTTTTTACAATGACAGAGATAAATACAGCATATGGTCAATGAGAGTTTGTCTTTAAACACAATGTTTCCTTGAAAATGAAAATCTGATATTTTTTAGCCTTGATAAAGAAAAAATAGAGACCAGTTTAGAAAGTGTAATTATATTTAGAACAAGGGTTATTTAAAAGAGATGGATATATTCAATGATGAAAATTTGGAAAAAAAATGCAAGCCCCCCCACTCAACATTATTGAGATATAATTGACATGAAATATTATGTAAGTTTAAGGTATACAATGTGATGATTCATATATACTTGTATATATTGCAAAATGATTACCAAGACAAAATTGGGAAACACCTCTATCACCACATATAATTACCTTCCTGTGTATGGGTGTGTGTGTGTGTGTGTGTGTGTGTGTAATGAAAACATATAAGATCTACTCTTCAAGTAACTTTAAAGTATATAGTAATACAGTGTTGTTAACTATGGTCACCATAGAAACTGGAAATTTCCAGCATACAAACTGGAAGTTTGTAACCTTTCACCAACATCTTCCCATTTTCCCCTCCCTCTAGACTCTGACAACCACCATTCTATTCTGTTTCTGTTAATTTAGCTTCTTTTTAAGATTCTCCATGTAAATGATACAGTATTTGTCTTTGTCTGTCTGACTTAATTGCACTTACCCTGTTTCACTTACAATAATGCCCCCAAGGTCCATCCATATTGTTGCAAATATTCCAAATGGCAGTATTTCCTTCTTGTTCATGACTAAATAATATTCCATTGTGTATTCCATGCTCTTTACTTTCACAATGTTCATATATAATGTATAATATGATATGTATAATATGTAATGTATGATATGTAGAATGTAAATGTATCATATTTCTTTATCCATTCATTTATTGATGAACATGTAGGCTGTTTCTCTATCTTGGCAACAATAAATAATGCTGCCATGAACATGGGAATGCAGGTATCTCATCAAGATAGTGATTTTACTTTTTTTGATATATCGCCCAGAGGTGAGTTAATATTTCTATATTTAATTTTTTTGAGGGAATACCATACTGTTTTCTATAATGACTCAACCTACTCATAATCTCACCAATTGTACACAAGGGTTCCCTTTTTTTCAGATCCTCATCAACACTTGTTATCTCCTCTCTTTCTCATCATAGCCATTCTAACAGATGTGAAATGATACCTCATTGTAGTTTTGATTTACACTGCCCTGATGATTAGTGTTGTTAAGCACCTTTTTGCATAACTGTTGACCATTGCATGTCTTCTTTGGAAAAATATTTATTCATATCTTCTATCTTTTGATGAAATTACTTGTGGAGTTATTATTGCTGTTGTTATTAAGTTATATGTGTTCCTTATATATTTTCTATGTCAACCCCTTATCAGACAAATGTGTTTCAAATATTGTCCCCTATTCCATAGGTTGCCCTTTCATTTTGTTGTTTCTTTTGTAGTGCAGAAGCTTTTTAATTTGATGTGGTTCTGCTTATTGGTTTATGCTTTTGTTGCTTGTGATTTGGGGGCCATATTCAAAAAATTGTTCTTAAGACCAACAGCAAGGATATTTTCTCTATGTCTTATTCTATGGGTTTTATAGTTTCAGGTCTTACATTTAAATGTTTATTCCATTTAGAGTTAATTTTGAATGGTGTAAGATAGGGGTCCAATTTCATTTTTCTGCAAGTGATTGTCCAGTTTTCCCAACATCTTTTATTGAATAAACTGCTTTACCCATTGGATATTTTTGACTCCCTTAGTATTAATTGACTGTATATGTGAGGGGTTATTTCTGGGCTTTTGATCCTGTTCCATTGGTCTACATGTCTATTTTCATGCCAGTACCATACTGTTATGATTAGGATAGCTTGGAATCAGGATTTGTTACACCTGCAGTTTTGTTCTTTCTCAAGATTGTTTTGTTTTTATTTTGTATTGAAATTATTCCTGTTTCATCGGAGTCCTAGATCATATTTTTGCTCTCTGGCTTTAATTTTGGAAACTTCTTTGTCTATATTTACTAAATATTTCTAATGCTCTCTTCTCTTTTTCTCTTCTCCTTCTTGAATTCAAATTATGTATATATTTGGGTGCTTAACAGTGTTGCACAACTCTTGGATATTCTATTCTGTTTTCTAACTTTCACTCTCTTTTTGTTTTGCATTATGTTCGGAAAATTTCTAGACCTATCTTCAAGTTCATATATGCTTTGCAGTTGTGCCAAATCTGATGAGCAGGGAGAAAGTATTATTCATTTCTATTCCTTAGCTTTGTATTTCTAGCATTTTGGCTAGGTAATTTCTATAATTTAATTTGTTGCTACAATGTTAAACTACTTCCAAAGAATTTTGTTAAAACTAAGACAATGCTACCCCATGCTGTAAGCATTCAGGTTTTAACCTGCACACCACATTCTCGAGAAAATAACACCACCAATCATCCAACTGTCTAAGCCAGAAACCTGGAAGGCACCTAGATTTACTCACTTTTCTATTCTTCTCACAGACAGTCATTATATCTTGTCATGTTTTTCTCTGGAATAATCTTAAAAAATCTACACCAAAGATAACACAGGAAAAATGTATACGTGTTGGATTCCTACAGCAACTTTCTGACTTATCTCTGTATTCACTCATACCTTCTTCTTCTTTCGTAACTATAGCTCTAAAAGATAACCATAATTAATTATTTTTAAATGTAATGTCTGACTCATATTGTCTCATAAGGAAAATTATCAGAATAATGACTAAAACTATGCACATGTATTTCTTAAAACATGAAAAAATGTTATGCTTAAGCTTATTAAGAACAACTGTTTCATAGTGTACTGTATCACAATTGCTCTTCCTTCTCAACACATTTTTATTTAATATAGCCTTTCATTTATATTTTTCATTAAAGACTAAATCAAATGAAATTAAGCAGTGAAAGCTTAGTTACATTTGCTGCATCATTAAAATAAAATATTCTATTATCTCACAATATTTGTAGTCCCTATAAGAGAGAATTTGCTAGAAGAAATTATTTCTTTACAACAGAAAAGATTTCTAGACACTGAGACAGGTGTGACACCACTTTCATTTTTTTCTCTTAAGAAATCTTATCTTTCAATATCTTAATGAACTGGTATTTGAGATACTCTGTCAAATTAATAAAATGTGAAATATGCTGCTGTCACAAACTTAAGACAATGTATTAATTCTTTTTTGCTATTTTATTTTTGTTTATTTACTTATTCTTAATTTAAAGGTCATTTAAATGTTGGCACACAATATATTTTCAAACTACAAAAGTATATCAGGATTATTCTTGCCTCAATTATCTGGAAATCATCAGATTATATTAAATTATTAAATTTCATAAATTACAGTATTCCACAACTGGCTTTGATATTCAAACTTATGTCAAGATAAGAGTCAATAATTACAAAACAATCCAAATTTCTACTATGAAGACCATTGTCTCCAATATACCAGAGAAGTCAATGTATAACAAGCAACTAATACAGAAATTATCTATTTCAGAGAGAAGTGGAATATTAATCTATATTTCAAGTCAAAAAGGAGTTACTTTTGGGAAAAAAAGAGTGATACACATGAACAATCTTAGAACAATAGTATTATAAATTTGATCTTGTCAAAGATAACAGCAGAATTCTTTCAGCTCTTTTGAAAGATAGCTCTATCCAAGATATCCTGCCCACCAGGTTATCACGTGTCCTCACTTGTATAAATTTTCACAAAGCAATTTACTAGAAATCTTCTTAAACTTTTGTATATACTTGCTTACCCTCTTCCATATAGCATTGCTTAGTCATAGTGTTCATAAGAGACTTCTGTGTTAACCCATGAATATTTGGTATGTGTGTAAAGTCAGTAATGAGCTACAGTGAAGTGTTAAACAGAAATCATGTTAAAAAACTAATCTGCACATATTATCTAACAGATTGGACTGAAAAAGTAATTGATATGTTACTCCACATCTATTTTCTTTATCATTAGAAACACACAGCATTAATACATTTCATTAAATAGATTATCTCAAAGGTATCTTCAAAACTTAGATAACTTGGATTCCTGCAGGAAAACCACATTGTATAAAAGTATTTAGTGATAGTATATTTTAAAAAAAAATCAGTTTTAGTTGAATATATTTTAATATTAATTTAGGATATTTATAATACTGGCTTTTATGAAAATACACACAAAATAGTTTTAATTTTTACTATTTCATTCAATTTATATTTTGGAGGAATATAAATTATGTATACCTTTAATACAGTTACATTTGTAATCACTTAGGTTAGTGCTATAAATAGAATGAAACGTGAAAATATACTTGATTTAACAATGAGTTTTATGCTGGAAGGAATGCAAGAGAAATAATTATAATAACACATATAAAATGATTGGTCAGTGAAGCCCTCCACCACTGTGTTGGCTCATCAGGAGAATGCCTGGCAGGGTTAAAAATATTTAAAGTCAATTGTCTTCAGTAGTGGTTGAATAGCAGACAAGATCACTTTACATATGTTTTTCAATTTAATGTTATATAGATTGATTTGTCAAAGTGAAAGATTTTGAAAACATGGTTGTTTAACAGTTTCTTAGCTTGATTTATAACTTTGAAATTTTGACATGTTGTATGGACATCTCCAACTGTACTCCTGCACCAAGCCCCACAGATGTTGCAGGTTAATATGTATTTTAGTTGAAATTGGTGGTATAGAAAATGTATTTTATATTTTAATGTAGAAACTCATTGTTCCATGAGCATAGTCATATTAACTCAACAATGAATGGCTTTGCTATGCAAATTTGAATTCATTTATAATAAATTTATTTTTATTTTAAATGCCAAGTGAAATTATATTAAATTGTTTGATTAAACAAATATAGAGAAAAAAATAGTTTTCACTTCAAAAGCATCCTTAACATTGCTATAGGTAAACATATATAATGCACCCTTTTTAAACATAACCTCTTTTATCTTTGTGCAATAGATCCTGATAAGAACAGTCTTTTCATTGTTTTTAACATTAAAACAATAAATAACTCTAACAAAAAAGAGCCTATTATTCATGATCATATGATTACAGATGGAAAATTCTGTAATTATGACTGTCTCAATCAACAAGTGTTCATTGGTTTTTATATATAGAATTCAGCCCTCTATTAGGCCCTTCAAGGATACGGGACAATTATAATGGGTGTTTCTTACATCCAAGAGCCATTGTGAATAAGATAAAATTTGAGTTAATTCTTAAATCATCAGTTAGAATTATCAAATAAATAATAAATGTAGAAGAATTGGTGGTAGCAACTTACTCCTTCCATAATCACATTGAGACAGGTGTTGATACTAATTTTAACAAAAAATGAAACAAAATGCCTCATTTTATATTCTTTTAAGATATGTCATTATCTGTAAGAAGAAATTTGTACATTATATAAATTATATAATAAGTCACAGATAACTTTTTTTTTAATTCTTATGAACTGGGATTTGCACCATTGGATACAAGATTCATTTTGGAAAATTAAGTAATTTTTGTTTCAAAAATCCTCTCCAATGACTAAATATATTAAACAAAGGACTTGGACTGCATTTTCTATTGTTTTTACTTACCACAGGAGCTATTTATTGCCCTTCTAAGTTCAATGTTCAATTGAAGATAAGCCGTGTACTATATATATCTTCTCTTAGTACATAAAAATTTAAGCAATTTTAACTTTTCTATGTATCAACATTGATCAGTGATAGCTGATAACTTTTTATTGAGTGGTTGTTAATGGGAAGAACAATGAACCATTTCAAGCTCAGAACTTCTTTTTTATCATATAAGTGAGGTCTGAGGAAATTCACTGAAACAGAAAAAAACAATATGCACACCTATTATTTGCAACAAATTTGTCTAACCTATGAGGATTTCAACTGCAGATGTACATTTACATTCTAATCCATACTAATGAGGACAGTTACTCATAGAAATTACTAGGTAGAATTTTAACTGATTTTTTTCATGAATGTTTACAACTAAAAATTAGCATAAACCAATCTAAATTTATAGTCATTGCAAAGTATTACTGACTATTTGTATACATAGTCTTTCCACTTTGCACAGTAGCAATCCATAATGAAGTGGTGTTCATGGGATATGTACACCCTCTCTGGCAGGATGATTTTTTACTTTCTACAGAGGAATGTGGCAAATATGTTCTTAATTCAAAATGTTCTGCCTTACCACTACCTGACTTAGAATGAGTAGGTTATAACAACGAATAGATTATCATTTAAAATGTCTAACTAGACAAATAACTCAGTTTTAGACAAAGGAATTCAGAGGAAGATGGTAAACAACAGAAACCTGTTGCTCATTCCATTGGATTGGACATAGTTAAGTGGTAGGAGAGAGAAACAAAATATCAATCTCTTAAGGTATTGTTCTTGCATTTAGAGATAAAAGAGTGTCCTATGGGAATATGTGGTCTGTCCATGTGGATCTCCTTGTAATTAAAACAGGTCCTATAGTTTTTGCATCAGCAATATTCAACAAATTACTAATCATTGCAAGCACAGCATGTTACCTTGCTCATATCAAGTCTATCTTGATTAGAGGATAAGTCTGGGACCACAAAATTTACATACAGCATGGTTGGCTTCCTTTGCAGGGAAAAAAGTCTCTCTATATATCCTATAAGAACTATGCCAGACTCAGGAGTAAATCACCTTTTCTAGGCAATGCGTCATCAACTCGGAGCCCTGGGTATTTTTTAGAATCATATCCACATTGGATTTGATAACTGTGGATAATTTCAACAATTAAAAGCATTGTATTTTTCCTCTCATATTCTGTTTGAACACCTAAGTCATTTAGTGTACCTGGATTTATGTATGTATTTCCAGTTGTCAACTTAATGAAGTGGCACAACCAACATCAATTACATGTTTCTGGCAGTGGCTGCCAGTATGCGGTCTTTGAATTTTGAATTATTACTTTAGATGCCACTGTATCATTTCATTGCGTGATAAGTATTCTTCTACACTTGTCAAGTTTCATGGAGAGTCACAGATGAGTCTCTCACTGGTCTCTACCATCGCATTACAATATATAGAAAAGTCAGGTACAGAATATAGGTTGAGGGTCTTAGAAATACTAAATGCTACTACATGGAAATACATATATTCATTACTTGTAAAGGCATGCATGAATACATACCAAAGGTCGTTTTGTTGTTTTTATTGTTTGCTTGTCAAATCATGAATTCTATTTCACAATTGTACCTCACATATTAGTGGTAAATGAAGAAAACATTTTTCTCTTAAGGATGTAGAAAACAATCATGTCCTATTTATTCTCTGATTCTTTTTGACATTGCAGACTTTGTGCTGTAACTTTTATTTGGATATTCACATTTTCCATATATGTTAATTTTGTAAAACAGTAATTACCACATTTACATAATTGGTAGCAGTTACCATGGCCATTTGGAAAAAAAAGATCAGAAGATTATATTAATGCCAAGTGCACATACCATGAAGATGTGTGATGTGTGACTCAAATGTCTCCCATGAACACAAATCCACAATCCAGTAAGATTATCATGGTATGTGTGAGCATACATGAGTGCATTAGTGTGTGTGTGTGTCTGTGAGTGTATGTTTTTGCCACCAGGATATAAGCTCTCAACTGTCTTGGAGATCTTTTCTTATCATTTTGGAATTCCCCCTGGTGTCTTGGTAAAAATATTTTGCCTTTGTGTCCTCAAATTGCATCTAGTATTAATAGGATTCTTTGTGTTTTAAGTTCAGAGACCCTTTGGCTCAGCAAAATGTACCTGGACCCATACACTTGATGTTACAAACATACAGCATCCACAGACTTCATTAGGTTCAAGTATGCAGTACTCTAGTGGATCCACATAACCTCAGTTAATAAAAGAGTACAAGTCATTGGAATTTGCATTTATTAGTTACAAATAGGTGGATAGACCAACAGCTCTAATGGTATCTGCTATGGGATAACAAAGAGGAAGTCTTCTAACTCAGGGAAGATGTTGCCATAGCCCATTTCTAAGTAAAAAATCAAACAGTATTTACGAGTTTCATTGAAAAAAATCGTACTCCCAGTATGTAATTTATATGATTATTCAAGTTGTCTAAGTGCCTAGAGCCAGGACTGTTTAGTGAAGCAGAAATTAAAAGACAAGTGAATCACCTATGAATCCTTCAAGCCTCACCATTATTTTTGTGAATGGGTCAGAGATTATACTGAGGATTTCTAAGCAAGAAAAAAGCACATAGGTGGGTTCTGGATTCATTTACTAATCAGTAGAATCGATAATGGAAAAAGGAAGCTTACATAATGGTATCAGTCAAAGGCTAATACTATTCCAATTGTTAAATGTTAGAATTTTTAATGGAAAAAAAATAAGAATTTAAGAGGAATTTGTCCTTTTTACCTAGAGGGTGTTAGCCACCTGGAAATCACCTTTTAGTTGTCTTGTGTATAAATAAGCACCAGAGGCTTACATGTTCAGTGAATTACCTTCTCTTGTGGGAAACAGAGCCTCCTCTAAAAGACAGTGTTCCTCTGTGTTGCGCAGTAAGCCAGAAGCTGGAGTGGAAAATTTTTCTCTTTTTTTTGATCGACATCAGCAAAGGGAAAGGGAATGAGGCCGAGTTGGGCAGATTGCATTGCAGAACCAAGGACTCTGCAAACCAAAAGGACGTTGGAGGAAAACTGCCCTTCATCTCTGATCCACATCGGACCAAACTGGCCAAGCTTTCATAGCCTAGGGCAAGGAGGCTCTGTACCTGAAGGCAGCCCTAAAGGAGCAGAAGGCTGGAGGCTGTCCTTAAGGGCACCCCGTGAAGGTTTGTGTAAAGCCTAAGGATCTCCATGGAGTGAGTGTCTTCATGCTTATCACACCAGAGGAAGGTCAGCTATATTCATAATGTCTTAAGCCTGGGAACAGCATAAATGCTCATCCACATTGGAGTGGATAAATATTATGTGGTGTATTTGCATAATGGGATATTATATAACAATGAAAATTGACACATAACATATACATTTATGTAAGAACATGAATACATTTGACAAGCATTCTTTAGGAAAAGAGATACAAAGAATTTTTATGATTGTATTTATGTAAAATTTAACACTAAGAAAACGTATCTATGATGCCATACTAATCAAAGAGGGACATCTAATTGGTAAGCACTTCTCGCTTAAAAAAGAGAAAATAGATCTAGAGGTCTACAGTCACTTTTCCTTCATCCAAGCTGAACCTTCTGCTTACTTAAAATCAATGCCCAAATTCTATCATCAATGACTTACTTACTCAACCAGTGCTCAGTTTTATCACCAGCTTGGCTTTGGAGAAACTGAGAAGGATAGATAAAATAGAAAAATAGAAATAGTTATTTTACATTTAACTTTTGTCTTTATTGTTTCTTTTTTTTTACTAGGTCAAATTTTCTTTGAAAGACAATAATAAAAAAAAAGCTTCATGAGAAAAAATATATAATAAGCTTTTGGGTATAGTCCTGTGTAGTGAAATTCAATGAATTATTGTTGAATATCTATCTATCCTACGTCAAATAGTACAATTTAATAAGGTTGATAATTCATCACACATGGCTTGCACCTCCCAATCTTATTTTCATTTTAGTGGATGATACAAATTATTTAAATTCAATTCAATAAATCTTGGGACAGTAGTATTAACTCATCTCCCATTAGCATGTTAAAGGCCAGCTTGTCAAGCCTGGGGATGTGCAATTAACTTTGACAATTAACTTTTACAAATAATTGAGCTTGAGTGGGAGATGAATAAAAAAATCATTCAGCATTATTCTGGGATGTATAAATAACAGAAAATATGTTATATCTTAAACATGTGAAGTTTAGAAACAAGAATATCTTTTGAAATTTCTACCAGGTTGAAAATACTACACTAAAATAAAAATTACATTTGGGAAGCTGAGAATAAAGTGGGTGTGGAAAAAAGGAAAGAAAAATTCATTGCTATGAGAAATACGTCATTTCTCATAAGGAAATATTCCCATCACAGAAGTAATCTGGCTGCAACACTGCAGTGATTCACCTGACAGTAGTGAGTCATTATATTTTATTTTTCTCCCATCCCTAGAGACTGTACACATTATTGGTAATAGCAATAGGTCTATCCAAATGGAAACAAAAATCTAATTGGAATAATCCAATGCATGCAAGTATGCTTTAATGAGAAATACAATACAATATTTATTCAGACATCATGTCCTCCTCAAATATTTCAAATAAAATTTCTAAGAAGACTTTTATCTCTTCTTACAACTATGATACTCTTTGACTCTGTAGAAAATGAAAGAGTAAAAAATTTCTCTTCTCAAACAGTAAAATTGAATTTTTCCTATGTTTCATTTTTCATAAGTGTGTCATATTTTTAAAAGAGAAAAGTATCACAAATTTTTATGATGAAACTACTCAAATGTAAAGTTTTGCAATTTGTAAAACCCTCATGAGTTTTTGACAGCATGAAATATTGTTCATAAATTAAATGGAAATCATTACCCTGTGTGGTATGTAATTCATTTTATTCTGGGGCAAAATATGTGCAAATCAAATCATGCTAATGTAATGTGAAAAAAAGTGAAATTTGGGAATCATTTGACCTTTTGGATGAATGCAGACAAAATATGAAGCATACTCAATCACATTTTTAAGTATTTAAGCACCAAAATTATTTATATTATTTGCTCTTGAGTGGTTGGTGTGAAGTTTTAAATTTGTTGTTGTTTGTTCATTTTTTGTTGCCCTAGGACAATTGCTAGTGCTCATACTCCATCCACCAGAGATGTTCCCGAAAGAAAGAAATTATGTTTGTAAGAGGTGATATTCAAAGGGGCTCAATTTACTACTAAATTCATGGCTGGGGAAATAAACGAACCCTCCTGAGTAGGGTTCTGATAAATACTGCCATGAAGAAAGTAGCCTAGGTCTGGACGATTTGGGTGCTTTTTTTGCCTTTCTCTGACTCCCAATAAAATGACCAGTTCTAAAGAAATCTTGATCTGACTTACTTAGTAAATTTACTCAGTAGCCAGTCAGAGTGAATGTAACAGAAAAACTGACCTTTGAAATCAGGCAACTTCATGTCTCTCATATTACCATATGAAATTACAGGAGAAAGTTTGCTATAAGAAGTCATCAGCATAAAAGGTGTCTGTGAAAACCCCACAGTTTTTAGTGGTCAAAGTTTAGATGTTTTTTCTCTAAGACAAGGAACAAAACAAGGATATTCATTCTTGCTACCACTATTCAAAATTGTATTAGAAGTTGTAGTTAGAGTAATTAGGCAAGAAAATGAAGTAAGTAATGCATACTAGTCAGGAAGAAGTAAAATTATCTTTATTCACTAATGATATGATCTTGTACATAAAAAAATCCTACAGGCTCAATTAAAAATTATTAGCACTAATAAGTTCAGCAAGATTACAAGATACAAGAATAAAAAACAGTCTATTGAATTTCCATTAACTTGCATGATAAGTCCACAAATGAAATTACATTTCCATTTAAATAGTATCAACAATAAAATATTTAGGAAAAAATTCAACAAAGTTATGCATACTTACAATCTGAAAACTACAAAACATTTTTGAAGGAAATGTAATTAAATGTAAATAAATGTAAAGAATCTCAATCCCTATTAGAATTTCAATTTGTTTCTTTTTGGACATTGATGGCTGATCCTAATATTTTTTGGAACTATATATGATACTATCAAGAAAGTGAAAATACAACACATAGAATGGAAGAAAATACTTGTAAATCATATCTCTTATAGAAGATTTATATCTAGAAGACATAAAAATTCTTACAAATCAATAATAAAAATACAAATAAATCAATTTGAAAAAGTGAATCAAATTTTCAAATATCCAACAGGTATATGATAAGATGTTCCACACCATTAGTCATCAGAATGATAAAAATCATGCCATGAAACATACCATTTCACTCCCGCTTTGTATGCATGTGTGTGCATAGGATGGTTTTATATCATGGGTATAATTATAAAACTATATCTATATAATTATTGTTTTAAAAAATGAAACAGCAATAAGTATTGACTAGGCTGTGGAAAACCTGGAGCCTTCATACACTACTGGTAGGAATGTAAAATGGTACAGGTACTTTGGAAAATAATCTGGTGGTTTCTCAGATAGTTCAATAAAAGTTATCATATGACCTAACAATTGCACTCCTAGGTCTATTTTAAAGGGAGATGAAAACTTAAATCCATGCAAAAACTTACACATACAGTATTTATATATTTTATTATGGCAGACTTAGTCATAATAACCAAAAAGTGGAAACATTCCAAAATCTATCAGTTGATGAATGGATAAACAAATGTGATATATACATACAGTGCAGTATCATTTGGCCGTAAAAGGAATGGGTTACTGGTATATGTCACATCACAAATGAACCTTGAAAATCTTATGCTTCATGAAAATAGCTAGTTACAAAGAACATATATTAAGTTTCATTTTTATTAAATGTTCAGAACCAGAAAACTTAACATCAACAGAAAGTAAAGTAGGGGTTTATTAGGATCAGGGACATGGGGATCTACAGTCATGGCTGAAGTGTGCTGGGTTTCTTTGTGAGATAATAAAAATGTTTTTAATATTGGCTGTGGTGATGGTTGCACATATCTATGAATATATATAAAAACATTGAGTTGTATACTTTAAATGGGTGAATTATATGGTATGTGAACTATATCTCAATAACTCCATTCTAAAAAAGAAGTCATTATCGAGATTGGACTATAGTTAAGGCATTGCATTAGATAACGCTATGATTAGGTGAGGGACATTATTAACAGAGTACCAAATTCTCTTAAAACATCCCATTATTGGCAACATATCATTTTCACCCCCATTATTGTTACTAAAAGTAAAACAACATTTATTTTTAAAGCCCTGCAATTATGCATACTGCTATAAACATTATCTGCAAAAACTCCCAGTGTTTTTGGTATCTTTCAAAGGGAACTATAATATGCCATTCCTTAATCTTTGCTCAAATCATCAAAAACAACCTAAAATTATGTGTTCAAAGTGATTAAATGCCTCGTGTTCAGGGCATTAAAAACTGGTATACTCAAAAGAGATAACATAAGAAAGCTCAACCTAGGAACTTCTTTGTGGAGGTGAAATTCCAGGAACGACAGGCAGCAATAGCTGCTGAAACATCCAGGGGCTAGCAATGCAGGAAGCCTCCAACATCACAGCCTTGAAGAGGTGGTATAGAAAATAGGGATCTCTGAATCTAGCAAGATTTTTTATCTTAGGAGTGGTACATTAGGCTGGATCTGCTGGTTTAAGAAATGTATGGTGCCATTGTCAAAACTGAGTTTAGTAGGAAGTCAGTGACTAAAATGCCACAAAATTTCTTTCTTCCCTCTGTCTCTGACATCCTGTGAGTAACTCCTGCCATTTTCCAAAGACAACAGCAATCTTGAGGGGAAAGTGAACTGGGTTATATGGTTAAGGAACCAGCCAGGGAGCAGGGCAGAGCATGGTACAGAAAGGCATAAAATGAGTTTATTGGCACAAATAGAGAATTACTAACAAAGGCATTCTCTCTATCTATATCCATCTCAATTCCAAAATCCAAAGGGTGTGGGATGCATCTTGGCATGGAGGAAGTAGCTAAAATAATACTACTGTTCTGGAGCAGAAGATGCAGATCATGTAGATTTTTCACATGTTATTTTACTGAATACATAAAGGCTTAGTTAATAGTTTTTTGTTCTATTAGAGTTTGTTTATATTTTAAGGAACAGAAAAAAAATTGTATTTTGAACAAGGGAAGATAGAATTAGGCTTTGGAGTTCATCTATGAAATTCAGGTATTGATGCCATTCTGCTCTACTCTGGTTTGGAAAGACTTGGAGGTTAGAGAAGCACTGGACCGCAATGTGAGGAGGTACCAAGAAGTCTTTCTACACTCCTTGGATCAGAAGAATCCATCCAATGCCATAATCACTTCTTCCTGCTGATCAACCTCTACTGACTCCCCAAGCAGGGAGAGCTCAAGTTTTGAAAAGTCTTATTTTTGGGTCAGAACATATTCATTTTGATCCTAACAATATCTTCAGGGAAAGAGAACAAATTAATCTTCCTTGATATGATGACATATAAGACCCTCATGATTTCCTCAACTCATAAATAACACCCCTGTTGAGGATTGGATTAAAGAAAGCAGCGTGAGAGGTGAGACAGAGACCTCCTCCTAAAGACACATATAATACAAAAATATAATTAATACAACTAATCCTGAAAGAGCAACAGGAAAGAAGGCTACATCAAACTGCATACACCTGGAGAAAAGGGCAGACCTCACAGAACAGGATAATGTACCAAAGCTGTGACCCAGTAGGGCCCAAGACCTTCCCCCAGTCCAGCTCACTGGCAGGAGGAAGAGAAACAGCATGGAGGGAGTGGAGACCTGGGACTGCTGAACACCTAGCCCTGGATATCTGCTCTGGGAGCAAAACCTACATTGCATGGTGCTCAGGTGATTTAGTGGGGTTGGAAAGTTAAGACAGGCGGAATACCTGGAGAGATGGAGATTCCAGCTGCTTGTGGAAAACAGAGATTCATATCTGGCTGATCTGGGTGGGCAGGCTGAGAGACTTCCTAAAAGTGAGAGGGCTGCTAAAGGGGCAAGGATTGTGCAGAGGTTACTACTCAGGAGAAAGGACACATAGACAAAATTGTCTGGATGCACTCTGCCTAGCAGGTTAGGAGTTTAAATAATCTTCAGGTGCTCCATTCCCCTAGCTGGCTACACAGCTCCAAGGCCTCCCACCATGATAGGCAGCCTACTGTGTCTTTCTCCCAGCTAGCCTGCATCTGGCTCAGGCTTGCAAACCAGCAACCCCTGCCCTGGCATCAGACCAGCAAGACAGAATCCCTGGCTATGGCAGCTATAAACACAAAGCATAGAGGCTTACACCTGTGTGTTCAGCCTAATGGTTCTGGCAGTGGAGACAGACATAGTAGCTGGGAAGAAGGAAACAGCTCTTTCCTCCCCCAAGCACCAACACCATTCCCCTGTGACCCCCAACATTGCTCCAGGGGCTGAGCAGCTCCAGAGAGTAGGGCTTCTGGGCACTAGAGAGCACCAAAGACAAATTATGAAATGTCAAAGGAACCTGGTTCAAAGCAAAATTATGAATACACCTGAGAAAGATTCAAATGAAATTGACCTCATGAATCTTCCTGAAAGAGATTTCAAAATAAAAATCATTAACATGTTCATGGATGTACAGAAAAATATTCAAGAATTCAGGAACGAATTTAGGACTTAGATACAATCATTAAAGAACACAATGGAGGGTATTAAAAGCAGATAGGATACAGTATAGGAGATGATAAATGAAATAGAAATTAAGGAAGAGGAATACAAAGAAGGTGAGGCACAGAGAGAAACAAGGATCTTTAAGAATGAAGAATACTGAGAGAACTATGTGACCAATTCAAACGGAATAATATTCTACAATGGGGGTACCAGAAGAAGAAGAGAGAAAAAAAGAAAGTGTCTTTGAGGAAGTAATTGCTGAAAACTTTCCCAATCTGGGGAAGAAGATAGTCTCTCAAGCCATGAAGGAGCACAAATCTCCCAACACAAGGGACCCAAGGAAGACAACACCAAGATATATAATAAATAAAATGGCAAAGATCAAGGATAAGGACAGACTATTAAAAGCAGCCAGAGAGAGAAATAAGACCACATACAAAGGAAAACCCATCAAGCTATCATCAAACTTCTCAGCAGAAACCTTACAGGCCAGAAGGGAGGGGCATGATATATTTAATTTAATGAAGCGAGAGAAGAGTCTCAAACCAAAAATACTTTATCTGGCAAGATTATCATTTAAATTTGAAGGAGGCACTAAACAATTTCCAGATAAGCAAAAGCTGAGAGAATTTAGCTCCCACAAACCATCTCTACAGTGTATTTTGGAGGGACTGCTATAGATGGAAGTGTGCCTAAGGTTTAATAGCTTTCACCAGAGGTAATAAAACCACATTAGAGAAAGTAGAACAGTTAATTACTAAGCAATGCAAAATTAAATCAACTACCCCCAAAGTCAATCAAGGGATAGAAAAAGAGTACAGAATATGATACGTAATATATAAAGAATGGAGGAGGTAGAAAAGGAGGGGGAAAAAAAGAGACCTTTAGATCGTGGTTGTAATAGCATACTAAATGAGTTAAGTTAGACTCTTAGATAGTAAGGAAGTTAACTTGAACCTTTGGTAACTATGAATCTAAAGCCTGCAATGGCAATAAGTACATACATATTGATAATCATCCTAAATGTTAATAGACTGAATGCACCAGTCAAAAGACACAGAGTCACTGAATGGACTAAAAAACAAGACCCAACTAAATGCTGCCTACAAGAGACTCACTTCAAACCCAAATACATACATGGACTATAAGTGAAGGGATGGAAAAAGATATTTCATGCAAACAATAGGGAGAAAAAAGCAGAAGTTGCAGTACTTGTATCAGACAAAATAGACTTCAAAACAAAGAAAGTCACAAGAGACAAAGGACATTACATAATGATAAAGGGGTGAGTACAAGAGGATATAACCACTGTAAATATCTATATATCCAACACAGGATCACCTACATATGTGAAACAAATACTAACAAAATTAAAAGGGAAAATAGAATGTAATGCATTTATTGTAGGAGACTTCAACACACCACTCACTCCAAAGGACAGATCCACCAGACAGAAAATAAGTAAGGAGACAGAAGCATTGAACAACACATTAGAACAGATGGACCTAACAGACATCTACAGAACTCTCTAGGCAAAATCAACAAGATACACATTCTTCTCAAGTGCACATGGAACATTTTCCAGAATAGACCACACGCTAGACCACAAAGAAGCCTCAGTAAATTAAAAAAGATTGAAATTCTACCAACCAACTTCTCAGATCACAAAGGTATAAAACTAGAAATATATTGCACAAAGAAAACAAAAGGCTCACAAACACATGGAGGCTTAACAACATACTCCTAAATAATCAATGGATCAATGACCAAATTAAAAGAGATCAAGCAATATATGGAGACAAATGACAACAACAGTACAATGCCCCAACTTCTGTGGGACACAGTGAGACAGATCTAAGAGAGAAGTACATAGCAATCCAGGCCTATTTAAAGAAGGAAGAACAAATGCAAATGAATAGTCTAAATTTACAATTATTGAACCTGGATAAAGAAGAAAAAATGAGGCCCAAAATCATCAGGAGGGACATAATAAAGATCAGAGAAAAAAATAAATAAAATTGAGAAGAATAAAACAATAGAAAAATTAATGAAACCAAGAGCTGGTTCTTTGAGAAAACAAATAAAATAGATAAACCCCTAGCCAGACTTATTAAGAAAAAAAGAGAATCTACACACATAAACAGAATCAAAAATGAGAAAGGAAAAATCACAACAGACACCACAGAAATACAAATAATTATTAGAGAATACTATGAAAATCTATATGCTAACAAACTGGATAACCTGGGAGAAATAGACAACATTCTAGAAAAATACAACCTTCCAAGACTGACCCAAGAAGAAGCAGAAAATATAAGCAGACCAATTACAGGCAATAATATTGAATCAGTAATCAAAAACTACCCAAGAACAAAACTACCCAAGAACAAAGCTCCCAGAGCAGATTCACTGCTGAATTTTATCAGACATTTAGAGAAGACATAATACCCATTCTCCTTAAAGTTTTCCAAAAACTAGAAGAGGAGGGAATGTTTCCAAACTCATTCTATGAAGTCAGCATCACTCTAATACCAAAACCAGGCAAAGATACCACACACAAAAAAGAAAACTACACACCAATATCCCTGATGAACATAGACCCAAAATTGCTCAACAAAATATTAGCAAACTGAATTAAAAAATACATCAAGAGGATCATACACCATGACCAAGTGGGATTCATCCCAGGGATGAAAGGATGGTACAACATTAGAAAATCCATCAACATCATCCACCACATCAACAAAAAGGACTTCGCTGATGGATAGTGACTGTAATGGGATATGTGGTGGTTACTGGATAATGGGGGAAATCTAGTAACTACAGTGTTGTTCATGTAGGTGTGTATTAATGATACCAAAAAATTAATAAATAAATAACACCCCTGTTCTTACTATCTTAATTAAAAATTCAGTCTAAACTCTATACTTTTCTTTTTTTCTGGCCTGGCCCTCTAAAGTGTCACTATTATTATTTAACATTATGGATACTTTAATTTATTTATTATTATGGATTTATATTTTCAGCTAGCAAGTAATAACCCAGTGTTTATTCTACTGTTTTATCTAATAACCCTTCAAACAGGGCTGGCTTCATGGCATGAGACCTGTGCATTCACACAGAGTCATTCTTCTCTGCTCTCACTGTCGAGATTCCTGGTAATTTTATCTTTGAACTCGTGTTTTGTCAGTGGAGTGAGTAACTATCAATGAGGAAGATACTTTTAATATTATTTTTTACTTTAAATTGCAAATGCAGCAGTAAAAAGCATAAATAGGCAGTGGTTTTGAGTTAGACACCTTTCATGAAGTGACTTTTGGGTTCTTTTGACATTACTACACAGAAAATGTCAGAGGAAACATTAAAATGTTATTGAATAAATTCATATTTAAAATTTAATTTCATACTTACACAAAACTGATTTGTATGAAAAGTAAATATTTTGAAATCGGTATATTTTGCAAAAATTTTTCCATACAAAACAACTGCTCCAGAAATACCAAAGTTTATATTTCAAAAGAATATATCGGGGATTTATCTAAATGTTGTCACAGTGTATAAAATACTGTCAACTCCAAAAGCAGTTACATCAACAGAGAGATCCTTTTGAAAATTAAAATTATCAAAAATGGTTTAAAAACTTGCATTTTCAAGGAGGGACACTCTTTAATTTATTGAAAATGCAGTTGTTAAAAATTCAAATTTCAATTAACTAATAAATAAATATTCACAAAAGCTAGCCACAAAAAATATTTAGTCAGTGTGTGACATTAATAAGGTATCACTATTTATTTTATTATGTAAAATTATATACTTTTTGCAATTTGATGTTTTTGGTTTTCATGTATCACTTTTATCCCATTACATTTTATAATTAATAAAATAGTTTTAAAGGAGAAAGCTGTATCTTTCAATGGTTTTAAGTATTTTTCTCTTTGTGAAAAAAAAGCCTTTGATGTGTATTTCATTTCACACTGGTCCTCACAAGTTATATAGTCACCTCTGCCTTTCAAAGGTATTGATTAGAAAAGGTTCATACAAAACATATGGAGTTAGGAGGATTTTGTTGATTTGGCAACTATGAAGTAGTTTTGTAGCAGACAGCCTGTATATATTCTCATTTCTAATTTTTAGCTGTCTGTATAGAGACTTAGATAACATAGCTCATTACAGAATTATAGTTTCACCAGAAGGAATTGACCACAATTCTTTCTGGTAACAGTGATAAAGATTTTTGAAATAATGTACCATGAAATTTAAGCTGAATAGAATGATAAGTGGGAATGGGAGAGGGCGAAGAGAGAGATTGATTGGGCAAGCAAATGATATACAGGTAGCTGAGAAAGCAGACCATGTTGGTTCAATGTAGTCAGAAAATGAGATGTTTAAAGTTTTCAAATGCTGTTTCTTAGAAAGAAGAAAATATTTGGATCTGACTGTAAAGAGAGTAGCTAAGATATAAGGCAGAAAATGTTCGTGGGCATTGAGTCAAAGAAACAAAACTCCAAGTACTGAATGCTTTCTAGTTGTGTGATGAAAATTGTGACAAGGTGATCCGACTCCAGTGTGGGTCCCCCAATAAGATTCTGTAACAGATTGAGAACTAAAGGTTAAAAGAACATTGAAAGAGTAGCAACTTTTATTTATCTACTAATATAATGATCAAATGGGAAGTCCTGTAGTTTATAAACATGAATCAGCAGGTGCACACAAGGTTTTTCAAAATATCCTAGTGTACCAATAAATGCAATTGAATTGAGTTAGTTTAGACCTTTGGCTGATAAACTAAAAAAGATATGAATTCACAAAATCACCCAAAGTCCATATGAGGTATCATTCGACATTGTTTACAGCATTTAATATTTTTAATTCCCCTTACCTTCTTCTGAGAAGAGTAATAGCAATACCTATCTTTCATGTAAAATAACACTAGTAACATAATAACAACATCTAGATAACTTAGAGTCAATAGCCATGTGAAAAATTTCTGTAATTTGGAAGTTTAACTCAATATGCAACTTTGAGAACACTTGAAATTATTATAGTGTTTCTTGTCAAAGAAATACCTAATATTTTGAAACCAGAGGACATAATTAGTTCCAGAACTAAAAATTGTGGGGCTGATTGTAAAATTGTTTCAAAGATACTTTCAGGTGGGTTGAATTTAACTCAATACTAATTTTTGTTAAAAATGAATTTTTATGAATCATGAATACTGATTTGTAAGAATTTGATAGGAAATTTAGATTTGTGAACTAACTTCAAAAGTAGGATTAGGGTATTTTAAGTAAATTAGAGAAAGTAAATTAGAGAATTTTAGCATTCTACAGATGATTATATAAACCCAGGTCTACTTTAGATATAATAGATGCAATTGACACACAAATATGTAAGCCATATAACTGTGTTATATCTAATATATCTAATTAGATTAACTCTATCAATTCAATAAAAATAAAGCAGATTAATTCATGTTTGTAGCTTCAGTAATAAGAAAGAATGGCATTTTCTTGCCTGTAAACCACACCCTCAATCATCATCACCACTTTCACCTCTGAATTAATAGGTTTATAGGAACATGGATTCCAAGATTTGAGAGAATGACATGATTATCTTTTATATAGTATAATTTAGGTAACTAGAAAATCAGGTACAACATATTTGGTGATATAAACATTAGCAATCTCTTCAGGAAAGTAAAATTGAAATGATATTCATGGTGTTCTATGAATGTACCAATCCACTCTCATATGGTTGAATTTAAAAGAACTTAAGAGAAACAAAAAGGAATAATAAGTAAGGAGTGGCCATCTTCAACGGCAAATCAGATGAATCAAGAGTAAGCTAATAAGGAAGAAAATAAATAAATTGAAAAACAAAAAGTAAACCCTCGACTATGAAAATAAAGGGCATTATATTATGCATTATGTAATGAAAATGCTATTGATATATACTAGCTCATATTTGAACGTATCAGACTGTTACATAAGCAGTGGTCACCATTTTAGAGAAGAGAAAATCGTCAGAGTAATTTATTCCCTGTCTCAGTATCTCAGTGGCAGAGCCAGAACTGAAACCAGACAGGACAAGAGCACCGACTGTAAAGCAGACTGGGTCTGGCTGTTAATGTGCACCGAGCTGCCCCTGAAGAAAGAGCCATCATCAATGCCTCATATGACAACCAACTGTAAATGTCATTATTAAGTGAAAACACACATAGTTTATTCAGTCTTTCAAATTAGAGAATTTTTAAAATCAGGGCAGACATAACTGCCCTCCTTATCTTTCTTATAGGTGGATCCCAAAGTCCTTATCTCAGGGCTGAAAATATGTTGAAAAATTTAGCAATATTGGAAAGTAGTAGTCTTGATTGAGATAATTATCTACTGTGTTATCCAAGATCTTTGAGATTTGCAAACAGTATCCTAATAATGAATATTCATTTGAAATAAAACTCTTTCATATTGAAGTTCCATTTCACATATTAAGTAAGACACTAGTGTCTGTGTGAATTTCTAAGAAATTTCAATAATCAACTTTAAATTCATAACTAAACTGACATTCAAACAGACTAGAAGGAACAAGTTTAAATAGAATTATGTTTTTAAATACCACAAAAGTATTGCTACCTGTTAAATATTTTTATGAAAATCTTCAATTACAAGAAATGTATTTCTAGTCAGCATTATGAAAAGTGTGATTGTGCCCTATATAGTCATCTGTATTTTAATAGATTTATTAATAATAGAAATATTATCTACTTTTTAAAGGAATGTGAAGGCATTATGGTCTCTCAGATCAGGTCAAAGTAGGCTTGAGGAGAAATTGTCATTAATATTTAAGAAGTCTGTCTTCCATATTATAACAAAACAATGCCAAAAAATGAAATTAACATCTGTGTGTATTTTTCATTTCCAGTCTGAGGAGTGACACTATAGATTTTTCAGATGTACGTTACTGCATATCACCTACTTACTTAATAATTTCTTTGTTAATATTTGTGCTGGAATAACTTGGCAAAAACTTATGGTTTGTATGATTCTTGGTTTTAAATAACTTAACACTCATATGGAAACATCTTTCGTAGATGTCTTTTTGTCATATGTATGTTTACTAGACCTACTGAATTTGTTATTAGAGTGGGATTTGGTGATCAGTAAAAGAACTAACTATTTTCTCCCAAAAAATTTACATTATTAAACTTCAATATCTGACACTAAAAATTGGTTTGTCTAAAATAATTATAATAATAGTAATAGTTATATATTACAGTAATATCATTACTTCTTAAATAAGCAAGTTAGATTATATTAGCATATATAGGCCTAAAATATTATTATTCTAAAATTCCTGTCTTGTGTCCTAAGATCACAATCACATACTTTAATAATTAGGATCTAAAAACGTTGGTCTTTTCCCCTTGGTCTATGTTTCAACTTGAATTAACACTAATTTTGACTAATTTCCATCATAAGCACTGTAGAAAAAATGGAAATCTATGCCAGAAGTCCTTGCCTGGCTCTAATTGCCCATTGCAGACCTGAAGGAGGCTGTTTGTATATCTATGGGATGTTTACCAGTGACAGAACTACTGGGCAATCACAGAAGTACCAGCCCAGGGGAGGAAATACCCATTCTTTCCTGTCCTAAATTCCTGGTATGTAATTGGTCGGGCATCTGCCAGTCATCATAGAGACCCACTCACAGAGTTCCTCCTGGTGCGAGGGCCTGAGAAGGAGAGAGAGCTGAGGAAGAGGGCATGCAGGCAGAGAAAGGAAGCCTATAGGGTAAAATGGAAGAGAACAGAGGCTGGCAGAGGGAAACCATGGAGCCCTGGTTCTAGGGGAAGATCAAGCCCATGATGGGGAGTAGGGGCGAGTGATGCCAGAGCCAGGAGAGATGGGACTGTCTTTGCTGCTTATACACAGCTGGGTGACCACCGTGAGAATAAACATGGTAATGAACCCCTTTTAACAATATCCAACTTGCCCTTTTCTTTATTTGGTCTTAGAAAATTCATAGTGAACTTGCCCTAAGTGGTGGACCTCCTTCTCCTGGCAAAACAAGCACCTTCAGAGATAATTTATTATATTTTTCTGACTGACATGATGGAACTATAGTGCATACATCCTATTTTATTGGTTCACTCCATAATCATTATTTTCCTAATTCCTGATTTTATCTCTTTCTTTATAAGGATTGTTTATATGTAATTCATTTACATGCACTTTTAAAACTACCCTGGTGTAGTGTAAGCTCTTACAGTGGGTTTGCTTTTTGGTAATTCAAGTGCCTGACTTAAGCTTTGATGCTGAGGAAACCACTTCAAAGAAGCTTCCATTCAAAATGGCCATTTCCAACTCTAATAAACTTATCACCAGCCACAGGGCTAGATCAAGAGCCAGACCCCACAGTCATGCCCTCAGGATCCTTTGTTTTGGAGATGTTGGTTGATCTCCATAACTGATCTTTTGGGTCACTTGTTTTGTCTCTTCCTACAATTTAAATTTCCACTCTTATGTTTCACCAAATAAAAAATGAGTTCATTAGACACTAGGCCCCCACTCTCAACTCCAATAAAAGCTGAACCCTTGGACTGTGATTTCTTTCTCTTTCTCTCTCTACCCATGACCTCTCTGTGAGACCCCAGGTGTAATTTCCAGGACATGTAAGTAATAAACTTTTTTTTTAGAACTGCAACTCAGGATAAGCAAGCTACATTTAAATCAGAGGCAAGTTTGGAGAACAGAAGAGAAGAGGTTCCTTTATAGAGAAAGGGGGTCATGGGGGAACTCTTCTAAGCAAAAACCTTATTGGAGGAAACTCATTGGCTGGGCTGTTGCCAGGCTCTTGCTGGGGAGGCAGAAACTCTTTCCTCCTACTGGGTGGTAAAGGAGCCAAAATAGCAGAGCTGCAAGGTGTCCTCTTCCTTCCTGTGGGGTCTTCAATTAACTAGGAGTGGTGGGCATGAGACCTCCCCCTGCAGGCCTCCCAGCATCATATCAGTGAAGCTTCCCTTTACACATTTTTCACATTTCCATCTTTTGATCAACATCTTTCTCCAAAAGAATTGCTGATTAACAGCCAGATTTTGTATATATAGTAGTTTTGTTCCTCAGAGTAATAAACATTTTTACAATGTTTCCTGATGGTTATTGCTGAGGGTGTCTTAAAATCATAATAAGCACCACAAGAGCCAGTTCAGCCCCAACAGTGATTATCAGTAGGCTGACAGACACAAAACACCTTATTTGAATTTGTCAGTGGTCTTCTGGTTGCCAAGAGATGAACTTCAACATTAACTCAGTAAAAAAGGAAATCTGTACAAGTAATAATTAGTTAGTTTATGTAACTCCAGGGGAAAAAATCCTGGGGTAAAATACCTTTGAAACCAAAATTAGCCAATGGGAGAAATAAAGTTTATGAAACCCATTTATTTTTTACAAGCAGTTATCCTGCATCTCTCTCTACATGGCTGCAGCAGAAGAGAGCCCCACCCAACCTCTCTGGTCCAGATAAGCCCTCCTCACCCATGTACTTACCTATTGATATGGAGATGCAGTAAAGTCACATGAGAGGTTCTGGAAATATTGCAATTTTACCTACAGTTTAATGAGTGAAAGAAGATTTATCCAAAAACCTTGACAAGGCATGTCATAGACCCTTCAGAGCTGGGTTGAGAGGCTGGAGCATCTTTGGGACTCCTTTAGCTTGTGTTATTTTTATGCATGTTAGCTGGCCAGTGTATACCTTCCTCTTCCCATATATACAATTCAGAAAAAGCTCCTACCTAGCATACGCAAATGTCCTACATGATTTTATGTGTTATTATTATTGTTATGTACATGCTATAACTATCCAACCCAAATTAAATCAAATCAGAGACAAATGACAAAAAAAAATGACATATAAAACCTTATGCTGACAGCTGCGCACAAAAGCTCAAAGGATGATGATGATGATATTATTACATTATCCCTTCCATACTGAATACAATCTTGTATTTCCTTTTGATCAAATTCAACTTACCTAAGATCTTTGAAGATGAGCATAGAATAGATCCAATACACAAAGTTCATAATCAATTCACCTTATCTGGCATACTGCAGTGTTAGCTTTGTGTCAGAGGCCAAGTCTTTAATCCTCAGAACTCATCATATTCGATACGGATCAAGCTGCATCACTATATGGTGAGTTTAGTTCCAAATAAGAACTGTCATTAGCACAGGACAAACTACTATTTTAAAAAAGCTTCACATAATTATCTTTTTTTGTCAGCTGTCTTAACCTTGGAAGTATTTAATGTGGAAATTTAAACTTAAATGGCCACCAAATCATATGGAAATCCACATTTAGTCTCTAAGGAATTCATAAAATCTGGCATTATAACCCACAGAATCACATAATGGAAACATTATAGCCAAAATAGTGAAGCACAAAAATGAAATATATTTTCTTGAAAAACCAGGTATTTAAATAACTCCTGGGATCACTTCCTCAATGGCCATTATCATCTAAATTACACTCACATATTTAAGTGAAAATGTTCTGTTTTATTTTTCTAAATCAAGTACAAAGTAAGTACAAAAATATAAGGAAATAGCTCTGTTTTCTTGTATCACTATCCTTAAATATTTACAATAGCTTTTCTTTTTTTCATACAAATACAGTTGTAGACTCTAAAGAATATACATGAACATAAAATCTACAAGCTGAGAGCTTTACTTGTGCATAGCAACTTGTTTCTGGAATACTCTTATCTGCAGAGACTTGAGACTGCAAAAGCAGTTATGAAAGATGAAATTATATTTAAAATGTGACCAGGGCTGTGAGTTAAGGGGGGTCATTTGGGGTGCTTTATAAGAAAATTTGAAAATGGTGAGTAAAAATATTTAAATATTTTTAAAAAGTATTTAAATATTTCTCAAATATAATATCACTTCCCACAGCTTCTCATCATCCTAATCAACTGGAAGTAGATATGTCTAACTGAAGAAATCTAAACATTCTGTTATCAAATTTGACAGAGTTGCGTTACTCCATTAATAATCTTTTCAGTGCCTTCCTCCTAATTATCAAGTACTGTGGGGAGAGAGGAAGGACAAAAGAGAGTGGCAAACTATTAGGGAACCTTTTACTTAGTTCTCTTCTTCCATTAACTAGAATTATAACTATTATAATTCTAGGCAAATAACTTCTGAACCCATTTTCTAAGGTCAGATTAGAATTTAGGCAAAAATTAGCTAACGGAATGTATGGTCTGCAGATGAAAAATACACACATACAACAAATTGCGACATAAATATAAGGGAACAATTAGGATGCTTTCATAGAATTGAGTAAAAGACAGATGCCTTATAAAGCATATTTAAGTTAAGGCCAAGTAATAACAAGAAAAGTTCCTGAATTATAAGGACTTAACCAGGTTTGGAGAACATAAGAGAGGCCAGTGTGTCTAAAACATTTAGCAAGGTAAATGGATAAAGAGGCTTAGTTTCAAATTCTTATTAATATAGTGTACATAACTGAGCAGGAAATAGAGAATTAGAATAATTGGGCTTCCTTTTGGAGGTATATATGAAATTGTCAGAAGAGAACTGAATTAGCACAGGACCAAGACCAAAGACTATAATTAGAGGCCAAATGGAGAAGTACAGGACACTGGTGAGGAGAGCCCACAAGATAGAAGGTGAAAAGACAGAAGGGCCCAAAGCGTGTGTGTCAGAGGGGAGCTCATGGTAGCCTCTGTCAAATGCTTATAATGAGGGGTTGGAGGCAATGAGGAGGGATCCATGTCTGTTAGAAATATAGATAAAGATAATTTTGATTGAGTGGTTAAGACACAAGGTCGACTGGGATGATATGGGGAGCAAAGGGATGAGAAAATGCAGAGAAGATTATTATGCAACTATTTTTGAGGCTAGTTTGGGAAATGAGTCATAGAAATATTTTAAAAAGCTGAGTGAAGGGGGGTGGAGCCAAGATAGCGGCACGAGTAGGACAGTGGGAATCTCCTCCCAAAAACATATATATTTTTGAAAATACAACAAATACAACTAATCCTAAAAGAGAGACCAGGACAACAGCCAGACTACATCCACACCTGCGAGAACCCAGCGCCTGGTGAAAGGGGTAAGATACAAGCCGCAACCTGGCAGGACCTGAGGTCCCTCACCTAAGCTCCCGGTGGGAGGACAGGAGTCAGAGTGGGGAGGGAGAGGGAGCCCAGGACTGCTAAACACCCAGCCCTAGCCATCCGCACCAGACGCAGACCAGACACACAGTGCATGCATGAGGTGCTGGAAACTAGAGAGCAGGACAGTAAGACCTGTGAGCAGGTCCCCCAGCTGGTGCCCCTGTGACAAAGAAAAGTGAGTGCTTTTTGAAAGTCTTAAAGGGACAGGGACCCCAAAGCTGGACGGAAGCATCCCGGGTCACAGTCCAGCAGCTGAAAATTCCAGGGAACTCCAGGTGCACTAACCCCCTGGGCAACAGCTCTGAGACCCCTCACAGAGGTAAACAGTCAAACAGCCCCCCATCCATTACCCCTCTGGGGCCCTGCCATAGCAGACAAGCAGCCTGAGCCTGGCCATGTCCACAGCAAGAAGCTTCCTCCATACTGGCCGGGCAAGATACAGAGACCCAGTCTACACGCAATTGCCCAACATAAGCGACTAGGGGTCACAGTTGTCCCAGTAAAGAAAGGGAAGGAGAAAGTGGAAAGCCTTGGCTCTCCCAGCTGACAGAAAGTCAATAGCTCACCATTGTACCTATCAACATGAAAAGACAAAAAAATTTGATCCAGACAAGACTAACCCAGACATCTTCGACATCTTCTACATCTTCTCCTGAGAAGGAACCTGGGGAGATAGATTTAACCAGTCTTCCTGAAAAAGAATTCAAAACAAAAGTCAAAACCATGCTGATGGACGTGCAGAGAAATATGCAAGAACTGAGGAGGGAGAATACAGAAATAAAACAAGCTCTGGAAGGATTTCAAAACAGAATGGACGAGATGCAAGAGACCATTAATGGACTAGAAAACAGAGAACAGGAACACAGAGAAGTTGATGCAGTGAGAGATAAAAGGATCTCCAGGAAAGAAAGAATTTTAAGAGAACTGTGACCAATTGAAACAGAACAATATCCGCATTATAGGGGTACCAGAAGAAGAAGAGAGAGAAAAAGGGATAGGAAGTGTCTTTGAAAAAATAATTGCTGAAAACTTCCCCAAACTAGGGGAGGAAATGGCCTGTCAGACCACAGAGGTACACAGAACTCCCATGACAAGGGATCCAAGGAGGGCAACACCAAGACACATAATAATTAAAATGGCAAAGATCAAAGACAAGCACAAAGTATTAAAGGCAGCCAGAGAGAAAAAAAAGGTCACCTACAAAGGAAAACCCATCAGGCTATCATCAGACTTCTCAACAGAAACCCTACAGGCCAGAAGAGAATGGCATGATATACTTAATGCAATGAAACAGAAGGGCCTTGAACCAAGATTACTGTATCCAGCATGACTATCATTTAAATATGAAGAGGGGATTAAACAATTCCCAGACAAGCAAAAGTTGAGGGAATTTGCCTCCCACAAACCACCTCTACAGGGCATCTTACAGGGACTGCTCTAGATGGGAGCACTCCTAAAAAGAGCACAGAACAAAACACACAACATATGAAGAATGGAGGAGGAGGAATAAGAAGGGAGAGAAATAAAGAATCATCAGACCATGTTTATAATAGCTCAATAAGTGAGTTAAGTTAGACAGTAAGATAGTAAAGAAGCTAACCTTGAACCTTTGGTAACCACAAACTTAAAACCAGCAATGGCAATAAGTACATACCTTTCAATAATCACCCTAAATGTAAATGGACTGAATGCACCAATCAAAAGACACAGAGTAATAGAATGGATAAAAAAGCAAGACCCATCGATATGCTGCTTACAAGAGACTCACCTCAAACCCAAAGACATGCAGAGACTTAAAGTCAAGGGATGGAAGAAGATATTTTATGCAAACAACAGAGAGAAAAAAGCAGGTGTTGCAATACTAGTGTCAGACAAAATAGACTTCAAAATAAAGAAGGTATCAAAAGATAAAGAAGGACATTACATAATGATAAAGGGCTCAGTCCAACAAAAGAATATAACCATTATAAATATATATGCACCCAATACAGGAGCACCAACATATGTGAAACAAATACTAACAGAATTAAAGGAGGAAATAGAATGCAATGCATTCATTTTGGGAGACTTCAACACACCACTCACTCCAAAGGGCAGATCCACCAGAAAGAAAATAAGTAAGGACACAGAGGCACTGCACAACACACTAAAACAGATGGACCTAATAGACATCTACAGAATTCTACATCCAAAAGCAACAGAATACACAATCTTCTCAAGTGCACATGGAACATTCTCCAGAATAGACCACATACTAGGCCACAAAAAGAACCTCGGTAAATTACAAAAGATTGAAATCCTACCAACCAATATTTCAGACCACAAAGGCATAAATCTAGAAAGAAATTGTACAAAGAAAGCAAAAAGGCTCACAAACACATGGAGGCTTAACAACACGCTCCTAAATAATCAATGGATCAATGACCAAATCAAAATGGAGATCCAGCAATATATGGAAACAAATGACAACAACAACACAAAGCCCCAGCTACTGTGGGACACGGCAAAAACAGTCTTAAGAGGAAAGTATATAGCAATCGGGCATATTTAAAGAAGGAAGAACAATCCCAAATGAATGGTCTAATGTCACAATTATCAAAATTGGAAAAAGAAGAACAAATGAGGCCTAAGGTCAGCAGAAGGAGGGACATAATAAAGATCAAAGAAGAAATAAATAAAATTGAGAAGAATAAAACAATAGAAAAAATCAATGAAACCAAGAGCTGGTTCTTCGAGAAAATAAACAAAATAGGTAAGCCTCTAGTCAGACTTATTAAGAGGAAAAGAGAGTCAACACAAATCAACAGAATCAGAAACGAGACAGGAAAAATCACGACGGACCCCACAGAAATACAAAGAATTATTAGAGACTGCTATGAAAACCTATATGCTAACAAGCTGGAAAACCTAGAACAAATGGACAACTTCCTAGAAAAATACAACCTTCCAAGACTGACCCAGAAAGAAACAGAAAATCTAAACAGACCAATTACCAGCAATGAAATTGAAGTGGTAATCAAAAAACTACCAAAGAAAAAAATCCCCGGCCAGATGGATTCACTTCGGAATTTGATCAGACTTACAGAGACCACATAATACCCATTCTCCTTAAAGTTTTCCAAAAAATAGAAGAGGAGGGAATACTCCCAAACTCATTCTATGAAGCCAGCATCACCCTAATACCAAAACCAGGCAAAGACCTCACCAAGTAAGAAAACTACAGAACAATATCCCTGATGAATGTAGATGCAAAAATACTCAACAAAATATTAGCAAACAGAATTCAAAAATACATCAAAAGGATCATACACCACGACCAAGTGGGATTCATCCCAGGGATGCAAGGATGGTACAATATTTGAAAATCCATCAACATTATCCACCACATCAAGAAAAAGAAAGACAAAAACAACATGATCATCTCCGTAGATGCTGAAAAAGCATTCAATAAAATTCAACATCCATTCATGATGAAAACACTCAACAAAATGGGCATAGAGGGCAAGTACCTCAACATAATAAAGGCCATATATGATAAACCCACAGCCAACATTATACTGAACAGCGAGAAGCTGAAAGCCTTTCCTCTGGGATTGGAAACAAGACAGGGATGCCCACTCTCCCCACTGTTATTCAACATAGTACTGGAGGTTCTAGCCACGGCAATCAGACAAAACAAAGAAATACAAGGAATCCAGATAGGTAAAGAAGTTAAACTGTCACTATTTGCAGATGACATGATACTGTACATAAAAAACCCTAAGGACTCCACTCTGAAACTACTAGAGCTAATATCAGAATTCAGCAAAGTTGCAGGAAACAAAATTAACACACAGAAATCTGTGGCTTTCCTATACACTAACAATAAACTAATAGAAAGAGAAATCAGGAAGACAATTCCATTCACAATAGCGTCAAAAAGAATAAAATACCTAGGAATAAACCTAACCAAGGAAGTGAAAGACCTATACCCTGAAAACTATAAGACACTCCTAAGAGAAATTAAAGAGGTCACTAACAAATGGAAACTCATCCCATGCTCATGGCTAGGAATAATTAATATTGTCAAAATGGCCATCCTACCCAAAGCAATATACAGATTCGATGCAATCCCTATCAAACTACCAATAGCATTCTTCAATGAACTGGAACAAATAGTTCAAAAATTCATATGGAAACACCAAAGAACCCAAAAAGCTAAAACAATCCTGAGAAGGAAGAATAAAGTGGGGGGGATCTCACTCCCCATCTTCAAGCTCTACTACAAAGCCACAGTAATCAAGACAATTTGGTACTGGCACAAGAACAGAGCCACAGACCAGTGGAACAGAATAGAGACTCCAAACATTAACCCAAACATATGTGGTCAACTAATATTCGATAAAGGTGCCATGGACATACAATGGGAAAATGACAGTCTCTTCAACAGATGGTGCTGGCAAAACTGGACTGCTACATGTAAGAGAATGAAACTGGACCATTGTCTCACCCCATATACAAAAGTAAATTCAAAATGGATCAACGACTTGAATGTAAGTCATGAAACCATAAACATCTTAGAAAAAAACTTAGGCAAAAATCTCCTAAATATAAACATGAGTGACCTCTTCTTGAACATATCTCCCTGGGCAAGGGAAACAAATGCAAAAATGAACAAATGGGACTATATCAAGCTGAAAAGCTTCTTTACAGCAAAGGACACCATCAATAGAACAAAAAGGTATCCTACAGTATGGGAGAATATATTTGAAAATGACAGATCCGATAAAGGGTTGACATCCAAAATATATAAAGAGCTCACACACCTCAACAAACAAAAAGCAAATAATCCAATTAAAAAATGGGCAGAGGAGCTGAACAGACAGTTCTCCAAAGAAGAAATTCAGATGGCCAACAGACACATGAAAAGATGCTCCACATCGCTTGACATCAGAGAAATGCAAATTAAAACCACAATGAGATATCATCTCACACCAGTGAGGATGGCTACCATACAAAAGACAAACAACAACAAATGTTGGTGAGGTTGTTGAGAAAGGGGAACCCTCCTGCACTGCTGGTTGGAATGTAAATTAGTTCAACCATTGTGGAAAGCAGTATGGAGGTTCCTCAAAATGCTCAAAATAGAAATACCATTTGACCCAGGAATTCCACTTCTAGGAATTTACCCTAAGAATGCAGCACTCCAGTTTGAAAAAGACAGATGCACCCCTATGTTTATCACAGCACTATTTACAATAGCCAAGATATGAAAGCCACCTAAATGTCCATCAGTAGATGAATGGATAAAGAAGATATGGTACATATACCCAATGGAATACTACTCAGCCATAAGAAAAAAACAAATCCTACCATTTGCAACAACATGGATGGAGCTAGAGGGTATTATGCTCCGTGAAATAAGCCAGGCAGAGAAAGACAAGTACCAAATAATTTCACTCATATGTGGAGCATAGGAACAAAAGAAAACTGAAGGAACAAAACAGTAGCAGAAACACAGAACCCAGGAATGGACTAACAGTTACCAAAGGGAAAGGGACTGGGGAGGATGGGTGGGAAGGGAGGGATAACGCTGGGAAAAAAAGAAAGGGGGCATTATGATTAGCATGTATAGTGTGTGTGGGGGGGGCACGGGGAGGGCTGAACAACACGGAAAAGACAAGTAGTGATTTTGCAGCATCTTACTATGTTGATGGACAGTGACTGTGAACGGGGATGTGGGGGCGGGGGAAGCCTAGTAAACATAATATCCTTCATGTAATTGTAGATTAATGATACCAAAATAAAATTAAAATATAAAATAAAATAAAAGCTGAGTGAAGTAGAGACTACTGCTTCTATGTTTGTTTGTCTTCATTTGTTTTGTATCCTATATGGTATTTACTAAGTACCATGACCCATCCATGAATGTTGCAAACTTTAAGCACTGAATCCTCCTAACAGCTCCAATAGAAAGGTTAGTTTTCTGGATGCAAACCTTATCCCTCCTCATATATAAAAATGATTTTTATAGGTATAAAAATAATTTGTGAACTGAGTGATACATCTTGTGATCACAGGGATACAATATCCCAAAGAATTTCAGAGACAGTGGCCCTGGCACCCTCTCACCATGGAACCATGGATGAAGCAACTGTTCATCTCCAGACCTTTTGATTTATAAGAAAAACATTGTATTTTAAACTACTATAAGTCTAGATTTTTGTTTTTGGCACCTACAGGAAATCCTAACTACTAAGGTAGGATATATTTTGGCATTTTAAAAAACGTGATGGGATATATTTCAGACCAGCAGAAAGGGTATGATGATGGTCCAGGACGGACAGTTGGAGATTATCAGACTCCAGGACAAGAGTATGCAGCAGCAACTTTAATGGGTGATGTGCACAGACAGATTATGGACATTTTGAGAGAACCATTCACTCAGTAGTCTTCTTATAAAATGGGAAAGAAGGTCTATTAGGGAAGCTGGGTTGACAGTGAGATTGAGTGCCCCTTTATTTTGTTTCTACAAATTATTTTCCCCTCCCTGTCTGCCCTTTTATTTTGTGTCTTTAAAGAAGTCTTTTTTATTCCCTTCCTTGAATTATTTGTCTTCATTTTTCTATATTCTCTTTACAATCTATGGGCTATCTCTGGAAATTTCATCTGTACCCATAAATGGTGATTACTAGATTATCTTCTTTAGTCACGAACTTGTTTCTAGACTCCAAAGTCACAGAGTTTAAAGCTTCTTCAACAGCTCTTCCTGGGTGGGGTAGAGAATGTCCAGTTCACTCTATCTAGAGCTTGACTCTGCTTCCTTTCCCTCTATCCCTCTATTTTTTCCTTTCTACCTTTCTTCATTTTCTCCAAATTCCTTTCACCAAACACTTCTAAGGGGTAGAAATTATATTTATCACAAGAAACACAAAATTAAGATGACTCTTTTTGACAGCACCCCCATTAACTCAAGGGAATCCCCACAGCTTTACTAGATAACCACCCATTTTTCACACTTTCTATGATATCCACATTTCCCAACAATTCTGCCTCCTAAATATCTGCCAAGTCTGTCCCATTCTTTCAAACCCATTTAAAGGCATTATGCATGCCCAGTCCTCTGCAGGAGCCTCCTAAGGAATCTCCATGCTCCGGGGCCATCACACCTTCCTTTCATCTCCACACCACTTCAGGGATTTTCATTCAGATATGCAATTATGTTCATGTAATTCACTGGTTTAAAAATCTACAGAGATTCTGCACAATGGGTTGAGATATATAAGTGGCATGGCTTTTAAAATTTCTTTTTGCCAATTATAATACCACTATTCTTTTCCTTCTGAAGGCTACATGAGAATACAAATTATTATTCTGATTTTTCTTAGGGAGCATAGATACAGCATGTGTAAAAGGACTGAGAGATGTCTTGGCACAGCTTTACTGAACCCAGAGAGATAATTTGATGTTCTAATTCTATTTCTATTTTCGATTTCATTTGCATGACATTCAAATTGTTAGCAGTCAGATAAGATCATTAGAGGTATTTAGAATTCAAAAGAATGCTGCTAAAATATTTTTTAAATATTGAAGAAATATTGTTTCCTCATAAGGCAAAATCCAAATAAGCTGTAAAAGTTATCTCCGAGAGTGTATGTGCAGATTTATATCTACTCTAATCAGATGAACAGGTGACATGTGGAAGTCACTTGATATGGAAAATTAATGTTTATAAATCAATCTCAATGTAGTCATGGAAGCTTTAGCAGTGGAGATGCCTTGTGTCATCAAGACAATGATTCCTTAGTATATTCATTGTGTAGGATGTGAGTCATCCAAAGGAAATGTAGCCTCCAGGGTCTGTCTCATGATGAACTCTGTCCACCAGGTAGTAACCATGGTAGGTCCTAAATAGGTGGCCTAGTGACTCCAACCATTTGATGTAGAAAGTCTGCTTGCTTTCAGGGACACATGATTCTCCAAATTTGTTTAAAAAGGGAGATAAACATAGAGGTAAATAAATAGATCATCTATATCACATTAATAATTTTTAAGCTGGGAAAAATCTGTTTGAAGTGTTTATGTTTGAAAGATTTTGGCTTATCAGAGAACCTGATAGATCAGACCTAAGATCTCAATCAAAAAACATGAAATTGATTTCAGATTTCAGATTTTAATTAATTATAAAGATATGTTTTCAGTTAGTATGTAGTGTTTGAATGTTTTACCAAACTATTTTTACTGTATTTATAATTTTAATTTACTAGATTTACATGTTGTTTGTTTTGTGATAAACTCACAAATGTATTCAATCAGAAAGCAATTAATCATTTAAAATAAAATCTAGCCTAGTAAAGAAATATACTTTAAAATGTTTAAAGAAAAATCATGAAGTAAATATAAAAGTGGAACTAATTTCCTTATAAGAAATACATATTTGTAAACATTAATTAAAGATCCCTATAAAGTGATTAATTTTATTTTACATAAACTTACTTGACTTTTACCTTGAAATTAAAAGTTAAGGGAAAAATCAGGTTTTAAAAACTGTAATCTTCATTATCTATGATGCCCTTAAACTCAAACAATTCTTTTTAGCCTACAATTGCTGCTGTTACGTATAAAATGTCTCACACTGATATCTAAATGGATAAAAATTCCAAGTTGTTTCTGAGAAAATGTGTCTGACAAATTTGTATTATTGATTTTACAGATATTTGAAAATTTCATCATATTTTCACATAGTAAGAAAATATTTCCTGTTTGCTAATCGGTGGGGAAAGTTTCTTTTCTCAGTTCTCTCTCACACTTAAATACCAAAGCTTTAGTTTGTTCTGAGAACAGAGTCAAAAGAAAAAAAGAAAATGATCTGATGTGTCCATTCCCACAATGTGATTCAGACTGTGAGACATAGCTTTCTGCTCCTGGGATTTGCTTCTGGGATTCTTTCTTTGTTTCTTTACTGAGTGAACTTCAATAACTTGCTTCTGTGTGTGTGTAATGTCTTCAATCTGGTTATATTACAATCCTGCTCCTCTGGGTGTCATTAGATCTTAAGATAATTTTGTAGGGGGAAAAATGTTGCTACCTCAGATTTCCAACATTCTAAGACACTTCATATTAAACATTTTCTATCCTTATTTCCAGCACATGGGGGGTCTCTTAAGGTGCCTACTGATACCCCATCATCTAAAGAGTTTATAAATTTGTCTCCAAAGAGTAATTTTTATTTAGCATATAGAAAAAAATTGAACATCTATCATAAAAAAAATTTATTAGAAAAAGAATTTGAAATGTCTAAGAATCCTTAATCTTAAAAGTAGGATCATCCTTACATAAAATGATACAGAAGCACAGGCTTGTCTGTGGTTTACTGGGCATCCCCTTCCCTTGCCCAACATTTTGTTTCTTCTAGTTGCTTCTCACTTCCCACCCGACCTTCCCTTCCCTGAATTGTAAATGTCATTTGCAAAAGTGGTTCTCTCTCTATGAAATAATAACCCTTCTATCATGAGAGCTTCCCTCCACAAAGCAGAGCTTGAGTCCATAATGTAGATGGAGGTAAATTACTGGGATCATGACTGCAGGAAGGAGTGGCACCAGAGCCAAGAGGTGGAGGCATGGAAGCTGGAAAGGTGGAAAAGCCAATGAGGGCTGAGCTTTGTCCAGAACTCTGTTATAGGCAATGGGCCTTATTTCTTCTGATGACATCCAAGCGGTGTACAAAATGACTTTCACAATGTTTCTCCTGAAATACAGGGTAGCTGGAGCATTTATTCTTATGGTTAAAGGAGTACCTTGGGTGTCTTCACTCTCTGACATCCCGGGGTCCCACTTGCATGTATTGGAAAAGGCCTTGGAAAAGACTCCAGAGTAGAAGGTCATAAGACTCATAAACTAGGCATGAGATGAGGTGCCATCACCAGGTTGACCTTGCCCAAAACTGACCCTTAGAGCAGTGGCTGAGACCAAAGGCATTCTGAGAAGATGGGACACACAACATAAGTCATCTGCATCCCCCACTTCCACCAAAGAACAATGATATTATTATGTATTCATTTGTAGCAAAATGTTTATACAGTGTACACTTATACCCTCTTTTGTACACCAATATCAACTACATTTTCTTCACTTTAAACTACCTTATAACTTTGTCCATTCTTTCCCATTTATCCAGTATATCAGACTTAACCACTCTAGAAAAGAAGGTCTGTAGATACAAACTATGTACTAGAACAAACACATGGCAAACTGGGTTTTCTCATTGTTGGTTAATTGTTGTTACTTTTCTTTTCCCTAGAGTAAGAGAAGGAAGTGGAATGACGTGGACCAAAGAGAAGCAAATGAAGACAATTGATCCTTGAGAGAGGAAATAAAGAGTCTTCCATAAGGGTGCAAACAAGCACAGCCTGTCATTCAGAACATCTGATTTTGTGAGATACTGGTTACTATCTCAGAAGGCCTGCTGAGATCCTAGCACCCTTATCTCCAGGACATTTCTTCATGGATTAACTTATTTTCTAATAGATCTATATACACTCAGTGTTCCAGGAAAAAAATGGGGGGAGTTTTGACCCCTTAGAGAGTTATGATGCCAGTGTGGAAAAGCTATGTTCAATAATCTAGCTGGAACCAGAAGGTAACAGTAATTGACTCTTGAATTTATATTTATTACAGTTTGTCAATTTATCAAGAGTGCTTAGACCTGAGTTTCTCCAAAAACAGATCCTGCAGCATATGTTTATATTCTACTATATTTTAGGGAGTGCAATCCTACAGTTAAAAAGACAGGGAAACTGTATGGCCCCGGAAGATGACTGGTTAGCCAGAGACGGGTAAGATTCCTCAAGGGAGGAACAACCTAAGACAGGCACAGTCGCAGGGGGACTATAAGGTGAGAAATTGGGGATCAACAGAGGTGAGGCTCAGAACCTCACCCCCCCCCTGTTTTCAGAGAAATCTTCTGCATCCGTGGATGTTTTGCTGCCCTTGTCTAGCTTGGATTAATACTTAGTCCATAGGCACACACCTGATCATCTACATTTGCCCTCTTACAGCACTAAACTATGTTTTCTACCTTTATCTTGCATCTACCTACCACTTCAGCATTTTATTAAAAATAAAAATAATAATAATAATAAAGGGAGAAATGTGGGATCAACATATAAATCAAGTATAAAAATCAAACGAATATTCATATTTGACCTGGTTGTTTATAGTTCATAATGCGTGATCAAAACCAAAAGTTTCTGTGATGAATGCCCTTGTACTGTTCACCATGTAAGAATTTATTCACTATGTAAGAATTCGTTCACCATGTAAGAACTTGTTCGTTATGCTTCAGAAGATTGGAGACTGACGAGAATTAGGCTTGAGATGGATTAATGATTGTACATTGAGTATTGACCCCCCTATACTGAATTTTATTGTTGTTAACAACCATTTGATCAATAAATATGAGAGATGCCCTCTCAAAAAAAAAAAAGACAGGGAAAGAGGAAGTGAAACAATGAAAGGTAAAAAGACAATGCAAATAGCCATAGCTTGGTATTAAGACCATTGACTGTTTAATCCGGCAAGACCCTCTTTTAAGAAGCCATGTAAATGGTTGTCAGTATGGGCTGTTGGGAGGTGGAAGGAAGGAAATGTATTCACCAATTCTTATCTCTTATTTATCAAGGTTTTGTCTCATAGGGATTAATTCACTTATAATTTGTCATTGCACAGAAATCAGTCAATCCTGCAGCTTCTCCTGGCTCCAGGTCAACAGCAAAGCTCCAGTTCAGGAGGTAAAGTGTGTGTGGCATGAGCATGAGGTGGCGTACTCTTTCCATTAAGATGCTTGAATTTTCCACAGTCAACAGAGTGGGCACTGGGCAACCATGAGAAACTAAAAGCAAATGCAAACAAAGCTGTGCTTCCTCCAGGAGTTGCTCTCTCGCTCCAAGCTCCCTGATCTCTCCCCTTCCTCTCCATACCAATCTCAGCTATTTAAAGGATGACGAGAATTAGGCTTTAGGTGCCCTGACAAGAAGGGGTTCTGAAGGTCATACACACCTATCTGTTCCGCCTATCTGATTCAGGTCTCCACTGATCACCTCCCCAATTAAAAATTGCAACTTCAATTTTACTCTTCACTTACTAAGCTTCTTTATTTTTTTCTTCTAAGATATTATATATTGACCTAATTCTTAAAGTTCATGTCTATCCTTCTAGATTATTAGCTTTCTTAGAGGAAATTCTTTTCCATCTCTGCAGTATCCTCATGAACTAGAAAAAAAGTTTGATGCATTGTAGGCATTCAACATACATTTTTTAAAAATTACAACTGTTTGAATGACTATGGAACTATATAAACATATGTTCACAGCTAATTACTTAGTTTCTTGTCTAAAAAGACTGGGTAATATATTTAGATATATTTTTATCACTTTATCAGAGCTGAATTATTATTCATATTAAGCATCTTTGCTTTAAAAAGTACAGCTTTTGCATTCCATTTTACATATGCATTTTCCATGGTTCCTTAGATGTAACTGTGCTGAAATGAGCACCATTCACCAGTATATTTTTTAACACTGGGTAGGTGAAATGCTTTACTTCCTGAAGCCTTGGTGTTTGTCAAACCCATCTTCATTTTGTGTTGTTCAGAGGATGACATGCCACATAGTCATAGAATTGTTGAGTTATAGTCATTTCATTTTTCATACATTGTAAAGATTTCTCTGCTGTCACCTGTCATCCAAAGTAGCTGAGAAATCGAAAATCTTTGTCTTATTTTCCTTTAAAGTGACCTCCTGATTTTTTTCCCCCCTGGATACTTGGAGGTTTCTTCTTTCAACTTGAAGATCAATGCATTTACCAGAAAATGTCTCCGTCTTTTTGATCTTTCTTAATGTTTTTTGAGTCACTGAAATACAGTGAGTTTTGAACTGCTTGCTCAGTTTTTCTTTCATTACAGGAAATGTTCTTATATTTATTCTGAATATTTTCTGTATGATTTTTTCTGGTCTATAAATCAATTTTTAAATATACCAATTATGTGCATTTTGTATCTGCCCATATCTAGAAAACTAATTTTCTTGAAACTCAATTTTACCTATTTTCTTTCTATCACTACTGTGTGATCTTCTCACATATGACCCCAGTGTTGCCCCTATTGATGTTTTATCTAAATAATCCATTTTGCAGGATTTTATTTTTCCCTGTAAATAATATTAAATCTGTCAATCTTACCGTGGTCTCCCTTCTTCCTTCTCTTTATTGTATCAATATGCCTTGAACTTACCCTAAATGTCATTTTATTTCATGCTGTTCATGTGTTGTTTAATATATTTACTGCCTCAAAATTTTTGTCCCATAAAATGGCTTCTCTTTCACAGAGTAATTTTTTTCAAAGTACCTTACTCTGTTTCCATTAATAAAACATTTCCTGCCTGTTTGTTTCCATTATCAGTATTACACTATTATTTATATTCAAGTCAGCTACTTCTGTCTATACCTGCCACTTCTTCCTTCTTTCAGTCACTACTGGAAAATTCTCAACTCAATTTTTGAAATTATTAGAAGATAAATATTTTATGTGCAGGTTTTCAGTGGACTAGCAGTCACCAAGATAGGCCGAAGTCGCTTGGGGGAAATTCTGAGAACCAAAACCAATAAACATCACCTCTCTTCCCTTCCTAGGTTTTGAGGAAATTGTAAAAAATAATGCAAAGAATGGAAGATGAAGAACAATTGATATCTTTAATTGCTAATATGCATTAATTTGAAGTACTTGGCTTAGGAAGGGAAAGGAATGGACATGCCATTGGAACCCCACAGTGAGGCAGAATCCCATGCCCATTCCTAGAAATGCCGGCTGTTCCCTCTCATGAGGATGCCTGTTGACGTAATAGCTGAGCGGCTTGTCCATCCAAGTGTGGAGTCTTCTCCTAAGAGAAAGAAGGGCAAGACAGCCAAGCTGGCCCAGTTCTTTATCCTTTTCAGTATCCAAATATAAAAAAATTGTATCTAAAATGGATTAGAGTGAATAAAAGACCTGGAAGAGGATCCATATTTACATTAATATTTTTCATATGGGAAGAAAAACGTGGGTTTGGAAAGAACTGCCCCCCGCAACAGGAGGACAGGTGGAGTCCAGGAGCTTTTCACGCCATTCCCTCTCAGGTCACTGCACCCTATGCTCCATGAACCTGCAGTATTTGTGGAGAGTAGTAAGTTGTGTGTCTAAGTATCTTTCATACCTCATTTTGTTTGAATGATCAGATGGATACTCACACAGCTGATAACAGCTAACACTTATTGGTATATTGCAAAATAATTGCAAAAAAGAAAGCAGAAAAGAAGGAAAGCATCAATGCTTTTTCAGTGAGCTTGGTCTCCTAGAGGAATGTTTGTTTCTGTCCTACAGATCAAAAGTGTTCCCAGTCCTCACTTTGCTGTGCAGCAAAACACCTGTGCAATTGTAAAGAAACTTCCACGCATGTCCAGAAACACACCAGACCCTCCTGTGAAGGTCTCCTATATCTCACAAGTCCCATATATCTATATATCTGTAAGCAGCCACTCCCACTTTCATTCAAGGTATAGTCTACCTCATAGGTAGCCTCTGAATGTATGTTATGAAATCAAACACTGAATTTCATAATAGGGGAGAAGTCATGTCCATCTTTAACAAATCCCTATCACTAACTCACATTTATTAACTTACATGACAGTTTTTGGATATCACAGAACTGATTCTTAGATGCTTTGTGAACTATAATTCCTTAAAGACATGAGATTCAAAAACCCTCATATATAATTAACATATAGTTAAGTTATTAGAAACATTTTGGTGATTGAATTCTTTATGCAATATTTACTCCCTGCAAGATAATTGACAAGTCCCACAACATGATATTAAAAAATAGCAAAAAGTGTTGCATGGTCATGCTTATTTTTAACTGATATGTTATGAGAGCATGAAAATATACTTAGTTTCTAAAATAGGCTCATTTGTGTTAAGATTATCTATTGTGGACTGATGGAAATAAAAAAGGATCAAGTTTCTTCCCAATTACATTCCTCTCAACCAAAACGACTAACTTCTCTCATTTTTCAGGATACCATATTAGAAAAAAGTCATGCACAGCACCCTAATGTATGCAAGCATGGTTGTGAAAAACAACATGCAAGTAAATGATGTAATCAGAGAACATAGTAGTGTAACATGAGATCTTCTCAGGCTCTGCAATGAGTAAGGAAGTACAGAGTAGATTTGTCCACACTGTAAGTGTCGCCCTCCTTCTAGTCAAAGCCGTCCCTCCACACATGCTGTGGAGCCCAGTCCCCTTCATTTTTCTCAGGGGCTTTATCTATACCAGTACCCACTGTAAGGATCACACTCTTCTACATGCAAACACAGCACAGTTCTTCACTCCACCCCAGGCCCTGCCCACTCAGGGTCTCTGCTACTTCTCTGCCACACTCCTGAAAGCAGGGATGTTCTCCTGGCACCTTGCCCACTCTTATATTTCTCCTTGACTCAGCAATTACCATTTATTTAGTTAGCTGTTCCCAGTGTCCAAGAGATTTGCTCTCTCTAAGATTATATCTTTTATCCCATTTCCAAATGAAATGAAAACTTGAGTCAAATTCTACCTGGAATCTCAGAGATGTTCAATATATTTTATTTTTCCTTTCTTATTGAGACATTGGTTTTTTATTTTCTTTAATATCAACACATTGACCTGTCTCAATTTCCTTGATTTCATGGAAACCTAATCTTAAGCAAATTCTCTCTCTAGGTTTTATCTCTGGGTAACCCATTCCCATGCTTTGAAATGCCATATTTTGCTGCCTGCTTTACATAAACAGACATATGTGTATCTGTACACACTGAACACACACGCATACACACACACACACACACACATGCTTCCACAAACTCAAGACTGACATTTGCTTTACTTACAGATCTCATTTTACACAGAAACTCAACTATCCATTTCTGGTTTCTATAACTTTTTTCCAAATCCAGAAGTTTCTCCATATTAATAAATGGGATCGTAATCTGCCCTATTGCTCAATGCAGTCTTCACGCCCTCCCATTTGCTGTTCCTCCTGCCGGATCTCACACTGTACCTCATTGATTCTGCACCCAGTTGATTTCTGGAGTCCCATCACTGCCTGTCTCTCTCACTATCACCTTAGCCAGGACCAAGGTGATATCCTGCAAAGGCATTTTAACTCGCTTCAGTGCTTGCTATCCCTTTTCTGAACCCATTCTCTGTATATCCGGGTTTTCTTTATAAATCAGATCTTCCTTTTTTCTCTCCTGGAAGCCTATTCATGGTTTCCTATTTTATCCTCTCTGTTTTCTGAATATTTATTGAGGCCTCTTTTCTCTCTGTTAGCTGGTCCTCATTCCCTCCAACCTCGCCTTTCCCATGTTCCCTTTCTCCCTCAGTGTCTCTGCCAATTTCCTGAGTGGGAACACCTTACTCATTGCCTACCCCATTTCACTCCTTAGATACAACTGAAAAATATGTCTCAAACACCTCACTTCCCAGACTAAATTAGTGCACCTATTCCACCAGATCTCTTAAGAAAAAAATGCCTATTTGTCACATCTGTTGGCTGAAGTGCCTTCCATACTAGATGAATCTATGTATGAAGAGACTGGTATAAATATAATGTCTATGTGCCTGGCATCTAACACAATGCATAGCACTTATTACTTGCTTCATACAAAATTTTAAATGGGTGAAAAAAGATTTGCTATGAAGAAAAAAAATAGCAAATAATTTTCTGGTGCTTGCTATGTTACCAGAAATTGTTTCAAGCACTCAACATTTATAAATTAATTTAATCCTTACAACAACCCTGGGCAGTGGGCACTACTGTCATCTCCATTTTCCAGTTGAGGACATTTGAGCTCACACACGGGTGTGCAGTTGATCACAAGGCTTTCAACTGGCAGATCTTAGACTTTGGTGCTGAATCTAAGATTGTTGAGCTACTTGAGAAAAATGTCCTTCAAGCATCAGAAAAATATTTCCACATGAAACTTAGTTGCCACGTCTAAAGTCATTTAAAGCATATCTGTAAACAGTTTTCTAATTTGTATTTACCTATTAAGAATTCATTGTTAAAGATAAGCATCAGGTAACACTTTCTGAGGATTGTTTCATTAAGATTTCACTTAATTTTTCCTACAATGGAAAGAAGCATAGCATTCATTTGGCAAAAGAGCTCAAAAAAAATTTTCTGAGAGGGAATCTGGATTTTCTCAACAAAAGTGTCAGATTCTCTGAGGAAACTTTGGTAAGACATGAGGTCAGACTTGTGGAACAAGGAATGAGAAGAGACTTATTTCCTTTTTTTTTTTTTGTATCAAAAGAAATACTATTTCTTTCTTCCCTACAGGATTCTCCCTTACTATGTCAGGAACTAAATTTATTTCAGCTTTACTTTGCAGTTTAGTAAAATCAGTTTGACTCTGATGCTGCAAGAAATAAAAGAGATAAAAAGAGTCAACTAGGATTATACAGATTATTAACTGATATACAAAGAGATACCATTAGAATTGCAAACAGTAAGAAATTTATGCATGCATGCAGGTATATTTTTCTCAGACTACAATAAACATGCTCACATTCGTTAGCCAACTATATTCTAGAACTTTACAGTGGTATGCATCTATGTCATAACTTATTTCTTTTGCTGCTCCTTCAATAAAATTGTATCATGTCCTCATTTCTTAAAGTATTTAGTCATTTATGTGCATGCACTTCATGTTAATGTATGGATACATACACACACAAACACACATTGCTATTGAAGTCCACAAAAACAGTAGCATATATTCTTTAGTAACTGGCTTTTTTTTCCCCATTCAGCATTAGGCCCATTCACCCACACCACTAGCTGTAGTTATAGATTAATTATTTCTATAAGGTATATGCAATGTGCAATTATGTATTCATTCTTTCTATCAATGAAGATTCTAGCAGCTCCTCTACTGTGGCTTTGTAATATTTGTGCAGTGCCATCTTAAGAGCTTTGTAGTTTCTCTCCTGTGGTGCAGGAACTAGAGATTCCCTTGGGGAGACCCAAGTGAGGATTTATTGAATTATAGCATATGTGAACTTGGGTCTTCACACCATAATGCTAAACCGTTTCACAACATGGGTTGCATTAGGCTGAACTCCTACCCATAATGTACAGACCATCATACTGACTGAATGGCTTTCCAACACTCTGGACACACTGTCACATTTCTTAGTGTTTACCAGCTGAAATAGTGGGGTCTTCATTGAAATTACCCTGTAGAGGAATATCAGCATCTTTCTTACTGTTTTTGCTAAATGCATTTTCTCTCTTATGAAATGCCTATTCACGTCATTTGCCCATTTTTTCTACTGGATAATTTTCCTTTTGTTCTTGATTGATAACACAGCATTATGTTACTGATACAATTGTTTGTCTCTTTTCTTTATTTCAAGCATCTTGTTTGAGATTTTAGAGTACTTTTTGCCATACTTGCAATGTTTATTGCAATATCATCCAAAGAATTTAATCAAGATATTGATTAAAGAAATAGGGAAAGGTTGGTAAAAGAGTACAAACTTTAAGTTATAATAAGATATGTGGGGAAGTGATGTAACTATAATGTCCTGCTCCCAACAAGAAACTATTCAGCTTGTAATTTAAGTAGTGCTGAACCTGAGAAACCCTGGTCTAGACTTACGTTTTCAAGTTATCCTTGGTTCTTTCAACTTTTGCCTATATAGCCTTATTTCACATCTTTGATCACACTAGTTATTCACTTCTTAGTACCTCTGAATTTTTAATGTCCTTTAAACTGTAGGTATATTTTAAACTTCTGATACATTGATGACTCAGAAGCTACTAGCTGATGCTTGGGAGAAATAATAAGAAAAACAAAAAATCACAACAAATAAACACACACTATTGTCCTTTGCATTTCAACAGTGGTGTCCTAGAAACCATTACATTGAAAAGATTCTTTTTTTTTAAACCTTATGCTTTGCCACATAAAAATATTTTTTAATTGGTGCTTGGGTTTCCCCACATCTGACATCAGCTCCATGATAAGCCCAGCAACTCCATTTAACATCAGCAAGAGCTATTTGACTTTTGTCTCATTTTTCTCATACCTATTCAGGTTTTCAAAACTATTGATTCTTCTCCAAAATACTCTTCATTATATAGAATAGCACTGACATTTGTGGTAATAACAGTAGACATAGCAATCAAATTAAGACACATAATTTGGGCATCTACTGTGTGTCAGAAACTATGCTAAGTGCAATAATATTAATTCGAGAAAACAAGGTGAAGATATCGGTACTGCTATCCTCACATAGCAAATGGCTAATTGTTTACCTACAAGTTTAAACAACATGAGCCAGAATTTGGCATCACTTCTGTTTGCCTACCATTCTGCCCTATTTCTCCGTGACCTGTCATCATTTCTATGGCTTCCTTCTGACTCCACTGCAAACCACTCACCGCTGTCTGTCGGTCTCACACCTCCCTAATCTCTTGCACATCACAGGCTGCTTCAACACTCACCTCACTCTAATGATCATATACACTGACTGGCTTCTCTTTGTTATTTAAAGCCCATCACATTTTGACAATTGATGAGTTGATTGGAAGAGGCAATGTCACCAGCCTGAGACCTGAACAACACAGGAGTGAGTCATGGACATTAAAAAGAAATAGTATTACTTAATTGAACAAATTCAGACTTTACCCCATAAAATGGAAATCAAATCATTCCTTAAGTGAATTTCAGTCAGGGTCCAACCAGAAAATAATCCCACTTGAGTAACGTCTGCAGCATCTGTGATTCATGCAAGTGGTTGGTTACAAAGCTGATAAAAACAGTTGGAAAAATGAGAGAATAAAATGAAGCTATGGAGACTCCAGAAAACACACAGCAGAAGAGAAGAGCATGTTTGGAGGGGTGGAGCAGTGGAGGGAGGGAGTTTGGTTGCAGCTGTAGTCACCTGGGAGAGTCTAGAAGTGAAGTCACAGACATGAAAAAGAGGTGATATATTCCCTAGTGAAAGAGCTTAAGTGGGGTAGTCAAGAAAGATTCCCATTCTTTTTCCCAACCCTTTAGCTTCCTACCAGTACCTCCCAGTCAGAACCCTACTGGCAACACTGAGCACAAAAGGGGAGGCAAAGAGATGTGTGGTTAGGCGACAGAATCATATGTCAGATCAAGTTCTGCCCTGGAGCAGGGGGCCCTCACTGCAGCATGTGGCTCTCCTTTATCACTGCTCTTGTGAATGATTCCGATTCCTGTACAGTGACGGTTATTGCATTTCCTCTCAGCTTTTTCTTTTATTTCACTTCATTCTTTTTTCATATAATAATCTCTTAAGTAGCTCTAATTAATGTTAAATTATAATTTTTAAAAACTTATAATCATGAGTCTCAGGCAAATACATATGTATGTAGATATATATATGATATATTTTTAATTTCATTCATGTATCATATAATATATACACATAAATAAAACATTATGTGTGTAAATAAGATAAAAATCTTCACAACTAACAATTTTATTCTGAGAGTTTTATCTAACACCCAGGGATGGTAAAGTGCCATTTCCCTTTCCAGACACAGCAGTAAGATGAGTATTTTGAAAGTTCATTGAAGGGGTAATGATCTATAAGGGGTAAAGGAAGAAAGCAAGTTTTTGCACAGGAAGGCTATTTCCTTTTCAATGCAAAAATCTGGCCTGATAATACCGAAAGCCAAAAGGAGGAACTGAAGATAGCAGCAGATTAGGCCCAGGAGTCAACCTCAGTCCTGAGACAAGGGATGATCTTTCTGAATTCCATATAAAGACATATGGAACCATTTCTTATTACACCACTGTTTTGGCTTTCCATCCACCTACACCCACCAAGTCTACATGAAGTTACTACATTGGTAACAGCTTGTTTTTTAAGTGACATGGTCTTAAGTTTATCAAAAAGAATGGTGGGCATTTGGTAAGTCACCATGAAAAGGGACATGGGTCACCTCAAGCGATTCACTGTTCCAAAAGAAATGATTGGCCTCCCACTCTGTATCAGTCACTATCATCAGCAGTGGGAGGATAAGGAAAAGAAGTAGATTCAAAATGGCCATGAATATGAAGATTCAAACACTTTGGTGACTGCTGTGATTTTAGACATAAGAATTTTGAGACCTCACCCAGTCTTGGGAGTTAAGGGCAGCTCACCAGAGGCAATGACACCAGCAGCCTGAGACCTGAACAGCAAATAGTAGTGAGTCATAGACATTAAAATAAATGAAGGCCCTCTAAGAATTACTTAGAAATATTACTAGTCAACTTTGATTTTGCCAGAGCCTTCTATCTATATAATGTAGGATTATTAGTTAAACTTTATCTCAGTTTCCTCAATTAAGAACTTCTAAAAAATATTTTCCTAACAAGACTTTTCCTTCCTGAAAATTAATGAGATATGTAAAACAATTTTAATGTCATAGCACATTGGTAATTGTTCAATATTTTAATGTCATCGCTATATTGAAGAAAACATGTTCTGTTTAATTTTTAAGCTGGGAAAAATAGGAAGATGAGTTGGAAGTTCTTTTTAGCAGACCAACTGTGAGACAATCATCCCTTAAATCAGGGAAATGTCAGTGGACCGGGAGAGACAGAAGGCAAAGATATTGATTGGCTGACTTGCAGGTCTGTGAAAAAAGGTGGTGCCATTCACCCCTGAGTGAAAACTTCAGGAGCGTGTTGTAAGTAGAAAACAAAATGAGTTCAGTTTTGAACACATTACCTTTAAGAACACATCTGTCTATCCAGCTAATTTATCTACCACCTATCATTGTCATCTATCATCTATCTGCCTATCATCTCTCTTTCTCTCCCTATCTATCATCATCTATCATCTATCATCATCTGTCATCTATCTATCTATTTATCTATCTATCTATCTATCTATCTATCTATCTATCTATCTATCTATCATCAATCTATCATCATCATCTATAATTCGGTAGCTTTCTTAGCTGGTTATGTAGATCTGGAACTGATCACAATAAAGGTGGTGATTAGGGCCAGGGTGGTAGATTATCTAATTTGAGCTGAAAGACCCACAAAAAGAATGAGAAATCTAAATGCTCCATGTTTACTACAGAGTTTACTGACTTCAGTGAGAATTTCAGTGAGAAGAAGCAAATGGCAAATAAGTATATGAATTAATATGGCATTTTAGGAAAGGAAGCTATTTTCCTATGCAATTCCATATGTATTTAGCATTAGAAAACTTTCAGTAATATTAGTTCTTTCACACTGATCATATGTATATGACATGAAAAATTAATCAATATAATTCTTGAACTCAAAACCAATATTATTAAATGATTCTATTTCATATGTATTTCTATATACCATATATAATTATTACTGTTCTTATAGCTAACTGAACACTTACTGTAAGCAACACAATCTTCTAGGCACTTTGCATATATTGATACATTTCATTAATAACAGTGAGATATGCATTGTTATTAACCCCATTTCACAGATGAGTAAACTGTGGCACAGAGAGCTTTTGTAATTCACCCCAACAGGTAGCACATGTCAAATCTCATATTTGAACCAGGAATCTGGCTGCACAACCCATACCCTTTATCATTACATTAGTATGACATTAGTGACTGCATAGACATGGAAATAAGTGAATAAGTCTAGTCTTAAAAATTGTTTATAGACTATTTTTTCTTTAAATTTCCTAAATCATAGTATATTGGCTGACAGACCACACACTAGGCTATGTGTGTTGTTCTAACCGTGCTGACAAGCACAGAGTTTATAAGTAAACTGACTTCAGGTTTAATGGTTTGAAATTGACAATTATAGTCTCCTAAATGTCTGTCTTTCATCAGGATTTAGGCATCTTATATCCTCTCTGTTTGGAGCTGAAATAACTGAGATCTCTCCTCTGTACCAATACAGTGTGTTTTTACAGCTTTTAATTTACCTCTTTGTATTCGTAACTATGGGCTGTACAGGTGCTCCTGAGAAAGGTACACTGTATTCTACCAGAGTAAGCCTGAGGATAAGTCTGATAAAGAACAAAATTGGAAAGTCCTTGGAATGGATTTATCTCTATATTTTATATCTGATGGATATACTCCTATTGTGGGTCTTCATTCTGGTACTCTGTCAAATTTCTAAAAGTATTTGTGTTACTGACATATCAGATTTCTCTTATTCACCTTGTCTGCTAAATGTGTCTTTTCCACTCTATGGTGAGCTTGAAAAAAATGATGTTTTTCCATGTAGCCATTCTGAATCATAAAAATAATGAATGCATTTAAAATAAGAGCAGAATATATTCCACTTTAATGTCCTCTTCCCCTTTAGTCTAATGCCCATACAAGATAGAAAAGTGTTTGTTTGGGGCATTGTATTCTCTTTCTGAATTGCACTTTCAATTTTCCATTGATACTTACTGACCTAATGTATCACTATTAGCTTTAGTCACATCAGGAGAATGGTTTGCTTTTCTTGAAGCAATTTGATCAATTAAAAAAAAAACTGAACGACTATGCAAGAAATGAAAAGGATGGCTGAATTCTCAAGAATCTAAGCAGTTAAGACAATTCAAGGCCACAAATATTCCACTTCCCTAAAGAAATACCTTATGAAGTAATCTGTAATATGAAAACAGGAGAAAACTCCTTTTATTGTGTATTTTTTTTTTGGCAGAGATTTTTAAATCTGTGGGCATGATATTTACTTGTTCTTTGAACTTAGGGGAAATTGTTGAAATGGTACACAGGACTTGCCAAGCTATAAGTGTTTTCTCTTTCCCTTAAAGGTTATTCATAATTGCTAAGCATGAAGAAATAAATCTCATAACAAACAGAACTGATATGTCAGTGTCATTTGCAATAAGAACTGTTTTGCAATAGGTAAAACCATGGAAGAGGGTCTGCAGCACTTGCTACTTTTTTTCTGGGAGGAAATCTCTAGAGGCTCTTCTAAAAGCAGAAAGGGCATATTTACATGGTTATTTCCAGACAAGCACTGAGATATTATTGATCACAAAATTTCTACTGTGTGTTCATAGGGAAACTTCAAATAGCATCTCATCTGCAACACTGTATTTATTATTTTAAACACAGTAACAATTGAAAGTAGTCACAAAATCCATTCCTCAGGCAATTATTTGGTAGGGAAAGAAGGTTCCTACTAAGTTCAAGAATAGGAATTAGCATCCATCAATTCACTACACAAACATTTGTTTAAGATTTTTAGACTATGCGTAGTATGTCAATGACTAAGTGACAACTGTAAAGTCATGAAATCACCACCTAAAAAGAGAAGCACTAATACAGAGCAATACACACGAGTTTTGATTTTCCCCCAAATCTTCAGGATATCTTTCTCTGGTAGGAGTAGGCAGTGGAATCTTCACTGAGAACAGGAAACATCTGATTGGAACACTGACAACCGACATTTAAATTGACATTCTCTCTTCCAATACCCAAATGTACATATGAATTTTTCAATCAGTTAGAGGAATTAACTGAAAGACAGCCTGTATAGACAGAGAAATGATGATTTCACTTAACATGTGTGGGAAAGATAGGTGCAGATCAGCTTTAGCTGGATAGGATAAGGGAGGAGGTGGGGGATTCTCTATGCAACTTGAATCCTGCATAACAGATATGCTATGTCATACTACATTTTCATGCATGTGTTTATTAGTATGACAGCCTCTGTTTCCTCACACCCTTACATACACCAGCAAACTTTAAAGAAAAGAAGAGACCATAGAGTGGAAGATAAGGGATCGTGTCCCTCCTGTACCAGCGTATAATTGGGATGCTCAGGAAGATGGTGGAGGGGCATGTCCCAGTCCCTGTGCCAGGCTCAGAGAACATGGGTGCTGTTGGTTTCTGAGGAGGAAGGGAATCAAAATCCAAACTAACCTATCACCTTCCCATATTAGAGTTTCAATGATGCCTTAGTCTCTTCAGGCTGCTGTCAGAAACTAGCACAGACCTGGTGGTCCAAATAATAAACACTTATTTCTCATAGTTCTGGAGTCTGAGAAGTCTGAGATCAAGGCATCAGGGTGTCTGGTAAGGGTCCCCCTTCATAAATAACTGTCTTCCTGCTGTGTGCTTATGTGATGAGAGGGGTGAGGGAGCTCTCTGAGGCCTCTTTTATCATGGCACTAATCTCATTTGTGAGGGCTCCATCCTCACAACCTCTTCACCTTCCAAAGACCCCCACCTCATAAACCATGACATTGGGGGTGGAACTACAGCATATGAACTGAGGGAAGAGGGCACAGGCATTAAGTCCACAACAAACTATAAGACCTGGGTGATGACAAGGTGGCAGAGGCTGCAGGGAGGCCAGCCTAGGCTAGTGTCACACAGGAGATATAGCTCAAAGAAACGTACAGTGCCAGCAGGCCACCAATTGCAGAAATTAGCCCAACATGGGAGTAGGACGCAGTGACAGCTATCTGGCTGATCACAATTCAGAGGACAGGAGGTGTTATACATCAAAGGTCAGCACAACTGGATTTCTCCTTCCCCCAAGGAACAAACAGATCTTATGCCTATTGGGTACCTTGAGGAGGAGAAGGTGGAACAGGACAATCTGGAAAACTAAGCAATTAGGCAAAAAGATTGGGTTAAAGATGGAAAGTAATAACAAAGTATATATAATACTGTTAGACATCTTTTTGCACATAATTCAGTTTTAAATGTCAAACACCAGGCAATAGTTACTATTATCATTCTGCATCAAAGCCACTGAGGGACAAGGAGGTAACATAACTGGTCCTTTAGTTCTAGGGTTCAATTCTAAGGAGTTTGGTTTCAGAGTGCACGTACCAAACCACTGCACCACACTGCTTTTTCTGTGTGCTTTGGTGACAAAACTGCATGCTTTCAAATATAGTTTTGAGTAACAAGTGTAAATGTATACATGGTACAATGAAAAAATAAAGTTGGGAAACTATATTTTACATAAAGAGAAACTGATTTCTTGACTTCAGATACATGCAGAATCATCAGCATTCAGTTTAATCATGACTCTCTGTGAACAGCATTTGGTATATAAAGCTCCAGATATATTTTCAGTAAATTATCTTGTGAATTGGATGTCTACTGAATACACACAGAGATGTGGTGAGTTAAAGAACCTAAGATCTTTATTTAATTCCTACAGGGAATTTTGACTTGATTGGAGTGACAGAATTAGGCTGCTTCATCCATAGTTGAGAATTTAATTTCTCTCATAACTAAATGAACACATGTGTGAGGCATGTAATTAAGCATAGAAACACAGTCCATGGTCATAAAATAATTTCAAAAAGGCATAGAAAATAGCCTTGAGAGGTTTACTCTGTGAATTCATTACTTAGATTTTCTAAAAAACTAAACAAAACCTCATTTGTTTACACTCAGACCATTTTAATTAATGGTGTTTTGTTAGGAATTATATAAAAAATGACATTTTTATATTAGAAAGGCTTAAAAGGAAAAATTGTCACATATTTCTCCATGATCCTAGTGATATTTTTTATGCAGTTCATCCCGTTGTACTTTCCTATGTACTTTTGCAGTTTCAGTCATAACCTGAGTCCAATAGAGACAACATCACATGATACACAATTCATAGTATCATTAAAACACTTCACTGTGCATATGTTTATGTTTCTATGCTGAAAGTTTACTCAAACTCAAAATATTTCATGTTCTATGAAATATTGGGTCACATCAGTGATTTGCTATGACCAATAAGGTTGCAATGAATAATGTTTTTTCAATAAATACTTGGCTATTTTTCAGATCTCTTCTTTAGGATAGATTGCCACATGGGGAGGAGATTAACTGTCCATTGATTTTTTTCAACATATATTTATTAAACAATTAGCATTTGCCAGAGATTGTTCTAGGCACAGGTAGCAATGAAAACACACACACACACACACACACACACACACACACACACACAAACACACACATTTTTGTTCTCATGAATTTTAAGAGGGAAGACAATTAGTAATGTAACTAATGAATATAGATATGATATGTCAAATACAGGAACCATCAAAGATATGGGGAACATTTTATATTGGGTAGTTAAGAAAGCTATTTCTAATTAGAGCTTCATGAATTAAACCTAATTAGACCTGAATGAATTAAATGAACAATCCACAGGGAACAGAAATCTAGTAAAGCAACTCCTTAAGAATACACAAAAGGAACACTTTGTCCTCTATGAGGCCTGAATTACCCTGATACCAAAATGAGACAAATATATTAAAAGAAAATAAAATTACAAACCAGTATTTGTCATAAGCAGTGATGGAAAAAATCCTTAACAATATATTAGGCAATAAAATTCAGCAGTATATATGAAATAAGGCATAATAACTAGTATGAGATAATGCCAAGAGCTCAAAGTCATACAGCAAGGGAATGAAATAAAAGTCACACAGTCTGTAGAGAAAGAAATAGATTCTTTTTTTCCAAAAACATGAATATATGCATATAAAATCTTACAGAATTTACCAAAAAAAAAAAGCTGCTGGAATAAATGAAGACTTTAAGAAAGTTATAGAATATGACATTAATAAACTAAAGAATGTATTTCTATAGATTGAAAGACAATAAGATGGAAAATTACTGTTTTCAAACATGTACAAATGTGTATTACTTTGAGCAAGACTTGAATGTTGAAAGTTTTAAAACTTGATTTTTAACACAAAGTTCAGTTTCAATTCCGTATATTCAGTAACTCAGATTTTCTATTTCTTCTTTCAGTTTTTGAAATTTGTCAATTTCATCTAAGTTGTTGAAGGTATTGGTATACACTTGTTAATATCTCATTTTCTTTCTAATAAATATAAAATCTGCTATAATATCTACATTTTTCCTTTCTGATATTAATATTTGTGTTTTTCTACCATTTTACTGATCAATATAACAAGGTTTTTTCAATATTATAAATTATTAATTTTTTTCCCAATCAAGTTCTGATTTGTTTTTTTTGTTCTATCTTCATAATATCCTTCTGTTCTGCTTATTTTGTTTGAATACATACTGAGACTGTATTTCCTGACTGCCCTTGATGTTAGTTTCATGTTCACTTATCTGAATCTTAAATGAAATGTAAGCATATTGATATACCCTATTTATGGGCCTAGACATACTTCATGCTCATTTACTATCTCTCTTCTCCATGTGCAGATACCCTGAGGGCCACATGATATGAATTTGTCATTGTCTAATATGACAGGAAACTGGATTACTGATATATTGCCTGAAAAGTGGCTTTTGGAGAAGCAGTCAATAGCAAACTTGACTTCATGAAAATAAACCTTTACTATATCAGATTCCTGATATTTTGGGTTTGCTTGTTTATAGAACTAGTATTCATTTACTATGATCAATATAATACCACTACAAGTAAATACACAGTATCTGCAAGCCTACACATTAGAAGACAACAAGGGGTATCACCCTGGAAGCAAAGTGTGATTCAGTGGGAGGGATAAGCTAAATAAGGTGGTCATCCATGCTTTCCTTTCATCCTTTAAAGTTTTTAATTGATGGTCATTTATTAAGTTTTTCTGATCTTAAAATTAAATCCAAGATAATTGTGCAATAGAAACTTGGCATTTAGAAAAGCCAAAGGAAATAAAAATTGCGAGAAGTAAGAAAGGGAAAGTAGGAAAATAATGAGCTGACATTTTCATAGTTCATGTGATAGATACAAAATTTTTTGCTAAATTTATTAAATCAAGGAATACAGGTTTTATTCATACAATTAGTAATATATGACCAATCATACTTACATTTTACTATTCTAAGAAGAAAGGATATAGCAATGAACAAAGCAGGCAGTATCTATGATGCGATGCAATCCCTAAGGGGACACAGTGAACTGAATGGACTGACTCAGTTTGGGTGTGGTTTGTAGGGGCTGATCAGGGAAAGTCTTACTGAAGAAGTGCATTTAAGCAGAGATTGGAATAAAGAGCACAAAAGTGCGATGTGCATATTCTGCGAGTAGCAGCTCATAAGGAAAAACAGAAAAGGCAAAGGCCTGAGGTGAGGGAAGCCATCACATCTCAAGCAGAGTGAGTGAGCAAGACAGCACAGAGGTGAGGCTGGAGGAGTCACCGAGGATCAGAGAACAGAGGGCTCAAGGTATGGAAACACCATGGAAGCTGGGAAAATGAATATGCAAATAGACAATGGCCAGACCTATATAAAGATAGAACTCTGACCTGTGCCTGAAGCAAGCTGCATGGGAAACCAGTCCCGTTTCTACAATAAACAAGCTAGGCAGCAGCCTGCTGTGTCAGACTTGCAGCAGCTACATGGCTATCTCTGGTAACAGTCCAGGAAGCCAACCAGTCACTTTTGTAACCATCAGCCAGTTTTGTAAACATTGCCAGGACACGATTAATAACTGACAGCCTTGTTAAGTTTTGCCCCACTTCCAATTTAGGACCAACCAGAAAAAGCCAAACGTGCTGCCCTGGCCCATAACCTGAATACGCCTGCTCCTAGCCCACTTCTAGCATCTCCACAACAGCTGCCCAGCAGGCAGAGCCCAGCTGTCTCTGTTTTCTGCTGGAAAGCTTCCCCACTCCTCTGCTTGCCTTTGAGTCTCTGCCAAAATGCAAGTGACAATGGCTGACTCCCTTGCTATAGCAAGTTCAGAAAAAATAGCCTTTGCTTTTATCATTTAGTTGACCTTCTCTTATTTCCACAAGTCATAAAGCGAACAGTATAATAACTAAAAACAAACATTCCGGCTGGGTTTTTTTTAGCAGAAGTAAAACATGTACATCCAAGGTAAGCAAAGGAAACCTAGTTCATATAAACAAAAGGCAGAATAAAATAAAGCATTAAAACATAAAACATAACATTAAACAAAAAATGACCTTAAGGATGTATTCTGCAGGAATTTCCAATATCTGAAATCTTCAGTCTGCCTAGAAACTTACAGGGATTTACCGCTATTGACTCTGACCTGAGCAGCTCTTCCTCAAATACTGGAAAGTTCACATGATTTTCTGACTTTAGCCTTTTCAAAGAGTGGCAGTTTGACCAAAGTACCATTTAGGGTTTTTGTTTGGTTGGTTGGTTTTTCTCTCCCAGTAAAATCCTAATGGTACCTGCTGAGCCTTGAAATATTTTCCTCATGTATGTAGCTAAATATATCCAACAAGGAGAGAAAGCCATGAATAAACTCTTCTTATTAAATTGCTCTAATACTCTCTTCACTCTTCTCTTTCTCAAAAACAAAATCAAAATATTTAAACAAAAGTATTATTTAAAGTTCTGTGAAGTGCTTAAAGTACTGGGTTCCCCTTTTTTTGCCCTCAAATCATGAGAAGTTAGCAGCATGATGATTTTTATATGAATTATATTTTCTTCTCTCTGAGCTTAGATATTTTAGGAAGTAAAGCAGCAGCCACTTCATGCCTATTCAGAAAGTCATGTCATATTACCTGGAAATACTCTTTATTATCAACAAAGCAAAGTCTAACATTTATTCAAGACTCGTAAGTATTTCAATCCTCACAAGATAAAATTTTTCTCCACTATAGTCAAGCTTTTGCTTGGCAATGAAATTTTACTGACATTTGACATTTCCACAAGCTGCCAAACTTTTCAAAATAGGCAAGATTATTACTGACTTGTAGTAGATGACATGATTAGATACAAATGATGCTTCAATGTTCCACTCATACTTAATTGTTTTTAAAAATTGATAATTTCCAATGTCTGATTCTACAGTACTACCGATCATTTATAAACCCATGTACTTGTAGGGAAAATCAAAAACACCTAGCAAGAACAGAAGCAAAACTAACCATGTAATGTACTTGAAGAAAGGACTTTGTATTAACATAAAACCAAGGATTTTCCAGCCAACCCTGCTCGTGAAAAGTATTTATTCTGTCCATTATATTTTTCATACAGAAATACAAAAGGCATATACTCACTGTTCTGCGCTTCCTGCAATCCTTAACAACAATAAAAAAAATCCACATTTTGACATTTCTTGTCCCATCTTGTTTGGTGCTAAAAGATAAAGTATGTACAAATGTTTTTGATTTTTACAGGTTAAGCCAGTACTTGTGAAAAAGATAGATGTTCCTAATCAAAATTGTGAAATAGGTTTTCTTTTACCTAACTAATGGAATCCACTCTGGTGATAATATGAACGCCCGTTGAGGTAACTTATCGGGCTCCTTCTTCCAACCTTTGCTCTTACCTCATGGAGAAGCTGGGAAGAACCTGATACCACTGGGTCCCATTCAACAAGGGCTGCGACCATCAAATTGAAAAGACCTTTCTGACTTGGCCCTTGTTTATTTATTGACTCCTAAAACATACGTCCCACGCACATTCACACATACATGCATGCGTACACGCACACTCCTATCTCCCCTCTGCTCTACGAGATGCGAATATATACGCCATAAGCTATAAGAATGTTAGGCTTTCTTTCTGATGGATCGTACAATCTAGACAGGGCAGGGAGAGGAGGAGAGGAGGAGCTGCTAAGGAGCCTCAGTTTGTCTTCTGGGCTACGTACGATGTCACCGGGAGCCAGAGGGACCATGGAGGGATCGCCCCCTCCCAATACCAGCTCTGACCTCTGCCTGGGTTCTTCCTCAAGTGGCTGAAAGTCACAAGGGAAAAGGGGGCAGTGCTTTGGCTACTGTTACTTCCACCATTTTTTAATGTAAAATTAGTAATCATGGATTTTCAAATGTGTTATTCGGCATTTGAAGTTTAGACTTTACAATGCCAAACACAACCACTATCTTAATTTCTGAGAAAGGACTAATTAGTATATGAAAGGAAAGTGCTCTACAAAGGCTTTTATGAAACCCTATAGAAACTCCCAATATAATTAGAGTTTAAGTGGACAAAGGATGAGATGGAACAAGGCATGTGATCCTCATGGTTGTCTGGATTTTGTCATCGAAGTAAATTATATTTAGCTTGAATTTTTGTACTTTTACAGGAACTTAGTTCTGTAGAATTAAATTGTGCATAGCCTGTGGCCAAATAGAGACAAAAATGAAAAACATGAAGAATGGATGAACTTTTCTGCTACAACACACGTGCAATAATCAAATGATATTGTTGAAGATAAAAAAAGTAAACACTATTTATTTTAGTGGGTTTTGTACAGTGCCAAAACATATAAAAATTTTTTTTGTTATATTTTATAGATTGTGAGAAAAACCCTAATATTAAGTGTACTGGTAGTTTCATGAAAGCAAAATGAGCCAGACGCTCAGTAGTTTGCCAGTTCAGTGTCAGTCTTCCCACAGAGGTTTTAAACACCATGATGGCAAGGAAAATGTTAAACTTTTTTTTGTCTCTTAATTCTGATCATCTAAGTAGTTCTTTCCTTTTGTGAACTGAAACTGAGCCTCCTGGGCTTATAAAATTGTACTTTCAATACTATTCAGTAATATTTATGTTTTAAAATAATAGTGTATCTTCCTGCCTTCAGACTCTGGAGTCAGATGACAGATATTAACAAGTGGGGGAGGTGGGGAGAAGTTAACCTTAGCAATATTAAGTGTATGCATATGATAATAAAGGAAATAATTAGAAATGCAGCCCCAAAACAGGCACACAAAAACCTAACTCTCCCAAAACTTATCTTCCAAGGGACAGAGGTACATAGAAAACTAAAAGCAACCAGGGAAGATTACTGAGTGGCTGACGTTCTTATAGAGGGGGGAAAGGGCATGATAGACTTTGCGAAGCTGGGACTCAGGGGAAGCCCAGCTTACAAAACAGTTTTCCAGCTGAGTCCTAAATAAAAGGAAGAAGCAAGTCATGTGAAGATGTGAAGGCAAAACCCACCAGGAAGAGGGAACTGCCAACATCCGGGGACCAAAGACAAGACAACAGGTTAGCTGTCTGGAGAACGAGAAGGCTGAGGCATAATTATAGAAACAGTCAACTCTGCATCATGGTGTATTTTAGGCAATAGTCATGAATTTCAATCTTTTTTCTGCATATGAAAGAAATACATTAGGATATCTTAAAAATTGGTGTTATATTTTAATACCAGGGACTTAACTATGCACAAAATGACCATTATTTGCATCTTGGGTTAAAATTTATGTTAATCTATTGTAATAACAAATTTTAAAACCTCTTGCCATTTGGCATACAAGTTATTTTATTCTATTTATACTACTAGGACATTTACTAGGAGAATATGATTAATGTTCTATGAACCCTAATTGAACAGACTAAGTTCTCAGTCACATTTAAGAATTAGTTAATGTAATTTCACTAATCATTTTTAAAAGCATTCTTAAACATAATCCATTCAACAGTCGTTTAAAGTTCTTCAAAGCCTAACTAGGCGAGCTTTAAAGTTTATCAGTAAAATATTCCAAAGTTTTTAAATAGGCCTTGTGAATTCAGCAAGTTAAAATCATTAATAAAAGCCAAATTCACTTGAACAATTTTTAATTTTTATACATAGGACACATTTTTCCCACATAGCTCAGCATAAAATCACAAAGGAAATAAACCCAATTTTAGTTTAAATTACCTCTTTTAATTCTCGAAGCTTGAATGTGTCACAAGTATTTTAAGTATCAAAGATACACAAATCCTTCCAGCAAATACAAAACATACTCTAGCCCTCTTCACTTGAGGTATTGAAAAAGGAGAGAATGGAATACAAAAACTAACATACTACAGCTGCCACAATCCTACGGTATATAAATGTTGAAAAGGCCAAATTGAATAACACCCATTCCATTTTCCTTTGAACATTTTCCATTAACTCAGCTATTTTATTTTTTTAACTTGGTGTGATGAATTAAACTTAATGATCTAAAGCTATTAGCCTTCCTGTGTTTGCACAACTTACCATTGGGTATTATTATTGAAAATGAGAAGTCTAAGAGACTCCAGTAAGTCTCCTGAATGACCCATTCAGTAGCAGAAATCCAAATTCCCCTGGGCAATTGGGATCAGTGACCATGGCTAATATTGTGACACTCTTCTTTATTAGGTCATAGAAGCAACCAATAAACATTAGGCAGACATTACTTCAGCCATCAGCTCAAAAAAACAATGACTATGTCCATATATCTCTTGGACTCTGTAAACTCAACGTATATTAACATTGAACTTTGTTTTTGAAATCTTGGTTGCTCCCCAAGGCTCGAGGCCAAATTAGTCTCAGTAACATATGGGCGAGATGAAATGGCCATTCGAATGCAGCCACATAAGTGACAGCAAGTGAGATGAAAAGAAGAATCACCAGGATATGCACAGAATACTGAAAAATCATAAATTGTATTTTACATATGCTTATAAATTTGCAGGTGTTTTGTAATGCAGTGATATATTAACAGAAACAACCTTTTCCAAGGGGCGGGGAACAGGGATATTCCTAAATCCAGTAGTTGATTGATATGCTGGTAAAAGCCTGGCTCTTTTTCCCTAATTGAGGACCGCTTTGAAGGATCATCCTAGCTTCTGACAGCACCACAGTATCTGCTGAGATCTCTGCAGTAATGCATCACAGTTCAAATTCTGCTTATGCTGGCCCACATCCTCTGTCCCTTTATGGGTTGCTCCTGGGAGATCTTCAGTTTCTTCTCAACCAGTGCCTTATTTATTTGGCTTGCAACTGTGTGGTTCTTACAATTAACCCTTGTCATCTTCAGTCATGTATGCCACAGACCATCTCTTTCATAAAGGTAGCTTGTTGGAGGTCGACTTGTCTTGCTACAGAAATTCAAAGCTATCTTGTATTACCGCTTCTCTCATATGCTCCTCTCACGTACCTTCTGGTGCAATCATCAACAGGATGACTTACCACTAGTGATCACCCTTGTTACCATAGCCATTGAGTGCCAGCTACACTTGTCTCCCAAAGCTTTGCTCTTTCACTTGCACTCTGTCCCAGGCCCCATCAGTGACGATGCATGTAATTATGACATACCTCTCTATGCCGCATTTTATGAATTCCCAGTATCCTTCAGCATGGAAGTTTTCTAAGAGTCCACAAAATAAGCATCCTTATCCCATAATCTAATTTTGAGAGTTTTCTCCTACAGGCCAATCTAGTACAATTGCTATATTAATTTTGGTTTATACAAAACTAACCAGATGGCACATCTCAAAAGGCAATTCAAGAAATTAATAAAGGGACTATTAATAATAATAAAGGGACTATAAAATGTGGGTGAGATTAAGGAAATTGAGAGGGAATAGTACAGCTCTAGAAAGTAACAAAAATAGGGAGCCATTAACAAGCCTAGGTCTGTAGTTCATTAGGTAGAAAACAGTGTAATTAGAAACCATTCACGGCTGTAATTCTGTGGCCTCGCAGAAGCTAAGGCTGTAAATAGGAAAACACAGGCACTTCTGAACCACAGACAAGCAAGAGGAAGCTAGGGAATAATGTATCCGCATGACTCTCTCTTCCTGCCTTCCTGTCTCATGTCAGGCCCCCTTTGGTGCTACTCTACTGGACACCAGAAGGCAAGGGACCCAGGTGCTGCAACAAATAGATGTCAGCCTCCTAGGAGAGACAGGACGGCAGAGAAGGACGTAGTAAGTGAAGAATGGATCTGGAGAGACAAAGGATAACCAAATCATTTTCCCATCCTAACGTTTTTATCAACCATTTTTCCCCTCAATCCCAGGCATTGTTTAGATTCCTTCCCTGTTACAAACTTCAGCTTGGTTCCTTCTCCTCCTGCATTTCTGCTTCCATCCTCCTTTTCTAGTTTCTTCCTTTTCTTCTTTCCTTCTAGTTCATCTATCTAGTTCTGTTTCAAGACATCCCTAAGTCTCAGTTTGGATGTACTTCAACCAAAGCACAGTTCTAAGCATGAAGTTCGTTGATCAACTGTGTATTGCTGCTTATAATTATATTGCAGTTTAGAAATACAACAACTATTTTATGAGCACCTATCCTCTTCCAATTACTCCATTCCTTAGTCATTTATAGAAGAGGGCATTAATTTTACCTCTGATAAATTAATATAAAAACAAGAAACCATATGGATTTATACTGATATTGACATATTATATATTGATATATAATAACACATCACTGATTTATATAATATCTGTAATCTTATAACTAAGAATCTAATCCTGTACTCTTGTTAAGGCAAGTTCAGCACAATGCTGGCTTTCCACTAGATGTTTTCTAAGTACTTGTTGGTCTTACTTTCATTTTTATTTGATATTGGGTCATATGAATCAATTTTCATAAGATATTTGATTGTACCTTTACAACCATATATTTAGAAAATATGATGATTTTGGTCTAAGTTGAGTTTGTATTCTATACATCATCACTTGGAAATTTAGAGAAATAAAGCATATTTACGGCATATTCAATGCATTGGTAGAAAATCCTCATTATACCTTATTTTATAGCAATGTAAACCTAATGAGTTGTTTGAAATTGACAGAAGAGATATGAATGACTTCATAAGAAAAAAAAACTATGAGCATCAAATATACTTAACTTTTGATTTTCTGAAAAAGATCATTTTCATTTTACTAGCCTGTTTTATTGAGTATATGAAAAGCCTTTTCAGAAAAAAATAAATAAAAATAAATAGGAAAGTAGTTCTTAAAAGTAGAGTTTTTTTTTCTTCAAGAACATGCATCAGAGTTAAAAACACCTAATTTTAACAAAAAGAGCTCCATAAGTTAGAAAGGCAAATGTGAAACATCTGTGGATATGATACATTAATTTGAAAGAAATAATATTTTGATAATACAAAAAGTAACTAGAAAATATTCCATTTTTATGGAAGTCTGTAGTATTATTTAAAGCTCTGATAGATTCTATGAATAAGCATTAAATTTTTCTAAATGATTTTTATAAGAAAATGCCTCTTCATATAAACAAAAAGATGATGTCATTACCATTATCATTATTATTATTGCATCCAAACAAGCTGCACTTTCCTTTTGTCTCACTAAGTGCAAGAAAATGTGATGGGTTTGTTCTTTCCATGCAGAATGAGCTAGATTAAAAAATATTTGAGAACTTGTACTTGTGGGTCTAGATTACTTAATCTTGCAGAAATTATTGATAGTCCAAAGTCAAATCTCTTAACAGGCACTGAGATGAAGTTTTCTACAGTAATAAATTGATCTAAGTGGTAAAAGCAACAAATTCGTGAAAGTCTCACCATCCTTTAGAGCCTCTCTGAGGAATTTCATCAACAACAACAAAAAAAGTATACAGCACACTCATGGGTGGCAGCTTGACGGTGAGGTTTGTGGCACCATGGCTAGAATAAAGTTGAGGAATAGAGAAACATGGGAAATAAATACATATATTAGAAAAGAGTAATAAGAAAAGTATGAAAAAAGAAAGGGGCAAAAAACCTATTAATGTATTTTAGGTTGAACATAAAGTATTATAATTTAATGCAATTGAATGATGAACCCTTGTGTCTTAAATGGAATATAAGAAATTCTTTTAGGGTAGGAATCTTCTATTCTTAAGGGGGTAATTTGATAAGGAAGAGGTGAGATATTGACAGCATATTTCTAAAAGTAAAGACAACCAAAAAAGAGATGTAAGAACCAGAAAATATTGGAAGCAGAGTTGAGGCCAGTAAGGCAATGAAAATACCAGCCTCAAGGAAACTGTCAAAGTTTGATGGTGGTATTATACATTTATAGAATGTAAAGGTGCCAACAATAACTATATATTTAGAAAAAGATATGCCCCAACTGATATCTGATTCACATTAATAATGGTACAGCCAACAAAAAATATTGCCATCACCACATGCTTCTCTGACATTTGCTTTCAAATTTTAGATGCTTCACTTGTTATATTAATGCTGAATTTGGCTCAAAGGAAAATGATAAGAAATTTTTATAAAAGAATATTTGGAATACTAATGAAGGAATATTATTCACTTTGAATTATAGTTAAAAGGTTATTTTGAATGTATGAGTAACATTAATAAATTTTAGTTGATGCTTTAAGTAGAGTTTTAGTTTCACATTACCACAGGTGCTATGAACCAATCTGTAAATAAGTTTTAGTGAAACAATATTTTTTTAAGTGAATTGCCTTTATATGTCAAATGAAATTAGACAAATATATCTCCTGTTATTCTTTCTTCATTTTTTAAAATTCACACTGAATAAACAACATAGGTAAGAATTATATGAATAACTTGTACAGAATCAGTTCATAGTTTCTAAATACATAAAAAATACCTTAATAAGAATTCACTCCGAAACTACTAGAACTAATATGTGAATTCAGCAAAGTTGCAAGATACAAAATTAATACACAGAAATCTGTTGCATTCCTAGACACTAATGATGAACTAGCAGAAAGAGCAATCAGGAAAAGAATTCCATTCACAATTGCACCAAAAAGAATAAAATACCTAGGAATAAACTTAACCAAGACCTATGTCCTGAAAACTGCAACACACCTTAACAGAAATTAAAGAGGACACTAACAAATGGAAATTCATCCCATGTTCTTGGGTAAGAAGAATTAATATTGCCAAAATGGCCATCCTGCCTAAAGCAATCTACAGATTCAATGCAATCTCTATCAAAATACCAATAGCATTCTTCAATAAACCAGAACAAATAGTTCTAAAATTCATATGGAACCACAAAATACCCTGAATAGACAAAACAATCCTGAGAAGGAAGAATAAAGCAGGGGGGATCTTGCTTATCAACTTTAAGTTCTACTACAAAGCCACAGTAATCGAGACAATTTGGTACTGGCACAAGAACAGACACATAGACCAGTGGAACAGAATAAAGAGTCCAGATATTAACCCAAATATATATGGTCAATTAATATATGATAAAGGAACCATGTACATACAATGGGGAAATGACAGCCTCTTCAACAGCTGGGTCGGGCAAAACTGGACAGCTACATGTAAGAGAATGAAACTGGATCACTGTCAAACCCCATACACAAAAGTAAACTTGAAATGGATCAAAGACCTGAATGTAAGTCATGAAACCATAAAACTCTTAGAAAAAAACATAGGCAAAAATCTCTTGGACATAAACATGAGCAACTTCTTCATGAACATATCTCCCTGGGCAAGGGAAACAAAACCAAAAATGAACAATTGGGACTATATCAAACTAAAATGCTTCTATAGAGCAAAGCACACCATCAATAGAACAAAAAGGCATCCTACAGTATGGGAGAATATGTTCATAAATGCCATATCTGATAAAGGGTTGACATCCAAAATATATAAAGAGCTCATGCACCTCAATAAACAAAAAGCAAATAATCCAATTAAAAAATGGGCAGAGGATATGAACAGACACTTCTCCAAAGAAGAAATTAAAATGGCCAACAGGCACATGAAAAGATGCTCTACTTTACTAATCATCAGAGAAATGCAAATTAAAACCACAATGTAATATCACCTCATACCAGTTAGGATGGCCACCATCCAAAAGACAACCACAAATGTTGGTGAGGATGTGGAGAAAGGGGAACCCTCCTATACTGCTGGTGGGAATGTAAATTAGTTCAACCATTGTGGAAAGCAATACGGAGGTTCTTCAAAAAACTAAAAATAGAAATACAATTTGACCCAGGAATTCCACTTCTAAGAATTTACCCTAAGAATGCAGCAGCCCCATTTGAAAAAGACAGATGCACCCCTATGTTTATCACAGCACTATTTACAATAGCCAAGAAATGGAAGCAACCTAAGTGCCCATCAGTAGATGAATGGATAAAGAAGATGTGGTACATATACACAATGGAATATTATTCAACCATAAGAAGAAAACATATCCTACCATTTGCAACAACATGGATGGAGCTAGAGGGTATTATGCTCAGTGAAATAAGCCAGGCCAAAAAAGACAAGTATCAAATGATTTCACTCATGTGTGGAGTATAAGAATAAAAAAAAAAACTGAAGGAACAACCAGCCATAGACTCATAGAATCCAAGAATGGACTAACAGTTACCAAAGGGAAAGGGACTGGGGAGGATGGGTTGGAAGGGAGGGATAAGGGGGAAAAAGGGGCATTACGAATAGCAGATATAACATAAGGGGTGGGGGCATGGGGAAGGCAGTACAACACATAAAAGACAATTAGTGACTCTATAGCATCTTACTACACTGATGGGCAGTGACTGTAATAGGGTATGTGGTAGAAACTTGATAATGGGGGGAGTCTAGTGACCATAATGTTGCTCATGTAATTGTACATTAATGATACAAAGATAAAAAAAGAATATCTAATTTTATCTTATATTATGTATATGAACATTTTCAATAAGTTATTTTCAAAGACAATAATTAATCTACTGTTAATTCATTTCAAGATATTGAACATTAGAAAGGTTTATGAGTAAAACTACAATACAAGTCGTAACTGGTTTTCACTTCCTAGCAAGGAAATATTTTGCAGCCTATGGAATATAAACCTTTAAAAAATCAATTGATTTGAAACTTCATTGTTTTTCTTTAAATTCTTCCAGTATAGAATGCAAAATATAAAATACTTCTATGAGTGGGTGTCTATTGTAATTCTTTTCTTTGTAATTATGACAAAAATGAGCTCTAACATTAACACATTAAACAAAAGAAATTTATTAAAAATTACACTCATGTTCAGAAAAAATAAATGCCAGTAATTCTGTCAAAGCCATGACTCTACCTAATTGAAATCCATGAAGCACAGCAAAATAAAGAATAGAAATCCTCTCTTTCATTAAGAAACCTGAAGGTAACCTTGGAGAAGGATATTGACAAAGTATTTTTCACACATAAAAGTACCAGTTGCTGTGCAAACAAAAAGCAAATAATCCAATTAAAAAATGGGCAGAGGAGCTGAATAGACAGTTCTCTAAAGGAGAAATTCAGATGGCCCACAGACACATGAAAAGATGCTCCACATCGCTTGTCATCAGAGAAAAGCAAATTAAAACCACAATGAGATATCATCTCACACCAGTAAGGATGGCTACCATCCAAAAGACAAACAACAACAAATGTTGGCGAGGTTGTGGAGAAAGGGGAACCCTCCTACACTGCTGGTGGGAATGTAAATTAGTTCAACCATTGTGGAAAGCAGTATGGAGGTTCCTCAAAATGCTCAAAATAGAAATACCATTTGACCCAGGAATTCCACTTCTAGGAATTTACCCTAAGAATGCAGCACTCCAGTTTGAAAAAGACGATGCACCCCTATGTTTATCGCAGCACTATTTACAATAGCCAAGATATGGAAGCCACCTAAATGTCCATCAGTAGATGAATGGATAAAGAAGATGTGGTACATATACCCAGTGGAATATTACTCAGCCAAAAGAAAAAAACAAATCCTACCATTTGCAACAACATGGATGGAGCTAGAGGGTATTATGCTCAGTGAAATAAGCCAGGCGGAGAAAGACAAGTACCAAATGATTTCACTCATATGTGGAGTATAAGAACAAAAGAAAACTGAAGGAACAAAACAGCAGCAGAAGCACAGAACCCAAGAATGGACTAACAGTTACCAAAGGGAAAGGGACTGGGGAGGATGGGTGGGAAGGGAGGGATAAGGGTGGGAAAAAAGAAAGGGGGCATTACGATTAGCATGTATAGTGTGGGGGGAGGCACGGGGAGGGCTGTGCAACACAGAGAAGACAAGTAGTGATTTTACAGCATCTTACTATGTTGATGGACAGTGACTGTGGACGGGTATATTGAGGGGACTTGGTGAGGAGGGGAGCCTAGTGAACATAATGTCCTTCATGTAATTGTAGATTAATGATACCAAAATTAAAAAAAAATTAGAAACGAAAAAAAACAGTATCAGTTGCTGTATAGAACCAGCTTTGGATATAGAAACTGAATTCAGTGTAGTAAAAAAACATTGCCGGACCTAAGTAAAGAAAATACACCAGGATTTGAAGCATCCATATTTTGTGGAAGGAATTAGAAGTTCATTAGGAACAGTGACATTCTGAAAACAAGTCCAAAAATAATAAAATTAAAAATAGAGCCAATTGTTAGTCATGTGAGGGAAACATAGGGCCTCTTTATTAGTTTGCTAGGGCTCTCATAACAAAATACCACAGACTGGGTGACTTTGAAGACCAGAAACTTATTTTATTTTTCATGAGTCTGGAAGTCAGTCAGCTGATTCCTCCTGAGGCCTCTCTGCCTGGCAGGTGGTGCCTCCTCACTGTATCTTGGCATAGCCTTTCTCCTGTGGTCCCCCTTCCCTGGAGTCTCCGGCTCTCCTAAGGACGCCAGTCATGTTGGATTACAGCCCCACCCTGCTGGCCTCATTTTAACGTAATCACCTCTTTAAAGACCTTATTTCCCAACACAGTCATATTCTGAGGTACTAAGAGTTAGGGCTTCAACATATGAATTCCGGTAGGGGCATAATTCAGTCCAGAACATCCCTGAGGTTTCTAGTAAAACTAGAGAATTTATTAAATTACCTACAAAATTTTAAGCATTTTCTCTTTTTCCATTGTTATAAAAAGAAAGCTCAACTCCACCATATTTCCTGATCTATACAATTCTTTCTCCAAAAGCATCTCAATTTATTTTTATGTTGAGATATTAGAAAATGCATAAGGCAAAATCTCACAGTCAACGTGCCCTGGTCTCCCATTTCAGTATTGCTCAAACTTTGCTCAGTTGTGCCATTGGGTCCCCATCAATTTCGATTGATTCTTCACATGCTCTCTTCCAGGGAACACTTGCATACGTGCTAGTAAATCAATCACTGATACTTTAAATACAGGGAAGTAAACTCTATTGACTAAAATCATATTCAGAGGTCTGGCACTATAGAACTTGACTTTGCCAAAGAAACAGTTTCTTAAATCTCCACCCAGCATGTTCACAGAGAGCTCACTTACTGACCAGGATCTTCAGGAAGTCACCACAGGTCTCTGGGCTACCTTTTCCACTCCAGGGTGTGCTCAGCACAGGGAGATCAAGCTGGGGGAAACCCCAGGGATGCTGTTTCTAATTCCATTTGCTGAGCTTGCCAGAAAATCAAGCTGATTGTTGCTCAGTTGATTTCTTATCCTTAAATACTTTTCAAAAATAGTTTCACTGAAAATTATTTTGTTGTATTATTTATATAATTTATCTGCTAAAAATATTATTGATGAAAAATACTGAAATGGTCAGTGCTAAATTTCTGCTAAATTGATTTAAAAATAAGAAAATCAAATACATATAAGAAAGGAATGCTTCATGACAACTTGGTCTCTATTTAAAGTATATAAATTTGAGCTAATAAATCAACTCATATTGATGAACATACTTCTGTAATCTGAGCTCTTACATATTTTGGGGAGCAGAAAAATGTATTGGCTTCACTGCTTATGTTTCATTAATATAAAAAAAGGTAAAGATCCCAAGTTTCGCTCATCTACCTTCTTTTATACCCATGCCGGTGAGAAGGGTCAGAGGGGAGGATAGTGAACATACTAGTTTCTGTGAGTGAGTAAAATAATGGGAGAACTTTTTCCCCTAAGACCACCTCATTAAAGCCTAAATAACCAATGACATATAGTACCAAAGAATTTTGAATTTTTTAAATTTATGCACAGAGGAATCACATGGACATACCAGTTTAAACATAAATAAACTGATAAACAGTTTTAATTTTAGAAATCAATGCCTGTTGCTTGCAAGATATACAAGAAAAATGATCAATGTGTGGAAAATTTGACAGTGCCCTAACCAGACAGTCATTAAACAAGTGGAATCCAGTTGGTGCATAAAGCAGAGCAACACCAGCATTAGATAGAAGCCTATATGCTGAGCAATTTAAATACTAATAATTACAATAGGAGTTACAATCAAAAGAGAAGAGTTGCTTTCATCTTGAGTCAATTCCTCGAGTAGTAGTTTAAGTTTAATATTGAACTAAGTATTTGAAATTCAAAATTTTGTATTTCATTGGAAAACTAAAATTCTGAATTTGTTATTGCATAAATATCCAAATACATTTTGACATAATTCTAAAAGCAAACATTGTTTTTTAAAGAACCTTTAGTTTCACCTATACAGTCATCCACACAGCAATAAAAGACCTTTTTATTATCTCCCTAGTAATTGTTCATTAGTTCTATGAATTTGCCACCATCAGACTTAACTAAAAAAGATACAAAAATATGTAGTGTATAAAACATAAACTAGAATTTCAGGGTCTTGCAAGAAGTAGACAGTGATTGTTCTTGGCCCTAAATAACTATAGATAGAATTTTTAAATATTTTGAGTGATAAAAACCCAATAAACATTTTATTTGATTAGAAGTGAACAGAAAGTCATATTAAGAATATAGCAGTCATCAGAACCTCTATGATAGAGAAAATAACTCAGAGTAAGAATTAGATTAAAGATATATCTTCTCCCCATCTCTTGCTTCATATAGTTACAACATAACCAACACTAAGATAGAGGGAAAAGGAAAGGAATGACAAAACAAAGAAATAAACAGATCACTTTATTTAAAAATAAGTTTTGATTTATTTACTGGTACATGAAATTTACTAGAGCAAAATAGATAAGAAGTCTACTATTCATTTGATAGAAAGATATGACCCATGAAATCTCAACTTTAGTTTGACTGCTCAAGGGTCAAAAAAACCTACCCCTACCATATTCAGAGAAGAAAAGGGCTAAGAAATGCCAGCATATTCACCAACATCCACAAGAATTTTGACTAAGGAAAACAATAAGGGGAAAAAGAACTTTCCAGAGAGAAATACTTCCTTCCCAGAAGGAAGAGAGAAGATGAAGTAATTTCTATGGCAAATTAGAATTAGGGCTAACTCCCCTTAGGATAGAAAGCCTTCCAGTTCTCTGCCCTGTGAGATTTCAAAATTACTCTGTGCAAGCAAATTGTTTTTTATTTCTTCTTTGCAAAAGGAAAAATTTAATTGGTTTTGTGTGTGTGTGTGTGTGTGTGTGTCTCTAAGGAACATGTCTTTTTTTAATTTGTGGATATGCACACTAAGAGTTGTTACATTCAGATTTATGGGAGGCTATATAGTAAGTGACCCAGAGAAAGTGGACTATGAGCTGAACACAGTGGATTGAATGAAATTCTAGGATGTCTTCCTTGAAGACGGTGTGCATATGTGCTTTGGCTGTGTGCAGGGGAGAGCAGCAGACTCAGTAGTGGATAGTGGTTGAGACTATAAATGTCTTCACAATATCCAGCACTTCTCTCCATCATACACACAGAAAACCACACCTCTCAGCCCTCTTGAATTTAGAAAAGGCCACATGACTGACTGTCACCATGGCTATTGACAGTAGTGCCATGTTATCCAAACTGAAATATTTAAATGCATTTAAATTCCTGTCCACATCTTTTCAGTTCTCTCTGACCCTGAATGCCAAATCTTTAAATAGTGGAGCCAAGACAGAAATCAGCTTGATTCATCATTTGGAAGAGAACTTTGTATCTAGTGGGGAGTTAGTATATGTGGTAAATGAACTTGTAGATGTTAAGCAACTAAGTGTCCAGGTTTATTTGTTATGACAGCATATCAAATCCTCATTGACAATCTATGAAAACTAGTTTAAGATCTTTAATTTTATTTATGGAGAAAAGGCCATTAAATGTGGAAGAACTTGATTTCTTAGATGCTATCTGAAAGAATATATGCTTAATTTTTATCATATAGTTTGTTTTGTTTTATTTCTGGACCTTCAGACACCTGAAGATACTACTGAACATGAATTCTACATTGAGGAAACAATAGTTAGTGATCTCTAAGGGTGAAAGAAAATTCTGGCTAAATTAAAGGTTTCCACAGCAATGGGAATCTTCCATCCTTGCCTTGAAATCAGCTTTCCTACCTGAGTGAAATAGGGATTCCCTCTCCTGTACATTCGAAAGATAATTAGTAAGGATGACCATTAAATTGCATTAACTCAACCTCAGCTTATCAACTAATACCACAGAATGTTTTTAAGTTTGTGCCTTTGATCTTCTTCCCAATTTCTGGATTGTTTAAAGCCAGAGCTATTCTTAATATGATGCACACTCTTATAAGAATCATTCTCTAGGTTCTTTACCTCAATAGCTATCTCTTCCCTTGAGTAAGTGGGTATTTCCTACAAGCCCACCTCTCAAGAAGGACTGGGCTCACCAGAAATGATTAAATCTGTTTTCTTATAACAGGGGCTTCAACACAGGCAATATTAAATTCTGGCCATTTAGGAGTCCTAGTGCACCCTGGCTGACTCTGAAATCAAAGTATCATACTTTGTGCCTTTAATGAAATTCCATGTCAGATGTTGACACACAGGAGCCAGTCTCTACTTTACTGTTGAGGAAATTTAAAAGATGTCAGTGTTCTATAGTAGAGTAAAATGTACAGGATGGTCAATGATTATAATTGCAGAAAGAGGATTTATAATTAAAATTCTGGAGATAAAATAGTCATGGGCATTATGTAAAATCATCTATAACCCATAAACATATTTTTGTGACGTTGGGAGTTCTTGCCCTTTTTGTGGATAAAATCCAGATTTTTATGGAAACATTGTTTGTAATATTTAAAAATTCAACAATGATATAATCGAGTAACATACAAATACATGCATAAATATAGCAAGCATAATGTTTAGCAAAATAGAAACCGAGGGCTACATTTTGTTTTTATTTATTTAAAGTTGACAAGGATACAAATCAATAGTAGACATTAGTAATGTATATATCCTCATGTAGTAGCATAAACACATGAACTGATAAATACTGAATCCATAAAACTATCAATACTGAGAAAGAATGAAGAGAAGAACTGAATTGTGGAGGAATACACAGAAAGCTTTAATTGTGGGGTTTTTTTAAAACACCTTTTGTTCTGAAATGATTAATATTCACACTCAGTTAAAGAAGTAATACAGAGATCTCACATATGCTTCAGCCAGTTTCCTCCAAAGGTAACATCGTAAATAAGTAAGTAAACTTTCACACTCATGGTGTGAAAGTGATATGCAGTCAAAGAAACCATGACTTGAATTTTGATTTGGGATCGTTTCCAGGTTAGCAATTTGCAGTCGGATCCTCTATGGTGATGCTGGGAAGGCGCAGTGAGTGCAGCTCCCGGTGGGCCACATGATCGTGAGGGTCAACAACTGATACACTGACAACCATTCTCTCCCTATACAACCATTCTGTTTTTCATTTTCAGTAGTGTTCAGTACATTACATAACAGAGTCAGCACTTTCCTATAAAATAGGCTTTGTGTGAAATGATTTTGCCCAACTATAGGCTAATATAAGTGCTCTGAGCACAGTTAAGTTAGCTAGGCTAAGCAATATATGATATTTCAGTTCATGATGGTTTTATCAGGAAGTTACCCCATCTTAAGTACAAGAAGATCTGTGGATTTTCATTCCCACATTCTCTCTCTTCTCCTTTTGGGACTCCAGTGACATGAAGTTTAAATCTTTTGTCAACATCTCTCAGGTCCCTGAGCCTTTCTTCATTTAGTTTTAGTTTATTATCTCTGTTGTTCAAATTGAGTAAATTGTACTTACCCATTCACAAGTTCATTGCTCTTTGGTCGTCTTCATTTTACTATGAAGCATTCCAGTGATATCTATTTCTGTGACTGCATCATACTATTCTATAATTTTCATTTGGTTCTTTTTAATAATTCCTATTTATTTTTTTGACATTTCTCTTTTTTTTCTTGTTTTAATGGAATTTGTAATTATTTGCTCAATTTTATAATAGCCTCTTTAAAATTCATGCCAGATAGTTCCAATATCCATATCATTGCAGCCCTGGATAAATGGCCTTTTTCTCATCTCAGTTGATATTTTCCTGGTTCTTGGTATGATGAGTGATGGCTGAATATATTATAGACCTATTGGATATTATGATAAGACACTCCATCTTATTTAAATCTTATCTTTTAACAGGATACCAACCATTTTATACTTTTCTTTGTTTTTTTGTTTATGCCTATTGGCAGTTGCAGATTGCAGTTACTGGGACTGGCTCTAAGATATGTGGGGGATAAAAGTAAAGCCCAAGAAATTCAATACAGCCTAATTTTCCCATGAGGCCCCTATTTGGTCTCTTTCTTCTTTCCACCTTGAATAGTCCTTTTATGAGAGTCTGTTCTGCTATTTTCAAGGTATACAGTCCAGAGAATTTTACATATTTTATATACTCTTTCAGAGTGCACTTTTAAATTTCTGTGTATGTGTATGTGTGTGTGTGTTCCTCTGGCACCTTTGAATAGATACATTGTTTTATTAATAGAATCCTTTTATATGTAGTGTTTTGAGTCACAAAACCCAGAATCTTAATATAGTTCTATCTCTTAGTAGCTCTGTGCCAGTCAAATAATTAAACTCTCTTATTCTGTTTTCTTATTTATAAAAGGAGATAAAAGATACACATGAAAAGATTTTAAAAGTATGAAATAAACACATCTTGAAAAATTAATGGAGCTTGAGTCTTTTATACATTAGTATTCACTCAATAATTCAAAAAAGTCATTGAAATTAAACAAATATTGCAAATCAAATAATGAATCTATGAATTTGTAGAGTGGAGACACTATGTGCCAAAATCAGTTCTAGTTGTTGGGAGACAACACAGTGAAAAAGTTTAGCTTTGAAGCCAATTTGATGGCTCTTACAGCCCACTGTGGGAGGAGAATTAACCAATAATAAATTGGTAAGTTCACAATACACACACTGAATTTCAGAATGTGATCATTGCAATGAAATTAAACAAGGCAGTTTAATAGGCATAGAGACTGTTAGGGTTTGATGTGAGTATTTTAAAAAAGGTTTGTTAGGAAAGTTCTCTCAGTTAAGATGGTTTGGGGGTAGAGATCTAAATGCAGTGAGAACTGATGCCATGCATGCATCTGGGGGAAGGAGGCTAAAGTGGCTGCAGTGATGCAGGATGGAGCAGGGATGCAGACGAGGCGAGGCCCATAGTTTTGGAGCCTTATGAGTAGTAAGGAGTTTGATTCTACTTGGCTTGAGATGGAAATTGTTGAGGTGTCTTGAGCAAAGAAGTGACTTTAATAAAGATTATTTTGGTGTTTCAAAGGGAATGTATGTGTGCTTAAAGTGAATGGGAAGTGGGGGAGGCAAGTGTGGAAACAAGAGAATAAGCAGGAGGCCATTGTAATAATTCAAGCATTAGTGTGATTGGACTACAATGATAGAGGTGGATGTGGAGAGAAATGGACATGCTTTTGTGGTAAAACCTGTAGAATTTAGTTATGTAATAGCTATAGTATATGAAAGAAACCAGTCAAGAATGACTCCAAGATTTTTGGCCTGAGAAAGAAGTGGTTTGCCGTGATAGTTAATTTCATGTGTCAACTTGGCTGAGCCATGGTGTCTGAATGTTCCATAAAACACAAGCCTCAAAGTTACTATGAGGTATTCTTTAGATGAGATTAACATTTAAACCAGTAGTTTTTATGGAAAGCAGATCACCCTCCATAGGTGGGTCTCATTCAATCAGCTGAAATCCTTAAGAGCAAAGACTGAAGGAATTCTGCTCCAGACTGAAACCTAATAACCTTGACTTTGGAGAACCCAGGTACAATCCACGTTGCCACTTACTGAGACTCCGAGGGGCAGAATTTGAGGAGTAGGGATCAAGAGTTTGTTTTTATATATATGGTTAATAAAATACAAAATTAACTAAGTAAAATAGAGATCATGTGAGGAAGGATTTTGGAAACAATCACTGCCAGTCACTGCAATGAAAGAGTAGAGTGTTATACTCTTTCTAGGATGAGGTTACAGTAAGTAATATTTATTAAAATTTAACATACATTTTCCTTTTGAACTTCATAGCTATTTTCTTAAGCAAAGATAAACACATAAGAGTGTTCACTGCAAAATCATGTATTTAGCAACAATTGGAAACTACTTACCCAGACATTACTAAGGCACTTATTTTTAAAAAATTAGATTTCATCTGATGAAACACAAAGCCCTTTAAAAATTGGAGTGCATTGTATATTGTTAGATGAACATTGTGTGACTTCCCTTATATAAAGTAAGTAGATACATGTTATCTTCATGCATTTATAAATACATCCAAAAAATGTAATAAATAATTTTGATGGCATTAACCCTTGAAATTAGAGCATAATTTAGGAGAGAATTATCACTCACTATTAAAACATTTATAAAAATATTGGAATTCTCACTGCTTTTCAATTTCTAAATTAATTAATACATGGATTCAGAAAATATTTATTGAATGACTTCTTTTTTAGGTGGCACAGGAGACACAATGATGAATATGACTGACATGACTTTTCATTTAGTGACACTAAGACATTTTTGGGAAAGACAGATAAACCCAGAAAGAGGAAACTGAAGGACAGAGCAGGAGAAAACAGTGATTTCAGAACTTGCATCGATTATTGAAAAAGCCATGCAATTAGGATAGCAGAATTTAGAGAATCTAGACTATTAGAGATCTAGACTCAGTTAAATTTTTGTAACATTTTGTGAAAGATGTACACAAAACCACTAAGGGGAGATTTGAGACTGCAGTGGTATTTTAAGTCCATATGGAAATTGGATTACACACCCAGGATAAGAGTGTAAAAATTTGCATGAAGGAAGTTCACACACTAGTGTTCTTAATGCTACTAAAATTTATGGAAGGTGCTATTGCTCAGAGAAAGAATTACACATTATGGAATACTTTCCACTATCAATGTTTTCTATCCAAATACAGAAAAGTGCTGATGCATACATTTGTGAATTATTTATTTTCATTCCAGTTCATCTATCTTGTCCTTTTGTTACATACATGGCTCTTTGCATTTTCCATATGAATGGTATCAGTGTCTTCAGACAGCTAGAATTTAGGTCAAAAAATTATTTGTAATGGAGCACGTTTCAATAGCAGCAAAGGCAGAAATTTTCCCTTCTTTTAAATTTGAAAACTTTGGATTTCAGTACACTTATAAATTGTTAGATTCAAGGATTTATTCTGCTTACACATGTTGATGGACCAAAGTATAGAAAGACTTCCCTCCCATAGGAAGAAAAAAGTGTTTGCAGCAGTACTTAAGATCATCATGTAATATGTTATAAGAAAACCAAATGAGAGATTATTTTTCAATTTTCAGAATCACTGAAAATATGGTCCTTTAATTTCAGTCTTTCTGTCTCTATTTCTGATTCTTTGTCTTTTTCTCAACTTCTATTTCTATAACATTCTCAATCTCTCTCACTCAATTAATCCTTGGAATTCAAAATCCCAAATAAGAAAGATTATCTAAAGAGCAGCTAGCGTTAGGAGTTTACATATCTAATCTATCTAAAATACTTCTGGAAATTCTATTTTAAAATACCTTTAAATTGTTTGGAAGATATTAGGCTACATTTACTTTTCCACTGAAAAATTATGCTTACTTTCTGCACCAATTATTTTCTCTAATGTAAAAGCTGATATTGTTCATTAGACTTAATACCAAATACGGTTTGTTGTTTCATATCAAATACTGAAAAGGATTTGCCCACAAGCATCTTTATAAGAGAAACAACTCAATTACATGATAAATCAAATATCAAAAGGCAGGATAAACAGCCCTAGAATTGAGTAGGCATTAATATTTCTCACATAGGACTGGCCAAGTTGCAATCCATCTGTTTTTTCCCCTATGGCTATGAGATAGCATTGTATCTTTAATCATTCTATCTTTGTTTAATGTAAGGTAGTGGAAAACCAATTTTGGGTTATCACTCAGCAGAGTTTACTGCAGCCTTCGAAATACAATGTTGTATTATGCTTTAGGATACCTGAAAAAGTTTCATACTATTTGGTTCTTAATTTCCATAATAGCAAACAACTTAAGGAAATTATTTAAAAATATGTACAAAGATGAATGTGTAAGAATATGCACCTCAAAATTCTGCAGGCAAGGGGTAGGAAGATGACAGTATGAGAAGTGAGACAGACAACTTCTCCCCAAACCACATATAATATGAAAATATAGCAAATACATCTAATCCTTAAAGAGTGACCATAAAGAAGACTGCTACAGATGGCCTACATCTGGGGAAAAGAGGAAACCTCACAGAAAAGGGTAAAGTAACAAAGCCATGATCCAGCAGACCCACATCCTCCCCCAACCCAGCTCATGTATGGGAGGAGGAGAAATGAAGTAGGGATGGAGTAGAAACCCAGGACTGCTAAATAAACAGCGCTGGAGACCTACTCTGGGAGCACAAACCCACATTACATGGTGCTCTAGAGATTAGAGGTGTTGGAAAGCAAAAACAGGCAGAATACTTGGAGATATTAAGATTACAGCCACTTGAGGAGAACAGGTATACCTACAACCAGCCACAACAGGACAAAAAAAAGGTGGGTGCTTTGAAAGACTTCACAACAGTGAGAGGCCTGCTAAGAGGCAAGGTTTACACAGAGCTTGCTGATTAGGAGAAAGGACCAGTGAACAAAATCATCCCATCACACTCAGCCCAGCAGGTGGGGAAATTTCAGGAGCTTCAGGTGCTCCATCACCCTGGCTGGCTATGCAGAGCAGAACCCTCCCTCCCCTTCTGCAATATACAGTCTACTTGCAAATATTATGTCCCTGCCATCATGCCAGGACAGCCAGAGGGCAGCCCTGCCTATGGCAGCTATGAGGTGTTAAACAGAGGCTCCTCCCTGCACACTCAGACCACTGGTCCTGGCAGTGGAGGCAGGCACTGAAGCCAGGAAGCAAAAAAGAGCTCTTTTCTCCTGGTAGGTACTGGCACTGCTCACCTGTGACCCCTGCCATGGCTCCAGGGGCTAGACAGCTCCAGAGAGTAGATCTCCTGGGCATTAGAGGGTGCCACCTACAGAAATTTATTATTCCGTGTTCTTCATTACAAATATGAAATGGCAAAAGAATCTTGCTCAAACCAAAATCACTCAAACACCAGAAAGAGAGCTCAGTGAAATTGAAATCACCAACCTTCTTGATAAAGACTTCAATATAAAAATTTTAAAAATGCTCAAAGAGCTAAAAAAATACTCAAGATCTCAGGGGTGACTTCAAGAAAGAGAAACTTTGAAAAATGCAGTATCTGAAATGAAAAATACAAAGGAGGGATTTAAAAGCAGATTAGAAGAGGTAGAGGAAATGGTAAATGGAATAGAAATTAGAGAACAGGAATACAAAGAAGCAGAGGCACAGGGAAAATGGATCTCTAGGAATGAAAGAAAAATGACACAACACTGCTACCAATCACAACGGAATGATATTTGCATTACAGGAGTACCAGAAGAAGAAGAGAGAAAAGGGGATAGAAAGTGTCTTTGAGGAAATAATTGCTGAAAACACCCCCAATCTGGAAAAGGAAATAGTGTTTCAGGTCATGGAAGTGCACAGATCTCACAACTCAAGGGACCAAGGAAAACAACACCAAGACACATAATAATTATAAATGCAAAGATCAAAGAAAAGGAGAGTATATTAATAGAAGCCAGAAAGGTAAAAAAGATCACATACAAAGGAAAGCACATCAGGCCATCATCAGACTTCTCAGTTGAAACCTTACAAGCCAGAAGGGAGTGGCATGATATATTTAATGCAATGAAACAAAAGGGCCTTGAAAACAGAATACTCTACAGCCAAGACTATCATTTAAATTTGAGGCAGGGGTTAAACTATTTCCAGGTAAGCCAAAGTTGAGGGAATTTACCTCCCACAAACCATCTCTACAGTGTATTTTAAAGTGACTGCTCTAGATGGAAGTACTCTTAAGGCTAAATAGCTGTCACCAGAGAAAATAAAATCTCAATAAAAGAAGTAGATCAATTAATTACTAAGGAAAAACAAAATTAAATCTGCTACCCACAATGTCAGTCAAGGGATACACAAAGAGTACAGAATATGACATCTAAGATATAGAGTGGAGGAGGAAGAAAAACATGGAGAAAAGAAAGAAAAAAATAGAACTTTTAAATTGTGTTTGTAATGGTTTAATAAGCAAGTTAAGTTAGAATGTTAGATAGCAAATAAGCTGCCCTTGAACCTTTGTTAACCATGAATCTAAAGCCTGCAGTGGCAATAAGTACGTATCTATTGATAATCACCCTAAATGTAAAAGACTGAATGCACCAATAAAAAGACATAAAGTTGCAGAATAGGTGAAAAAATAAGACCCACCTATACTGCCTACAAGAGACTCACTTCAAACCCAAAGACACACACAAACTAAAAGGGAAGGGATGGAAGAATATATTTCATGCAAACAATAGGGAAGAAAAAATCAAGAGTTTCAGTACTTGTATCAGACAAAGCAGACTTCAAAATAAAGAAAGTTACAAGAGACAAAGAAGGACACTATGTAATGACAAAGGGGTCAGTGCAACAAGAGAATATAGACATTAAACATATATATATATATGCACCTAGCATAGAAGTACCCAAATATGTGCAACAAATACTAACAGAATTAAAGTGGGAAATAGAATTCAATGCTTTCATTTTAAGAGGCTTCAGCACACCACCCACCCCAAAGGACAGATCAACCAGACCAAAAATAAGGAGACAGAGGCACGAAACTACACATTAGAACAGATGTACCTAATAGACATCTACAGAACACTCCAACCAAAGCAGTAGGATACATACACATTATTCTCAAGTGCACATGGAACATTTCAAGAATAGATCACATACTAGACCACAAAAGAGCCTCAGTAAATTCAGAGGGACTGGAATTATACCAACCAACTTCTCAGACCACAGAAGTATGAAACTAGAAGTAAATTATGTAAAGAAAAGAAAATGACCCACAAATACAAGGAGGCCTAAATAATCAAAGAATCAATGACTAAATAAAAACAGAGATCAAGCAATATATGCAGACAAATGAAAACAACAGCTCAACACCCAAACTTCTGTGGGACTCAGTGAAGACTGTTCTAAGAGGAAAGAATTTATAGCAATACAGACTTACCTCAAGAAAGAAGAACAATCCCAAATGAACAATCTAAACACAGAATTAATGAAACTAGAAAAGAAAAACATATGAGGCCCAAAGTCAGTAGAAGGAGGGACATAATAAAGATCAGAGAAAAAAATAAATGAAATAGAGAAGACTGAAACAATAGAAAGGATTAATGAAACCAGGAGCTGGGTCTTTGAGAAAATTAACAAAATAGATAAACCCTTAGACTTAGCAAGAAAAAAAGAAAGTGTATACCCTTAAGCAGAATCAGAAATGAGAAAGGAAAAATTACTATGGACACCACAGAAATACAAAGAATTATTAGAGAATACTATGAAAAATTATATGCTAACAAATTGGATAACTAGAAGTGGACAACTTTCTAGAAGAATACAACCTTCTAAGACTGACCCAAGAAGAAACTGAAAATCTGAACAAATCAATTACCAGAAATGAAATTGAATTCATAATCATAAAACTACATAAGGACAAAACCCCTGTACCAGATGGCTTCACTGTTGAATTTTATCCAACATTTAGAGAAGACCTAATACTCATCCTCCTTAAAGTTTTCCTAAAAGTAGAGGAGGAGGGAATACGTCCTAACTCATTCTATGAGGCTAGCATGACTTTAATACAAAAACCAGGCAAAGACCCTACAAAAAAGGAAAATTACAGATCAATATCCATGATGAACATAGATGCAAAAAATACCCCACAAAATATTAGCCAACTGAATTAAAAAATGCATCAAAAAGATCAACCATCATGATTAAGTGGAATTTATTCCAGGGATGCAAGGACGGTATAGTATTTGAAAATCCATTAACATCAATCATACACCACATCAACAAAAATGAAGAACAAAAATCACATGATCATCTCCATAGATGCTGAAAAAGCATTTGACAAAATATAACATGCATTCATGATAAAACTCAAGAAAATGAGTATAGAGGGCAAGTACCTTAACAAAATAGAGGCCAAATATGACAAACCCACAGCCAACATCATACGGACAACACAAAGAAAGAAAAGGCATCCAGATTGGTAAGGAAGAAGTTAAACTGTCCTTGTTTGCAGATGATATCATATTTTCATAAAAAGGCCTAAAGAACCCACCAAAAGCTACTACAACTAATAGCTGAATTCAGCAAAGTCGCAGGATACAAAATTAATACACAGAAATATGTGGCATTCCTATACACTAATGATGAATAAGTAGAAAGAAAAATTAGAGAAACACTTGCATTTAAAATTACATCAAAAGGAATAAAATCCTAGGAATAAACATAACAAAGTATGTGAAAGACCTGTACCCTGAAAACAACAAGACACCCATGAGAGAAATTAAATAAGACACCAATAAATGGAAATACATCCCATGCTCATGGATAGGAAGAATTAATATTATCAAAATGGCCATCCTGCCTAAAGCAATCTACAGATTCAATGCAATCCCTATCAAAATACCAATTACTCAATGAAGTAGAATAGTTCTAAAATTCATATGGAACACAAAAGACCACAAATAGCCAAAGCAATCCTGAAAAGGAAAAACAAGCTGGGGATTATGCTCCCCAACTCAAGCTCCACTACAAAGCCACAGTAATCAAAACAATTTGGTACTGGCACAAGAACAGACCTATAGATCAATGGAGAGCCTGGATAAAAACCCACACATATATAGCCAATTAATATGTGATAAAGGAGCCATGGATATACAATGGGGAAATGACAGGCCTTTCATCAACTGGTGTTGGCAAAACTGGACAGCTACATGCAAGAGAATTAAACTGGATTATTGTCTAACTCCATACACAAAAGTAAACTTGAAACAGATCAAAGACATGAAACCATAGAACTCTTAGAAGAAAATATAGGCAAAAATCTTTTAAATATAAACATGAGTAATTTTTTCCTTAACACGTCTCCTAGAGCAACAGAAACAAAAGCAAAAATGAACAAACGGGACTACATTAAACTAAAAAGCTTCTGTACAGCAAAGGACTATCATCAGAATAAAAAGGCACCCTACAGTATGGGAGAATATATTCATAAACAACATATCTGATGAAGGGTTAACTTACAGAATCTATAAAAAACTCACGTCTCAACACCACAAAAACAAATAACCCAATTAAAAAATAAGCAGAGGATCTGAACAGACATTTCTCCAAAGAAGAAATTCAAATGGCCAACAGGCACATGAAAAGATGCTCCACGTGTCTCATCATCAGGGAAATGCAAATTAAAATCACAATAAGATATTACCTCACACCAGTTAGGAAGGCCAACATCCAAAATACAAGGAACAACAAATGCTTGTGAGGATGCAGAGAAAGGGGAACCCTCCTACACTGTTGGTGGAAATGTAAATTAGTTCAACCATTGTGGAAAGCAATACAGAGGTTCCTCAAAAAACTTAAAATAGAAATACCATTTGACCCAGGAATTCCACTCCTAGGAATCAAGGAAACAAGATCCCTGATTCAAAAAGACATATATATACCCCATGTTTATTGCAGCACTATTTACAATATCTAAGATATGGAAGCAAACTAAATGTCCATCAATAGATAAATGGATAAAGAAGAAGTGGTACATATATACATATATATATATATATATGTACATACACATATATAAAAATATATATGTTATATTAATAAGTAGTTAGTAAAATACATTGGTAGGAAATACATGAATATACTGACTGACATCTTATCCATCTTTCAAAACACATTTTACAGGTAGTTTTTCATATTTCCTTATGCTTTTGAAATTCAGTAATACTCCTTTGTGCTTATTTTGTTATATCAGTTTTAAAGCCACTTACCATTATTTTATTTCCATTACCACCTTGGTAAAATGAACTGTTTAACATTTGTATTTTCCCGACATGAATAGTTGTACAAATAATCAATATAAAACTTTGTTTCCAGTGTTCAAAAATTAAAGTGACTTATAAACAGTCAGTCTGAATAATGTATTTTATGTTCTGCTGCTTCAGTTGGCTATTGGCCTCTTATCCTATTATTGAAATCCCTTTGTGTGAAAAGCCAACCTCTATTTTCTATCCTAATATTAAATCAGAACCCCAGAATTCGAAGACGTCATCAGATGCAAATAAAAATGTTTTCTCCTTTTAAAGAATGAAAGTGGAAAAACTGACAAAAATATAGATGAGAATTTATGTGTGTCCCAGCACCCAATTTTAGAATATGTAATTCCCACTAAAATGTCACTAATCATCATTTGGATGTCATTATTTCATACACATTTGGCTTCCTAAATCATATAAATTTGCTGTGTATGCACTGTTGTCAAGTTTACAGTTATACTGGGAGCCCTATTTTCAACATCCTAACTTCAGTACGTCTGCAATATTAAACAGCATTGCATGGTTTAAAAAATCAGATAACCCAAACTTGGGATGATTCTTTTTCCTTATTTCAAAACAATTTCATCTAATATGGTTCAAAACTGTATTAAGTGCTCAGAAATTTTCAGACAAAGATTATATGAGCACAGCCAAATAATACTTACCACAGTAAAAGTTGAAATAACTACAAATCATTAATATGGTTCTATTGCTAGCTGTGAAACCGGATTCTACACATCTTTCTCCAAGATAGTTTTCAGCAGCCAAATGAATGGCCTACTTTACCCTTTGGTTTTACTCATGAAAACAAATATTTTATAAAGGCAGAAAGGATAAAGATGTATCAATTACACATTTCCATGTAGAATTTAATAGCAATCTGAAGATTTTTAAAATTTATTTGTATAGTGGATAAATTTCAATCAGATTTTCATATGCATCCTAATTTAAAAGGATATGAGTATTGTTAGCTCAAATAATCAGTACCACCTGATCTTAAGTTGTCCAAGATTTAAAAGTCCAAGAATATTACCAGATCAGAACTCCTTCATTATTTTCATCTCATTCTGTAAGTCATGGATAATCATTCAGTTTCCTAGGACAAATCCTATGGATCCAGTGTTGACTCCATTTCCATTTTCTTTCCTACCAACCAGACACACACACACACACACACACACACACACACACTCACATTCACACCACCCATTTTATCACCAAATGATAGACACAGGGAAACATTCATTCCCTATGTAATGATGGTAGATGGAGTAAGTTCCTACAATGAGCTACAAAGGATAGGAAATCCCATGGTCTTTTCTCCTAGGGTGGCAAATTTCACTAGCCATCTTGTCACCAGATCATCACTCTTTTTTCATTATTCAAATTGGGTAGATCCATTGCATTCTGAACACCTTATGATATTGTAGGGATGGCTATGTGATAGGACAATCTTGAATGCTCACCAGGAAAATGACATAAAAATCAATTTGCAAGGACACATTTGTCCAAAAGGCCTAGACTCTGGCAGTGCCTTAAATCTTCTGCTACACATCAGTTCCATCTCCTAAATCTCTCTCTCTCCCTATCCTGGTATAACTTCTTATCTCCTGAACTCCTCCACTGTCACCTTTTCTTGGGAATAGCACTGAAGATTCTTCTGACATTTTGATCTGGCTGATGAAATGACAGTGTGACTCTAGAGAAAAATCTGATTCTTAAAGAAGAATTACAAAGTTGTCATAAACTGCCCCCCTTTTGGGAAAGACTAGCTTTATCAGATGAAAACTCTATAAGCTGGTGTTTCAAGGTCTGATGGTCTTCTTGTGTGGAGCCTTTAGGAGAGGGGAGAGAAGAGAAGACCTGGTGCGAGGATATAGAATTTCTGGAGTGAGAGGTTAGTAGAAGAATCTTAATGAATTTTATTAAATCACAACCTGTATGGTTTGGGACTCAAATATCCTATTCCAGTTCCTCTAGGAAATGATGTAGATGATGTAGGCCATATTTCAAGCTCTGAATCCTTAATGCACTGATAGCATGATGATATAGATACAGCAGTCCACTGCCTCTCAAATGTTTGCAGTCGTCACCCCACCTGGAGAGGCTAAATTAAACATACTGCTGGGTGCCACGACCCGAGTTGGGTAAGGTAGGTCTGGTGTGAAGCCGAAGATTTTTCACTTCTAACAAATATCTAGAGGCTGGTGTTGCTGGTGAGAAACCACACTTGGAGAAATCCTGGTCAACCTATTAATTTGATTCTATTAAAGGACTCTTATCTTTGTTCTAACCTTCAGTTCCTGCATAGAGATACATCGAGTAATTTTTTATCTCAGCAAGAGGAAATCCACGGTGAGCATCCTATTAGCTACTGTATCAAATTGCAGGTGCCCTCAAGTGCAACAGTCATAACTGTGGTGTTTTCTGGGAGACAGTAAATAATAGCAGAATTTTAAAACATGAGGAAAAAACAGCCTAAATTTGAAAAAAAAAGCACGAATCAATTAATCTGACTTAGCAAACTTTTGTCATCCCTGTACAGAACAGTGAAGAGTCCCAAAACCACTTTACCTTCTTGAAGTTGAAATTTTCTATGTAATCACTTTGAATTGAACTATCATTTCTTATGAGCTTTTCTAAATGGGAGAAAGATCTTCATCTAGGCTTCCATTTATGAAGCTGACTGTGCTGACTTCCTAATCAGGAGTTAGGATATCATCTGCTTCATCATCCATCATAAGACATGATAGCAAGGAACCAAATCCTTCATATCATTACACTGTATATCAGGTGCTCAACCTCTCTGTTACACAAGCTTAAAAATGCCTTGCCAATGTAACTCAATAAAATTAGATCACCTATTTCATTGAGTGCTTAGAGCATTTTGATCTTGCTCATATTTTTATTATCAAAAAATGTCTTTTATTGTCAACACCTACTATTACCTAAATGCCTTCAAAAACATAGCAATGTAATTACATTTTGCTATAGCAGGATCCAATGAAAAGGTCAAACTAATATGCAACATTGCAAAAAACAAAACAGATCTTTTTCAGCAATATATATTTGCTCTGGCCATTGAAAAAGGAGTACCCATGCCACTACACAGTGAAAACTACACTGCTGCTCTACTAACAAATACGTGTGTGCTTTCCAATTGTTGCCTTAGTGATTCTCAACTGAGGATGTCTTGCTTCCTAGGGGCATTTGGCAGTATCTGGAAATATTTTTTAATTTTTTTGACAACTATTGGGGGTGGCGTTAACTAGTGTCTAATAAGTAGAGCCCAGAGATGCTGTTAAACTCCATACATTGCAGAGATCAGACCCCCATAACTAAGAATTAGTCTAAAATGTTGAGAAACTCTGAGAAACCTAAATTGCAGGTAATCTGAAGCTAGAGAACTCCATCTTTCCTTTCACTTCTGTAATGTAATTGAGAGACATTGATGTCTGTAAAAAAATTGTAACTATAGACAATGACCCCTAATAAGAAAGGTTTTGTGTGCATGGTTATTAACTTAATACATGTGGGAAGAGAAAGAAATGGAAGCTTTTTACTTTCCAAAATGGTCCCATTTGCATTAAGCAAATCTTCCAGAAAAAACAGAAAAACTCTAGGTGAAGAGCATCTTTGCTAATCAAATATATCAACCTTAGAAAAAGCATTAAAAGGTTAGAAATTATTTTACCTTATGCTGAGTTTTTCAATAATAAACACTTTATCTTCTCAATTAGGAGGGGCAAGGACTGGACTAGATTTTTCTATTACCAACACCAGGATGAATGAAGGAAACAAACAAAAAAGGAAGGCCAGTCAGATTTCCTGACTGGTTTCATAGTCTAAATATTCTTCATATATTCCCTTTTATTTTTTGATTTTATTTTTTTAATTAAGGCATCATTATATACAATCTTATGAAGGTTTCACATGAACAACATTGTGGGTTCAGCATTCACCCATGTTGTCAAGTCCCTCCACATAGACCCCATTGCAGTCACTGTCCATAAGTGTAGTAAGATGCTATACAGTCATTATTTGTCTTCTCCATGGTATACTGCCTTCCTGTGACCTACCTATATTGTGAGTGCTAATTATAATGCCCCTTAAGCCACTTCTCCATCCCTCCCCACCCACCCGCTTCACTTAGTAACTGGTAGTCCCTTCTTGGAGTCTGTGAGCCTGCTGCTGTTTTTTTCCTTCAGTTTTGCTTTGCTTTTATACTCCACAAATGAGTGAAATCATCTGGTATTTGTCTTTATCCACCTGGCTTATTTCACTGAGCATAATATCCTCCAGCTCCATCCATGTTGTTGCAAATGGTAGGAGTTCTTTTCTTTTTATGGATGAATAATATTCCTTTGTGTAAATCCACCACATCTTATTTATCCATTCATCTACTTTTGGACAATTAGGTTGCTTCCATAACTTGGCTATTGTAAATAGTGATGCGATAAACATAGAGGTGCATTTGTCTTTTTGAATCAGGAATCTTGTTTTCTTTGGGTAAATTCCTAAGAGTAGAATTCATGGGTCAATGGTATTTCTATTTTAAGCTTTTTGAGGAACCTCCATATTGCTTTCCACAATGGTTGAACTAATTTACATTCCCACCAACAGTGTAGAAGGGTTTCCCTTTCCCTGCATCTTCACCAGCATTCGTTGTTCTTTGTCTTTTGGCTGTTAGCCATCCTAACTGGTGTGAGGTGATATCTCATTGTGGTTATAATTTGCCTTACCCTGATGTTTAGCCATGTGGAGCATCTTTTAATGTGCCTGTTGGTCATCTGAGTTTCTTCTTTGGAGAAGTGTCTGTTCAGATCCTTTGCCCATTTTTAATCATGTTATTTGTTTTTTGGGTGTTGAGGCATGTGTGTTCTTCATATATTTTGGATGTTAACCCTTACCAGGTAAGTCATTTATGAATACATTCTCCCATACTATAGGATGCCTTCTTGTTCTGTTGATGGCGTCCTTTGCTGTCCAGAAGCTTTTTAGTTTAATCTAGACCCATTTGTTCGTTTTTGCTTTCGTTTCCAGTGCCCATGTTGACATGTTCAGAAAAACGTTGCTCATGTTTATATTCAAGAGATTTTTGCCTATGTTTTCTTCTAAGAGTTCTATGGTTTCAAGTCTTTGATCTGTTTCAAGTTTACTTTTGTGTATGGAGTTAGACAATAATCCAGTTTCATTCTCTTGCATGTAGCTGTCCAGTTTTGCCAACACCAGTTGATGAAGAGGCTTTCATTTCTCCATTGTATATCCATGCCTTCTTTATCATATATTAAATTGGCCATATATGTGTGGGTTTTTATCCGGGCTCTCCATTGATCTATGGTTCTATTCTTGTACAAGTACCAAATTGTTTTGATTACTGTGGCTCTGTAGTTGAGCTTGAAGTTGGGGAGTGTAATCCCCAGTTTTGTTCTTCCTTTTCAGGATTGCTTTAGCTATTTGGGGTCTTCTGTGGTTCCATATGAATTTTAGAACTATTTGTTCTTGTTCTTTGAAGAATGCTCTTGGTATTTTGGTAGGGATTGCATTGAATCTGTAGATTGCTTTAGGCAGGATGACCATTTTGACAACATTAATTCTTCCTATCCATGAGCATGGAATATATTTCCATTTATTGGTGTCTTAAGTAATTTCTCTTATGAGTGTCTTGTTTTTCAGGGTATAGATCTTTTACCTCCTTGGTTATGTTTATTCCTAGGATTTTATTCATTTTGATGCAATTTTAAATGCAATTGTTTCTCTGTTTTTCTTTCTGCTCTTTCATCATTAGTGTATAAGAATGCCACAAATTTCTGTGTACTAATTTTGTATCCTGCAAGTTTGCTGAATTCAGCTACTAGTTCTAGTAGTTGTTGGGTGGGTTCTTTAGGGTTTTTTATGTATAATATCATGTCATCTGCAAACAGTGATAGTTTAACTTCTTCCTTACCAACCTGGATGCCTTTTATTTTTTTCTGTTGTCTAATTGTTATGTCTAGGACCTCTAGTACTATGTTGAATACAAGTGGTGAGAGTGGGCATCCTTGTTTTATTCCCAATCTTAAAGGAAAAGCTTTTAGCTTTTCACTGTTAAATCTGATTTTGGCTGTGGGTTTGTCACATATGGCCTTTATTATGTTCAATCAATATTGCCCTCTATCCCCATTTTGTTGAGAGTTTTTATCATGAATGGATGTTGAATTTTGTCAAGTGCCTTTTCAGCATCTAAGGAGACGATCATGTGATTTTGTCCTTTTTTGTTGATGTGGTGTATGATATTGATGGATTTTCAAAAACTGTACCATCCTTACATTCCTGGATAAATCCCATTTGATGATGGATGATCTTTTTGATGTATTTTTGAATTCAGTTTGCTAATATTTTATTGAGGATGTTCCCTTTTATTTTAACTTGGAGTGAAATCTGTATATATTTTTCCCATACTAACTATTTTTTCCTAAAACATTCTTACCTGGCAATTATAAATAACATTTTTAAATAGTTATAGAAAATGTAAAATACAGTATTATATCTGACATTTCTCTCAAATCAAGCAACTTGCTCACATATTCTGAACCCATTTCACACAGTGAAAATATCTATTTCTGGGTAGATAGATGGGTAGGAATTATATATATATATATATACACATACACACAGGTGTGCAGTTGGTTTCTAACTCTACCAACTCTCTTCTTGCTTTACTTCTGTCCTATTTCATTTTTCTCTCAGAAATATTTAATTTCATTCTTTCTTCCTTCTTCCATTCCTTCACCTCCTTACCACCCTCTCCTCCTTCATTCTTTGGCAAACACATACTGAGCACTTACTCATTCCTAGGGCTTGTGTTAGACAATAAGGATATGACATGTGTTGGACTTTATGGGTCTGCAGTCAGCTGCCAGAGGCTTCATCTGCTGGTACATTTAATCTACCATTCACCTCAGTGTCTATGTCTTACAGTCCTTTTCAGATCAACTGCAGAAAGAAAAAATATTTGAATGATTCTAATGATAAAGGGGTGGATGGAATATTATAGGAAATGGACTTATGGAGAGGAAGCTCTCAATCTGAACATCTGATGCATATGTGCACACCACTTGTGTTGTCACCCTTTTTGCTCTATGACATCCCATGTGACATGGCCCAGATCAATACATATATGAAGACAATGGGATTCCATATTCATCTCAAGCTGCATATTTTTATTGTCCAAGGTTATTATTTATCCCCTTAAGGTCATTCATTTTTTTTTTTTTTTTGAGAGGGCATCTCTCATATTTATTGATCAAATGGTTGTTAACAACAATAAAATTCAGTATAGGGGGGTCAATGCTCAATGTACAATCATTAATCCATCTCAAGCCTAATTCTCGTCAGTCTCCAATCTTCTGAAGCATAACGAACAAGTTCTTACATGGTGAACGAATTCTTACAGAGTGAATAAATTCTTACATGGTGAACAGTACAAGGGCATTCATCACAGAAACTTTCGGTTTTGATCATGCAATATGACCTATAAACCATCAGGTCAAATATGAATATTCATTTGATTTTTGTACTTGATTTATATGTTGATCCCACATTTCTCCTATTATTATTATTATTTTTATTTTTAATAAAATGCTGAAGTGGTAGGTAGATGCAAGATAAAGGTAGAAAACATAGTTTAGTGCTGTAAGAAGGCAAATGTAGATGATCAGATGATCAGGTGTGTGCCTATGGACTAAGTATTAATCCAGGCTAGACAAGGGCAGCAAGACATCCACGGATGCAGAAGATTTCTCTCAAAGCAGGGGGGTGAGGTTCTGAGCCTCACCTCTGTTGATCCCCAAATTCTCACCTGATGGCCCCCCTGCGACTGTGCCTGTCTTAGGTTGTTCCTCCCTTGAGGAATCTTACCCGTCTCTGGCTAACCAGTCCTCTTCCGGGGCCATACAGGGAAATGTAAAGTTGGTAAGTGAGAGAGAAGCCATATTGTTTGCAAAGGTTAGCTTTTTACTTCTTTGCAGATTTATGCCCTGTGGCTTCTATGCCCAGCACTTGTCTCGAGGTATCTTTACCACCTGGAGGAATTATGATACTCGGTAAATTCGATATGAGGCACGAATTCTATTTAAGGTTTGTAATTAGGAAGGAAGAAGAAAAGCTATAGATGTAGCATATGAAGGAAACTTGGGAGGATTGATTATTTCTTTGACATATCTTCTTGTATAGTACCTTAAGTATGTATAGGTTTTAAACTACTAACTAATTTGCACACACATATTAACATAATAGGAATACCGTGACATAAACAAAGCAAATCTATAATTACCAGCCATCTCCAGTGAAGCCAAGAAAACCATTTAGGCACCCTAGGCATTTGTGAAAATTTATCTATGATATGATGGATATTTTCCAACTGTACTTGAACCATCAGACAAATTAAAGCAGCCCATTTCTGGGATCTGTTCACATCCCATATGTTCTTTTAACCATAGATAGTCTATAGTCATGAGATTTTGGGGTGCTACAACTTGCACCCCTCCCAACTCCTGGTTGAGTTCCAACAGTACAGATCCAGTCAAATTCGTTGTCTCACTGTATGCACATGCCAGCCTAGACATCTCCCTCCTCCTTCTTATGGCAAGTCCAGGAGACGGTGGGCTGGATGCAGCCACAACCGCAGCATCGTCCGGATCCCTGTGGAGGCTTATGATGATCATCCCCCGGCACGAGTCCTCCAGAGAGTGCTGATGCTGGAAGCTCCTCCTCATATCGTATCTTAGTTCATTTTCTGGGTATCCAAGCTAGGCCTTGATCTTCTGCGTAGAAACAAACAGACCCTTTGCCCACACTTTGACATGCCCTCTATACCACTGTGCAGAACTCATTGGAGGTCAGCACACAGTAACTGCTTTTTTTTTTTTTTTTTTAATTAAGAGAAAGGAATATTATCAGAAAAGAGTACCTCCATAGCTGATCATCTGACACCCTTTAAGTGATCAACATTAAGGATATTTAAAGCATGCGTTGATCTTTGATTTACCAATAGTTTTATCCTGTTAAGGAGTAATCCCACTTTTCTTTCTTTCTTTCTTTTTTTTTTTAAATTTTTAATCTACACTTACCTGAAGAATACTATGTTTACTATGCTCTCCCCTATATCAGGTCCCCCCTAACAACCACATTACGGTTACTGTCCATCAGCTTAGCAAAATGTGGTAGAGTCACTACTTGTCCTCTCTGTGTTGTGCAGCCCACCCTCCCCTTTCTCCCTCCCCCCCATGCATGCTAATCTTAATACCGCCCTTCTTCTTCCCCCCCCTTATCCCTCCCTGCCCACCCATCCTCCCCAGTTCCTTTCCCTTTGGTACCTGTTAGTCCATTTTTGGGTTCTGTAATTCTGCTGCTGTTTTGTTCCTTCAGTTTTTCCTTTGTTCCTATACTCCTCAGATGAGTGAAATCATTTGGTATTTCTCTTTCTCCGCTTGGCTTATTTCACTGAGCATAATACTCTCCAGCTCCATCCATGTTGCTGCAAATGGTTGGATTTTTCCACTTCTTATGGCTGAGTAGTATTCCATTGTGTATATGTACCACATCTTCTTTATCCATTCATCTACAGATGGACATTTAGGTTGCTTCCAATTCTTGGCTATTGTAAATAGTGCTGCGATAAACATAGGAGTGCATCTGTCTTTCTCAAACTTGATTGCTGCGTTCTTAGGGTAAATTCCTAGGAGTGGAATTCCTGGGTCAAATGGTAAGTCTGTTTTGAGCATTTTGATGCACCTCCATACTGCTTTCCACAATGGTTGAACTAATTTACATTCCCACCAGCAGTGTAGGAGGGTTCCCCTTTCTCCACAGCCTCGCCAACATTTGTTGTTGTTTGTCTTTTGGATGGCAGCTATCCTTACTGGTGTGAGGTGATACCTCATTGTAGTTTTAATTTGCATTTCTCTGATAATTAGCGATGTGGAGCATCTTTTCATGTGTCTCTTGGCCATCTGTATTTCTTTTTTGGAGAACTGTCTGTTCAGTTCCTCTGCCCATTTTTTAATTGGGTTATTTGTTTTTTGTTTGTTGAGGCGTGTGAGCTCTTTATATATTCTGGACGTCAAGCCTTTATCAGATCTGTCATTTTCAAATATATTCTCCCATACCGTAGGGTTCCTTTTTGTTCTATTGATGGTGTCTTTCGCTGTACAGAAGCTTTTCAGCTTAATGTAGTCCCACTTGCTCATTTTTGCTGTTGTTTTCCTTGCCCGGGGAGATATGTTCAAGAAGAGATCACTCATGTTTATGTCTAAGAGGTTTTTGCCTATGTTTTTTTCCAAGAGTTTAATGGTTTCGTGACTTACATTCAGGTCTTTGATCCATTTTGAGTTTACCTTTGTATATGGGGTTAGACAATGGTCCAGTTTCATTCTCCTACATGTAGCTGTCCAGTTTTGCCAGCACCATCTGTTGAAGAGACTGTCATTTTGCCATTGTATGTCCATGGCTCCTTTATCAAATATTAATTGACCATATATGTTTGGGTTAATTTCTGGGGTCTCTAATCTGTTCCACTGGTCTGTGGCTCTGTTCTTGTGCCAGTACCAAATTGTCTTGATTACTATGGCTTTGTAGTAGAGCTTGAAGTTGGGGAGTGAGATCCCCCCTACTTTATTCTTCTTTTTCAGGATTGCTTTGGCTATTCGGGGTCTTTGGTGTTTCCATATGAATTTTTGAATTATTTGTTCCAATTCATTGAAGAATGTTGCTGGTAATTTGAGAGGGATTGCATCAAATTTGTATATTGCTTTCGGCAGGATGGCCATTTTGACGATATTAATTCTTCCTAGCCATGAGCATGGGATGAGTTTCCATTTATTAGTGTCCCCTTTAATTTCTCTTAAGAGTGACTTGTAGTTTTCAGAGTATAAGTCTTTCACTTCCTTGGTTAGGTTTATTCCTAGGTATTTTATTCTTTTTGATGCAATGGTGAATGGAATTGTTTTCCTGATTTCTCTTTCTATTGATTCGTTGTTAGTGTATAGGAAAGCTACAGATTTCTGTGTGTTGATTTTGTATCCTGCAACTTTGCTGTATTCCGATATCAGTTCTAGTAGTTTTGGAGTGGAGTCTTTAGGGTTTTTTATGTACAGTATCATATCATCTGCAAATAGTGACAGTTTAACTTCTTCTTTACCAATCTGGATTCCTTGTATTTCTTTGTTTTGTCTGATTGCCGTGGCTAGGACCTCCAGTACTATGTTAAATAACAGTGGGGAGAGTGGGCATCCCTGTCTGGTTCCCGATCTCAGTGGAAATGCTTTCAGCTTCTCGCTGTTCAGTATAATGCTGGCTGTGGGTTTATCATATATGGCCTTTATTATGTTGAGGTACTTGCCCTCTATTCCCATTTTGCTGAGAGTTTTTATCATGAATGGATGTTGAATTTTGTCAAATGCTTTTTCAGCATCTATGGAGATGATCATGTGGTTTTTGTCTTTCTTTTTGTTGATGTGGTGGATGATGTTGATGGATTTTCGAATGTTGTACCATCCTTGCATCCCTGGGATGAACCCCACTTGGTCATGGTGTATGATCCTTTTGGTAAGCTGTTGAATTCTGTTTGCTAATATTTTATTGAGTATTTTTGCATCTACATTCATCAGGGATATTGGTCTGTAATTTTCTTTATTGGTGGGGTCTTTGCCTGGTTTTGGTATTAAGGTGATGTTGGCCATTAAGAATGAGTTTGGGAGTATTCCCTCTTCTTCTATTTTGTGGAACACTTTAAGGAGAATGGGTATTATGTCTTCTCTGTGTGTCTGATAAAATTCCGAGGTAAATCCGTCCGGCCCCGGGGTTTTGTTCTTGGGTAGTTTTTTGATTACTGTTTCAATTTCTTTGCTTGTAATTGGTTTGTTTAACTTTTGTGTTTCTTCCTTGGTCAGTCTTGGGAGGTTGTATTTTTCTAGGAAGTTGTCCATTTCTTCTAGGTTTTCCAGTTTGTTGGCATATAGGTTTTCATAGTAGTCTTTAATAATTCTTTGTATTTCTGTGGAGTCTGTCGTGATTTTTCCATTCTCATTTCTGATTATGTTGATTTGTGTTGACTCTCTTTTTCTCTTAATAAGTTGGGCTAGAGGCTTATCTATTTTGTTTATTTTCTCAAAGAACCAGCTCTTGGTTTCGTTGATTTTTGCTATTGTTTTATTCTTCTCAATTTTGTTTATTTCTTCTCTGATCTTTATTATGTCCCTCCTTCTGCTGACTTTAGGCCTCATTTGTTCTTCTTTTTCCAGTTTTAATAATTGTGATGTTAGACTATTCATTTGGGATTGTTCTTCCTTCTTCAAGTGTGCCTGGATTACTATATACTTTCCTCTTAAGACTGCTTTCGCTGCATCCCACAGAAGTTGGGGCTTAGTGTTGTTGTTGTCATTTGTTTCTATATATTCCTTGATCTCTATTTTGATTTGTTCATTGATCCATTGATTATTTAGTAGCATGTTGTTAAGCCTCCATGTGTTTGTAAGCCTTTTTGTTTTCTTTGTAGAATTTATTTCTACTTTCATACCTTTGTGGTCTGAAAAATTGGTTGGTAGAATTTCAATATTGTGGAATTTACTGAGGCTCTTTTTGTGAGCTAGTATGTGGTCTATTCTGGAGAATGTTCCATGTGCACTTGAGAAGAATGTATATCCTGTTGCTTTTGGATGTAAAGTTCTATAGATGTCTATTAGGTCCATCTGTTCTAGTGTGTTGTTCAGTGCCTGTGTGTCTTTACTTATTTTCTGCCCGGTGGATCTATCCTTTGGGGTGAGTGGTGTGTTGAAGTCTCCTACAATGAATGCATTGCAGTCTATTTCCCTCTTTAGTTCTGTTAGTATTTGCTTCACATATGCTGGTGCTCCTGTATTGGGTGCATATATATTTAGAATGGTTATATCCTCTTGTTGGACTGAGCCCTTTATCATTATGTAGTGGCCTTCTTTATCTCTTGTTACTTTCTTTGTTTTGAAGTCTATTTTGTCTGATATTAGTACTGCAACCCCTGCTTTCTTCTCACTGTTGTTTGCCTGAAATATGTTTTTCCATCCCTTGACTTTTAGTCTATGCTTATCTTTGGGTTTAAGGTGAGTTTCTTGTAAGCAGCATATAGATGGGTCTTGCTTTTTTATCCATTCTATTACTCTATGTCTTTTGATTGGTGCATTAAGTCCATTTACATTTAGGGTGACTATTGAAAGATATGTACTTATTGCCATTGCAGGCTTTAGATTCGTGGTTACCAAAGGTTCAAGGTTAGCTTCTTTAGTATCTTACTGCCTAACTTAGCTCGCTTATTGAGCTGTTATATACACTGTCTGGAGAGTCTTTTCTTCTCTCCCTTCTTATTCCTCCTCCTCCATTCTTCATATGTTGTGTGTTTTGTTCTGTGCTCTTTTTAGGGGTGCTCCCATCTAGAGCAGTCCCTGTGGGATGCCCTGTAGAGGTGGTTTGTGGGAAGCAAATTCCCTCAGCTTTTGCTTGTCTGGGAATTGTTTGATCCCACCATCATATTTAAATGATAGTCATGCTGGATACAGTATCCTTGGTTCAAGGCCCTTCTGTTTCATTGCATTAAGTATATCATGCCATTCTCTTCTGGCCTGTAGGGTTTCTGTTGAGAAGTCTGATGTTAGCCTGATTGGTTTTCCTTTATAGGTGACCTTTTTCTCTCTAGCTGCCTTTAAAACTCTTTCCTTGTCCTTGATCCTTGCCATTTTAATTATTATGTGTCTTGGTGTTGTCCTCCTTGGATCCTTTCTGTTGGGGGTTCTGTATAATTCCATGGTCTGTTCGATTATTTCCTCCCCCAGTTTGGGGAAGTTTTCAGCAATTATTTCTTCAAAGACACTTTCTATCCCTTTTCCTCTTTCTTCCTCTTCTGGTATCCCTATAATACGAATGTTTTTCCTTTTGTATTGGTCACATATTTCTCTTAGTGTTGTTTCATTCCTGGAGATCCTTTTATCTCTCTCTATGTCAGCTTCTATACGTTCCTGTTCTCTGGCTTCTATTCCTTCAATGGCCTCTTGCATCTTATCCATTCTGCTTATAAATCCTTCCAGGGATTGTTTCACTTCTGTGATCTCTTTCCTGACATCTGTGATCTCCTTCCGGACTTCATCCCACTGCTCTTGCATTTTTCTCTGCATCTCATCCCATTGCTCTTGCATTTTTTTCTGCATCTCTGTCAGCATGTTCATGATTTTTATTTTGAATTCTTTTTCAGGAGGACTAGTTAGGTCTGTCTCCTTCTCAGGTGTTGTCTCTGTGATCTTTGTCTGCCTGTAGTTTTGCCTTTTCATGGTGATAGAGATAGTTTGCAGAGCTGGTACAAGTGACCGCTGGAAGAGCTTCCCTTCTTGTTGGTTTGTAGCCTTTTCCTGGGAGAATAGCGACCTCTAGTGGCTTGTGCTGGGCAGCTGTGCGCAGACAGGGCTTCTGCTTCCTGCCCAGTTGCTTTGGGGTTTATCTCCGCTGTTGCTGTGGGCTTGGCCTGGCTGGGGCTGTTCCTCCAAAATGGTGGAGCCCCGTTGGAGGGGGAGCAGCCAGTAGACTATTTATCTCCATAAGGGGCTCTGTGCTCCCTGCTGCCCAGGGGGTTAGAGTGCCCAGAGATCCCCAGATTCCCTGCTTCTGGTCTAAGTGACCTTTCCTGCCCCTTTAAGATTTCCAAAAAGCACTCTCCAAACCAAAACAACAGCAGCAACAATGAGAGAGGGAACAGAAAGAAAGAGAAAAAAAAAAGGAAAAAAAGGAAAAAACAAGCGATTTTTTTTTTTTTTTTTGTCCTCAGGTGCCGGTCCCAGGCACCCGCTCACTGGTCCTGCTGCCCTGTCTCCCTAGCACCAGGGTCCCTGTCCTTTCAAGGCTTCCAAAAAGCACCCACCCACCGGTCCCGCAGGGAAGGAACGCTCAATATTCTTTGTCCTCAGGCACTGGTCCCACGCACCCGCTCACCAGTCCCTCTGCCCTGCCTCCCTAGCACCGGGGTCCCTGTCCCTTCAAGGCTTCCAAAAAGCACTCGGCAAAAAGAGAGAAAAAAAAAAGGGGAAAAACGCGCGATTTCTTCCGTCCTTAGGTGCTGGTCTCAGGCACCCACCCACCGGTCCCACAGGGAAAAATGCGGGATATTCTTTGTCCTCAGGTGCCAGTCCCAGGCACCCGCTCACCAGTCCCGCCGCCCTGCCTCCCTAGCACCGGGGTCCCTGTCCCTTTTAGGCTTCCAAAAAGCACTCGCAGAAAAGAGAAAAAAAAAAGGGGGAAAAACGCGCGATTTCCTCTGTCCTCAAGTGCCAGTCTCAGGCACCCGCCCACCGGTCCCGCAGGGAAAAACGGGGGATATTCTTTGTCCTCAGGCGCCAGTCCCAGCCACCCGCTCACCAGTCCCGCCACCGTGCCTCCCTAGCACTGGGGTCCCCGTCCCTTCAAGGCTTCCAAAAAGCGCTCGCCAAAAAGAGAAAAAAAAAAAAGGGGAAAAACGCGCGACCTCCTCCGTCCTCAGGCACCGGTCTCAGGCACCCGCCCCCAGGTCTCGCAGGGAGAAACGCGGGATATTCTTTGTCCTCCGGCGCCGTTCCCAGGCACCTCCTCACCGGTCCCGCCACCCTGCCTCCCCAGCAACGGGGGCCCGTCCCTCTAAGGCTTCCAAAAAGCGCTCGCCAAAAAAAAAAAAAAAAAAAAAAAAAACCGCTCCGGTTTCTCTCCACCCGCCGGGAGCCAGGGGGAGGGGCGCTCGGGTCCCGCCGGGCTGGGGCTTGTATCTTACCCCCTTCACAAGGCGCTGGGTTCTTGCAGGTGTGGATGTGGTCTGGATGTTGTCCTGTGTCCTGTGGTCTCTATTTTAGGAAGATTTTTCTTTGTTATATTTTCATAGCTCTATGTGTTTTTGGGAGGAGATTTCCACTGCTCTACTCACGCCGCCATCTTGGCTCCGCCCCCAAGGTCATTCATTTTTATGGTTCCCATTGCCCTCTATAGTCAAGCTCCTGCTGGTGTGACCATAGTCCATCAGATAAGGCACCAGTGGTGGATGGAATTTGCCTCCATCCCAGCAGTGTCTATTAAAATTAGGAGCCCAAGTAGATACATGAGGCTAGAGTATCATCTAATTCTACTCAACAGTAGCAGTCTACTCTCAGCATCAATTCTGCCAAGATGCCACAGTTTGTTCTGGCATTGCTGTTTGTCACTATAGCGGTATTTCCAAATTATTGGTCTGAGCACATAAGAAAAGATAGCCTTGTGCACTGGAAACAGAGGCACAAAAGCCAAGAAAAGGTCATGAAATGGATAGTGCTGAGCGCCTATCTGAGTGCAGAGGGAAATAAGGCTGTGCAACTAGCCACCATTCAGTTATGAAAAGCCTTTTGTTCCTTGTTAAAGCGGATGTATTTTATCCACAGATGTAAAGGATATTAAGCCATTGGGTGAGAATTCTAGACTTATAGTCTAATGGCAGTGGTTTGAAAGGAAGTTTATGTTGAGGCTGAGAAAAAGTTTAAGAAGACACTGTGGTAATACAGACATGATTCTGATATCATTAGTGTATGCTGTTCAAGAAATATCTGGGAGGTAGCGGATAATAAACTAGGCATATGAATGAAGACAACAAAAAGATTGAGAGTATAATCTGATTCTGTGTTTGTCACTTAAGGGATGGAGCCATCATTAATTCAGAATAGAATTTGAGCATGAGAATTAACATAACTAAACATGGTCTCCGTCAAAATGGCCTAATTGCTGAAATCCCTGAAACTCTTGGCCAGGCATGTAAAGCTAGGACTCATAAACAATTTCACTGTTTATTTCATGCAACTTCTGAAAATTAATTTATAGAGACAGTTTTTCATGGGAACCCACAGCTCTCTTTTTTGGACAATAGATTGCTCACCTGGGCACAGAGCTTACTTATCAGACAGTGGTTTATTTATCATGGTTCATTTTAACCACCTTCCTTCCATATGCAGCCATCAATCCCAAACTATTGTGAAATTTACTTTATCCAATTCCAATCAGTTTCCCACTTTTCAATCAATATCAACATCTTTCTCCCAACTGTCCGTTCTGAAATTTTATTGAGCTTCTGTCAAAGCAGTGTTCTCCATTACTGTGTTAGATCTAATACACGTAGCTTCTCTTGGTCAAAGGTTGGCTTAGTTTGTCTGTTACGTGAGAGGAGTTGGCAAGCAAAGCGCAGAGGAGTGTTAGTGCTGAAGCTGATATATACATGTTTGAGCATATTTATTTTGAAGGGCTTATACAAAATAGTCCAGCAGATATTCCCAAATATCATTCTGAATACTGATTGTTCACAAAGATTATTTGAACTTCAGCAAAAATTCAGACAATAATCACTATGATTTACTGAGAATTTGCTATCTTCCAGGGATTGCTCTTCATTTCTTACATGTATTAACATTCAGAACAATCCTTTGAGGCAAGCATATTCATCTGTTTTACACATGAAGACACCAAGACCCTGGAGTTAAATAACTGGTCCAAGGACACAAAGCTAGTTCACACTTTTAACAACTCTACTGTGCTATCTCTTTATGAATGATTTGTTTCTCTTTTATTTCAAAACAATGTACCTTCTCACACACATAGATCATAGAATGTGCCTAGTAGCATCCAAAATGTTACCTTTACAGCATATTTGTATGCATTCAGAGACATTTTTAAATAGTTTTTAGTGATTGAGTTCCACAACATTTTTAAGTACTCAAAATGCTTTTCAGTATTCATTTACACTGGAACAATTTTAAAAGATGCATTTGACTATCTTTTTAAAAACTTACACATAATCTATTTCTCTCCAACTTTGAGAAGGGGAAAAAAGTTAAATTTATGTCTGGCATCACCCACTTTATCCTTGGCAGGTGTAGAAATGGAAACCTCATATTTTTTCACACCTAAACACATGCAGTCTACAAGCAACAGAAAGCATCTATTCTGCTAAAATTTTTGGTCTGGGTTTATTTCTACCAGTGGAATTGTTTTAAAGAGATTTAGAAAAAAAGTCAATTACTAAAAAACTATAGCAGTAAAAACAGTAAAAATTTAATCTGACCATTACATGGATTACTTTTGTGTGCATCATATACAAGATCTACCCACTGACTATAAACCACTCTCTAACTTGCCTTCTTTACCCATAACCTTTTACATTTGTTGATAATTCTGTTCAACAGAGACAGGTGGCATTGATCCACAGTGGGACCTTGATATTCAAAACTGTGATCTACTACTACTCATCAGCAGCAGTCTCACCTGGAAACTTGCTAGACCTGCAGAATTTAAGACCCAAACAAGACTTACTGAATCAGAGGCCTGATCCCCCAGCTATTCCTATACACAGTAAAGTTTGAGAAGTAGAGCCATGGCCATAAATGTAGGTAAAAATCCTCTTCCTGCTTGAAATATTAGATGTGTTACTATCTTTATAACTCACCAACAATAAGCAACAGCGATCCCATGCAGCACATCACTTTAAAGAAAAAAAAAATTGGGTGAGACTAAGAATAAGCTACTCTTTTATATTAAAAGCAGAATTTAATTTTATGATAATTTATGTAAAAATATATTTCCCAAAACATTTCCCCAAGTTGTTGCCTTTTATTAGCCCACTGACCATAATCTGCTTTTAAAAGTTCATCTATTCCATTCATTATGAAACATTCTCCAGTATTACTATTAAGCTTGGCATTTGATTTTAAAATGTCAGTAAATTCAGAGACAACCAGATGTGAGCAACCAGAACATGCCCTTCATTTTATTTAAAAGTAATGGGAATATTGTCACTTTGAGGTTCTGCTAACATTTTGTAAAACAGCAAATGAGAACCTTTAAGGGCAATAATACACTGAAAAATGATGTGAGCATTGACAGTCTCATGGCAACTATTTACATCATGACCACACAATGCTCATAAAAATCAGTAGTGCAAATACTTTTGTAGTTATGAGAAAGTTCAGTGGCAGAAATTAAGCATGTACGCACCATCTTTGAATACAAAATAGATTAATAGCATCAACATGTAATAATGATGGAGGAACATACCAATGCATTTGCCTTTTGTCCAAATACAGCATGTCAATAGTGGTCTGCACTAAAATCCATCTTCCTGTGTCTCCATGGAAATCACTTTAATTGTGCTGTCTTTTACCTGACATAGACTTTTGTCATTCAATTCCATTGTCTTGGATCAATATAGCTCCAAATTACCATTATCTGTTTGCTTGCTATGGGTCATTGTATAATTTCTTTCATCATTTTAAAAAAGAATTAGTTTAAGAACAGTTCAATCTAATGTTTTTTCACCAACTGATAATGCTTTCCAAACAAAATGTTTTTTTTATATTCAAACTGCCTATGCCCAGCTTCTGATGCCAGCAATCACCTTAGTGCTGAGACTACATATAATTATAATGCTTATTAGTATTTTGAACTAATATCCCTTTCATTTGAAGAGTTTTAGGTACTTTATGTCCACTGGATAAACCTCAAGTGAGAGATCCCCACTGGGGTCAAGAGAGAAGTGAAGAATAATATCTACCAGTAAGTGAGGGAGGATTTAAGTTAGGAAAAATTAAATTGCCAAGCTTTTGACAGAGTAAACACCTGCTCCCTCTACTATTTGATTATTGGTGTTCAAGTCCACAGGTAGTCAGGACTGCATGCTGTTTATCCTAGAATGACAAACTCTCAGGTTTAAGAGACTTTTGTTGCTCTAACATAAGACCCAGACCTCAGGTAAATGGAGTCGGTGTTCCTGGCCCTATGATATTGCTTGATCCACAATGCCATACTGTATTCCAACTATTTTAAACAAATATGATTTGACTCCAAAGGAAGTAAAAAAATCTTACATGTGAGTTAAAATAATGTAGGCTTTAAAATACTAAATTTTGTTTATGCTAAATATGGAGATAATACAAACTAGGTAAACATAAAATAAAAATCACCCTAACATATGTGTATGATATATTATAGAAGCATTTGTGCACATTAATATGTACACATTTTTAATATAAATTAACATAGTCTATATGGGTTTGAGTCTGGTTTCCAGACGTGTAATACATTAAGACTAGTAACAGCTTGCATCTTCTCCATGTATCAACCTCCTCACTTCCTTTTCCATCTAGCTTGGAATCTATCACATATTCCTCACTGAAACCAACTTTTTTTCAAGGACCCTGTGCAGTACACTAATAGTCTCAAAGTCACAAGGTCCAAATCCCTGTAAATGTTACCTTATTTGGAAAAGGGGTCTTTGCCAATAAAATTAATAACTTTGAGATGGAAGAAAACATTTGCTGGATTATTCACATGGGCCCTGATGCAATGCCATGTATTTTTATAACCTAAAAATAGAAAGAGATTTGACACGTGTAGAGAAGGAGACGCGAAGACAGAGGCAGCAATGAGAGCCAAGGAGTGTCTGATGCCATCAAAACCTCGTCTATGCAAGGACCAGCCACCCCCCAGAGCCTCCAAAGGGAGGGCAGGCCTGGCAACACCTTGATTTCAGCCCAGCTAAATTGATTTGGGGCCTCTGACCTCTCAAATTGTAAGAGAGTGAATTGATTTTGTTGTAAGCCTCCAAGTTTGTGGCAATTTGTCGCAGCAACTACAGGAAACTATTGCATACCTCCAACAGTTCACCCTTTTTCCTTCCATTATCTGCATATTCAAAACTCAGTCTTAAATCACCCAGCTGCCTACATCCTCGGGGTGGGCCCACAAGTGGCTGAATCTGCTGGAAAAAGTTTTCAGTAGAACTGACTGGTGTCACTCAAACTATGTTGTCCCACCACAGTGGCCCTTCAATAATCCCTGGCCACATAATTTTGATACTGATTCATTGCCTTCATTGCTCAAGGAACTTCCACCATTAGCCCTACTCTTGTTTTATGCTGAATCCTTTTCACTTACAGCACAGTCTATTATCATCTTGAAAAAAGAAATATTTAAAATAAGATATACCCTGCGGTCTTCAATTCCTGCCTTCCAGTTCACTCTTCTTTCTATAATAATCTTACTTGTATTTCTTCCATTTCACTGAAATTTCTATTGACCATGACAGTCCAAAGGCACCTGTGCTAAGTCTAAAGACAATTTAAGTCCTTCTTCTCAAGTACTGTGGAAATAATTCCTCATAAATTCCAAATATCTTTGGTTTAAGTTTAATTAAAGAATAGTTGAGTCCAGGGAATATATGGTTTCTCTTGATTGTTTTGTTTTCCAGGAAACATATGAGGATTTGAAAATATCAGTGTAATTTGTTTTGGAAATATACACATTGTATTTAATATCTTACATTATTTAGAGATAAAAGATGAGGAATGAATCTTGTGTTTATTGTGTACCAGTTTAAAAAAGAATTTAAGTGTAATCTATATTTACTATGACTCACAGTGCCATAGGTTCCTGTTTGTCTTTTAAGACAAAGAAACTTCTGTAACATAGAAACAATTGTTATTTTTTAAATAATTCAAAGGATTATTCTCTTAGACTTTGAGTTACTCAAGTTTATTTTGGGAACTTGTTCTCTAGAATATTATTTAACTGTGGGTATTTTCACTTAATATTATTATCATATAGGTCACAGAAGGTGGATTTTTTACACACTCCTCTTGCAATAATTAACCTACAACCATGATTTGAAAGAGTGAAATATAAATACTTAAACTCTATAAAAGATATACTATATACTCTTAAAATTATCTGTATGCATAATATAATACACTCTAATAATTACCTATTTATTAAAGTATATCTAAGGCTATTGTTCCTGGAAATTTGTTATTATTTCATAAGGTAAAAAGTGAACCCATCAGTTTGCCTTAAAATATAGTGCATGTACATTGGCACTCTTTCTTGGCTGCTCCTGTCAAAGCACTCAAACCACCGTCAAAATTAATGAAAAGCTCTTAATTCAGACATGACAATAGTAAGGAAGTCAGCTACCAATGCTTTCCTTCAGGTAGAAATTTGGAGGATTTAAAAGAAGAGTGAATTTTCAAAAGTAAAAGGACAAAATTTAAGACAAGCTTTCATTAGTGTTCTTTTAGGGTAAAATTTATCTATTAGGGTCGGGTTTTTGGAAAAGAGGGAAGAATTTGATTGTCATCCAAGTACATTTGTCATATATTAGATAGACACTATACACTGGCAAGTTAGTGGGGCTTTTCCAGGCTGCACAGGATAATATGGATTTTCCTATTTCAACTGAAAGAATATCAGGGGTCCAAGACTTGCCTAAGCAATTCTACACTCTGAGATCCCATTCTTATTTTCTTCTTATTTCTTAAGTCAGTGTTAATATTTGACTGCTTCTACTCATTTCCTCAATTTCCAAATTTTGAAGGTACTTAGGGATTAATCCAGGTTTTTTTCTTTCACTCTGTAATCTCACCCATGGATTATATTTATTGTCATTGCTCTAAATAACCTTTATATATCCATCTCTATCTAAGCACCCTCCTCTGAAATCCAGCTATAATTCCTATGTAGCATTTGCATTCCAGGTGCATTTATATCCACAGTTTAGCTATTGAACAAAAAACCTATTGGCTCCTTGTACAGCCTCTTCTAGATGCGTCAATGGTACCATCATGTTTTTGAATTGGCTAAACTGACAAAAAGATTGAGCAGATAGTAAAAAGATGTACTATGCACCCCTATATACATATATTTCTCTGTTATTAATAACTTGTATTAATATGGTACATTATTGCCATTAACAAACCAATATTTATACATTATTATTAACTCATGTTTATCATTTACATCTCATTCTTTGTATTATACAGTTTTATGGGATATATAATGTCATGTATCCCTATTACAGTTTCATATAGAATAGTTTCACCAACTATTAAAACCAGAGTCAGACAGTAAATAAAAAGCTTAAAAACATATTATATTTATTAATGATTACAATAAGGGAAAAGAGACCTGGTATAGAACTGGGTTCAATTCTGAACACAGTATGTTCAAATGGGGATTTATGGCCAAGGAGCAGTGTGTGGGTCATGGATGGAAAAGTGTTAAGAGAAATAACAGCGCAGGAGGAAATTCTGCCTAAACCAAGTCGACGATTTTCTTGCTGAAGGCCGGCCAGCTGCTGAGGGTGATCAGATACCAAGGGTGGCATATTCTCTCTAAACTGACTTTACAGGATTTTTTCCACACCTAGGCAATGCAGGTCAACAAGGGTAGGTGCCAGGATGGAAGAAGAGGGTTTAGGGCAGCCTGCCGAAAGTGTGGTTGAGAACAGTCTTTGTCACAACTCAGCAATCTTCTATGCTTCAGTTCTTCATCCTTTACCCACCCCACACCCCCACCCTGGACCATGGGAAATCGCGGATCTTTTTACTGTCTCTATAATTTTGCCTTTTTTAGAATGTCATATATATAAAGCATGAAGGCTTTTTAGACACTTTTATTAACTTAGTAATATGCATTTAAGGTTCTGCTGTATCTATTCATGGCTTAATAGCTCATTTATTATTATCACTAAATAATATTATATTGTATGTATGTACCATAGTTTGTTTATCCCTTTTACCTGCTGAAGGATACCTTCATTGCTTCCATATTTTTGGTGATCGTGAATAAAGCTGCCACAAACATCCACAGGCAGGTTGTCCTAGAAGCAAAATTTTTAGATTAATTGGCTAAATACCTAGCAACACAATTGCTGGATTATATTAAAAGACCCTTGTAAAAAACAGCTAAATGGTCTTCTGAAGTGGTTGTACTTTTGTATTTCCACCAGCAATCAATGATAATTGCCAGCATCTAATATTTTCTTTTGGGGGGATTTTAGCCACTCTAAGAGATTTATAGTTGTATTCAATTGCTGTTTTAATTTTCAGTTCCCTAATGATATATCATACTGAGCCATCTTCTACATGCTTATTTGCTATCTGTATATTTTCCTTTAAAAGATGACTTTACATAACCTTTGGTCATTTTTTAATTGGCTTTTTAAATTTTTGAGTGTTCAGTGTTATTTATGTATTTAGAATACACTTCCTTTATCAGACACGTGTTCTGAAAATATTTTCTCCCTATTTGTGTTTGTCTTTCAATCAAACAATGTCTTTCACAGAGGAATTTTTAAAAATTTTAATAAAGTTCAACTTACCAGGGTTTTATGGCATAGATTGAGCTTTTGATGATGTTTAACAACATCCATAGATTTTATCCTATGTTATCTTTCAAAGGTACACAGTTTTGCAATTTATTTTTTAGGTCTGTGGTCAATCTTTTTGAGTTAATTTTTGTGAAAGGTGTAAGACTGTGTCTAAATTCAATCTTTTTCACATATGGATGTCCAATTTTTCCAGCACCATTTATTGTAAGACTAGCTTTTCTAGCTTGAATTGCCTTTCCTCCTCTGGCAAAGATCCTGTGGTTCCCTATACATACATGGGTCTGTTTCTGGTGTCTCTGATATGCTCCCTCGATCTTTTTGTCTATTCTTTTGCCAATACCTTGCTATCTTGATACTGTAGCTTTATGGTAAGATTTGAAATTGGGCCATGATAGTCCTACAATTTTGTTCTCTTTCAATATTTTGTTGCTATTTTTGGCCTTTCACCTGTCCTTATAAACTTTAGATTCTTGTATTGTTATGATAAAGGAGCTTGCCAAGATTTTCTTTGGGACCAGGTAGAATCTATATATCAATGTGGCAATGATTGACATCTTAAAAATATTGAGTCTTCAAATCCATGAACAAGGAAAATATCTCCATTTATTTAGAAAGTCTTTTATTTCTGTCATCAGAGTTATGTAGTGTTCCTAACATGGAACCTGTATACTTTTGTTATGTTTATACCTAAGTATTTCAGCTTTGGGGGTGGTAATATAAATGATATTGTGTTTTCGATCTCACATAACAATTGTTCATTGCTGATATATAAGAAAACACTTGACTTTCATATATTTGTTAGGCAGAAAGACAGAAATGAGTAGGATGAAAAGGAGAGAGGCCCCCCAAAGATGATTCAGGGAGTTGATCAAATAGAGCCAGAAAGCCAGAAGTGACTCAGAGAGTTAATCGGATGAAGCCACAGAGTCCAAGAGTGACTCAGGAAATGTCCATGGTCTCCCCAGATAAGCAACATGAGAGGCACAGGCACAGCACAGCCCCTGTCCTCATTTCACCAGTCAAAACAAGCCTAGAGAGCTGACAGCTGTCAATCAAGGACCTCTCTGCCCTGCCAAAACCACATAGAAGAAGCCTCAGAATGAGCACCCATGCCTGCCTGTCCTATCTAAGGCAGGCCGGCTCTGCTACTCTATGCAGAGTGTATTAAAACTTACTTTGCTTTCTTGACTTTGATCTTTCTTCTTGCTATATCTGACTTCCCTGCAACACCGAGCTGAGTCCTTTCCTTCCTAACATATTGACCTTGTATCCTGAAACCTTCCTATAAATTTTTGTTAGTTCTAGTTTATTTTCTTCAATTATTTCAGATACTCTACATAAACAATCATATTATATGTAAATAAATGTAGTTTTATTTCTTGCTGTCTAATCAGTATACCTTTAATTTTCATTTTCTTTTCTTATTCCATTAACCAGGACTTTCAGTGTAATGTTGAATAAGAGTGGTGAAGGGTGGCATCCTTGTCTTGTTCCTAATCTTAGGGGAAAAGCACCTAGTTTTCAGCATTAATTGTAATGTTAGCTGTTGGTTTTTATGTAGATTCTTTATATCCAGTTGAGGAATTTTCCTCCATTCCTGGTTTGCCAAGAGTTTTATCGTGATTGGGTGCTGGATGTTAAATGCTTTTTCTGCTATTTACAAATGGAGCTGCAATTTAGGAATTTAGGTGGATATTATTTATATGAATATTTTATCTCAAGTTTTTGAGAAACCCAAGGACAGATCCTATTATTTTTAGGATGCCTTTTAACTAGGATAAATACTTATATGAAATATTTTAAAAGCTATAATCATAAATGTATATTTTTATATACTGGATTTTTATATATACCAGAATAATCCTGTTATTATGCCATGGATTTTTTATTATAACATATGGACCAATTGTAACCTCATCTTTGGGGTGAAGTGAACATAGATCTGCTATTTGACTAAGAGAGGAATGTTTTCATTTTGTAGTATGGGCTACTGATTCTTAGAAATTTTTTGAATTCTAGAGTGGAATTCATCTCTTTAGGATAAACTCTATCAAGGAAATATGGGTAATTTGTGAAACATATATTTTGGTCATTTTTATTGAGTTATATATAATTTATACACCATAAAATGTACCTACATATTTGTATATAATGGCACCATTCAAAGACATTTTTAATTTTTTAATTTGAAGTAGAGTTGATATACTATATTATGTTCATTTCAGGTGTACAGCATAGTGATTTGACAATTGCATATATTAGGAAATGCTCAGCACGATGTATAGTAATCATCTGTCACATATATGGATATGATGATAGTGAGTCAGACAACTCAGAACATATCAGCTGGCAAATGACTGAGCAGATACTGAGATGCTTTGTTATAATACCATTTTCTTCCTTTCAGAAAAATATTGGGCAACATATCCATTGCTATTGGTAAAATTATACAGTTCTGCTAATCAGGTCACTTGCCTTGGTCTTGACTGAAACCTTGGATATCTGGTTAGCAAATATAGGATGTGGTACAAAAAGAGATCAGTTTGAGAAAAGACACAAATGATGGAAATTCAGAGCTGCACTTCATCTTCCCTTTCAATGTTACTGGTGTTTTTCCACCTAGCTCTGTTGAAACATAAAGCTGTTTATGGGAAGACTTATAAATTGTTAAAATATGTGAAAATGGGCATGTTTCTAGGACTGGAAAATAACAGCAGTTTATATGCTGGCTGAAATGATCTAGTAGAAAGGAAAAGATGATGAACCCAGAGAGCATGGAGAGCCACTGGTGCCACGTGCATGACAGAGTGGGTGGTGAGCCTGCAGGAGCTGCTCTGGGACAGGAGCCTCCTAAGCAGACCGTCCAGGCAATAGGCCGGGAGCTCAGCCACAAATGCAGACGGCAGCAAGGTGTGGTGGTATGAATTTACCTAAGTTCTTTGTGGCTACTTTCTAAGGAAAGCATGCAGTTTTTAATAATGACCTTGACAGTGAGGGGCTGAGATAAAGTGGAGGACTAGAGTATTGGTAGAAAGAGGATCTAGATACTGAGAGTCTCAGGATGTTGAAATCCCCGAGTATTGTGCAGGGACAAAGCTAATGTACCATGAGTCAGGAGCTAACATGTTCAAGAAGTGTAGGGTGGTGATAAAAGTTTGGAACATGATTGCAAGAAGCAGAATTGTGTGGTATAATTTGATTATTACATTCCAAGTGGGGTTTAAGGGAAGGGAGATGTGAGTTATGTGCAAGTGGCCATGAGGAGTAAGAGGAAGCCCTCCTTATCTCCAGGCCAAAGTCAAAAGATAGGTGAGAGAAAAGGTCCCACTTGAGAGGGCTGCAGAGTCAGGAGCTTCTCCCATGGAGTTCCCATTTCTTGATACAGCTGAAAAGTCAAGGGTACACCAAGAGAAGAAATGAATGTTTTGGAGATTTTGCTGCTGACAGACCAGGAATCCTCAAGAGCAGTGGGGGAAGTAGAGAGTCACCATAGGGGTTACACTGAGTAGCACAGGGAATGGCTCAGCGTGACCTGGAGGTCCTGGGCTTCTCCGGAGACTAAGATAAGCAGGGTTAATGGCCATGATGAGATCAATCCTGATGGTTCAAGGCTGGGAGCAAGTGTTGGTGAAAGAAGTGTTTTGGTCTTTCTAGGAGCAGCTATCATTCTGGAACTCTGTTCATCCTGCCAATGACGCAGTAGAGGTCACACACAGAAGGGTCTCTCCCACATACAGCAATCTTTGAAGTTCTCTTTTATGTCCAAGAAAGATTTTCTGTCCTAGTTAGCACACCCTAATTTGAAGTAAAACATTATATAGATGATACATAGAGAGACAGTAGATAGAAAGATGATAGGTAGATAGTAGATAGATTGATTGATGATAGATCGATAATAGATAACGTGCATGGTTTCTTTATCTAATCAGTTGAGGGTATTATTAGGAAGCAATAGCTTTTCTATACATCTATATGAGTTTTGAAGGACACACTTTCCTGGGAAAGGTTGCTGAGAAAGGTCTCTGATGAATTTCAATGAAATATTTAGTCTGAAGTTCTGACTTATTTCAGATTTGGAAAATTTTTATCATATCTGACCTCAAACCAGAATAATGAACCTGTTACATACAACTGAAGTAACACCAGTGTTCTAAAAATATTTTATGTAGAAGATTTCTTATTCATATAATCAATAAAATATAATATAAAATTCAGAAATATTGAATCCTGACAGTACAGTCATTTTGCCTTATTTTTACTTAAACACCAGGTTTTAATCTGCATGTATCCATACAATTATATCCCATATTTTGTATCTAAAATGAAATTGTCATATAGAGATAATCATGTATGTCCTGTATACTAAAGGATTCATAGAAGTAGTTTGAAAACATTTCAAATCATTGCACACCCAAGAGTTCAATTTGGTGCGTAAATCCACTCAGTTCTTTCCTGTTCTTTTCATGTTGATTTTACATTCAATTATATGGGCAGCCTCAGTATTCGACAGTCAGTTAAGTCCCAAATACAACCTTTCAGCTCTATCAAATTTCTATCTCACAAGAAGAGATAGAGTTATGATCCAGGGTAGGCAACTCATGAACAGTAACAGCCAGGGGTGATTTTCCTGAGGTCTTAAAACTTATTTTAGAGTTGGTGCATTCTTATAACTGCCTGGGGAACTGAAAGCCCAGTTACATTGGGAACAGATATCAGGCCTGTAAAGAATTCATGACCAGGACATTAAGCCTCGGCATGAGTTGGGATCTGAGATCAGAAAAGGTCTTTCTTCCTGCAGCCCTCTCATTACCCCATTCTCTTTAAGGCAATGATTATTTTGTATGTCTCAGAAGGATAAACTCTATGCATCTTAGAAAGTTTTTCTAATAAATTAGGAATGGAAAACATAAACTCTTCCTTGAGTAAATCCACAGCAATTTGGCCTTTTACAATTGATTTACTTTTAACGTTAGAAACCTTATTTCCTGCTTAGCTGCCATAGTTTAATTAACTAGAGTCAGTAAGCTGGAATTAATTTATCTACTAACTGAAATTTTAAAACATGGCTGTATTTACTTAATGGTAGCATCCATCACAAAGTAAACATTAAAATAGAACATTGAATGTAAAGCTCAATAATATCTTGAAAGATGGGAATCAAGCTTTACCTAATGATTTCAAGGAGCTTTTATCTGAAATTTTATTTTTTAGTAAGAATCAGATGGTGTCTCTGGTAATAAGTTTTGTGTTATAATTTTAATTGTCTGTTTAAAATCAAAATAACTTTATAGTTTAACATTAACAACAGAGCTGTTAAGGACTGTTAAAAGCAGTTTTAACAGGACTTGAAAGGCAGTTTTCCTTACAAAGCAATGTGGATATCATAGAATAAGATGCTCTTACTACTGGGTATTTTCGGTGTGACTGAGCTGCCTGAACTTAATTCCAAAATTCATCGTGGGTCTTGGAGGCTTGATTCTTTTCCCTGAATAAACAGCTTAAACAACAAGGAAAGCCAAAAGGCCCAGGCTAAGCACTAACTATTTCTGTTACCTAATAGAGGATTTTTAAAAAAGGATGTCTCATGTTTTCTTCTTCTTCTTTTTCTTCTATTTTCTCTACCCCCTCACCCACCACACCCCAGCCTGACTTCACCCTCTAGAGATTTCAGAGGGCTAAGTGCTCAGCTGCCACACTTGGGTGTGGACGATCTTAGCCACTGCTGTCATGCACTGTTAATTGTTGTGGAAGAGAAGACAACTGGACCACAGTAATAATTACCCTGCAAACAATTGAACGCCAGTAGTAATGCAGGGATATCTGTCTCCATAACAATCGACAGAAATGAGTTATTCACCTGATGAGCCACAACACTTGTGTATAAAGGGGACACCTTTAAATTTTGTTACATCACATAACATAAGATTTATTGGATTGTATGAAAGAATCAATATCTCATAACTTAGTCTCTGGCTAAAAGACGAAAACAAGTATTTCTGGCTGACTGGCTGTCCTGAGACCAATTTTTGATTTGTTAGCAGTAAACCAGTGTAAGGAGCTTCATGTGAATAGGAAGAAATGTAACATATTTTGGAACTCACTTTTACGTATACAGCCAGCTGAGCGATTTTTGCTTCTTAAAATACCCTTGAGTGGGAAAGGGAATCAATCAACAGCTATCCTTCTTTTTCCAAAAGCAGTTTTAAAGAGAGAATTAGTTTTAAACATTTTGTGTTCTTGTTTCCTAATTTCCTACCCACAACAGCACTCTGTAGTTTTGCATATTATTATGATGTACATATATATGATATTACCATAACATATAATGAAACAGCCTCTAGATTCAAACCCCCTGCTGTGGAATACTAATTTCACCTACTATTAAAAGGTCATCCTCTTCAGTTTACTTAAATCCTCCGTTCTTCAGTTTCCCTATCAAGACTATTTGATATCAGCTAAATTGCAAGAAGACCTTATTTTGTGGTTAATGGATAAATCTCTAAAATAACTTTTTAGTGATAGATTACTATGTGATTTGGGGCACATAACTCTCAGGGAAGTTCAAAGAATTGAGAAGATTAAGAAAACAAAGTTTTTTCTATTTCTAGACATTAATTTATGTTCCATATATTTTCATATATTTATTTTTATAATCAACTATATCAGAAATGAACATACAACGAAGTGGAGTATATCCTAAATTCAGTCTGATTTTAAAAACAAGTAAATTAAAATAAAAAATAGATAAAGGAATTGATTTTAAAATCTCTACCCCAATTAATGCATTTCAATAAATAATTAACTTTTATATTTAATAGCTATGTTTCAAAGCTTGAAACATGTTGTGTTATCAGTTGTTTAACAAAAAAGTAATATTAACTAAATCCAGAAGAAAATTATAAACAAATTCTAATATTGCTGCTTTTAACGAAAGCTTTTTGGGTAAGTCACATAACCATTTAGTACTTCTGTTCCTTCCCATCTAAAATGTGGGTAGCAATAAATTCTAAATCACAGAACACAGATACATAATGAGTTATTAAAAGCATCCTAATTTTATACATACTGGGTACATTCACAAAGTGTGTGCTAATTTAAAATAGTAAGCCATATTATAATTGCTATAATTACATTATCATTAATAAATTTTGATAAAATATATAAATTTTCTATCACTCTACAGTTTGTACATAGTTTAACAACATTAATTTATCATCAACAGCTCCATAGTTCAGAATTTTGATACAAATCTCAATAGATTAAAATCAAAATGTTGGCAGGCCTCCATTTCTTTCTAGAAACTCTGAGAGGCCATTTCCTTGTTAATTTAAGATGTTGACATAACTTAATTCCATGTGGTGGTAGGACTGAGGATCCCATATTCTTCCTGGATATCACTTGAGGGCCATTTCTGGTTACAAGAGACCATTAAATTCCTTGGTTTATGGTCCCCTCTCTTCATTTTCATAGCAGGCAATGGCCATTGAGTCTCACACTTGGAATCACTCTCCCCTCCTTTTATTTTTCTTTATCTTGCATCTCTATCACCCAAGCTTCTGCCTTTGACTTACACTTGTGATTACATTGGATCCACCTGGAGACTCCAGAACACCCACCCATTTCAACTTTATCCTTAATCACTTCCTTTTTCCTACACAAAGTCACATATTCACAGGTTCCCAGAATTAGGGAATGACATCTTTGGGGTCCATTATTTTGCCTACCACATATAGGATCTAAGAATTTTCATTAGTATATTGATGTGGCAATAATTGGGAATTGGCATCAAAACTTTAAGGTAAAATTTATTATTTTTTTCCATAATATGTCACAAAAATAAGCATGGCCCACCTATGAGCTGGCTTGATATAGGCTCTCTGGGCCCTCATTACTTTAAATTCTTTCATTACTTTACAGCCCCACTCTTCAGTAGACTTTCAACTGTAGTCCCAAATGTTTTTTCAAATATTTTATTAGGAAAATTTCAAGTGCACAGTAAAGTTAAAATAAATTTATAATAAATAGTACATAGTCATCATGCATATTCTATAAATAACATTCAACTGTACTTATTTAGCTGCATCTCTCTCTCTACCCGTTATTCTGTCAATCCATCAATTCATACTAATTTTTAAATGTAGAATGCTTAAGTAGCAGAAATAAATTCATTTTCCTTTAAATACTCTAATATGCCTATTATTAACTAGATTCCAATATTTATTATGAATTTTTGTCTTTGGTATAAAATTTACATAAAGTGTAATGCCTACATCTTGAGTATACATTCATTGTGTTTTGACAAATGCATACAGATGCATAGAAAACTTACAAATGAAAATGAAAAGAGAAAATAGAATGGAGAAAAAATAAAAAATAAATTTAAAAAAACAGAACAGCCAAGAACTGTGAGGCAATTTGAAAAGATATAGTAGATGCATAACTGGAACACCAGAACTAGAAAGGAAAGATAATGGATTACGAGAAATAGTTGAATTGTTAATAACTGAGAAATTTCCAGAATTAATGACAAACATCAAACTATGGATCCAGGAAGTTCAGAGGATGTCAACTGGGGTGAGGACTGGTTGGTGCTGCAGAGGGTGGGGCTATACATGAGCATATCCTATCCAAACTATAAAACACCAGAGACAAAGAGAATTTCTTGAGATCATCCAAAGGAGGGAGGGAGGAAGACAGACTTGGAGATGAACAAGCAGAAGAAATTCCGTGGATTTCCTGTCAGAAGCCATGCACACAAAAGAAATTTGCAAAAAGTAGATTTCAGGCGCCCTCACCACACACACACTCACACAATGGGTAGCTAAGTGGGGAGATGGATACATTAGTTAACTTGATTTAGTAGTTATTTCACTATGTGTGTGTCTATCACAACATTATGTTTGCCTTCATATATACAATTCTTATTAAAAATATAAAAGTTTTTAAAAAAGAAAATATAGCGAAATACTTAAAGTGTTAAAAGGAAAATGAAAACATTTATATCAGTGAAACTGGTACAAATGATACAAGTAAAATATGTTGGATGATATTAACATGTGAACACATGAAAAGAATGAAAAGAATATTACAAGAGGCAAGAAAGGAAAGAATTGGGAATAATCTGTTCTAGGTGATCTGTGTTACACATGAGGTAACATAGTGTTATTTGAAGATGGATTTATATTCGTTAAAAATGTATACTGGAAATTCTAGGGCAACCACTAAAAATATTAAAACAAGAAATACAATTAACATTCTGAGAGAGGAGATAAAATACATAAAACAATCAGGCGAAACCAGAGAAAGATGAAAAATAAGAGAAAATAAAGAACAAATGGAATGAGTAGAAAATATTTACAAACATGGTATTGTAGTAGGCTAACTATATCAATAACCATTTTAAATGAAAATGTTCCAAATGCACCAATTAAAAGGCAAACATAGTCTGAGTGGATAAAAAAAAAAGTCCAATTATATATTGTGTTAAGAAACCCACTTTAAAGACTCCAGTTATAATTAAAGATTTAGAACAAGAAATACCATGCAAACACTAGATAATGAAAAGCTCATATACTTTTTACCCATTAGTTGTTCAACAGTATGTTATTTAATTTCCAAATAGCCATATGAGCTTTCATATTTTTATTTATTAAGTTCTACACTGGTCACTCCATGTGCTATATTATCTCAATCCTTTTAAATTATTTGATACTATTTTGTCATTGCAACACATGTTCTATATTGGTGAACACACCACATACGTTTGGTAAAAATGTGCATTCTGAATTTGCAAGGCAGGTTTCTCATAAACCTTCAGTTCACTTTGTTCAAATCACCTTTCTCTTTTCAAATAGTTTTCTAGTAGTTCTATTGATTCCTAAGAGACTATTTTATATTTCCAAATAAAACTGCAGAAAATTTTATTTCCCCACTTAATCCTATCAACTTTCACTTGAAGACTTATCTAAGTGTGTCTTTATAAAGAGTTGATACCTTTTATGACTGTGAAATGTCACTTTTTATCTCAGGTAATACTCTGTCTTGTATTCTCCTTAATTTGATACTAATATAGCCACTTCAAGTTTCTTATAATAACTATAGGCCCTTTTTACAAGCATTTCACATTTCCCTTTTGGCCTTTTTGTGTGAGTGTGTGTGTGTGTGTGTGTGTGTGTGTGTGTGCGTACTTGACTGCATCTCTTGTCCACGACATACAGTTAGACCCTCCATTTAATGGAGGTGTTTACTCCCTTAAAGTTAAATCATTTGGTTGTAACTTTTTCCTTTTTTCCACCGTTTTGTGTTGTTCTCTTGTCTATTCGCTACTGCCTTGGGAAACTGGAATATCTTCTTAGAATGTTGTTTTATATCTGCCAGCTTTCTATTTATAGCTCTGTGCATCATCATTTTTTTAGTGGTCTATTTAGGTACTACTACGTGCATCCCTGACTTTTCACAGTCTTCCTAAAGTTAAGATAGTTTTATAAGACTGCAAGATTCTTTAGATGGTGGGACACACACACTGGCACTCAGGGAGATGAAAGGCAAAACTTTGTTGCTTAGTCTCCAAAGGACAGAAGGCTGCCAGGCAGGGCCACCGAAGGCATTGCACCTGGTGCCAGGGTACCAGCAAGCTGGAGCTGCAGGGGGAAGTTCATGTACGGCAGGCGGACTGGGATTAGCTAGGGTCTGTGGGCTTCCGATGGAGTGACTTACCATGATTGCCATCGCAGAGTACCGCAGTTTGGGTGGCTTAAACAACAAAAATTTATTTTCTCACAGTTTGGGAAGTCAGGTGTTAGAGGTGAAGTGGTGAGCAGGTGTGTCTCTCCTGAGGCCTCTCTTCTTGATTCATGGATGGATGGCTGTCCTTTTCTCCACATGTCTTCAAATGATCCTTCTTCTGTGTGTCTGTATGTCCTAATTTCTTCTTCTTATAAGGAAGCCATTCATATTGGATTGGGCCCGCATTAATGACCGCATTTTAATTAGTTATCTCTTTAAATAATTTATCTCCAAATACAGTCACATTCTGAGATGCTGGGGATTAGAACTTCAATATATGGATTTTTCAGGGACACGATTGAGCTCATAACACTTGGTTAATTTGAGGAATCTCATGGGCTGCATGGCATAGGGTCTATCTCTGGGTGGCCCTGGGGCAGTTACAGCAGGTATATGGTGGCCTGGGCATCAGAGCCACTGAGGAAGTGGTTGGAGGGTGGATTTAATCAACTGCTCAAGAAAGGGAACTGAGGAGCCTCTAACCGGGGACTCACAACTAGTTTCACAATTAAGACAACAAAAACAAAAAACATATTACAATATTGTGCTACTTTGGATAAAACATAAAATCTTTACAATATATACTATTATTTACCCCCCTACTCTTCATACCACAATATTCTTCTGTATTACATCTGAATTCATCATTTAAATGTTTTTCTTTGTGAAATAATTTTAGACTGTCTTACAAGTCATGTAATAATAGAAAGTTCACATGGCCCCTTTATCCAGCTTCCCCAGGTGCTAACATCTTACATAACCATAGCACAATTATCAAAACCAGATTAACTTTGGTCAATTCTTTTGCATGCCCTCATTTGTGTGTGTGTGTGCGTGCTTGTGTGTGCGTATGTGTGTGTGTGTGTCTTTGTGTGTGTAATTCTATAACATTTATGCCAGATGCAGATTATTGTAAGCACCCCCACAATGAGGATAGACAGTATTACATCATTTCAAAGAATGCCTTTGTATTTAGTCTCATCATCTGTCCATGTTTAAACCCCTAGAGAACTACTCATCATTTCAAGGGTGTGGCATAAATGGACCCACATGCTATGTGACCTTTAGGTATTGACTGTTTTCATTCAGCATACTACCTTTGATATTCATCCAAATTATTGCATGCATCGATAGATGATTCCTTTTTATTGTTAAACAGTATACTATTGCATACCTGAGTCACTGTTTACTCCTTCACCTGCTGAAGGACAGTAAACTGTTGCCAGTTTTTGGCTATTGCAAATAAAGCTGATAAGAATATATGTGTACCAGCTTTTAGCTGAATATAAATTTTCATGTCTTTAGGGTAAATATGCTACAGTGGGATTGTTGGGGCATATGGTAAAGGTACGTTTAATTTTATAAGAAACTGCCAACATCTGTTTCAGAGTGACTGCTTTACATTTCCACCAGCAATATGTAACATGGCTCACAGGCATTTTATTTACTGATTTATTTTACTTTATTTACTTCTTATAGCCATTCTAGTAGATGTATAGTGATATCTAATTTTTCCTTTAATTTCCACTCACCTAATTACTAACAATGTTAAATATCTTTTCATGTGATAATTTGCTACTCACACATCCTCCTTGGTGGAATGAATTCAGTTTCCTAATGGATTGTTTGTTTTCTTACTGTTGAATTTAGAGACGCTTTTTATTTTCTGAACACAGATCCTTTGCTGGATAAATGGTTAGTAAATATTTTTGCCCATTAGGTGGCTTGTTTAGTAATGTCTTTTTCCTGATGTAGTCTAATTTATCAGATTTCCTCCTTCCGTAGATCTATAAATTTAATCAAAAGTCACAGATTTTCCTTTCTATTTTCTTCTAAAAGTTTACAATTTTAGATTTTAAGTGAATAACCTATTTTGAGTAGATTTTGTATAAGATATGATGAGGCTTATGTCAAGAACTACTTTGCCTGTGGATGAGTGATTGTTTCAATACCACTTTTGGAGAAAAAAAGAAAAACCTCATTTTTCTTTATACTTATTTCACGATTCAATTGGGCCTACAATTGTAAGTCTATTTCTCAACTCCATTTGTTCCATTGATCCATGTGTCTATCCCTGAACAAAAATTCACTCTTTTGCTCACAGTAGCATATACTGTCTTAAAATCAGGTTGGTGATTCCGCCAACTTTTTTGTTTCTTTGTTTAAAATCATTTTAGTCATTCCAGTTATTTTTCCTTTCCATATAAATTTAAAGCCAACTACATGTACAAAAATTCCTCTGGGATTTTGACAGAAAATAAATGAAACTAGCTTTGTCTAGTATTCCATATATTTAGGTCTGCTTTCACATCTTTCATCAGCATTTTATAGTTTTCAACATATGAGATCAATGGCATTAGATTTTTAAGCTATTGTAAATCATATTAAGTTTGTAATTTTAGCTTAAAGATGTTTAAGGCAGCATATATAAATATAGGAGTGATTTCTGTATGTTGACCTGTCACCCTACAATCTTGCAAAAATCACTTTTTATCTAGAAGATTCTGTAGATTCCTCTAAATAAATCCTGGTGTATGCATATAGAGGCGTTTTTATTCCTCCCTGTCCAATCTGTATGCATTTTTTTCCTTATCTTGCCTTTTCTCACTGCCCAGTGCTATGTTGAATAGGAGTGATGAGAGGGGACATCCTTATCTTTTTCCAATCTCAGAAGGATGTCATTCAGCATTTCACCATTAAGTATGTAACATTAGCTGCAGGGTCATTTGTAGTGGCTCTTTATCAAGTTGAAGAAGTTTGCTTCCAATGCCAATTTGTTTGGAGTTTTAAGCAAAAGTCAGTGTTGGACTTTGTCAAATATATTTTCTACATTAATTGATACAGTTCATGTGTTTTTCCTTATTTCAACTGCTAATATGGTGGATTACATCAGTTTGATCTCTGCATACTGAAGTAGCTTCCATTCCTGTACTAAACCCCACTTAGCTTATTTCTGTCTTCAAATCACTTTCAGATAAATTAATAAGATTTCTCTTCACTGATCCTCACAGATGAAAAATGGAATGATGTCCTCAATTAACTCGTTTTTAGCTAATTTTTAAAATGTGAATCAAGACTCTAATCCTGCCTAAAAGTCTAGAACCTTATTCTCTTATCAATATTTCACAGACAATTATTTCCTGTAATTTTATCTCCCTGGGTTCCATTAGCTATAACATTTATTGCTTAAAAGCATTTAACAACATGTCTGAGGCTGGCTTAAAGCCATTCTTTATTTTTTTCTCTACCATGTTATGGAATCATTAGCTATATTCTCCATGCTGTATTATCATCCCCATTACCAACTTACATTATGATTGAGAATTTTTGTACTCTTTTATCCCCTTCACCCTTCCTACCCACCTACCCTAACTGTCCACCGTGATAACCACCAATCACTTCTCAATGTCTGTGAGTTTATTACTGTTTCATTCATTCTGTTTTGCTTTGTGTTTTTATTCCACAAATAATTGAAATCATATGGTATATGTCTTTCTTCCCCTGGCTTATTTCATTCAGCATAATACTCTGGATTTAACTTGAATTTTTTATTGTTGGATTTAATATTTTTTCCATATGCAATGTATAGTTTTATGTTTTTACTTACAATTATTGTTTAAATGATAATTATTTTGTAATTGTTATTGTTATTAATAACAGTCTTTTTTCTCTCTATTTTTTGACAAGATGAATGCTTTAAATAATTGATATTTCTTTTTGCCAGATATGAATTAAGGGCTCAACAAATCTTTGTTGAATATTTGTTGTCATGAAAATTAACTGGAACAGATATACAGTAATCAGATTTAATTAATGTGATAGATATAAAAGAAACAAGAAGAAAAGTAGCCTAAATAACTTCTCAGAGTTGGTCAGATTGTTAACACATCTCTTATGACCTATGCAGGTTTGCATTCTCTACTCTAGAAAAACAGTATTAAGAACCATAATAAATATAACTCAAGTGTAAAACAAAGTAGATCAGGCCATTTTACTGAGTAACGAGACACTGTTATTAGTTGTACTAATTGTCAGTTTAGAAAAATGGTTGGACAAGGAAAAAGTCTTGATGAAAGCTTTTGATAACTGATTATTACCTTTTTCTTGATCAGTTTCCTCATCTGTGAAATGAGAACTAAAGTAAATAGCTGTGGAGGCTCTTCCAAAATTAATAGTATTTTGCTGTACTACTTTTTTGGCTTCCTGGTGCATATAGTTTATGATTTACATAGTTCCTGAAACATATAGGTTAGAAGTTAAAAAGGAATGTTAAAATATTACATGAAATTTTCAATGAAGTAGTTAGTATGGTCAATATATACTACTTATTATTAACGTTTGTTATTAATTTAGAAATGCAATTGGTATCTAGAAAGACGTGTTTCTGGAATTGGATGAATTGTTAGCATGTAGCAGAAAGAATCCTATTGTTTGTTGTGATTGTTAATTATTTGTATCAACTTGGCTAGGCCATGATACCCAGATATTCAGTCAAAAACAATTTTAAATGTCTCTATGAAGGTATTTTTTCAATTAAATTAATATTTAAATCAGTAAACTTTTAGTAAAGCATTACTGCTATAGAAAGTGGTGGGTCTCTTCTAATCAGCTGAAGGCCTTAAGAGAAACAGACTGAGGTCCCAGAAGAAAAAATGAATTTTGCTTCCAGACTGTCTTCAGACTCTAACTGAAATATCAACTCTTTACTGGGCCTCCAGAGGGTAGTGATATCTCTTGATTTATGGTGGCATACAATTACAACAATTCTCACTCAGAGTGTATAGGTAGAAGACAGTGCGCTGGTTTGTGCAGCATCTCCTAAAGATAATGCTCATTATGAAGACTGTAATATGGGTATATTGCTAAGTGGATTTTAAGTGCTAATGGAAGAATGTAACTGTGTTGGTCAAACGACTACATACTTAGGGCACGTATGAAAGCCAGAAAATTTCTATATTACTTTCTCAAGCATTAGTTTCAAAGTACCACAAACTGGAAGACTTATTACATTAGGAATTAATTCTCTCACTGTTCTCGGTGTTTTAAGTCTGAAATCAAGGTTTCACCAAGGCCATAGTGTCTGAAAACTCTAGAGAGAAGGACCTTGCCTTGCCTCTTGCTAGATTTTCTGGTTTTCTCTTCATATAAGTATACAAATCACTGGATTAGGACCCAGTTTAATCTTGTATGATCTCATCTTAATTAATAGATCTACAAAGACATTTTTTTCCAATTAGGTCATATTCTGAGGTTCCAAATAGACATGAACTTTGGGGAGACACTATTCAGCCCAGAATATTCCTATGGCCAGTATTAACTTTCAAAATCATGTCTTATATCACTAAAAGGGTAACTGTGGTAGAAATCAATTCCAAGATCACATTTTGATGGAAGTAAATTACAAAGAAAACTGAATTCACAGCCCTGGGAAGGGTCTTTGTGGTGAACAGAATTTTAAGACAGTCCCCAAGATTCCCATTACTAGTGTGGATGTGCCTAGTCCCAGATACTCATTCAAACGCTAGTCTAGATACTGCTATAAATGCATTTTGCAGATGTGATTAATGTTCTAAACAAGTTGACCTTAAAAAGATTACTTTTTTAATTGAGAAATTATCTCTTAATAAGACTGAATTTTTCATAAAGCATGAAAGGTACTCAGCAAAAGGAGGTTCTCCATTACTGCCTTTGCAGATAGAAGTTCCCCACAGCAGGGAAGTTGGCCAGCCACTTTGAACTGAATGCTTCCACCAGCTGTCATCCATCGAAGAAGCACAACTGTAGGCTCCAGTGGCAAGGAAGTGAATTCAGCCCCAACCACATGAGCTTAGAAGAGGAAGCTGATCTCCAGATAATGATACAGCCCAGTCAACACCTTGCTTTTAAACTTATAAGAAACTTAGCCAAGAATGCAGCCATGCTATGCCCCAATTTCTGACCTACAGAGTTAATGAATGGGTGTTGTTTTAAGGTGATACATTTTTGATATCTTGTTTGCAGCAATAGAAAAATATTATACTCTCCATTTATACAACGGAGTATTATTCAGCCATAAAAAGGAAAGAAATCCTGCCATTTGCGACAACATGGATAGACATAGAGGATATTATGCTAAGTGAAATAAGCTAGTCAGAGAGAGAAAAATACCATATGATTTCACTTTTATGTGGAATCTGAAAACAAAACAAAATTAACAAAATAGCAATAGAGTCATAGGCACTGAGAAGTGACTGGTGGCTACCACAGGGGATGGGTTGAGGCAGATGGGAAAAATAGGTGAACAGGATAAAGATGCACAAAATTTCAATCATAATATAAATTAGTCATGAGCATGAAAGTACAGCATAGAGAATATAGTCAGTAGTTCTATAACATCTTTCTATGTTGACAGGAAATTCTTTAAGAAAAAGAAAAAAATACATATCAAAAAGTCCATTGAAAGCTTGCATGCTGTAAGACATTTAGAGATAATTTTATTTAAATATTTAACTTAGATTTATTAGTGCATTGAATTGTAATGAGAGCATGTGGCTTAGAAGGTACAGAAATATTCTTAGAGATTAGTTTAAGAATGGTGAAACTGAATGACAAATATAAATCACACACTTCTGAAGTTTTATCATGAGCAAAATGCAACATTTAAAAATGATGACTTTTAATATACATACTAGGTAAAAGAAAGAGAAAAAATATATTACACTCTCACACTGAAAATATACTATCTGTTTTGGCAAGGAAATAGTAGGCCCAAGAGCCCTGGAGCAGGGATATCTTATTGGATGTGTTTCAACCCCAAATATACTTGAAACCTCAGAGCCCCTAACTTCTGAGATTGTCCCCACTTTGCTGATAGATATCAGGTCTTCTTCTCTGAAGACCATGTAGAGACCTAGCCTCAAGAAGATGCTTGAAAGATGACAGACTATGACATTCTTAAGAATGAGATAGATGGGCAGACCAGGCTGTTGTCTGACCCATATTACCCCAAATGATCAAGATCAGAGAGCTCAAGTCATGTCAGCTACATTCACTGAAAAATTGCAATCTTTTGCATTATCTGTTAGCTGCCATTCTTATAAAGCAGTGAAAGAGCCTTTTAAAAGCTTAGTTAGGAGCCAGATTGGGAGAATATTCCACAGGATTGTGGTGCTGTTTTTGAAGTAATGGTATATACTTCCCCAGGCAAATATGAAATGTTATATCTTAACATGTAGAATGTCTGAGTGTGAGTACTAAGGTGTGGAAGTTATAAATTCTAGAGACCCATTAAGGGAATCTGTGCTTCCAGTCCCAAGAGTTTTAGTCTCCATCCCAAGGTAAAAGATCCATCTATGAAAAGACGCAACAAGGGTTCCTCTCAGTTTAAAGCTACACTTACTGTCTGGTAACTTTTGGTTCTGTATGCTTGTAAACTAAACAGAGACAGAATTAACTATCCTTGCAGAGGTCATAGACCATGATTATAATAATGTGATGAAAGTAATGCCAATAATGAGGCCAAGGAGGGGTGTGTCTGGTATTCAAAGATTGCTTATATATTGCCTTTCTAGTAATAACTGTAAATGGAGATATTCAGTAACTTCAGCCTGACAAAGGCAATGTAAAGAGGATTCAGATGAAGATTGGGGTTATCCCACTGGGCAAAGTGAAGGCCAGAAGGGCTGGCCTTGGATTAGGGGGATCTGAAATGGGTAGTAAAGGAAGAGGGTGATGAATAGCAAGTGTGGCTCCAGGAGCAGCTACAGCATGGAAGGCTGAAACATGCTCCCTTGATCTTATTATAGTCTGTTTTTTTATTTTTACTCATTGGTAAAGTGTGATCAGCCATCGCTTAAAGAATCTTGACAGGATATAGCAATCTGAATGTGGTACATGGGCATCTGAGCATTACAAGGGATACCTGGTAGCAGATACTGTCTTAGGAACAAGAATAAAAATTATGATAAGATTAATAAACAACATAATGAATACTGAACAAAAAATTAATAATTAAGGGAACAGAAACAAATTTTCAAAACACTATAGTTTATATTCCCAGAGATATGTGAGACATTGGGTCCTTAAAACATGTTAGGTTAAAATTTCTGCATAGCAAAAGTAACAATCAACAAAATGAAGAGACAATCTATAGAATGGGAGAAAATAAATGTCTATTCAGATCTTTGCCCATTTTTTAATCAGGTTTCTTTTTTTAATTATATGAGTTCCTTACATATTTTCTATTAACCCCTTATCAGATAAAGGATTTGAAAATATTGTCTTCCACAGAATTAGGAATTAAGGAATTGTTGGTTAAAGGTTATAAGTTTAATGTTAGATGATGAAAAAGCTCTGGGGATCTAATGAGCAACGCTGGGATTATAGTTAATAATATTATATTATATGCATCAAAGTTGCTGAAATACTAGATCCTAAATGTTCTTACCACTAAAAAAAAAAAAAGGATAATTATATGATATGGTAGACTTCTTAGCTAACACTAATAATATTCTAATTATATTACAATATATGAATGACCAAATTATCTCATTTGCATCTTAAACTTGCACAACATTATAGGTCAATTATATCTCAAAAAAAAATGCTTGGCACTTAATAGACTCTGAACAAATATTTTGAAAAATAACAGGGTCATATAAACAAGTTATTTGAACATAAGAGCACATTTTTTTTAAAAATCTTACAATTAAACAAAAATGTTAAAAATAAGAGAATGTCCCATAATGCAAAGATAAACAAACAAAAATGACAAAAATGAAATTACATGTAAAATATTAAGAAATATGTAGGATTAAACCATGATGACAAAAATCTCTTTATGAGAAATATAGGTGAATTGAACAGAACACATAGATGAAAAATGAAATTAAAGGATTAATAAAAAAAATTCCCAAAGCTTAAAGTAGATAAAAGCCTTTGTAATTAAAGAATCTGCCAGGTAATAAACAGGATAAATAGAAAAGACTGTCACCTTGGAACATCATGTTGAAATTTCAAAGAATAAAAGTTAAAGAGACGACACCTAAGGGCTTTCAAAAGAAGGATGATGCTATTGGCAAGGAAATAAAAACCAGACTGTCAACAGTGAATCCATCAGCAACACTGGGTTCAAAGCTTAGAGCAGTATCTTCAAAGTTCTGAAGAAAATGATTTTGAATCTGGAATTTCTTACCCAATTAAATTAAGATTTGGGTCTTCAAAACTTAAACATATTTTTGATCTTGCCAGAGCATCCAAATTTACTCACACACACCTGTTATGAAAATAAATTTACTTGAGCATGTATTTTAGCAAGCCTGAAAAAAAAATAGATTAAGTCAAGGACTACAAGAATCAATGCACTTAATTAAATATAGAAGACTGCAAGAAATCCCTAGATGACAGCTTTGTAGCAGGCAGAAAAACAGTTTAAGTTGAAATGAGAAGTCGAAAACCCATTGAAAAAATATTTATTAAAAAATGTAGAGAATTAAGAAGGATAATGCAGGTGTACAGATCCAGATTTAGAATAATATAAGTCAAAATCCTCTGAAAAGACTTTTTTAAAATTCATTTGGCACAGTCTGAACTGATGAGAAGCAACAGAGTATAATCTGTATGTGTGATAGTTTGTGTGTTTATTATGTTTTATTTAAGGTATATTAAAATTTTTGGATATGTAGTTCTGCCTTAAACTCTGCTGCTTGTTATATAATTTATAAGACTGTCTGATTTCCCCTTTTTAAAATCTGAAAAATATCAGAGTTCCAAGTCACAGCTTGCACCAAGGTTTTCAGACGAGAGATTGAGCAACTGTAATTATAACAGCTTAGAAGCTTGCATTCAGATTTGCAGAGCTGTACTTTAATACCGAACTCTAATTGTTGGAAGCATGGAGGTAAAGTTAATTTCATTAACACCACACCGTTACTTGGGAATGATCCGTTTGCTTCATCTTCATCTGCTGGAACACAGACTCCATCAATGGGGATCTATGTTTTGTACACCAATGAGCTAACACAATCACAGGCTTATTGAATCAGACCGAATAGAGACGATTCAGAATACAGGCATACTCATTATCTGGAAGATAAAAGAAGCAAGACACACAAAGTTTAGAGACACAGAATGTGACTCTAGAGGCTTTCTCTGATGGACATCTGCTTCCTCTTCTGGACATGGTCACCTTACACATTAGGCTGCATTTTAAGCTGTAAGGAATGTCCATTATATACATAGATAGTTAGAACTTCTGGGAAATTATCTCGGGGACCCATACCCCTTAGGTTCTATGTGTTTGCTATAATGTTAAACCAGAAACAACATATCAAAATATTCTTTCATATAGATGCTCCTTCTAACAAATACTGCTAGTCTTTAACCAGAAGATTAGTTATCAGCTTGTTTATAATGACATTAGAATGACAGTTGCCTTCTCTCTGAGCATCCTCATGGCGAAGAAATAAATGGATTGCACACCAGCTGCATGACTCCTTCCTTTCCACCTGCTACTTCCCTTGTGTCTGTAGCAGTGTTTGGCATGTAGTAATTTTCAAATAATGATTTCCTTAGTGACTGAATGAATTAAAGGAATGTTACCAATATTGACACTGTGTTCAGAAGGAATCTGGGGACAATACCTGAATTGCATGAAATAATATATCATGATTTGGTAGCAAGATCTAAACATATGAGCATAGAAGAGAAGTGTGACAACCCAATGTCCACACATTTGTCTCTATTGCTTTTCTAAATAGACTATAGTTTCCCTTGGAAAGGAATAAACAACCAAAGTGACCAAGCACCCTCATATCAACTCCTAAGAACTTGCAAACTTAGAAAGTGAAAACAAAAACTAAAGCAAGAGATGATGGCTTTTGAAGTTCACTTATCGATAGGCTATGAACTCCTTAGTTTTGTTCAGATTTCCCCTTTTCCATTTACAAGGGTACTTCATTATTCCTATTCTTTGCTTTGTTTTTAATTATCTTCATAAAATCAGTAGGGCTGATGATTGTTTCCAATGGACTCAAATGGAACTCATTCATATTCTGTATGGTAACCCAAAATTAGTCACCTGAAATTATCTGTATTAGTTTACTAAGGCAGCCATAACAAAGCACCACAGACTGGTGGTTTAAACAGAAATTAGCTTTCTCATAGCTCTGGGAGGCTACAGGTCTAAGACCAAGGTGTACGCAGGGCTGGCTTATTCCAGAGCCTCTATCCACGGCTAATAGATGGCTGTCTTTCCCCTCTGTCTTTACATGGTCTTTCTACTGCAAATGTTTGGGTCCTAAACTGTTCTTATGAGGAGGCAAGTCATCTGGATTAAGGCCCACCTTACTGACCTCCTGTAACCTTCATTACCTTTGTAAAGACCTGAACTCCAAATACAGTCACATTGTGAAGTACTAGGTATTAGTACTACAACACATGAATGAGGGGGAAACGATTCAGACCATAATATCACCCAGGGCAGAGAGGGGTTGTGCATTACACAATAGACTCAGTTTTACAGTGCAGCTGTATTCTACTTGACTATAAAAAAAAAAAATTTTCCTAGTGGTGAAGTATTATATTGTCTTCAAAAAGATTCATTTGTGAGTACAGGTGGCTTGCTCTTTTTAATAAAGTAATTCTGTCCTTTGGCAGAAACACATTACTGACAGTACCAAACTATATTAATAAAATTAGGGAAGCAGAAACCGATGGCATATAATGTGAGACAGAAAGCCAAGAATTCACCATTTGAACTTATAAACCTCTGTAAAAGGAATTGTTGGGAAAAAACAAATCCATTTAAGAAATGCTCCCTAGTTGGAAAAATATAAGTCTATGTGGACAAAAACAGGTCATTTCCGTAATCAGTAAGAATTCAAAAGTAGCCAAAATATACAAAAACAGTACAGTGAAAATTAGTGAATTGTCAATGGCTTTTGAAAATTTGTTGAAACTTCTAAATATTGTCTGGTACATTTTAAGAAAAAACAATAATGACATTATTTTCTTTGATGATAGGGTTTTATGGAAATAGTTACCACTGAAAAAAAATGAAGGTAGCCTGTGTCATTAAGAATCTTGATATTTTGATATTTATTTGATATCTCAATATTTATTCAAGTGATCTTTGAATTTTTCTTTAAGAATTTTCAACTTAGGTATAATTTCTGTCTTAGAGATTTGTACTTACAAATTCATGTCTGTAAAGATTCATATCCATTTTCTATTATTAGAAAATTATAACACTCCAAAATATTCTAATATTATTTGAAAGCCATAAAGAGACCAAACATTTAAGGCCTTTAATATGTGTTACATGTTACATGTTTGCAGGTAAAGTTCTCTTAATCTCCTCAATGTACTTTTATTTTTTTATTTTCTCTAAACTGTATGAACTCATGAATCATGTCTGTTTTATGAGTTGTAGTAAATAAAATATCTATGAATGTACCTAGCAAATGAGATTAAAAATTAAAAATATGTTTCAGCTTAGATATGTAGAAAGATAGTAAGCTATCATCTCACCATGGCAAGAAAAAATGGGCAAATGAAAATCAATGACATTTCATGAATCCTGGGGTCTCTGGACAAACCACCATCACTCAGCTGATAGGAGTGGGGTATACAACCTGAGAATCTGCTTTGCTGGGCAGAAGCCACTGGATCTCACGTAATTCAATAGGGAACTTAAACTGGAAATTCTGACAAAATGCTGGAGGCTGAATATGAGTTATCATGAAAATGAGATGAAATTGGAATCAATAATTGTAAGGATATCACACTTTTACAGATCTTTCCTACAGAAACCCCAGAAACCTCTGAAAATATGGATTTGCAAAAAGTGGCCATTGCCCATGGGGGGAACCTACAGGAAGTGTTCAAAACCCATGCTACAAAAAGTGACCACAGCCCATGAAAGGATGGTGAAACATATAAGAATCCCCTTCCCAATGTTACCCATATGCAGCATTCACATCTTCATAATCCCAAAAGGAAAAGAAAGAGAGGTTAGAGCAGGAGAACTGTTTAAAGAAGTAATTCCCAAAAACTTTGCAAATTTTTTACAAATAATAACCACAGATCCAAGAGTATAGATCACATGAAACAGAATAAATATAAAAACAAAACAACATTAACAAAAAGCAAAAAAAAAAACATCCAGGTATATTATATTCAAACTACTGAAGGCCAATATACATAGAGAAAACTTTGATTGGAACCAGAGATGGGAGGGGGAAGAGCCTTACCTACAAAGGATCAAGAGCAAGAATTACAGAAGACTCTTCATTAGAAATCATGCAAGTAAGAAGATACTGGAGTGTAATTCCTTTTTTAAAAAAAAAATTTAAGTAAATTGATATACATTACATTGGTTTCAAGTATACAACATAGTGATTCAACAGTTATATACATTATTAAATGCTCACTCCAACTAGTATAGTTACTATCTTTCAACACAAAAATGTTCCAGAACTATTGACTATGTTCTTTATGCTGTATTTTCATCCCTGTGACCAATTTATATTATGACCAAGATTTTTCTTCTCTTGAACCTCTTTGCCTATTTCACCCACCCATCCCAACCCCTCCCACATGGTAACCACCAGTTATGTTACAGTGTCTGTGAGTCTGTTGCTGCTTTGTTTGCTTTGTTTTGTTTTGTTTTTAGATCCACATGTAAGTGAAATCATATGGTATTTGTCTATCTCCATCTGGCTTATTTCCCTTTGCATAATATCCTGTAAGTTCATCCATGTTGATACAAAATAGCAGGATTTCTTTCTTTTTGTGACTGAATATATTCCATATACATATACCACATCTTTTTTATCCATTCATCTATTGACTTTGGTTGCTTCCATATATTGGTTATTATAATAATGTGTCAAAAAACAGGGTTGCATATATATCTTTTCAAATCAGAGGTTTTGTTTTCTTCAGGTAAATTTCTAAAAGTGGTATTACTGGATCATAGGATATTTTTAGTTTTAGTTTTTTTGAGGTGCCTCCATACTTCTTTTCCTAGTAGCTGTGCGAATTTACTACCTCCCACCAACAGTGTGGGAGATTTCCCTTTTCTCCACATCCTCACCAACACTTATTTCTTGACTTTAGATACTGGCCATTACCACTAGTGTGAGGTGATACCTCACTGTGCTTTCGATTTGCATTTCCCTGATGATTAGCAATGTGGGACAACTTTTCATGGGTTTTGACCATGTGTATGTGTTCTTTGTAAAAATGTCTATGTCCTGTGTTTTGTTTTGTTTTTTGGTATTGAGTTGTATGAGTTCTTTATGTATTTTGGATCTTAACTTCTTATCAGACAAATTATTTATGAATATATTCTCCCATACAGTAGGTTACATTTTTGTTTTCTGGACAGTGTATTTTGCTGTGCAGAAACTTTCTACTTTTATGCAGTTCCATCTGTTTATTTGTGTTTTTGTTTCCCTTGCCCAGGAAGACATGTCCAGAAAAAAATTACTTATGCTTATGTTCAACAGATTTTTGCCTATGTTTTCTTCTTAGAGTTTTACAGTTTAATGTCTTATGTCATTACTCCATTTTGAGTTTACTTTTGTGTATGGTGTTAGACAGTAATCCAATTTTACTTCCTTGCATGTAGCTGTACAGTTTTCTCAGCAACAATTGTTGAAGAAACTATCTTTTCATAAATGTATATTCTTGCCTCCATTGTGATATATTAAGTGACCATGTATGTGTGGGCTTATTTCTGTGTTTTCTGTTCTGTTCATTTGGTCTATGTGTCTGTTCTTGTGCCAGTACCATACTGTTTTTATTACTGTAGTTTTGTGGTATAGCCCGAAGTCAGGAAGCAAAAATAAGTTTTCCAAGATGAAACCATTCTAACTGATCAGTCATCAGTTGACGCACCAGCCAGTCATAGACATGAGCAAGACCATTGAGGCTGATGCAGGTCAGCAGAACCCTAACTTCATGGCTGTTGTTTCAAGCCCTTGATGTTGTTTCAAACCTTTTGTGGTTTGTTATGCAGCATGATGAAGGCAAGATAACTGATATAGTTATTAACAATCTGTTTTGTAATCAATAATAATTACTACCCTCTATTGAGAAAAACTCATGATCCACCAGGCACTGGACTAGGTATTCAAATGCTTTATCTTGCTTTCCTAAAGGTGAGAAAGGTGACTTTTAGAGAATCTAAGTTGTTGCCTATATATTAAGTGCTACATTTGAAATTCAAACTCAGAACTCCAATGTCCATTTTCGGTCTCTCTGCTCTTCTACCTACTCACAGCTAGAAAATAATTCAGAGCCTAAGATAAAATTTTCATGAGAAATATGTTATCTGTTCTCCTGATTATACTTAGTTCTGCTTGAAAACACATACCAATACACCCTTTTTTTGTGACAAGAAATTAATAGATAATTAAGGAAGAAAATCAGTCAGAAAATTTCCCAACAAACTAGCAGAACCCATACACCAACTAGCTTAATTGAGTTTACAATACCCCATTGTAAAAGCAGAAAATAAGAGGATTCAAGATGGCAGTGTGAGAGGTGAGACAGAGAACTCCTCCCAAAACCACATATAACACAAAAATATAGTTAATACAACTAATCCTAAAAGAGCAACAGGAAAGAAGGCTGTGCACCAGAATGCATACAGTCTGCTCTGGAGAACAGTCTGGAGAACAGAGCAGACCTCACAAAACAGGGTAACATACCAAAGCCTTGATCTGGTGGAACCCAAGTCCTTCCCCCATCCCAGCTCACCAGCAGGAGGAAGAGAAATGGAGTGGGGAGAGGGTGAAAGCCTAGGAATGCTGAATGCCCAGCCCTGGAGATCTGCTTTGGGAGCACAAACCTACATTACATGATGCTCTGGAGATTATTGGGGTTGGAAAGCTAAGACAGGTGGAACACTTGGACAGACTGAAATTCTTGCCATTTATGTAGGACAGTGATCCATGTCCAGATGCTCTGGGACAAAGGAAAGGTATGTGGTCTGAGAGTCTTCCTAGCACTGAGAGAGCTGCTGAAGAAGCAGGGTTTGCACAGAGCATGCTGCATAGGAGAAGGGATAGGTGGACAAGGTTGGTTGGGTGTGCTCTGTTTAGCAGGTTGGGACCTTTCAGGAGCTTCAGGTGCTCTATCCCCCTGGCTGGCTACTCAACTCTGAGGCCCCCTCACTGTGATATGCAGCCTGCTGTGCTTTCCTCCTGGCTTGCCACACCAGCTTGCAAACTGGCAGTCCCTGCCCTGGTGTCAGGCCAGCCAGAGAGAGGCTCCATCTATGGCAGCTACAAACACAGTAGCACAGAGGCTTACATTTGTGTGCTCGTCTCACTGGTTCTGGCAGTGGAGACAGGCACTGCAGCCAGGAAGCAGGAAACAGCTCTTTCCTCCCCACAAGGCAACAGCACTGCTCCCCTGTGACCCCCAACATCACTACAGGGGGTGAGCAGCTCCAGAGACTGGACCTTCTGGGAACTAAAGGGGGCCACATACAAATATGAAATGTCAAAGGAATGTGGTTCAGACCAAAATTTCACAAACACCAGAAAAAGGCCCAAATGAAACTGAACTCACCAAACTTCCTGAAAGAGAGTTTGAAATAAAAATCATAAACACACTCATGGAGGTACAGAAAAATATACAAGAACTCATGGACAAATTTAGGATGGAGATTCAATCAGTAAGAAATTCCATATCTGAAATGAAAAATACAATGGAAGGATTTAAAATCAGATTAGATGTAGTAGAAGAGACGTTAAATGGAATAGAAATTAGAGAAGAGGCACAGAGAGAAAAAAGGATCTCTAAGAATGAGAAAATATTGAGAGATCTGTGTGACCAATCCAAACGGAACAATATTCGCATTATAGGGATACCAGAAGAAGAAGAAGAGAGAGAGAAAGGGATAGAAAGTGTCTTTGAGGAGGTAGTTGCTGAAAACTTCCCCAATCTTGGGAAGGAGGTCACCTCTCAGACCATGGAGGTGCACAGATCTCCCAAACCAAGGGACCTAAGGAAGACAACACCAAGACATATAATAATTAAAATGGCAAAGATCAAGGATAAGGACAGACTTCTAAAAGCAGCTAGAGAGAGAAAAAAGATCACATACAAAGGAAAACCCAACAGGCTATCATCAGACTTCTCAACAGAAACCTTACAGGCCAGAAGGGAGTGGCATGATATATTTAATGCAATGACATAGAAGGGCCTTGAACCAAGAATATTCTACCTAGCAAGATTGTCATTTAAATTTGGAGGAGGGATCAAACAATTTTCAGATAAGCAAAACCTGAGAGAATTTACCTCTACAGTGCATTTTGGAGGGATGGTTATAGATGGAAGTGTTCCTAAGGCTAAATAGCTGTCACCAGGGGAAATAAAACCACAGTAAAGAAAGTAGAACAATTAATTACTAAGCAGATGCAAAATCAAATTAACTACCCCCAAAGTCAATCAAGGGATAGACAAAGAGTATAGAATATGATACCTCATACATAAAGAATGAAGGAGGAAGAAAAAGGAGGGGAAAAAAAAGAACCTTTAGGTTGTGTTTGTAATAGCATACGGAAGTGTATATTAATAATACCTTAATAATAATAAAAAAGCAGAAAACCAACACCTCAAAAGCTAAAAATCGCTCTTTCAGTAAAATTCTCATGCTTTTTCTACTCTATCATATTAACTTTCACTTAAATTATTTTTTAACATTGCCCTATTGCTTGTTACCAGAAGCTGTATTTGGTATAATACTTGTACAAATGTATTATACAAAGTGAAAATGCCTATACTATAGCAAACAAGCCTTGAAAAATCTCATTTTTTTGGTATTTAATTTATTTTGATTACCTTGGGAACTTGGGAAGGCAATTAAGAAAAGAAATAAAATATCTCCTGCTTTCTTTTTATAGTTTTACAAAGGCAACAAAAAAAAACTATCTGGCTTTCTCTAACTTAGAGATCATTAAAAGTTGCCACTTTGATGTGCATGCAGAAAAAAAGTTTCTCTAAGAATTGCTCACAGTTTCTCAGATATGCCAGAAGAGAACAAACAGAAAGAGATGAGAGATGAAGATGCCAACAGTCTCAAGAGGCTTGTAAGAGATTTAGAAAATTAGAATTCTCAATAATGCATATTTCACATTTATTTTCATCAAGCATGATGACATTGTATAATGCAAATATTTTCCTTTATTGTTTCAATAATAAAGTCACTAGAAAAGACAATTTTTTTTTCCAAAAATAAGTGAAGGTCATGTGGATATGCACAAAGAGTGAATTATTTATTGATGTATACAAGGTAAAAGTATAAATAATGTGTTACATCTACTCACATAAATTTTATATTTGGAGTTAAAATCCCAGTTTCTATTTATTTCATTTTTCTCTGCCAATATTGTATTCTGAGAAGCATAAACCTTGAATTCATTTTATTTATTGTAAGAACTGCATTTTCCTTTTCAGATTTCATGAGGGATGGCAATACAAAGAACATTTACCTCTCTCACTTTTTCAAATGTCCTTACCAGCTATCACCCTGCTAAAAAAAGCTAGTTAAACTGAGAACTTTTTTCAAATCATCCAGCTAATTTGGGCCCTTACCTTTTAAAATATGCTGCTTGGAAAATGAATGCAGGCCAAAGAGTGGAACCTCCATATTCTATTGATAGAAATGAGGACAGGCCATTATTTTTTTTTTCTGTATTTTAGCAAACTGAATCTTTTTAATGAAATAAAATGCATACATCATTACAACTTCTCACTTAAATACGTCCTGGAGAGATAATTCTACTGTTGAATAACTAGTGTTATTACTGTTACAACAATTTAACATTCCTCTTTTGGTCATTGTAAGACTTTCCTTTTTTCCTTGTCTGATTATATGAGATGCTGTTAATTTCTATAAAAAATACTGGGGTTTTCTTGACTGTGAGCAAGGATTGGCAAACTGGTTCAAAGTACATCTCGACATATCAGTCTTTAGAAAATATTGTTAGACTCAAAACTGGCTTTTGATAATATAGATGTTAATTTTATTTCATTTAAATTCTATAAAATTATCATTCATAATGAAAATTTTAAAATTTTACTTTATTAGAAAAGCAAAAACAGTAAGACTTTAGCTTGGAAGGTACTACAGAAAATGATTTATCAAACAAATGTTGAGAAAAATGTCATAGATACATAAGTAACATTACACACATATAAAACATTTCTATTGCATGCTATGTCTATGGTGATTGTTTTCTTTTCATTAAATATCATATATCATGAATTCATTATGGAAATACACATAAAATAGCATTTTATTTTAATTATGTAAATAATGGGAAAGTGCTAGCAGAACTGAGAGGCCCAGGGAATAATTTTGAGAAAAACTACTGTATATTTATAGGTAGTACTTAATGTATATCATGTTTCAAGTGCTCATTCATGTGTGATACAACTCTTTTCAGGCCTAATTGTATATAAGTACACTAGATTAACCACAGTGGATCACCTTAATCTGTTGGGTTTTTTAAGTTATTAATAGTTTTTGGAGTTACATGAAAAGAAATGCCATTTCAGTCACTATATCTAACAATTCAGAGCCTGCATCATTATTTCCAATGACTAAAATGTATCTATGAAGATGAGCCAAAGTACTCAGTTGATTAAAGAGGCCTTTGTGATAACAACAAAAATAGCTCTTTTGAGAGTTGGAAGAAAAGAGTTTTGTTTTGTTTTATCTTCATCCACTAACAATCTATGAGTCCTTGGGAAATTGAATGGAAGTCACTCTGGAATGTTTTCCTTTTCAGTAAAAAGAGGAAATTTGACAAAATTATCCCCAAGGCCTCTTTGAATTTAAAAGTTGAAACTCCATCACTGCTGCCTGTTTACTACTCATGAAAATGAAACACACATTTCACATGTGCCAGATTTTAAGCCATCTAAGAAGCAAGGGTCCATATGATGCTTCTTACTACTAAATCCCAATTCCCAGCCTGAGGTGAGTCATTCCACAAAAATTTGCTGAATAAATGAAAAAGTAAATGAATGAATGCTTTCTCCTGATGGTTTTATTTTTCTTGTTGTGAAACTGATCATTCTTTTCATATTTTAATATTGCTCCAATTTTTGTCATTGTTACCAGGATGCTTGCTGTGCCAGTATAATGAATAAAACAAACTTCACCAACAATATAGTTTCCTTTGCTGATTTGAAATGGGTAATCTTGGCTTGCTGGACCTTTATTCACAAGCTTTAGAATTCCAAAGAAAAATGGGTTCTACCTAGGAAATGAAAAATTATTTTAAATCATAGAAAATGTGAAATACTTGTCTCCAGTAGAATGGACTGCAAAATTCAGGACAACCCTCCTGCTAAGCACCAGAGGCCAAGTATAAACAGCATTGGAACCTCACAAGGCTATGAAGCATTACCAGACCAAGATCTAGCAGGAAGTAGAAATCCACAGAGAATCACTCAATTCTGAAATAGGCAGGTGAGACCCTCTAAGTATAAGCAGCAAGTTTGAGGGTGTTCCAGGATTCAGAGGACAAAACTTGAAATTCAGAGCCATCCAAATTGAAGCTCTGCCGAACTGCCTGCATTTTAGGTGGGGTCTTTGAAAATCTGCACAGCTGAAATAAAAATGAACAGCTCTCCTCCCAAACTCAAATCTGTCCCTGAAACTGGGTCAGGAAACCACACACTGCTAGTCTCCCTAAATTCTGCATGACAGAAGCAAGTGGAAATCACCTGAAAATGTCACCATTATCCTAGGCTTCCAAATAATTCTTAAAACAATTTTATCAAATGCCATGCTTGGCACATAATAACAAAAGAGCAAACGTAACACCAAGTTTTTCTTTGTTTCTGAAGGCGAAGTTAATTCTTTATCTTTTTAACAACAGATTTTACTTCCACACAAATTCCTCATGGAATATAAATTCCAAAGTCTTAATTTGCTCCCTGTTCCTTCATATGTATTTTAATCAGGACATCAGTGAATCATAAATTCAGAGGTTGCCAACAAGAAGTGCGTTGGAGCTACTCTTCAGTATATCAAAGAACAACTCTCTTTCTGATATGACAGCATTTTGTTGCTGCTGAACTAAAATAACTTTGTCAGGAAAAATATTTTTTTCTCTAATGAATATTGACAATATTAAAATAGAGTTGGAGGCATTTTGATCTACAATTCCAATTTATTTCTACCGACAGCTTTTAAAAATTGTGTATTGATAGTTGAAGAGGGAAATCCTATGAACTCCAAGAAGTGCATGTCCCTAATATTTTAATGTCACACTTGGGAAACTATTGTTTCCCATACATATATGGAGAGAAAAATGTAAATTTGGTGGTGTGGAAATGGCTGAGAACAAGAAGACAAGAAAAGCTGGCTCTCAAGGACATCAGAGAAGGAGAGAGATCAGCCCAGGAATAAAGGCTGAGGATGATGAAAACCTTGTGCTACGGCAGGAGGGGGGAGGCAACACGGTTTCTAGGTAAGTCAAAAGTACTATGGAAAAAAAGAAAAAACCCTTGACCTAGGGATGATCTTCATACAGGGTTGTAAGTACTTACAAGTCAACAGCTGGCGTTTAGTCTATGCTGGGCACTGTTCAAAGCCCCAGGCCAGCCTGTGAGATTGTGAGGTTGGACCCAGCAGAGAGTGACCACGTCAGTAGTGACTGGTTACTGTAGTCTAGCTGCCTCTTTGCCAGTCAATCCGTGTACCTGGAGTCCCAACCAACACTGGGAGCTTGCTCTAGTTCACCTGCATCTTCCTCTACTTTGTACAAAGATGACATATAGCAGACATGACCCACCCTAAGCCTTTGATAGGTGTTAACTCATTTAGTCTCCCAACAGCAAGGATATGGAGAATAAAAGCATTTTTAATAATAACATTTGCATACACTGACAATGTAATAACGTCTCACAGCTATGTAATATTAGTTAACCATTAATATCCCCTTTAAAGGTGCACAAAAATTAAGTTACTTACTCGAGGTCCCACAGAAGGTGTTACAGGACTGGTGTGTGAGGGGGCGGGGGGAACCCAGTCCCCAAATCCTTCCTCTTAGCCAGGCTCCTCTTACGCCCTCACCTGTTTCTCTTCTTCCCACTCCCCATCTCCTCCATCCCCTCCATCCTTTCCTTAAACACTCCTTTATTTCTCTTTACTTTCACTATCCCTTATTGTCTCTCTCTTTCCTAATTAACTGGAATTGAATCATTCTGATAACTGGTTCTTAATTCATAAAGAGATCACCATCTCTTTCTGGAATCACAAATATTTAGATTTTAATCTTCTATTAAATTTTACCTATTGTTTCTCTTTCTGTTATTGCTAGCAAGTGTTTCCACACCTACATAATTTACATAAGTAAATTCATTTACACACCTACATATAAGTAAATTAGTGTATTACCACAATGAAAGTAAAATTAACCATGGGTTGGGTTAATTTTCTTCCTTTCAATGACTGAAAAAACATGAGGGTTTTGTAAGTATAATCTCTCAATAAGAACCCACAGCATCTGCTTTAAGTGAGTTTTCCCATGGTAAGCTCATAAAAACGAATTTAAATTTCACCTAAAGAGTGAAATTTGGAAAATATCAATTATATTTGGTAGGAACATCTCAATTGTAAAAAGAGACCTGGACAAATGTCAAGTACTTAATATTTCCTTGAATTAGTTGTTGGTTTGACTCACATTCCCTACTCCACAGATGACAAATCTAGGGCTAATATGTGAATAAATAATGCTGGTAAAATGGACCTTATTGCAGTACAGACTTGGAAAGGTGTGACAGGCTTGAGGCTGCATGACAGGTTTGAAGCAATTCCCAGTTATCATCTCTGGCAAATACAAGGAGCCAATAAACAGTATAACATAGATTTCACATCCTATCAGTGTTAATTAGGATGCTCAGTTGATTTGCTTTCTGCTGCAGCCTTGTCTTATAATTTGTCTCCTCCCAAAAGATGTTGGTACAGCAAGATAAATCATCGTTATCAAATATGTAATTTTTAATCTAGAAAGTAATCTTGAAGTGCTGTGTCTTAGAATGTATGATGCACAGGTGTCTCCAAAGTAAACTCACCCAAATTGCTACCTGGAGCTTATGGAATGTCTCTTAGTAGTACTTTATCATGAAGAAAACACTTTTCTGTTTTGTAACACATGAACACCACATCAAATCGATCCATCTTTGAGATCAGAAAGGCAGCAATAGATTCGTCATGAAGCTCCATTTTAATGCTTTTAAAAGGAGGTTCAGTACCTTGCAAATAAACAGGTTATATTCCTCAGGATCAAGCACGGAGGGAAAGCTCTGCAGTGGGCACACAGATGAGGAGAGGTTAACCATGAGGTAAGCATCAGCCATAATTTATCAGAGCTGCAGGGCACGACCGTTTAACAGCTGTTAAGGATTATATGTATCACGTTCCAAGCCATCCTATGGAACGCATTTAAAGAACTAAGGCATCAAATGAACCCACACAACCATGCGCACATGATCTTAATGAATAGAGTTAAAACAACCAAAATATATAACCCCAAAGATACGTTTTCTATAATGGACATTTTCACACACACATTTATATGATGCCAAATAAAGACATGTCAAAATCTTCTAAAGCAGAAGAAACAGATATATTACTTAATTATTTGAAACTTTAGATTGTTATGACACCATATTTTCAGTGTCATATTACAAATGTGATACGTACTCCCACTGTCTGCACCGTCCTTTCCAGGTTCTGAAGGTGCATCCCCATCTTGCACCCACAGTAGGTGGGATGGCCATGGCGACTTCAGAAAGTGCTGCTAGAAATACACTGAGTCTTCCAACACACTCGGAGTCTGAATTTCCTAAAAATAAATGGTATTTTGTGTGGATGACTTTATTAAGTGTTAGAAATACAGTGCCAGGTGTTTTACATGAAATTCGTTTCCCTAATGCGGATTCAAGACTTACTAATGTTAAGATTGAAAAAGAGAGATACACCCACCTCCGAACCCCTCCCTCACACACAAATAAGAGCATTTAGTATTTTTAAATTAATTGCCCTTTAAAAGTTAATTTCCTTTGAGGGAAGTACAATTTGGACAATATATTTACACAAATAAATTTATTTAAAATTCTGAGCATTAAAATGTCTATGTAGAGATGTATACTTACTAACAATTTTTTCAGATCATTTCACATACAAGTAAATAAATGAAAGCATAAATTTTAAAGTAATAGGTGAATATGGTAAAAAATAACAACTTCAATTATTTCAGACTATAAATAAAACACTATTAAATTTTAAGAGCATCTGATTACTGTTTTCTTTTTTTAATTTCCATTTTCTATCACATTTGAGGCATTCAATCTCTTTAAAATGATCGTATCTTATACTGATCTTGTGTAATAAATTGAACACATATAAAAACACACTTTGAAATTAACTCCATACAGGTTAAAAAAAAGGAGAAATAAATATTTAATAACTAATAGAATAAGACTAAAAATTAATCACCCAGCTTTATTCCCTAAGTTTATTAATTACAGTTGATATAACTGACTATAGCTTTGGTCTTCTAAATCATGGTCTTTACAACTTTTTAATCCCACGGGTTCTCAGAGTTCTTAAGTGGCATTACGGAGAAATAAACAGTGGTGAAAACTTTGCCTCTGAAATACTGTGTTCTCTAATTTTAAAATATAATTATTATAAACTGGTTTGAATAATGATATTTCAAATATATTAAATTATATTTTAGAAGGGTATCATATTTTATCAATTGAACTCAACATTTTCATTCTTCTGTATTCCCTGACCCTTTAAATTACTTGAACAATTGAAAATTATTAATATAGATGTTTTTCTCTTTTCCCAGTATTTTCAAATAGCAAGCAGTTCAGTTTTTCACCAAAAGATGGAATGTTCATTTGCTATCATGACAAAGTTCCAGAGCACATAGACAAAATAGATTTTTATCCCAGCTCTCAAAGAGGTTAATAGCTATTTACACCACCATGCCCAACTTCAAAATATTATTGTTGCCTAAAATTCAGCACAGTATTTATTTTCTTATCATAATATTCCTATTTATTACTGTGAAAAAACTAACCATTTTCCACTGACCCTGGTAAAACTTCCAGGTGAAATCCCCTAGTAAGACAGCCTGCAACTCTCCTTTCCACACCTTTGGCCAAAGCCAGCCTGTTCAACGGAGGCCCAAACCACGGCTCCAGTCTCCCTGCCTATTATATCCTGTCCCATGTCTATGAGAATTCCAGCTTCCCTATACTTTACAGAAACATGAACAGTAAACAGTTCTCAGAAAAAAACTGAACATTAACTGTCTTCCTCAATCTGTTCTATAAAATTTTTATGCTTGTTCCCATTTTGTAATGTTTTAATAAAGGCTCAAGCTCATGGTTTTAGGTGGATTTTTCTCTTTCCACATTTTTAGTATGGTATTCTTTTATGAAAATGATACACATTTCAAATTTATAGTTAAAGCTAGTCAATGTCCTTAACTTAAAAATTGGAAAGACCAATATAGAGTGTATCGATTTCATTTTTAAGAAAACTACTGTAAAAGGAAATTGACTGGGGCCATGCTGTTTATTTACCCAGGAGCAACAGCTTTGTTTCTCTGTTTTATCTGGCTGTTGTATAAAATACATAGTACATATATCATATCTATCATGTATTATATATATATCATATATATCATATATACTATATATGATATATGTATATAATACACATGATGATATATATTACATATATATTTTTTAATCTTTTTATGAACTGGTGAAGCTGTAAGGAAATGAAGGGAAATCATCAAACGTAATAAATAAGTAAATAGCAAGAGAGTGTGACCCAAGAGAAATAGGTAAAGCTGATTGTTGCCCTCGAAGAATTTGCTAAGTCCGTTCTTCTGAATCATGTCAAAGATCAATGACGCTTTGAAACACTCTGCCAGATATATCTGATCCAAGTCTCCTTATAAAGCCAGAACCCAGCACTCAGTTATGGGTGAAGAATAAGTACCCCAAGCCCCTGCTGACACAGTCCCCATCTCCAAACTCACCCTCACACTGAGATGCTAAAATTAAAACCTACGAGATAGGCAGTCTGATCCTATTTTCTTATCATAATATATGTCTAGTAGAAAATAAATGCATAATATCCACATTAAAGTTAATATCCAATAATAAAATAATAACGTATCCAACAGTGTGTAATCTATTTATTTCAAAAGTCTGAATATGTTTCTTTTTATAGGGAGCAGTTGTGAAACCTGATGAGAAGTCACTTGTATTACATTTTTGCCCCAAATTGTATCTGTTTACGACTATTTTGTTTGTGCTTGCTTTACAAATAGAAGATGTTTCATAAGGCTTGAAGTTGTTGTTTGCTTTACTTTGTTGTTTTTATTCATGACTGAAATTATTTTGCTTTATTTTAACTGCTTATCAATGTCATTAGTACAAACAATGATACTGGAATTAAGACTCAGAGGAGTGGATGAGATGTCCCCGGGAAAGGAAACAGCTGGGCAGCACTGGGGTTGCAGAAGACCTCGGATGTGGAAACATCGTTACCATTATCAAGGAGGACTTACTTCTTTTAAATAATGTGAAATATTGATGAGTCTACATTTTTAAACATGGCCCTGAACCTCTTTGAGATACATTGTCTGCCTTCAGGGTTACGAGGATCTTAACAGTACATCAATTGAAGTAGCAAATGTCTTCCCCAACATCTGAGGGATTCTTCCAGCTGTTACTGACATGAGACAGCTCCCAGGAAATTGAATAGCCAGTAATTTGAATGGCCAGTCTCCTAGAAAGAGCTGGAATATGGCTATAAGCATCCTGGCTCATAGGTTAGCTTCCTAACACTGCTTTAAATTGCCTGGGAGTAACAGGTATGAAATCTTGGACACCTTGTCCTGAGCTAATGCAGAACACAAGCTGGCTGCTGGAGGAGTAGTAGAAAACTCTCTCACTTACCAAAGAGCTCTATAGGTACAAGGCCTAATCTGCCACAGAATGGAGTGGGAGAGAGATTTTGAGAAAGCCCTACTCATGAAGGGCAGCCGCACCCAGTAGAACTGGATCCCCCACCGCCATTCAGTGGCCTGTCCCAGAGAAGCAATCAAGAGCAGCCTGCTGCTGGGGACGCAGCAAAAATATGTCCAAGCTTGCCATTTTGGTACAAGTTCAGGGACCAGTGAAAACTGAGGATAACACAGAAATGCAGAAAAAACATCGGAGCACCTCAGACTTTCTATGAACCCCAATCCCCAGGATAATTTGGAGTCCATGGAGCGCTAAAGGGGATTATGACAAAAACAAAATCCGAACCCAGTTCAACTACTGAAATGATCAACTCAGTTCCTCATACTAACTGCTTGACAGAGGAAAAGCTGCACCATTTCTGGGTATAACTACCGTTTACCTCAGTGTTCTTCCATAAATACTGTCTGGCTTTCAACCAAAAATCATGGAACATACGAAAAAGCAAGAGAAAACAAATTCTTTCAATGTTTTAATTTGAAATTTCTTACAACATAATACTGGAAAACAAATTAGATGGATTATATTAAAGAAAATCCATATTATATATCATACAAAAAATAAACTCAAGATTTATTAAAGGACTGAAAATAGGAGGGTGAACTTTAAAGCTATAGGAGAAAATAGGAAATTGTTCCTGTAAGCTAAGGATCAGAAAGAATTTGGTAAACAAGGCAAAACCTAGACTCCAAATTGTAATTGATAAGATCTTAATGTTACAATACATATGAATTACCCCTCATAATCTTTATTTACATAAAATGCAGTAGTAAAATACATTGCATTGTCAAAAAAATGAAATAAAAATAATGAAATTTGTTAATTTTATACTTCCTTCCCCTCCATAATTTCTAAACTGTAATAAATTACTAATTGTATAATTTTTACAAACATTATTATAAAAACATAAAACCATCTAGAATGGGTTTCTGTGGCTATACATCAATCACATATGTAGGGCGATACTGGAAAGGATATGAGAAACTTCATACTATACCAGGAAGTATATAAACAGATATTGCTGAAGATCTTTGTGTACACAATTTTCTTTCACTTTACCCTTTTTCAATTGTCTATTCTTAGTCACAATGTACCTGCATCCTGTTAACATAATGATTGCAGTAAAAGTCTGCTTATATTTTTGATCATGTAGAGGAAATATCTACCATTTATTGTACCTAAGAACTCGGAAAAACATAGGCAAACATGTCCCCTTATTCTACCCAATAATAAAGATCTCCATTTTGATGGAAATAAATGTACTTAAAGAAATGGCTTTTGGTTTTATGCTTCAAAGAAATTCCTGAGGGAGAATATTATTTTAAAAGGAAATTGTTTTCAGATACAATTAATTTTAATTATGATTATCTGTAGCAGCAGCATGGTGAAATAGCTTTAAAGACAATCCATGCCAAAATGGCAACAGCTGTGTCCTGAAATAAACACAGTCATACAAATTATTATGGCAGAGCCCTACTCCATTTAGCAATCCAAGAATGACATACACATGCCAGAGTGTGTCTGAAACCTTATTCTGTACATTCACAGTAGTCCATAAAACAAATTTTAAGAACTCAGAAAACATTTCCAGAACATACAGGTGAGATTGAAGGTTGTGCAGGCCTTTCCTGAAAAAATTCAGATCACCCACAGGAATGACCAAAGTCAGTAGAATAAGCTAATTCTGCCATTTGATGGTTTTTAAAAATTATCCCAATATAGGAAGAGCTAAAAGAATAAACTTTTAAAAATACTAAATGATTTCCAAAAAAGTCAGCTTACTGTATTTAGATTTAGAGACGATGCATTTTGCTTCAGTCTTTGAGCTGATCAAATATTGTGAATCTCTGATCCAAGTACGGCTAGTGTAACTGGGTTTAAAGAAGTTACATAAAAGTTACTCTTAATATAAGATTGTATATCAATGATATTTCAATAAGAATAAAAAATAAAAAATTATTTTTAAAAAATTTACTCTGGCATTATTTCAAGAAAATCACTGAAAGATTCGTACTTAGAAGACAGAATGTGACTTAAAAAAAGACTCAGCCCAACAATATGAGCTACAAGAAGTAAGAATGTTTTAACTAAAATTAAAGGGATAAAGGAGGAAAAAAAGCAAGTTGTGGGTGTTATTTCCAGGCTCTGGACCTCTCCACTAAGGAAACACAAAATGCTCTAAAGTCTACTTTTCCTGATCACAGATGAAGAGAAACAATGCTTCCTGATTCGAGCTTTCTGTTCTTGTCATTTGTATTTTTAAATTTTTAGTGACTTCTGTAATCTGTTGGGGATAAAAATGACTTTTAAAAAAAGTCTATATTATTAGAGATACCATGCATTCACAAATATGCACTTTACTTTCAAAAGAGTAGGAAAATAAAAACCTTGCTGATATCAGCCAGGGTGTCTGTGTCCAAGAGTGTCTGCATTTCTGTGTCTAGTGTGACATCGACCAGGGAAACAAAGGCTTCGCTTCTGGCATTTCAGGCAACAAAGAAAATACAAAATCCAATAGACGCCTCCCTGCAGTGTAATCAGTCTTCATTCTCTCCTCACATGCCATCATCAATGAAATCCCCAATTTTTCTTTCCCCTTTTTTCCCACTTTTCAGGTTCTTCCCTGAAAAACTCAAAGAAACCTCATGACTGAAAATATTCATCATTTATTCTTGCTTCCTGGGAGAAAGTTGGCAGTCAAGCAAAAAGGAAGTCTTGTTGCTGATGGCAGAAAAGTTGGGAGAGAACTAATGATTGCTTAACAAAAATGCTTTGAGGTGTGTATTTTGGATTTTAAAAGATCAGTATTTCCATGCCTGTGGGACAGAATGGTTTATTAGAAAGCATGGCACATAGACATGGGGAATGGCAAGAGGGATCATTGCTTTGCCCAGTGACCTCCTCAGGAAGATGGCATTTGAATAAAGACTTGCAGTAGATGAAAACATTAACCTATATTACCACCTGGAGGAAAAACTTTTCAAGCGGAATAAACAACCAATGCCATCTTTTAAAGCAGAGATGTAACAGATTTTTTTCCCCAGGGAGCAGAAAGGAGATCAGTGTGGCTTCAGCTGACTTGGAAGAACAGTTGGTAGAAAATTAGTACGTTGAGGAAATCGCAGGAGAGGATTGAGGGGAAGAGGATTATGTTGATTTTACAGTCATACCATGGCAGGCTCACTGGATTTCATTTTAGTGTAATGGAGAACCATTCCAGGTCTTCAAGTCCAAGAGTAATGTGATCTCATTTGTGTTCAAAAAAGAGTTACTCTTGTTTCTATGCTGAGACCCTGTAATGAGTAAAAGTAGGACCAGAGAGTACAGTTGAGAGGCTGTATGAGGACTGGGGGTGGAGAACATCATGGAATGTTCCCAATGACTCCCAATTAAGGTGAGTTTTCATTTCCTAATAGCCACATTTTATAAAAAGAATCAAACAAAGCAGGTAAAATTCACTTTAATAATGTTATTTAATCTATATATCCAAAATATTATTTTAACATTTAATCAATATAACAAATTGGTGAGAGGAGGTGGGAATTGCTACTGTGTTTTTAAATTGAGACAAGATTTGTTGCCTAGCAGAACATGAGGTATAGAGAAAAAGAGGATTTAACAAATGATTCCTTGTAGATTTTTAATCTGAACGAGAGGAAAGGAGTGCCATCAACTGAGACGAGGAGAGCTGCAGTTGGAGCAGGTTTGGAGTCTAGAAGGTCAACATATGAGTTACAGAAACTCCAAACTTGACAGGCTAATCATTAAAACCTATAAAAAGAAAGCTAATGGGCACTGGCATGTTTTAGTCGGAGTTCTTATGGAGGTCTGGCTGAAGACAAAAGTTGAAAGTTCTTGGGATGGGCTAAGACCACCAGGAAAATAAGTTTAAAGACCCAGAACACATCAAACGTAAGTGCTTATTAGCAGGAAAAGAATATTCCAGAGACTTAGACTGAGGAGGAACAAGGGGAGGGCTGGAGGGAAGGATGGAGGGAAATCGTGAATGGAGTGTTCTGGAATCTCAGTCTGTGTAAGGAAGAAAAGGACATCAACTCTGCAAATGGTAGTGTCGGGTCAGGGAGAATGCTTGGGGATGACCACTGGGTTTTCACCATGCGAAAGTCGGTCATGACCTTAAGAAATGCAGTCTGTTGTTCTTGATGTGTTTGTTGGTGGGGCAGCAGGGAATAGGTGGAAACAGAGAATGAAAAAAGGAGCAGGCCAAAATTGAGAATACGGAATGCTCTTGAAAAAGAGACCAGAGAAATGGCATAATAACTGGCAAGGGAAGGGGAGTGCTGTGAACAGCTTTTTAAAGATAGGAGAAGGACAACATAGGCGTATGTTACAGAAAATCATGTGGGGGCAATAAACTGACCATACAGGGAAGAGATGGGGGACATGCAATGGTCTTCCATGTCTCCCTTACAAAGTGAAGTGATTGGCTTCAGATGGAAGCCCAGCGTCCTTCCAGACAGGCACTGCCTAATGGAATTGCAATGTGAGAAATTAAGGCGAGTTTTCATTTCCTAATAGCCGCATTTTGTAAAAAGTGCCAAACGAAGCAGTGAAATTCACTTTAATAATATTATTTAACCTATATATCCAAAATATTATTTTAACATTTAATCAGTATAACAAATTGAGATGTTTTGCACTCCATCTTCCATACTGTGCCTGAAATCCTGTGCTGATTTTATACTTCCAGTACATGCCAGCTTGGACTAGCCTCATGTAATATGCTCTGCAGTACACAGGGGCCAGTGGCTACTCTACTGGAAGCCATCGATTAGGGGTTACAAGCAGGAAGGTATATGTGGATGCAGATGCTGTTGGGGAGGGGTTGTGGGAGTCTACGAACTTTATTTTCTGATTAACTTCAATTAACCTGGTAAAGAACGAATGGGAGGAGGACAATTAAACGTGAAGCAAGAGGAAAGTTGTATAGATTTGTGAAAAGAGAAGGTATGAAATGGTTGTACAACATAGGAATATAAAGAAAAGAGGCATATTTATTGAGTAGCATGAGGGGTCCATTTAAAGTTCATGACCATGAAATTAAAGTATCTAGACAGTATATTTGGTCACTTCTGTATCCTCAGTGCCTTGATACATAATAGGTGTTCACTAAATTAATTTTTATTTATGAAGCCATCAAATAATATTGTTATAAGAATAAAGCTTTTAATGTGTTTTAGTGATAGTTCTAAGGATTTAAAAAAATGGAAAACCTGGTTTTTGTAAATTGAGTAGCTTTTAAAATTACTATACTCACTCACTGGAGTGCATTTGTTTCTTGTTATTACCAGTAATTACACTGGATTTTTATTATACCTAAGACATTCTTTTTTTATTGAGGTGTAGTTGGTATACAATCTTATATTGTTTTCATGTATACAACATAATGGTGGTTCAACAGTTATTCATTTTATTAAATCCTCACCCCCCACTAGTGTGGTTATCTTTCAACATAGGAAGATGTTACAGGATCTTTGGCTATATATTCTCCATGCTGTACTATCATCTCCATGACCAGCTTATTTATGATTGAGAACTTTTGTACCCTTTTATCCTCCTCATCTTCCCCATCTCCCCATCCCGACCCCTCCCCCATGGTAACCACTGGTCACTTCTCAGTGTCTATGAGTCTACTGCTGTTTTGTTCATTTTGTTTTGTTTTGTTTTTAGATTCTACAGTGAAGTGAAATCATATGGTATTTGTCTTTCTCCACCTGGCTTACTTCACTGAGCATAATGTCTTCTAGGTCCATCCATGTCATTGCAAATGGCAGGATTTCTTTCTTTTTTATGGCTGAATAATACCCCATTGTGTATATGTACCACATCTTCTTTGTCCAATCATCTATTGACAGACACTTAGGTTGCTTCCATATCTTGGCTATTGTAAATAATTGAAATCATGGAAAGTAAAACCTTAGATAAGGGGGACCTAGTGTACACTGATGACAATTAACCACACTCCTAATCTTTAGCAACAGAAAAACTGGAATTTCTATCAGTCAAAAAGTTTAGCATTACCTAAAATCTTCATAAATTTCTATCTAGACATAAACTGTATTTATTGAAATGTGTTTTTATTTCACACCAAATAGTGTTATTACCCAGCTTAATGTAATCTTAACAAATAATATTTGTGAAATCAAAACATGGATAAGAAAATTATATTTTTCCCTCTCACATATATTTCATATGAAAATTTGCATCATTTTGGAAACTGTCCCATTATCTGATCCATGGAGAACACATGGTCTGCTCATACCTTGATGTGAAAGAAAATAGCCTGATTTGGGTAAGCAGAGCAATGTAGAGAACATATAGATAAAATAGAATATAACTGTATATCACTTCTCAGATTTATCACAATTTCAGGAATACTATTTATTAAAATTTAATTCATTATAGAGAATGCCTCCTTCCTAGGTATGCAGACTAATTTGTTTCAAACTAAACTTCCAAAAGAAAAGTAGAAAAGGTGGACAAAATATACACTTACATATGCATTTGTGTACACACACACATGCACATACACAAACCCTGTTTGAAAGCATTGGTCATCTTGGAAGTCACAAAGGATTTGGAAGGCAGAGATCTGAGAGAGGAGAGAAGTCAAGCAAGGTAAGCCTGGTGTTTGATATCACTTTTAACCTCCAGTTTATGGCTGTATCTCAGGAATAGGGGGATAAATTCGTGAGCTAGTACACATTCCAGGGTGTTTGGGAATCACAAAGGGCTCTACTGGGAGTAAAGAGGAAGCATAAATAAATATGTCCTTCTGGGCCTACTCACTCTCTGATTAGATTAGGAGGATCTTTCCCTACATAGTTGTGTACCAAAGCAAAAGTAAATCCTCTCTGCAAAACAGAAACATTATATAGACATCATATCACTTATAAAATTCATCATCACAATGCACAATAGACAGAGATGAAATAACGTAACAGGCATATGAAAGACTGGATGGGCTGAGAAGTGAGCAGAATAAGAGATAGTGAAAACACAACAGGAGGTCCATGTACTGAAGTTATGAGGAAAGGACTTTAAAATAACAAGTCTTAATACTTCCAAGAAATTAAATGACAAGAATTTCAGTGGAAAAATTGATGCTATGCAGAATAAAATGAGAACTCTGGAAATACAACTAAAATTAGGAACTAAAGAAATAGATTTAAAATTAGACTTGAAAAACTAAGGAGATTACATGAACTAGAAGTAAGTCAGAAGAAAATTTCAGCCAATATCCAAAAGAGTAAAAATGATGCTCCCACAAAGATCAAGAGATATATGGAACATGGTGAAAAAAGGCTGCTTGTTCACCATCAATCAAAGCATAGTTCCACTTCTAATGTGTTCACACATCCTAACGTTGTATTGATTTCTCACCATTGTTTCCATGGTAGAACAGTAAGAGTCAAACTTTTCATTATTATTTTAGGTTTGAAACATCATTATATTTTATAATCCTGAAGTCTCCTTAAAGTGGGTACCTTTCTTCATTAGCACAGTGGAGAGAATTTACAGTCATCACTTGAATAGATAACCTTAATTGCCATATACACAAAAAAAACTTTTTTGATAGGATTGCAACTTACCTCAGTTCTCAATAAATAAACCCAGAGACAAGCTAGCTCTTGCTCAGAAGTTGTTGGAAGAAAGAAGATACTTTCAGACATGTAATCATATAACCAGAGTAGGACACAGAGTTGTCTGTCTTCTCTCTATCTTCCTTCATTACTAAATAAAGGTTATGATGTCCACTATAGCTGGTTTCTGATATGACACTGTTGTTAGTTGACCATCTGCTTCTAGAAGAATCTAAAAGCTGTTACCCTATCTGCATGACCAGCTATGTATTTCTTATAACTCATTATATTGGAAGATAGATCTTCCTGGGCTAGATAATCCATAACTGTATGAATGAAAGGAATCATTCATTGTGCTTTGTAAAAGTAAGAGGCACCTCTCTTACAAAGATATAACTACCTCTAAGTGAAAGCATGGATAATGAACTTAGTATCTAAAATTTGGCTTAAGCAGCAGAGAGAAATGTAAGACAGAGAAGTGAAATGGAAAACAAATAATTAAGAAAAATGCACAGCACTAGAAGGCAGAGGACATGAATCTCAATATCCGTTGTCAGTAAAATTTCAGGTGTATTTCAATGTTAAATTTTGTGATCTCCTTGGCTTTCTCTTATTAACCTGATGCTTTTAAAAAACACAAATGTCAGGGGAAAATAATATAAAGTAACATAGATGTCTCTATAAACTTAAGCTTCTCTGTTTGAAAAGTGAAAAATCATATTATGGCTCTAGGGGGGATAAATCCTAACAATGAGTCACTTAATATTCTATTACAAGGTAGGAAACAAGAAGATATGAATATCACATCAATTAAATAAATTTTTTAATATTTTTAACATCTCAAGACTAAATACAATGATAAACAATATTCTCTACGCTTCAAATTACGCCCATTTTGTGCCAGCCCTCCAATAAAGAGGTAGACTGTTACTGATAATTTCAATAGTCCTTTCCCTTCCCTTATGTTTATAGTTAAAATATTGTAACGAAATATAACAAAATATCAAAAAGAAAAAGATAATGAGATAAAGCACATGAGTGAATAACATAATAATCCTTCAAAGATAAGCATACTGACTTATCAGTATGAGGGACTATCATTGCCAATGGTACAAATGTTTACCCAATATATGAAACTGAAGTAAATAAATACATAGATAAATATAAAATAAGATATTGTTATAGATATATAAAATAGAAAAATACAGATTTCGAAAAGAAAAATATAAAATGCTTGAAGTTAAAAAAATCTCATTAAGAAAATGAATCTAATAGCATTACTAGAATAGTCATTTTGAGTCATTGGACTTTTCTTTAGTCTTTTAAATTACATTTCTTTGTAGTATTGTAACAGCACTGTTAATATTAAAATACAAAAAAGGTACTTCTACATATGCACAAATAGAAATAAGCACAATTCCACACCAAAAATTGCTTTCACACCACATAATTAGTAGATTATTTCACAAAATAATTCAAGGGATACAAGACTGAGGATAATGACTTGCATACCAAAGTCATTCTATAATTGATGTTTGTATTCTAAAAGAAACCTATTAAAATAGGTTGGACAAGTATTAATATTAAAGCATTTCTATAGAGTATTTTAAGGAAATTTTTAAAAATATTTTCTATATATTTGAAATTACTTGTCAAACACTCTGAGGTGTTATTTTTTTAAATCAGTCTGGGTGTAGGGACCTCAGGTTTTAATGGAATGCAGGTATTTCATAAGAAAATAAGTATTTTATTTTAAATACAGAGCACCAAAAATGGATTAATATTCTTTGGAAATAGATTAAAATTGGAATATTAAAATTCACCATTTTGCTGGGTTCTGTAAGTTTCAAAAGTAAAGAATTGCTGATAATCAGGTGTTCAGACCTGCAAAAAAGGCAATATCAGATGGCTTAATCTGGTATTTTGTATTCTATCAACTTGAGTAAAATATCCAACCAATAAAAATATAAATAATTTAATCAATCACGTCGGTGATCCAAGTATTATGAATTAAAACTACAAGCTGAGATTATTGTCATCTATGAATCTTAACTTAGAAAAAATATTTGCCTTACCCAATGTTTGCAACACCAGTGATTATCTTATTGGAACTTTTTAGAACCTATAAATGTCTGAAAGAAGAATGCCAAAATCTAAACTCAATGACACATGTCCTTGTTATTAACAAATGTTGTATCTTACTTTATTGGATAATAAGTGTAACAAATGCTAAACATGTTTGATACCATCCCTATGTGGTTTGATTTTAAAGAAAAGGTCTCTTATTTGTACTTTCTAAATACATCAGTGCAATAGAAAACTCATTATGCTGATTAAGGTGATCAGATGTTTCTATCTTCCATGTATAACTTAGAACAAAAGTTAGACAAGCAAGGTTATTACATATACAAAGAGATCTTTGGGTTTTCATGTTGTTGACAGCTGTCATCCAGGAGCTCTACAGCGCTTTGCCTTCATGAAAATCATGCTTCTGCTGACCCATTTTGCTAGCATTCCCATCTAAAGCTCTTTCAAAATATTTTTATATTTGAACTGATTTTATTGAAAATATTACCGATGTTGCAGATCAAATGTCAGAGTTACTAATCTGCTCTCTCCTTTCTCTGACACACATTACCTTCATATTGTTGTCATTAACTACAAAACAATGAATAGTCTGTTTTCATATATTTTTCAAAATCATCTTATTTTACGCAGATTTAAAATACAAGTAGTATATTTAAAGACTTAAATGTGGTTCACTTAGACTTTAAACCCTTTAAATGTTTCTATGTCAGTACTACGTTTTATTTGATTAGTCTGCCCCAGAACCCAAGATGTAGACCTAAATACACTGACAGCAAAACAATGCCAAAGAATAATGTATTATGATTCTGAAAGTACCTAGTTAATCCAACTTGCAACTCAGTAGTGTCTGTATGTGTGTTGCACGTGAGGTTAGTTAAATGGGATGGAAAGATAAAATGAGCCACAGGAAAATCTATCTTATGGTATAGGTCCTAATGTGTGTTACGATGGTTCCATTTAGGGTTTTTCAATTTTACAATGTCACGAAAGCAATATGCACTGTCCTTAGAATTTAGAATTTGGATCTTTTCATGAGTGATATGTAGTATGATGCCCTCCCCTGTGATGTGAGCAATGGCAGCGAGCTCAGCTCCCAGGGAGCAGCACGACCACGAGAGTCAACAGCAGATACCCTGACCACCACTCTGTTCACAGACGACCACCCTGTTTTCCACTGTCAGAATGTACAGTGTTCATTATATTACATGATATATTCAACATTTTATTATAAAATAGGTCTTGTGTGAGATGATTCTGCAAACCGTAGGCTAATGTGTGTTCCAAGCACATTTAAGGTGGGCTAGGCTAAGCTCTGTTATACAGATTAGATAGATTACAGGCATTTGGCTTATGATATTTTCAATTTACAACAGGTTTATTGGGATTAACCCCACTGTAAACCAAGGAAGATCTTCATTTCTATCATTCCCTAACACTCGATGGGCAATGGACAGATTGAGAGTAAAGTTGTTTCAAATACTAAGGAACAGTAAGTTTTTTCCATACTTTTCAGTTCAGAGTGTGAATTCAGCCAGTTCTACTTGAGGTATTAAATGATAAACAAGATATTGGCCCTCCATAGGAAACAATAAAATGATACATTAGAATAACTTCCTACATTATGTTTTTGATGCCCAATATAAAACCGCAGGTAAAAATGCATAGCAGGATTTCATCCCATCTTTTCTTAGACTCGTGTTTTGTAAAATGTAGGAATTTCACTCCTCTGTCTTTCCTCCAGCAATTGTTCAAATTCTCACGCTTCCTCCTTCCAAACACAAATTTATTCCATTACGTCACCTTCTTTACATCATTAGTATCTTAAATTATAATTATCTTAATTTATAAATATTTTTTGAAGAATTATCTCTGTATTTTTACTTACTGGATTTCAGGTTTATTATCAGGGATGCCCCAAACGGCCAGAACTTTCAAAGATGTTAAGCAGAAAGAGAGTCAGATATAATGCAGTTCTGGGCAAGTAAGCTGTGCCCAGAGACCCGAAGGTCTGGGCATCAGGTAAGGCAGCACCACTGGCTGGCGTGAAACTGTCCGTGGAGGGCAGAGAGCTTCTCTCTCCTCTCTTCTGAGACACCCCCATGAGGTCAAAGCCGGCAGGGGAGCCCTGGCCCACTGGGAAGACAGGGAAGATACAGCTATCTCACAGTAGCTTTCTAATCTGTTCAGTGGCAGGAGAAAATAAATATAAGGGTACATTATATTTTTCTTTGGTCAAGTTGTAATTAATAGGTATTAGACAAAAAAAGAAAGAAAACTACTTTTTAACCCTCTGTTTTTCTTTAATTCAGAAGCTATGATAAAATTCAATTAAATTATTTTAGTAAAGTTTGTTGGTGTCAAGTGTATGAAAAATAGACCATGTAAGAGTTTCAGTAAAATATAATTTTGCCATCCCTAAAATAACAAATATTAATAATTTAATAAGTATATTTGTCTTTTATTTTTAAAAGATAACATACACACTTTGAATCATAATATTTTTTTAGTTTGTGTGTCAAAGTTATTTGTAGATATCAGTTTAACACCTGCATAATATTTCTTTAAGTTTACATAGAATAATTTAATTCATAGTTCCCTGATTCTGGATATGCAGTATTGTGTTCATGATGGCTCTGTTTTTTGGCATAATTTGGGGGGACTAGTTTGATTTTGCTGTAATGAAGAGAAGCTATTGTAAATATATGTCAATAAAATTATCAATCTTGGTTTTACCTCCTTTCCTCATTGTATCGTGGAGTTAGGTTATTGTTACTGCAGGTTCTTTTTATATATATTGGTCATTGGTTTCCAGAGAAGAAAAATATGATGCATCAATAATAACTACTGTTTTGAGTATGATTTTTATATTGTATCCATTCCAATACAATGTTGATTATAGAGGGAAACTCGTTTTTCTGTTTTTAAGAATATATTTGGATTTGTCTATAGCTCTACCTGTATCTATTTCTCCTCTGTATGTTGAAACATGCCTTATAAAATATCTGTGCTCCACATAATATATGTAGGTCACAGGGAAGGCAGTATAGCACAAAGAAGACAAGTAGTGACTCTGTGGCATCTTACTACCCTGAGGACAATGACTGCAATGGGGTGTGCGGGGGACTTGATAATATGGGTGAATGTTGAAACCACTATGTTGTTCCTGTAAAACCTTCATAAGATTGTCTATCAATGACACATTAATAAATAAATATATATATATATGTTCAATCACATATTATAGCCATATTTATTTTTATATTTTCATTGCTGTAATGAAATGCACTTTTAGTGAAATATTAGATGGCTATTTTTCACTCAACAGGTAGAACATGTTTTGGTTAGGAAGAGAAATGTAGACAGAGTGCAGAAATGAATAAGTGAAGGATTGACATTCTTAAATTCTCTCTATATGTTTTATATAGAAAGAGAATTTTATATATATATATATATATATAATATGTTAGGACCCAATGTATTCTCTACATGTATGACAAATTTCATGGAGTGTGAGAAAGCCCTGCCATAAGCAAAGCTGGGGTTTGGTCACTGGATTAAAGCCACTGAACAATATGAAATAACCTTCATGGAGTCCTAACAATATGCACTGACTAACTTTTTCTAAGAATCAAGGCTGGATTAGATAATGCCAAAAATAAAATGATCATTCGAATTTGAATTTCTCACATAATATACAGGATCTTGCACTTTTTGCTTTTAAGTACCAAGTTTAAGGGTTCAGTCTTGTGTTTTTAATGGAAATATAATTGATATACAATATTACATTGGTTTCAAGTATACAACATAGTGCTTTGACAGAAATCTACACTATTAAGTGCTCAGTCTTGTAGGAGTACTGACAGAGACTGACTAGTGTTTTCTCTTGAACAGAGGATAATCTCTAGATCAACTAGGCACCAAAGGAAGCTACCTTTCTGTAGATTTTGTCAGTGATGATGACCTGGATAATAAGAATGATGCAAATGGGTTGCTAACACATGTGGCCATCCCAGGTTACCTCTGGGAGGTGTCTATCCAATTGGTCTCTGAAATAAACTAAGGATCTGGGACTAAGGAGGAAGTCAACAAATTCTGACATTCAGTGCTCCATATAAGAGGCTTTGACTTCTTTTTCATCTTTCCAAGGGACCCTGCCCTAGACAATTCTCAAACTTTAAGGATTGGAACATAGATCCTCTTTCATTAAGTTGTGGTGTCCTTTGCATATGTCCAGTAATCACTGATAGGGGAATAAATCAGGTATGCAGAAAAGATGATGGTAAACCACGCTTTTACAGGGAAATTTTCAAATGGAAGATACACAGAAATTTCTAGCAAATATTCTGGTCCCTACTTCAGAGGCTTTGCCAAGTCACATCTGCAAAATAGTTTTTAAAATATTATTTGGTTGGAAATATGGGGAATCATGATATACAATAGCACAAAAAAATCGTTTAGTAAAATAAGCACCTACATAAGGCAGATCACTGCATCTAAACATAGGTAAAAAGGCTTCAGAGACTCAGAGGAATGTTTTTCGGCTTTTACTCTCTTTTAGAAAGAGGTTTCAAGAAAAGATAAATCCGAAGAAAAAAAAAGAATCAGTCCATTTGTATGAAAAAATGAAAGTGAACAGAAATAGTAATTTAGGGCTTTGAAGTGTTAGAAAAATTGATTGCCTCTATACTTCGAAAGTATGGGATAAGACACAAGCAACTTTGAGTGATAAAGTCTTATTAATATTCACCCTGTGAGATATATATAAATGAGCATGCCCTTCTCACCTAACACCTTTATTTCTAATAGCCTCGAGGTAACTGCCAGTAAGTTTAGCAAAAAACTACTGGGCCAGGGAATACAAGAAATAAAATATTTTAGTTCAATTACATTGCCTGTTGTTTAATATACTATGCTGGACTTATATGGATAAAATTGTGGGAGGGCATATAATTTAACTTTGTAGTTCACTAGACTTGGAACTTCCATATCTGGGACTGATGGAGAAAACTTGCATCCTTCATCTTTGGTTTGTCATTGGCTGCAGGAAACAAGGGCAGCCTCTGGGAGTAGGAGGAAGAATGAAAGGATATTTGATTCCAGACTGTAACTATTACTGATGTCTAATGAACAAAACTTGTTTATCCTTCCTGTTTATAGAGCTAGACAACATGCCGTAGTGTCTTTTTCAGTTATAATTGGGTAAATGATTGATCTCAGGAAATAACCAAAGGTAGAAATGATGTAAGCTTTCAGCAGGCTTATCATACGAAAACCTTCTATTATAATTCTTCATGATTTTCATCCTTAGGGATAGATGTGACTTCCAGGGTTACTTTAGTAGACACAGTGAGATTGACAATTGCTTGATCTACTGTATCTCCAGGAGGAAAATCCCAGGGCAAAATACCACGGAAACCAAAATCAGTAAAAAGGAGAAATTAGGGGAGAGAAACCTATTTATTTCTTGCAAGCAGATGTCCCACATCTCTCCAGAACTGGTTTCAGAAGAAGAGCTCCACCTAACCTCTCTGGTCCAGATAAGCCCTCACTCACCCATGTAAATACCTATTGATATGGAGATGCACTAAAGCCAGGTGCGAGATTCTGGAAATATTACAATTTTACCCACAGCCCATGCCTCCAGAAATCTCACCTCACAATCTGCACATTCCTCATCTTCCACAAAGGCCCCTGGGTGAGAAAACTGGAGTACTGTAACCAGACTAACAGAATCATGATAATGCTCAAGCTGGAGGATTCACCTAGGTTCCAAGTACTATGCAGATTAAGTCCACAGCTCACCCATTCCACAAGCAGGCAGTAGCTAAACAGGTATGGAGTACAAAGCAATCATCACACAGCAGCTGCAGCCAGTGGGCACACCCAGGTCATGAATGCTATAGAAGAAAATAAACTTAAGGGAGATAAGATACATGTTTTAATGACACCAACATAGGTAAGCCTTGTCCAACAGGTAGGATGCATATAAGAGAATGCTCCTGTGATAGGACAGTGGCAGGAATGGGATCTTGTCCTGGTCCAGTATACCAGAGTTTCACCCTCATCCCTGTGAAAGTTATAGATGGGTCAATATATAGGGCTACAGGAGGTAAATTCACTGGCCATAAAGATAAAACAAAGCTTTCTCTTGGATGTTTTGGGTACACTACTCTGATCTTTGGGTAACTGTGCTGTTACTCTAGGAATACACACAAGGCCAGCTTCTAAGCCTTTCTCCCAAGGTGCCAAAAGGGCCAGGCATCAGTGGCCCATGTGTCATAATGTACAGGTCCACGTCTACTCAACAGTGTCTCCAGGGTTTAATGCAGTAGGGGCTGACAGCAGGATGTTGCTCTGCTGGCCATAGGCTGGCTTCAGTAACTCCTCTGTGGTTTGCACATACAGTTGTATGGGAGAGGCAGCAATGTGTCTTAGCATGTCCACAGGGCTCAAGGCTCCTTTTTGGGGCTTTGTTTTCCAATGCTGTAGCACTGTCCATAAACGAACTGACCAGCACCATAGACTATTGGTGTCCAACTTTAGACCATATTTCAACAAACAATTGTACCTCTCTATCATCTGCCCTGGAAGGATTATATGGCACATGAAACTTCCACTTTATTCCAAATTCCTGTACCCATTCTTGTAACGCATGTCCAGTAAAGTGGTTGCCTTGATCACTCTCAATCATCTGCAGCCAGTCATAGGCTGCAAAGAGATGTTCTAGGCCCCTCTTGGTGGTTTGCTGGTATGCATGTCATGCGGGAAAAGCAACCAACAAGCCAGTCAGTAGCTGTGTCCACACATGGCAAATCCAATATCCTTCTGATATGGGCAGAGGCCCAGTATGGTCCTATCTGCCACTTAAAAAAGGGTATCAGCCCCTTTACTATTGTTCAATGTTGCTGCAGGACTTGGTGTAAATCCCTCTAAGAACACACAAGGCACATCTTTCAGGCTCTGCAGAATTCTTCAAAGGTCAGTGTCAAGCCCCACAGAAGAACTACAGCCCACATTGTCTTTTGCCCCATGTGGAACAAATGCTGATGCAACCATTGGGCTACATCAGTGGCAAGCTTTCCTTCTAGCCAGTGCACCTGGGCCAATGTGTCTGCTTCATAATTCCCTGGGGATGCCAAAGGCAAATGGCCAGTCATGTGAGATGCAGTAACAGTCTTAGTCTGACCAGAGGCCCATAGTTCTTGCCACAACTCTTGCCCCCAAAGGGGCTGGTAACCAACTATACAGTTGGCATGGTACCATGCTGGTAGCCACAGCGTTAAGCCCTGAAAGATGGCCTAGCTGTCAGTGCCAAAGACTATAGGGGAAGGTTCCTGGGTGATCATAAGCCGTAATGCCTGCAACTCAGCCCATTGGCTGCTCTTCCCATCTCTATCCTCCATTTATATTGTCTCAGTCTTAGGATGGAAAGCCACAACCCTCCACTTTGGGGGCTGCCCATAACTGGAACCATCTGTATACCAGGCATCTTCAGGTATAGGGGCCTTTCCCTCCTGATAAGGACTCTTGGCTACCAATGGCTCAAAAGCAAATTCTTCCTGCTTTCCACTGGTATAGGTCACTGGCCCCAATAAGCAGTGGAGTTCTCCACTTAAGGGACTAGTACAGAGAGTGCTACACAGCTATAAATATGTGCCCCATTTGGCCAGTGTAGGCATCTCGGCCATTGCACTCCATAGCCTTTGGGTCTAGTCTACACCCACCCCATGATGGCATAGGTAGTTATTACCTCAGTCGGAGCTGTTCCAGTGATGGGCTCCATAGCCAGCAAGGTGTGGCACACAGCAGCCAGTTGCTTCTCTATCCAGGTGTACTGGACCTCTGCTCATTTCCATATCTGTGACCAGAATCCAATAGGTCACTGTGTCCATTCAAGCTGCTGCCAAAGACCCCATCCATAACCATCTTTGGTTACATGAACATCTAGCTCACAGGGCCTTGATGAGTCCATCACATTCATGGCCTGCACAGCCTTGACTGCTCACTTAGCAGCAGGAAAAGCAGCTGCACATGCCTCATCCCAGTCCCACCTGATGCCCTTTCATACCAACCTGTATAAGGGCTTCAGAATTTGTGCCAAGTGCAGGATAAACACTCTCCAGTAGCCCAGTAGATACAAAAACTCTTGTAACATTGCCACACTGGTAGGGGTGGGAAAGCCTGGACCTTGTCAATGATTCCTTCAGGAATAACTTCAGTTTTACCCAAACAGACAACCCGCAAGAATTTTACAGACAAACCAGGTCCCTGAACTTTGGAGCTGTTCACAGCCCATCCTTTCTCCTCTAGATGTTGCAGCAGTCTAGGAACTGCCCCTTCGAAATCTGCAAGATAATCAAATGTGAGCATAATATCATCAATGTAGTGATATAGCTGCACTGTTTGCAGTTTCTTCCATATGGCCATGTCCTGGGCTACAAGTCTGTGACAGATGGTGGGACTGTGGAGGTCTCCCTGGGGAAGGACAGTGAATGTCCGTTGCCTACCTTCCATGTGAAAGCAAACTCTTCCTGACTTTCCCGTTCTATGTCAATAGAAAAGAAAGCATTAGCAAGGTCCACAACATGATATGTTCCTAGTTCATGACTTAGTGTGTTCATAAGGGCTGCTATAGAGGGTACAGCAGCATGCAGAAGGGGTGTGACTTTATTCAATTCCCTGTAGTCCACAGTCATATGCCAGGAGCCATCTGGCTTTTTCACTGGCCACACTGAAGAATTAAGAGGACTATGACTGGACTTTATGATGCCCACCTTCTCCAACTCCTATAGAGTCTCTCCAATTCCCTTGTACCCCCAGGCAATTTATACTGCTTAGTATTTGTCACCCACTGAGGTACAGGCAGAGCTGCAGGTGGATGCTTAGCATGTCTCCTCAGAACTGCCTTTCCTATCATACCCTGTCTGAACTCACCTGCAGTGGTCTGTAACCACAGGCCCTGGAGGGTATCTACCCCCAAGTATATTCTGGGATGGGAGAAATGTACACAGTATACTCCTTTGGGGTAAATACCCTATCCCTAAGGGATTTGGGCTTTCTTCACTCTAATTGCCTTACCCCCATAGCCATCTATCATAGCAGGGGTCCCAGGAAAATCCTCAGGGCTACCATAAATTAAACAACATTCAGCTTCTGTGTCCATCAGCATCAGGACACATTGTATATTTGCAGGGGACTAATGAATTGCTAATTCTACATGTGGCCTCTGGTCCCCACCATATCCCCCAAGGTGGGGGCCTTGACCCTCATTCGAACCATGATACACAGTCATCATCCTGTGGGGGTGAGGGCCCAGGTGGAGCCTAACTACTGACCCCAAGGAAATCTTGCAGGGACACAGGCCAGACATGGGGCTTTGCCTCTGGCTTCCATGTCCTGGGCCTCAGCAGCTGGAACTGCTGCTCTGGCTTTAATTGGTGCCACAGTTCTAACAAGATCCTACTGGGCTTCCCATCAAGTTTTTCTTTCACTACTGCGGCTTTTATCAAATCAACCCACATCTGGGTCCTCAGAACCTTCACAGGGCCCTTTGCACCTCTTCTGTCAGTCATAACCCACACTTCCTTTCCTGCTCTTATTGTTTCAACCTCCCCCAGATATGCTAAAGTACAAGTAGCCTCACTTATGGGTTTCCCTATGTGGGGGGCAAGAGTAGTAACTAGGGACCCAAAGAGAGATAGGGAGCAGTATGGTGCCCCAGATTTCTCATTCCTGTGGTGAACAACTCTTCACCAGGGCCCTGAGGGGTCTATATTATAGATGATATTTTTCATGCCCAGCTCCTGTAACACCTGCTGGAGCTCTGCATACACTTTCCAGCTATTGAATAAGTATGGTAAATCACCCTGATTAGATTAAACTGCTCTGATGGCAGCTATCAGCCAATCTATAAGCAACCGATTCCCTGAGGTGCAACAGGCACTTTGCAACAGCTGCTAGAGAGAGGGGGAGTCATCAGGGAAGCTAGTCTACTCATTTTAGAACCCAACATAACAATGCTTTCCACCCCCATATTCCAGAGACAAAAGCCATGTAGGCAGAGGTTCTGGCTTCTGCTGGTACTGGAACCTCATGTCCACTAGCTCATCCTGGGTATGGGGCAGAGCATGCAGTGCTCCACAACTTGGGGAGGGGGTGGCTCCTCCCTCTGAGGAGCCACAGTTGTTGCATTTTTACTTTCTTATTTACAACTGAGCTGACCTTTAATACAGGAGAGGCTATTGCCTCTGGAGGTGGCCTGGGCAACAGATCAGCCCTTGGCCACACCCCCTCATCCTCTCCTGACACCTCCTCTACTATCTCTGGAGCTGAAGGCACCTCTCTCCTGCCCGCCCCCCCAATGACCTCCTGCAACGCAGATTCTCCTGCTGCCTCCTCCCTCGCTGCTGCTAAGGAATCTTCCAGGAGTGTGGCCCATCTTCTCAATAACTGTCTCTCTTCCTTAAGGGCATCCCATAGGTCATTGCTCAGCTCCTCCATGTGGTGCTGAAGTGTGTCTCTCTCCTGCCAAAGTCTCTCTCTGTCCTTGATAACCCTCTCTCTCTCCTCGATAACACTTTCCAACACTCTCGACAATAAAAGATCCTATAATTCCAGCTACTACACAGCCATTCAGGGCCCCTCAAGAGTCTTCTATCTGACAGAGGGCTAATTCTGCAGCTTCTGGTGTCTCCACCCTTCTGCAGTTCTGAGGAAGGCCACACCCCTCTAGGAGGTGCTTTATCCCAGACCAATTCCCCACTGGGGCTCCCCAGTTGGAAGCCCACATATAGGGGGTTCCCAAGTGAAGCTGCACACTCTACTGCTGCAGCCACTGGGGCCTCCCCACCATCCCTAGAGGCAGCCCACCCAAGGGTCACACACCACGTGGACATATTTTAGGTTAAGAAGTCCTGCTGACTACTACTAGATGTAACTGCAGGGGTAAAATCCCAGGGCAAATTAGCTTTTGAAACCAAAATCAGTCAAAGGGAGAAATAAGGTGGGAGAAACCCATTTATTTCTTACAAGCATTTCTCCAGACCTGGCTGCAGAAGAAGAGAGAGCTCCACCCAGTCTGTCTGGTCCAGGTAAGCCCTTGCTCACCCATATAGTTAACTATTGATATGTACTTGGACTAAGTCTCTCCACCCCTTGGAAACACCTATTGACATGCAGATGCACTAAAGCCAGGTGAGGAATTCTGGAAATATTTAAATTTTACCATATGAAATTTCATATGGTTCAATCAAATAATATGGAGAAGAATGAAGATAGAAGAGATTCAATTTCCAAATCAACATTTGGAAGATCTTACCCAACCAACAGATCTCATATTGGACAGTTTTAAGACCAGGTAAACACTTTTATTTTGTTAAAGCACTGAGATCTGAGGGTTTTTTGAGTTTAATTCCCCACTCAACATATCCAAGATGCTTTACCCTCATTCTACTACATATTCCAGAAACAAATTATTTTAATTCTGATTTACAGCATTAGTTTGCGTCTAAGAGGAGTTTTTCAAGACAGAATTAAAAGTGCAAGTGATTTATTAGGGGACAGAGTATGAGCAGGTAAAGAGAGACTTCAGACACTTTTGCAATGTAAATTAAATTTTTTGGAAAAGAAAGGGAAGGGAGCAGTGTATGAGGACAGGACAATGCCAGAAATGTGTGGTCAGGCTTATGGGGAGACCCTGAGCCAAGGTTGCCCTCACCCTAATGGGCCTGTTTTAGTATCACCACAAGGCTCAGGCATCCCCAAGGAGCCATCCACCAGAAGTGGGGCATCAGCTTGAAGGAAGTGTTGACTCAGAAAGGCTGGCAGAGCAGCTGGGGACTTTAGCTCATCATGCTTCTCACAGCGGGCAAGTTCTTTTGCTGGGATTATTGGTTTCCTATTGCTCACAGCTATACCTCTTCACTGGAGTCTTGCCTTCACCTGAAATGAGCCACCTGTCAGGAAATCACCATTCCCTCTTTCCACAGCCAATAAACTTGCTTCAAAGAGGAAAAAACTGTGGTACTCCAGAACCCCTTCCTTATTGATAAGGCCATGGCTAACCATTTTTGAAGACCATGTCCTTGATTAACTCCGTCTCATGTACTCCCCACAGATTTTCCTTAGATGCTCCTCATTGACCATGTATAGTCAAATCCCTGCACTCCTCTCTGCTTCTGGGGACCCCAAACTAGACAACCTGGTGGGCGTCACATGGTTGTGTTCATGCCATGACTATTCACTCCTAGCTCTTCTGAACATTCAAATTATGTAATAATGCCATTGCTAATGTAATACTTATAAAGAAATATACATAAATGGAGATAGGACAGATATAAGGGAAGAAGCATGAAATTTTTTCATAGGTATACCAGAAAAATTTTAATAAGTATAATACCTAGTATGTGGTCAATTTTTAAAGAACTCAAATAAGTGAAATAGTTTCTTTTCTGTTTAAAATAGGAAGAATTACAAATAACAGTGTGTCACCAATGCCCAAGCCAGAATTAGCTTTGATATGACAGTAGACAGAAAAGGACGCAAACTCCAATCAAGTCTCACATTATTTTCAAACTTATCCATGTAAGTATATGCAAATATAGGAAGGCAGTTCTACAAGATGTAGACAAAACTGCTCTGAGATACATTTTTTTTTATTTAAATAGCCCATACCATATACTGTATGGTACATACTAAATATTTCAGCCTTTCCTTGTATGCTTGTTTACAGAACACAGGTTTCAAATACACTATTTTATACCACAACAAAATAATATTTTAGCTCTGCATATCTCATATGAATGAATCATTATGTATCCTGTGTCTAGATCTTTTTACATCCCACTTAAAGCAACATGGCATAATTTACTCAAATTATACCAACGAGTTTCTGTTTTCCTTCTCACCATACATTTTATAATTATAATGTTCACAACTGACAGGCATAAGAAATCTCTAATCCATATTCAAGGTTAAATTAGTTGTTTTATGTCACCCAGCTAATTAATGAAAGAGGCAAGATCATTTAGATATCAAAAGTAAAATACCTAAACAATCTTTTACTATTTAAGATCACAAATCATTATCTTACCCCCCACACAGAGAGGACTCATGTGTTTTATATATATCACACTTGGGATACTGTCAAGCAATTGAAAATGAAGTAGACTTTGATATTTTCTTTCCATCTTTCTAACCTCCTTTGTAATATTCTGCATGATTGAGATTAAGAATTCTTATACTAAAAATTACTTGACTTTTCTCAAGGAATTATCTTGATTCAACTATGGGGGGACAACACTAGAAGTCAGGAGGACAAATTTATAGTTTTGTTTAAATAAAAGTGCCCTACCACGTGATTATTGAAGTGATAGTATTTAATTCCTGAAGATCCACTTGGTTTACTCACTTGTGAAAATGTTTCATACCTGTGCATGAAAAATGTCATTAGGTGCTGGCCATTTTCAGATGCTGGGGCATTATTTTATTTTCATTAAAATCTATTGAAACAACTCTTATTTCTACACCAAATTTTATCCTAGAACTAATATTTCAATTTTCCACAAGATGATGAATCAATCATATGAAGTACATCCCTTCCAACAAATCTGTGACTCAATCAAAAGTACAAATTATATATATTTACACATCATATGAAAGAGAAAGAGTGTGCATGGCTATAATCAACTCATTAAAGTATACCACTTTACTTTGGAATACATGTGATATTGTGATTTAAAATATGAAATATATATTTGGTCTCCGTCTCCCTTTCTGCACAGAGCTCCTAAAAGCTTTGTAAGTGATCAGAGCAATAAAGGCATGTTTTGTTATGTCAATGAGCTGACTTTTGGACCGCACCTAAGGATGGGGGCTGGCTAGGAGATACAACCCTGTGACTAGAAAGTTGGACCTTTCAGTCCCACCCCTTGACCTTCAGGAATGGGAGAGGGGCTGGAGACTGAATCAATGGCCAGTAATTTAATCAATCATGTCTATGTATCTCCCATAAAAATCCAAAAGGACAGGGTTCAGGAGCTTCCAGATTGGGGAACACATGGAGATTTGGGGGGATCAGTGTACTCAGAGAAGCATGGACACTCCACACCCTTTCCTCCTACTTTCCATCTGGCTGTTCACCTGTATCCTTTGTACCATTTTATGATAAACTGTTAATCTAGTAAGGAAAATGTTTCACTGAGTTCTGTGAGCTGCTCTAGCAAATTAATTGAAGTTGGAAAGGTTGGAACCTCTGATTTACAGTCAGTGGGTCAAAAACACAGACAACTTGGGCTTACCACTGGTATCTGAAGGGGGTACTGCATTCTTGTATGACTGAACCCTTAACCGTGGGGTCTAATGCTAGCTCTGGGTAGAGTTTCAGAATTGAGCTGAATTTCAGGACAGTTGGCTGGTGTCAGAATTGCTTTTGAGGTGTAAGCACATTCACCCCCCCACACACACATATTGGAATTGGGTCTAGGAACCTAGAAAAGATCATAACCAGAAATAAATGATTTTTTAATATGACTTAAAAAAGATTTCTTACAAAAATACTTTCCTAATATTTCAAGTGGGTTTATAAGTGAGCCACTTTTGACTAATCGGTTTGTCCTCTTCCCACACTTCCCCTAACATCTAGTAAACCTTAACAGTTTACATCTACTTGTAACAAGAGTGTCTCACCTTGTTAAATCCTGTCCTTCCCCATTCAATACCAATTCATGATGTCAATTTTTGGGAACCTAAAATAGCTATGTTGACCTTTCTCTTCTGTGAGCCCATGCTAAAGAATGTAAGCTCAGTAAATGTTAAGGTCTTTTTCTTATCTGACAAAATCCTGTATATATATCGATTTTAGCCGGAGAGCCAACTTCTCATTTCTCATTCTAATAGACTGCTAAAACTAAATCTTTCCTTCAAAAAACTCACACTCTTCTTCCTTGCTTATTCCACCAGAAAACAAATATTTCTTGAACACCAGCCTGAGGCAGGCAGCTGGCTTATGCTATTCCACTTCTGGACATCACTTACCTGGCATATGGGATTCAGGAAATCCACCATCCCTTCCTTTTTGCTCATATTGTAATATTATGTCATGACTAGTGGGGACCACACATGAATCACATTCCTGAACTGTGGATGTCTATAAATATCCTTATTAGTTAGACATTACCTTTTCTATTCACTGTACGTCAGTGTTTTCAGGTTCTCTGGGATGCAACCACTCTATGCTGCTCTATGTGACTCCAAGATATGATTAACCTGATACGATCACACATCACAGTAGTTAAACTCACTTTTGGAGGACAACCTATTTTTTAAATGATGTTATTGAGATATAATTTACCCATTTAAAGTTAAAATAAATTTTTTTAATATATGCAGAGATGTGTGCAAACATCACTACAGTCAATATTAGAATGTTTTTATCATTTCAGAAATAAATCTTGCATGCTTTAGCTATCAACCTCCTGTATCCCCAGACATCCTCTAGTCCCTACCAAACACCAGTCTACTTTCTAAGGACCATGGTTGTAGGAGATGATAATACTAAGGGAATCTGGGTGGTGGATATAGAGAAAAATCTCTTAACTTTTTTTGCCATTTTTATGTAAATCTAAAATTATTTTAAAATAAAAAATGATTTTAAAAATACCTCAAATACATATGATACAAAGTAATACACTCTTATTATTACACAGACTGTTACACTAACACATATATTGTATTTGTGCAAAACCAGACCGTCTATGTACTTATATATATTAACTTACTGTATGCTCACAACCATCCACTAGAGTTGTTATTCTTTTACAGGTGAAATTCAGGCCAGAAAATAAGTGGGTTTCCCAAGGCGCTCACCCTAAGAACATCAGGACTTTACACCCTGCCCTCTGGCTCCATAGTCCATTCTTTCAACTATTGCTGCTTTCAACTTACCCTTCTAAATAGCAGGTTTGAGTCGTGCAGCATATGAAAGAACATAAAGAGTTGAGATGGGAAATACAAATTTGAGCCTTTTTTCCCAAATGTGAGTTTAAAGAATTACAATTATTAGCTCAGAAATATTCTCACTTAAAAGTAACATGCCATTAGAAATGCCTGCTTGTGGGTGTAAGTAGGTTAAGTGAGGCCTGTGTGTCACTGATATCAGCTAGAAAAGGTGCATAAATGACAAAATTCTGGAGTATGTCTGAAAGGGCTCAAAGCCTGACTCACGTGTCACAAGTGTCACCGTGGGACATTCTTTTAACACCTTCATTTCTCAATAAGTTGATCTGCAGATCACAGCCCCTACCTGAAACACTTGCAGAACTGCAGAGCACATGGTACATGATTGGTAAGTGCTATGAACATAGCAGAGGGGACAGGAACCAGACAGTGACTTGGGTCAGAGCAGGCATCCATGCCATTCCAGGGTGGTCTGGGAAGGATTATGCACAATGGACACAGAGCAGAGGCCTGAATAGTGTCTTGGAGTCTTCTTAGAAGGAGTATTTTAGGTAGAGAAAAGACGCTGCAAGTAAGAGTAACCTCAACAGTAGGAGCTTGAGGGTCAGAGGGCTGAAGACCAGGGGAAAGTAAATATCTAGAAACCCAACTCCATTTACAAACCTAAATTACTCTGACTGTTGCTCAGAGATTTCTGTAGCATCGCCTGAGACACTCTTCTGCCAATAGAAATTTGCTTTTCCTTGAAGTCTCATAACACATATGGTCTGGATATGTTACACAAATTAACATGTAAATGTACAGGATTGTGTACTGATTCTGTGTGAGTGTTCATCTTTCATCTGTAACTGAATTGTAAATTGCTTCATGGCAGTTATCATATAGAGTGTGTGTGTGTGTGTGCATGATTGTGTGTTTCATGTTTAATCACTCAAAGCTTCTAGAAAATGATCAAGATTATATTATGTGGTGAATAAATTCTAATGATCATATTACTTCAGAGCATAACCTATGGCTTTGATTAATTCCTTTGTCATGGACCCTGCAAACTTCATATATACTCATTGGAACCCAAACTGTCTTAAATTTGTAATAAAGCTTACATGTTTGAGCAGAATTGTGTATACATTATCATGTAATGTGATCCAGTTACAAGTCATTAAAGATAGTCAAGGATCATTTTAATCTCATTTGATGAACAAGTCAACATTTTCTTTGAGAAACCGAATGGCTTCCCAAAAGTTATATAGTTAATAAGTTGTTGACCAGAGGTGAACCAAAGTCATCAGGCCTTGTTTACTTTCCTCTAACTTTGTTATGAGCCAAAATGACTGTAAAATATTGCATAGTAAGATAAAGGCTATAAACATTAAAAGGAATATATGGTGCCTAAGAAAGCAAGAGCCACAATTCTATAAATTGCAATGGAGTCATGCCCCTGATAAATAAATGCTCTTAGAGCTATATTTGCCTGGCAGTAAAGAAGACTACTATTAAAAGGTTGTATTTCTAAAATAATAGCCTAACACAAAATGATAGCTTTCAGAGGAACTAAATTTCTAACAGCAGAAATTGCATGAACTGCTCTTTGGAGAAATGAAAGATTCACTCTAATACCCAGCCCTCAAGTGACTGGAATTCCAATGTGATCATTCTCCAAACTTGATATTAAATATTAAAATTACTGAATTATTTTCAGGGAGAAAAATCAAGGGGAATAGATGAGAATTCAAAAAGAATTCTTGGCTCCTCTACACATAGAAGATGGATCTCCGGAAGCTCATACATTACAGTAATATACAGATAGAGTAATTTCTCACTGTGATTGCTCATCTATGCATTTTCCTTTTTCCATTATCTCTAGCAAAACTTGATTTCAAGTATGAATTCTTTTAGCCTCTTAGAACTCTACTTAGAGTCTTCCTTAGCTTCATCAAGTGAATAGAGGGAAATGCAAAATATGTCAAACATTACCAAAAAAATGTGTGGTAGGCAAATCTGCTGCCAAAAACCCATTAAATGCTTTTCAAAGACAAAAATATTTGCCTTCTCCATGCATTTATTCATCTTCATTAGCCTTATTACTGGACTGTTTACAACACAGAACCACAACCTATGTATGGTGCTCTTTATTAGATTTATTAGATTCTATCAGAGTCACAAACTGGGAGCAGAGGACTTCAGTTTTACAGAAATGTGTGCCCCAAAGCCATTCAATATTTTGCATTATCAATGAAGGCATTTAATATTCAACAGATGACATATAATCAAATCCACATGCACTACATTTCCTTTAAAAACAAGATATCTCATGCAGAGCAACTCATAAATAGAACACAAAGCAAAATGGCATTGATGAATTCTTTAATAATTGAACTACATATGATATAACATATATCAAAGTATTAAGCATATTGAATATTACATCTAGTTTTGACATTTTGACATCAGCTATATGACACTATCTTGTAGAAATTTTGAGTTAGAAGAAATACAGAAAACTAAGCCCATGCAAAGTAAGATGATTTTCAAGTTATGAAACTGAAATGCAATTCATGACTTTAGAGCAAATAGCAGCTCTTTTTAGTGAAAATTCTAGCACCGTAGTTCAGGAGATTAGGGTAATTCATTGAGCTTGACTCTTAAGACCAAAAAATTATAAGAGCCCTTCTTTGGATGTAGTACTATTTTTCAAATTTTATGCATGTGCTTGTCTCAATATATTCCACATATTTGAAAACAAAAACTTTTGTTATCTATTTTTTTCTTGGGAATATTTCAAACAAATATTCTCATCTGCTCACATTTTTTAATTTAACACAAAAGCATAAAAAATTGAGGGACTTAGCTTTTATAAATGTGGGTGTATAGATATTGTGAGCCATAAGTATCTGGATATAATTTTTTGTAAAATTTTGTAAGCAAGATTTTAAAGACGAATTCTCTCCTGCTAACTTTAAAATGACAATTTCTGCCAGTCCTAGTCACCAAAATGTAAAAATGCATACCATCCCTCTTACGAAAAGAAAATTTTATGCCATTAGTCCAGATGAAAAATAAATTTCTAACTAGGAGCCTAATATCTAATGATAGATATTAATGGATTTTCTAGAACCTGTTTCCACAAACCATTGTATTTCAGTGGAACTGAGAATCTCAGTGTCAGGGTAACACAGGAAACAATATTTCTGAGTTCGTTCAGAGATATTCTTGTCAAACTTTTGTTTAACAACTTCCCTCAACCCCACAATACTGAGTCTATCTATTCTCACTATCCTAACATATTGTGTCAAAAATACTAATCATTTGGCAAAACAATTAAGAAGTTACTCTCAGGGATATCTGTACATGCAAACCGGCTGATCACCCCCTCGTCTATATAAAATACATAACAAGAAGGAAAGAGCCATATAAGCTATAACATCAACCTTGAAGATTTGGTGAGGATCAAGTAAGATTTGGCTGCAAGCTTCTAGTAAACAATAAATTATAGTTGCTTTTATCCTGACCAACTTTACCAATCTAAATGTGAAGTCAAATTGGTAATTTCCAAGGTTAAATTAGACACTTTTCATTATCATAGTTCTACTGGTACATATCTTGTTTTGTTTAAGGGGTAGAGTGAGTCTATAGAGGCAATGTGTATAGTGATTGAAAAAGAAGAATCTTCAGTTATCTCTAATGTGTTCACACACCAGCACAGCTACTTGCTATCCATTGTAGCTATGTAGGGCATTCTCTCTTTCATACAATTATACCAAAAGTTTCATTTGACTAAAAATCCTTTACTTTATAAATTTTCACTCTTTCTTCAAAGCCTGCTCTTCCTCAAAGACTTCCTAACCATCCGCACCTTGATTTCTCTCTTCTACAAGCTCTTATAACATGCAGTTTCTACACACAGGGCTAGTGGACTCCCTGCATAATCTATTTTCATTTGAATACAAATATTTCTCATTTTACAAAAGAAGAATGTTAGGTGATGCTTTTCATAACTCACATCCACCAACATGCCACATTTCCCCTGTTCTGTGAATTAATTTTTAACATTTCTTGATTAACTTACAGATATCCACATATTCACAGATATACAGTAGAAGTCCATAACAAAAAATTCTGCTTTGTGTGTGAAATGTGACCCTCCTCAGAGTATGTGAGCTCTTTAAACCTCACTGCCATTTCAATTATTATAAAGCAGCTCATCTTTAATAAAAGATAATGGCCGTACTTACTCATTGTGACTGAGTTCCACTATCACTATAAAAAAAAATTCATCTAAAAGGAAACTTAAAAATCTTATTGCTTCCCTTAATTTTTAATTGGAATTAAATCCCTTTGGGACAATAAAAGCACTGCACTGATTATGTATTTCATTATTGTTCCTGGTACAGAGGGCAAGAGCAGGATTCATTTTCAAAACACTAAGAAAAAACAATACATTCAAGCTTCAAGCCACAATAATAATCCGGAATAAAATTAGTAAAACGTAATTGGAAGATAAAAGCCTCTGGAAAACAATAAACCAAAGGTGAAGTCTATTACAAATTATTCCCAACAAACACTGGTTAAATGTGTATTTTCTCATTTGCGGTCAGAAATGTCCACGGTCTGGCAGTTATGAGAAGGGAAGAGTGAAATAATTGGCTCGTGACCTGTGCCTGTTGTTGTTCCCAGTGAGCAGGCATCTATATTACAAATGAAACTAACCTAACAATTTCTCCTGTCGGTTTTCTCATTAGAAAACTGAAAACAATTGGGTCACTCTATTGAAAACTCAAAGAAATGTTATTAAACCACAAATGCCCTAAAGAAAAAATATCCTAATTTGTATGCTGTTGCTGAAGCTTTAGTATGCAGTTAGCATGTACATGAATTGGGATAAAAATGGAAGAAACAAATAAAAATACTTTCTAAACCCGATCTTTTGTACATAGAAAGATTTAATTGGAAGGAAGTTTAGTCCCCTATACACTTTGGTAATTCTTACTTGACTAGTTTTTCCTGATCCTTTCAAAAACTAGGAAACACAGGGTTGTTAATATTACTGTATGTAATAGGGAGATGAGTCATAATTAAATAGGCACCTTGTAAAACGTATTAAACTGGCAATTCTTCATATATTCTAACTTAATTTTAGCAGTTCTGTAAGCAAAAAATGCATCTTAAAATATTTTTGGTGAAATACTGTGTCTCCTTTTAAATCTTTTCTAATCTGTCCAACAAGATACTTTGGTTAAATAAAATCAATTGTAGTATCAAACTGCCATACAATTTCTAAAACCTTACTCCTTATTTCCTAAAATCTTACCTTTCTAGTTTGGACCCTTAATGAATATCTTGAGGACCAAAAATTGTCCGTGTTCTACACCGAGAATGGCATGAGGTAGATTCGTTATGCTAGGAAAACTACATGTTTTAATGTGTTAATACTATTATAAATACTGATATGTTCCTGGGTTTTGTTTTTCTTTCTCCTGATTATTTTTTGTGCTGTGGTTTCTTTTTCGGCAAATTGATAGTATGAGAAACATACTTTTTAAAAGGCTTCTCAATGTCTCTGTATCCAGCTTTTTGAGAGAACTCGTTGGTTGTCCCAACTAGAGTTGACGGAGCCTTCTACGAGGATAGCAGAGAAGTGGATAAACTGTGGCAAGTGTAGAAATGGAGTGATCATTAGGGGAAATGATGGTATAGTTGCCAAATATGATTCAGGTAGGAGGTTCTGTGTTGGTGATTTTAGGAAACCCTGGAAGTAAAATTGTTAGGACATATGAGGACATTTAGTGGTTTTCAGATCATTTTGGACTCTAATCAATCGGGTGACCAGATGGCCAATGTCCTTCTTGGAGCAGCTATATGCAGCCAACCACCACATTGATCAGAAGAGCATGGTACAGACAGTGTGTTTAATAAATGATTTAGCTTGAATTAAGGGATGATAAAAACATCCAGATAAAATGGGTTCTTTTTTTATTAAAGATGTTAAAAGAAATTTGTCTGTGTAAATCATCACTTGTTTCAAAACATTATAAAACATGTAAGCTATTCCATTTTTTTTAAAGTCACTGTTCACAGAGAAATATTCTTTGGATTAAACCTCATGGTGTGGCTTCCATATTATGAAGTTATAATAGATACCCATTAAATTATTTTTTCACATGGCACGGTAGTTATTTCCCTGGGTTTGCTTTTTACCTTGTATATCCCAAACTTGGAGCTGGTAATGTGCGGATGCCAATGAATGCTGACAAAGAAAAGGCCCAACAAGAAAAGTTCTGGTTCTAGACAAAGAACAGGGAAGAAACTGACTAGCAGGATAGAAAACTTTTAGAAAGAAACACACCAATTCCAGCAAAACACCATCATAGAAAAAGTGTCTTTATACCTGCAGCAACAAAAGCCAAGAGGGTATCCTGCACTTCTCCCAGTGAGAGGCTGGCTGGTGTCAGAGAAGGTCATGTAGGGAGCCAGGAGCTTGCTCTGCCCCAGATGGTGTCAGTGGAAACCACATAGAGAGCTTGCATTTCCACTCGTACTTTGCAGTAACAAGGTATCTTTTCCCTTCCCATTAGTTGGTATATAAGGAGGCCTAGTGGGAAGCCAACTTTCACTACAGCCCTTCATTAACAAGGCTATCCAATCCTTGGTGTTAGAAGAAGCTACATACAGAGCAGTAGTGAGTCATATCTACCCCTCCAAACAATGGAGGAACCTGGGACGCTGGGTGGGGAGCCAGACCTTTCATCTCTGCCCAGCAACTAGCAATACCCCTCAAGTATAAACAAGAGAAGAATGGAAAACCTAGACTTCTACCTCCACTTTGCAGTAACAAGCTGGCACCCCTGCTCTTTTCTGTGGGAGCAGTGTCAGAAAAAGCCAGCTAATACAGAAAATTTAATAAGAACCAAGTCTTACAGAGTAATATTCAAAATGTCCAGATCTCAACTGAAAACCTCTTGTCATAGTAAGAACTAGGGAGGTAACAAAGCAAATATAAAAAGACAATCAATAAATGCCAACACTGTAATGACAAAGAGGTTAGAATTATCTGAGAGATCGTAAAGCAGCCATCATAAAAATGCTTCAATGAGCAATTATGAACATACTAGAAACAAATGAAATAATAGAAAGTCTTAGCAAAGAAATAGAGAATCTTAGCAAATCAATGGAAGATTTAAAAGAATAACCAAATGGAAAGTTGGGAACTGAAAAATAAAAGTATAAAAAATATTTTAAGAACTCTCAGTGGATATGTTCAACAAAAACATGGTGGGAATAGAGAAAAGAACCAGTGAACCTGAAGAAAAGTCAATAGAAATTACCCAGTATTAACAGCAGAGAGAAAAGAAACTGAAAAAAAAAATTAACAGAGCCACAGGGAACTGTGGGACAAAAAAAATAAACATACAAAAACTATTGTTCATGTTCCCATAGTTTTTAAAGAAGAGAAAGAGGGTAGAGCTGAAAAAGTATTCAAATTATTTTTGAAAACTTCCCAATTTTGAAGTTTTACAGAATACATAAAGCAACAGAGTCAAGAAGCTGAGCATACTCTGATCAGAATACAAAACTTTTAACAACTAGAAAGAAAGTAAAGATTGAGCAAGGAGCAAGATAGCAAAAATACTTACTTCATAGGGAAAAAAATTGCAAATGACAGGAGATTTCTCATGAGAAACAACGAACCTCAGAAGTAAGTGGCAGAACATTTTTCAAGGTCTGATAGAAAAGAATGATTAATCCAAAATCTTATGCCCACGGAAAATAGCCTTCAAGAATGAAGGGGCAGCAGCAGGATTTCCCTGTTTCTTGTAGCTGAATAATATTCCACTGTGTATGTACACCCCATCTTTATCCACTCATCCAATGATGGACAATTAGGTTGTTTCCATGTGTTGGCCATTCTGAGTAGTCCCAATAAACTTGGAAGTGCAAATATGTCCCCAATATCCTGTTTTCATTTCCTTTGGATATACACTCAGAAGTGGACAGATGGACCTTGAAAGTATTATGCTAACTGAAATAAGACAGAAAGACAACTATGTAATATCACTTATAAAACGAATTAAAAAAAACAAACCTATAAAAACAGATAGTATAATAATGGTTACAAGGGGCTGCAGTGGGGACAGAGAACTGGGGAGATATTATTTAAGGGTACAATCTTACCAGTAGATACTGTATTATAAGCTTCAAAGTTGCTTAGAGACTAGATATTAATTGTTCTCACTACAAAAAAGAAATGATAATTATGTGACTCAGTAGAGGTGTTTGCTAATGCTACGGTGGTAATCATATAGCAATATATAAATGTATCAACTCAACACATTGTATATCTTAAACTTACATGATGTTATATGTCAATTACATCTCAATCAAAAAAATAACTAAAGGAAATCAAGACCTTCCTAGATAAAACAAACTAAGAGAATTTGTTGAAAGCAGACCTACGCTAAAGAATGGCTAAAATTCTATAAACAGAAAGGAATTAATACAGAAAGATATTATGGAACATTAAGAAAAAACAAAGATCATGGTGAGCAAAAACATAGGTCAATGCAAGACTTTCCTTATCTTCTTAAGTTCTCTAAATTGTGTTTGACAGTTGAATAAAACATTATAACACTGTCTAATGTTGTTTTAAGTGTATATGGAAGGAATATTTAAGACAATTATAAACAGGGTAGGATAAGAGATACAAAGTAAATAAGGTAATTTTTTACACTTCACTTAACTGGAAAAATGATTACACCAGGAGTTTATGATAAGATACATGTATATATGACAAAATTTAGAATAAGAATAGACCAGGATAAATCTGTATACACAATTTCAAGACATTTTATAGCTACACTAATCAGAAGGTATGTGTTATTGGCAGAGGGGAAGACACATAGCCCATCAAAGCAGAAATCTCCCCACACTATTATGTCCAACTACTTTTAGACAAAGATTTAAATGCAACCCAATGGTAGAAAGGCCATCTCTTTAATAAATGGTCCTGGAGCAAGTGAATATCTATAGGTAATAGGTAGATAGTTGGCAGGTTAGATAGAAATAAATGATAGATAGATGATCATAGATGGTAGATAGATGATAGATAAATAGATAGATAGATAGATAGATAGATAGATAGATAGATAGATAGATAGATAGATAGATAGATGATAGATAGATAGTTAGATGATAGATGAATAAAGGTAGACAAAGTAAATAAATAATCTCAACTTAAGTTTCACACCTTACACAAAAAGTTAACTTAAAATGGATCACAAACTTATATGTGAAATGTAAAACTTAAAACTTTTAGGAAAAAAAAGAGAAATTTTGGGACCCAGGGTTACACAAGAATTCTTACACTTGACATCAAAAGCATGACCCATAAAAGGAAAAATGTATAAACAGGACTTCATCAAAATTAAAACCTTTTGCTCTGTGAAAACCCTGTTAAGAGAATGAAAGGACAGCCATCTAACATAATGAGAAAATATTTACAGACCACATCTCTAACAAAGGACAAGTATCTGGAATAGAGAAAGAATTCTCAAAACTCAACAGTAAAAGAAAAAGATCCAATTAGAAAATGGACAAAAGAGATGAACAGACATTTTACTGAAAAATGTATACAAATAACAAATAAGTACACAAAAGGATCCCCAATAGCATTATACATTAGGGATGTACAAACTCAAATCACAATGAGATACCATCACACAAATGACAGGATCTATATATAATAAAAAATAATACCAAATGCTGGCAAGAATGTGGTCAGTTGTATCATTTATCCATTTCTTGTGGAAATATAAAATGGGGCCGCCCCATTGGGAAATAGATTGGCAGTTTCCTAACTAACTCAACATGCAGATTTCATATGATCCAACAATTAGATAAACTATTGGGCACTTTACCCAGACTATTTACAAGTTATGTTTACCCAAAAGTCTGTACATGTAAACATATAGCTGCTTTACTCATAATAGCTAATATCTGGAAGCACTCTAGATGTTCTTTAATGTGTAAACGGTTGAACAGTAATACATCCATACCTTGGAATAATGCTATACAATAAAAATGAACAAACTATTGAAACATACAGAAACCTACATGACTCCAGAGAATTATGCTAAGTGAAAAAAGTCAGTCCCAAAGGTACCTACTTTATGATTCCACTTATGTAACATTCTGGGAATGGCAAAATTATAGAAATGCAGAACAGATTAGTGACTGTTGGAGTTAATTTATAGGTAGGGACAAGAAAAACATGCTTATGGATGTTACAGGGCACATAAGAGTCCTTGTGGGGTTGGAAATACTCTAGTTGTGATATTATACTATGATTTTGCAAGATCCTTATCTTTAGAAAAGCCAAGTAAGGAATATATGGGAACTGTTTTACTTCTTACAACAGAACATAAATCTGCAATTATCTCAAAATAAAACATATCATTAAAAAAAAACTAAAGGTATGATGATACTACCATTCTGTAAAAAGGAATTATTTTTCTTCTGTCAGGAGATCAGTGTTGTTCTAGGTACTTCAATTAGACCAGAGATTGAGTGAGGTGCATGATAGTTAGGATTCAGTGTTTGTGAACATTATCCTATTTTTGTTTGTTCTTCCTCCTATGTGGTAAACCTACAACATCCCAGCTGAAAACCTGCCTGTTTATCAGAGGCCCCCCTCATTTGCTTGCCCTGACCTTACAGATTTGTCTTCCTAGGTGATACTCTCAAGAACTTGGTTCAGTTCCTCGGCCTTTCAGTCACTGCTCAGGAATCCATAAATGTCTCAAGGAGCAAGTTAGAGCTCAGTCTGGCCGTCACCTCTGTGTGCCTTCCAGGATCACTGCTCCTCAAGCCCCAGACGACCTGGGAGTTCCACAAGTCTTCCAACCATGACTTGTTTTGCTTCTTGTTCTGTTTTACTTTGTTCTGATAGAAAATACCCTTTCATGGTTGGAAATAAACGTGCTCAGTTTCTTCCCCATGATGAGCCAAAGTAAACCACTAGAAGCAAGTCTTACCAGACTCTAAGAAGGAAGAGAAGTGGAATCGTTTCTAATAGCCCTAGTAAGTAGCACACATCTATTCTCTGAAATCATTTATTCTAAAACATTTTTTATAATTTCATCTACAATTTGCTTAATTCTTCTTATTTTTATCTTTATATTTTAATGTTTCATTGAGTGCTTTCTTAATATCTGTCTTCCAATTCCCTGATTGTCTATTCAACTGTGTTTATTCCTTATGATTTAGCCCATGTAATATATTTATTACAAACATTACATTTCTACATTCAAGATTCCTGTATGGCTGTTTTAAAAAATTTTTCCTTTTAACAATTTTTCATTTTGCAAATGAATGCTTAAACTATTTCAAACTCCTTTCTGTATTACTCTATCATGTTTTATTTTAGAGGTATGAAATAGCCCATGTTTCTGTCTTGTTTTTCACATGGCTATGTACTTTTTATATGCCTTATACTTTTATAGATGACCATATACTCCGCAAGTAAATACCCTCCATAGTTATTCCAGTTACTCCTCACTTTTAATGTCATTTCTATGAAGTCAATTTGCTATGACCTCTGACCAAATCCACAAGCTTACCAACTTATTTTTTTTAATAATTATTACATGACGTGCTACCCAGCAATTAGGATTCAACTGTCAGTAAATTCAGTAACTTAGTAGTAATATTTCAGTTCAGAGTGACTGAACATAGGCATTTATTTTTTATTTCAAATATTGCATCTACATTTCCAGGATTTCTGTAGGATAATTTTTCAAGATTGCCTGCTTTTGCTTTTCAATAATCTCTTCTTATGCAAATAATGTCTTAATTATTTCAAACTTCTGTTCATATTGCTCTTTCCTGAGTATGAAATACTCTGTTTTTTTGTTACATAAAAGCTACCTAGCAACTGCAATTCTGTCAATGAATTCTTCAATGATTTAGCAGTAATATTTTAATAAACATCAAAAATTACAGTGACCAAGCCACAAATAGTATATACGCATCTACTTGTTTTTTAACATATGTACAGTAACATGTACCCTTTCTAGTGAACATTCTAATGTTTTGACAAATTCATAGCATATAATCGCCATCACAATCAGAACACAGAACAGTTTGATCAGCCAAAAAAGTTTCTCCTCCCTCACTTACATTCCCTGAAAACCATATTTTGTCTATCCCAACAATTTTGCCTTTTTTAGAATGTCATATAATTGAAATTTATAATTTGTAATGAAAGAAAAGATATCTTGAAAATAAACATGTACCTTAATGTGTGTTAATTCCTGGTGCAAGATCCAGGAAAGTTCCCTCTTTCAAGGCTTCACATCAATTAACAAATTAACCAATGAAACTCCAAAATTCCAAGTGATGGAACCATTTAAAAGAGTACTTTCATTTCAAACTTTTTTAGTTTTCAACACCAGGTAGTATCAAATAATAATTAAACTAAACCTCATCAAAATATCTTTCTGGGCCATCTGCTGGTGAAATCTCTTCACTTCAATTATTTCAAACGTCTGTGCAGCAATGAATAACACCTCCTTACTGCCCCCTAGTGTTGGAAGTCTACTGAAATCAAAGCTCAGTGAAAACTGGTTACTGCTTTTGGCTCTGCAAGGCATCCTGCCTTCCTGCCTCTTATTTCACAGACGAGATGATTGGTAGTGATGCCATGCATAACATCTCATGACATAAATCTCCAGGGATATGATATAAACTATATAGATCAGTTTATAGAATGTAGAATGGTAGAATGTTCATGTCATGTAGATATATGTTCTGTTATTTCCAGTTTATTTCCCTAGTGAGGAAATCATTATAGCTGGGGGGAAAAAAGATAAAATACCACTAGCTTTCAAGACAGGATTGTATTGTCCAAGATTTCCAAGGATTGGGTATAGAACATAATCAGTTAATATCAAGAAGCACACCTGTCACTAGCAATATTCTGGACCACCTGTACCAATAAGACTCTGGTTCCTTCAAGAAGCAGATACCAAATAAGCTGACATGTGCAAGGAATTTATCAAAGAAATTTGGGAAGTACTTGGAATGGTACCTGATATATATAGTGTTGTATAATTATTTGGTAAATGAAAGTATCCCATTGATAAATATTTAGGTTACTTCTATAATTAGGTTATCTTCTTTCACAGAGTAGTCAGATTTAGCAAATAAAATTACAGGATGCCCAGTTAAATTAAAACTTCAGAACAATATTTTTGTGTAACTATATGTAAGAACTTATGAATGTATTAAAGATGTTTTGCTGGTCATGAATAAATGCTACTTAGATACAGGAACAAGAAATGAAGACTTGGATATAGTGATTGGATATAGAATGCACAATAAAGCTTATGTACCCAAGAAACAAAGCAAGACCACCTTTGCCTTTAATATTTAATGTAAGTTCTAATTTCATTCTTTTCATACATGTATGAAAATGAAAATTCAGTTACATGTTATAATTTCAATAACTTGCGAAAAATGTGTCAGAAAGCCTGAAACATTGACAGATGCCTATAATTGAATATGATAATTTGCCTATGGCTTCTCAAGCATTTCATTTTACTTTGAAAATCAAAATGCTATCAGACCAGATTTTGATATTATTTGAAATTAAGTTTCTAATTTTAGCTTTGAATCTTGAAAGGGACTTGTAGGTCTCAATGCACAAGGAGAGCTAATTAGACATATTGAGAGGTGAGAACCTTCACAAATTCTTCACTTTTGAAAACCCAGAAATATTTTAAGCAGGGCCATGAGGGATTTCTTTCAACATTTCTATGATAATTAGCCTTCAAAGTGTTGAAAACGAAAGGTTTACCAAAAGTTGAAATTATATCTATGTCTATATATAGCCTGATCCAATGATACCAAGGCACGTGTCAAGTTCTAAATACTTGTTTTAATATTTGGCTGCATAAGTACTTAATCGGGATATTAAAAATGCAGTAATTTTCACCCTCAAACTCAATACAGTAAATATTTTCACTGAGTCTGACAAGATAATACTTCAGTAAACACATTTACATGGCTCTTAAAATCAATAAGAATTGTGTCTCGTGTGTATAGCATTGTATGGAGTCATGTATCATGTGTCCATTAAACTCAGAATTGAGAATTTTTTTCTTAACATGTAACTAGTGTATTTTGTTAAAGGCCTATTGCATTTGCCCAAATTAAGTTTAGATACTTTATCCTTGAAATCTGCAAGAACAATATTTGGGTTTGATTCATCATTGTGACTCTAAGGTTCATGTACTTTTTATCTTACAAGAATTAAAGAAATAGAGTAAATTAAACTAAGATTGTAAATTCTTATTTTTATTCCATGATTTCATGATTCTAATCACCCTATGACTGTATTTGAATACATGATTTAGCATGTACTCACTATATAATTTTAATTATAATATGTATATATCATATACAAATATGTAATTTTAATACTATAAATAGCAAATTCTTATTTGTAATGATTTGAAGTTGTTCAAGATTCTTATTGTTTGGGAACAGTTTAACATTTCAAAAACTTTTTATACACTGTAATATTTTGTGTTCACATATGTTATGTGTATATATATATATGTACACTATAAATATGTATATTTTATAATGTATAGTATTTATGCATATATTATAAATATATAATATAACATAATATATATTTATAGCATATTTTAATATGTAATATTTATTTTAATTATATAATTGCATATTGTAATTTTTAATAATTTATTTTTTATAATTTTATAATTTATAATTCAATAATTTAATAATACAAAACATAAATAATTATATTTTAATATATTTAATATGTATTGCAAATATATAAGGTATGTGTGTGTGTATCTATATATACATATGCACTTTTTTTAGTAAATTGCAAATATGCATAAGAGTCAACTTGGTTATACCTATAGAGATGGTCCATTTTGCCTTTGGTACAAAGCATGCCTTGGGTCACCTACCACCTCTGATTTTTAAGTAGCTACAAGTATCATTTTGCACATATCTAACTCCAACTTCTTTAGCAGTTAATTCATCCTTTTTTATAGGAAAAGATTTATTATTTCATTTTGGAAGATAAGAAAAAGAGTAACTTGTTTTCTTATGTTGTATAATTAGACTATGCAAAGTTTTAACATAAACTTTAATATCCATAACTGTGTTGCTGGCAAATATGATTCAATAAATATTGCTAACTCTTTAACTATTGTGGAACTCTGAAATATCTCTAGTGTGTGATCCAACAAATATAATTTAAATCTTCTACTCATAGGATCAGTAATGAGATTGAGTGTTACACCTCAGTTCATCACAGCAAGGAGGACATAATAGAGTTCTGTTCAGAAGAATATGATCACTGAGTCCTATGAAACACAACAGATATTTTTCAGCTAGCTGACAAGCAGGAGGAGATTCTCTCAAAAAGACAGCTGTCTTTTCAAGTACTCTTATTAATACAAAGCAGAGAAGAAAGAATCCATTCCAACCAGTCTTAGCAAAAATTTTATAGAACACACATCAGAAAGCACTAACTTCTTGGATTCTGATGTTACAAAGAAGTATAGCAGAAAAAAGTAGCCTCATACCCTTTGTATAGAGTTGCAATTAGTTAATAGTGCTGATACAGTTATTTTTGGCAGATTGCTATGAACAGGGAACTATACCTTTGGAGGCAGAGAAATAATGATATTTTATTGAATCATATATGTGAAAATACAGCAAAATTTGAAGAGGCTCAGGTTTAGAAACTATTTCCATAGCCAAACCTGCCCAGAGGCCCCAGTAAGACTCTGTATTCATGGAATCGTAGAGAATATGGTCTGTTAAATATCCTACGTCAATTACGTTTTTTTAACTGCTTAGAAAATTTACATAGTGCATCCTATTGTGAGATCAGCAATTCTTGTCTCATACTGTTGTCTTTACAAAGTTACAAAACCCCAAATCCCTTTGATGTAGCTACTGACAAGTATCTTACTGTGCTGGCCACTAACAGACAAATGCAGTCAGGAGTATAAGGGTTGTTGAGGTGATCAGAGCAGAAACATGGACAGAATATTTTCTTGTCAGAGCCAGACAAATATCACATCCAAGATTATATCTAGTTGTAAAGTGTTGTGGCCTGTGTTATTCCTGTGAGTTATTTCCCAGGCTTTATTTTTATGACTGACTTTATCTCTATTAAAGGACACAGTAGTATGACATTATCTTCTGGCTTTTTTTTCTCTTAGTCCTGCTGCCCATGCATTGGGTCGGTTAACTGTCAAAACATTGGCAGATGGTTGCATGCTAAATCTTAAAATATGTCAGTAGGCAATGCCTTATCATTTCTGATAATTTGTTGTGTTTTTCTGGGAAACTGTCATGGCAGTTGGTTTCAAATTTGGCTGCACTTTGGAATCATTTGGGTGGCTCCTGATGCCTCGCTGCAGCTGGCCCCAGCCTAATCAATTACACGACAGTTAAAGCTTCCTCAATAATTCCTGGGGGTTTTAACACGAAGGAATTATATAAAGAATAGTTTCAAAGCATTGCTCAAATTATTTTTCCACCCCAATTTCTCTCTACACTCGCAAATATGTATGGCAAGCCTACTGTGAACTAAGGACTGAAAGAGACACTGACTATCCAATAACCAGCAGAGCAGCGAAAGCTCCTGTCCTCTTGTCTTGCGGTCGGTCTAGGAGAGATGGCATACTCAACAAGCCAAAAAGCAAACTGATGATTATAAAATATGAAGAAAGTAAGAGCTCAGAGATAAAGAAGGATAGGGCTGCATTAGTAAGGCATAGGATCAAATGCTGTAACAAAGGGCCCCTATGTAACAGTGATTAAAATTTAAAAAAAAGAAATTACCTATTTGTCTGTCACATAACAATCTTGGAGGAGATCGGTACCTGCCACACATTTGCCCAGATCTAATCCCTGAATCTTGTTATCCCTCCATCCCTAGGGGATTCACTTCATCTGCATTTTCCACAACTACACATGGCCACATTCTAATGTCAGCCTGCAGAAAGGAGAAGTGTAGGCCTCAGCTTTCTCCTTGTAGGTACCACCCAGGAGCCTCAAACATCCCTTCCACTTAGATCCCATTAACTAGTACTTTTCTCATGGCCAAACCTAGATACACAGAGTTCAGGAAATGTAATTTTTGGCTTTCCTTTCTCAGCTGTATATGAAGGGACACTAGAAGAAGGTTGAAGAGGATGCTGAGCATCAATCCACCATCTATCCACTAAGGGCCACTCATTTGTTCGTAGAAGATCTCCCTAAGGAAATGTTATGAAATGTTTAAGGAAATCCAAAGAATGAGAAAGACTTATGAAACTGAAGAAGTACGGAGCAAAGGACTAATGTCCGAATGTTGGAACGAGCTTGCTGTGTTCAGAGCCAAGAAACCGAAGGATACTGATGACGGGTAGGTGGTGTAAAATGAGGTTGCAGAGGAAAATAGAAACCTAATTATGCGTATTTGTGTATGTCATGTAATAGCTCCTGAATTTTATTTACATTTAGAAATCCATTCGAATATAAGAGCAGGTGCATGATAGCTTACATTTTCCAAATATCATCCTTGTTATTTTGAGGATTTTAGAGTTGAAAGGAACAATAGAAGAAGCATAAAAACAGGAACACCCACAAACTAAAGGCAAGAGGTGACACCAATTTGTACACAAGTTGTAGCAGAAAGGAGGTGATAAATGAAAATACTCCAGATACAATTTTGGGAGAAGATTGTCTGATTTGGCTGGTAGTTGTGACATGGAAACAAATAGAAACAGAATAAGTAAGGAAAGGGCAAAGTTTCTAGGTCAAGCCACTAGGTAGATGACAGTATCATTTACGGGAATGGAGAAGCATGAGGGAAAACCCAGTTAGGGAGGAAACATCAAGGCTTCTGAACATGTAACTGAGATCTCGGTGATTTATCTAAGTTCAAACGTCAAACAAGGTATTGGTTGTTTCATACCAGATTCTGAAAGAACATTCTGGGGTCTGTGTAGAAATTAAGAGTTTACTAACATTTCCAAGTAAATTAAAGTCTTGGGAATGCACATGAGAATTATATTGTAAATGTATCAGTTCTTCCTATAGAAATTTAGGGATCAGATTTAGAATCTGTTAAAAAGAGATGTTTATTTCTGCAGTGGATTTACTGCTGTGCTTGAAATGACATTTTAGTTAGCATGAGGAATCCTAGACCATTCATTTATTATTTACATCTTATGATGTTGAAAGGAATGCTTTCACTTGTGTGACTCATGTCATGCTTTGTTTTGTCTTCTGTCTATTATAGTTTATCACAGTATAGTTGATATACAATATCATATTGGCTTCACGTAGACCACACAGTAACTTGACAATAGTCTACATTATTAGATGATCACCCAACTTACGTAGTTACTATCTGTCAACACAGAATGATGTAATGGAACCACTGAGTATATTCTGTGCTGTGCTTTCATACCCATGACTAATTATCATGATTGAGATTTTGTGCCTCTTTATCCTCTTCACTTATTTCACCTACCCACACCCAGTCCTCCCCCATTTTTTATATATTTATGGGTAAAAAGTCTGTATTGACAAGTTTTCAAAACTACAGATTTTATTTTTTAACTGCAGCATCTACATAATATCACTGTGTTTTTACAAGTCTATGAACACTGTTATATTGAGCATACTTTTTATAGAAAATATGTTTACAACTAACATCATCTTTCTTATTACATATAAAATCTAGCCTTAAATAGCTGATATGCTTCATTTTTTGCTATTGGAAATATTTTTAGGTATTAAAGACATGCTTTTCTCATTTCTTTTTATAAAATTTCTCTGATTGAATATTGAATATTTAAGATATTCATAGACATGAATTTCTAACCTAAGAGTGGCTCATTTTCTTCTATCACCTACTGTAAGCTCACTAGGTAAGACAATGGCAGGTTGTTCAAAAATATCTCTTTATAAACCAACTATATTTTGCCTTCCTTCCACAATGTTATGCTAGATCAATATCCTCCATCAGTAATCTCACATGCGTGTGACTGTGTTCAATGAATGCATTTTGATGGACCAAAATCAGTGGTATTTAAAAAAATCCATAAAATGTTGGCAAACTATGTTTCATAGTTGCCACATTATTTTACATTAAAATATCATGATTAAAAATAACTTAGCACTTCCTCTTTGTACAATAATAAGCACCATCATTGCTAATGTACATTATGCCTCCTCTTCCCCATCCTCACAGCGACACCATGCGTTACATAGACAGGAAAACTAATGCCCAGAGCACCGAGGCCGCTGGCCGCACGTCACACAACTAGCGGTGGCCAGGCAGAGCCGTGAGCCAGGCTCTCAGGCTTCGGTGTTCCACCTCCTTCCAACACCCTCCATAGCTTCATTTGAGGAAAATAACGTATGTTGATTTTTCTAGAAAACCATTTTAGCTCTTATGTGATATCTAAAACATATTCTTTAACTGAATATATTTTGTCCTGCCTTCACAGCAGTTTAGGCGTGGTGATATTTAATATTTGGCAAACTACTTCTCAAGGCTCCATCAATAATAAGTTTTAAACAATTTCTCTTTCATTTTTAGTATTGTGAGGCTAACACAATTTCAGTGCCACTGAAGTAAGAGAAAATGAAGAATAATGATTTGGGGTCTAGAAGTGAAAGCATATTGATTTTTGGATATTTTTACGCATCTGTCTTAAGGTATTATTTTTCCACGAGTGTGAGACACAGAGCCCTGAAAGCAAGTCTGGGCATGGCTGGGGGAGGAAAGGGGCTGAGGGCGGATGGCAGAAGGGTCACCACAGCAAGAGAAGACAGGCTCAAGTCCGTCACATGGGACCTCTGCTCTCAGCGGGGTCTATTTCAGCTCCATCCCTGGACATTTGCACTGCTGGTTTCCACTGTTGGGCCGTGGTTCTACATTCTTTTGTTATTGGAGAGATGAATAAGAAAATGAGAATCTAAACCTCTTTAACTGACAGGGAAATGAAAATATTTCTCTGAAGACTCCCCTTAATTTGCTGGTGAGATGAGGGTGCTCTGGGTCTGGGGGATGTGGGGGCATGGCCCTGGAGCCTTGGCCCACTATCGTTTTGCTTCCTCTCTATTCCCTCAGGAATGTTCCTCCCCCACCGAGGCAATTGCCACTTCCATGGTTTCAGTGATAGATTTAAGGCAATTACTCCAGAAATCTGTGCCTTGGCTAAACCACCTACTTTGAATTCTAATTAATACCACCCTCCGGTCCCTCTTACTCTCTATTAAAGAGCTTCCTAAAAAACAGTTATTTAGGATTTATAGGAACACAAGTTAGAGCAAAATATGCTAAAAATTCTAACTCTATGTATGATTGTTAGTCACATATCGAAACCATTCTATAAATTCTGGCTTATCTTGTTTACTTAATAATTACTCAACAAATAGTATTAAATGTTTTGAATGAATAACTAAATAAACAAACTACAAACCTCGGTAAACATTTCTGGGATTCACTTGCAATCACTCTGCGCACTTCAGCCTCTGAAGTCCAAGCTGCTGTTGCCCATTTCCTGAGCCACAGTTTCCACGTTAACCCCAGAGGCCCTGTGGTCAGTTGTTTCAGGGTCAAAGAAAACCCTGAAAGATAAGTGTCTGGTCCTAACTACTTTTTCTACACTTTACTCTTCTGAGGATAATATCCAAAACTTTGAGAGTTTTCACAGAGCTGTGCAGTCTGGTTTCTGCATACCATAGCATACCACTACCATACCATACTATTACCACACCAAGCCACTACCACGTCATGCCACTACCACACCATACCACTACCACACCATGCCTCTACAACATCAAACCACTACCACGCCATGCCACTACCACACCATTCCAATGCACTACCACACCATGCCACTATCACACCATGCCACTACCACACCATGCCACTACCACGCCATGCCACTACCATACCACACCACTACCACACCATGCCACTACCACATCATACCACTACCACACCATACCACTACCACACCATGCCACTACCACGCCATGCCACTACCACATCATACCACTACCAAGCCATGCCAATATCATACCATGCCACTACCACGCTATACCACTAGCACGCCATGCCACTACCACATCATACCACTACCACACCATACCACCAAGTCTCCGGGTGATTCTGCTCTCCTGCTCTGTCAAGTGACAGTAGCCATGACTGTATTACTTTAACTTCTGAGTGTCTTATACTCTCTTACCTTCTTGCACTCAGCCATGGTTTTCCCTCTGCATAGGGCCTTCTTTCTCAGTCCATTTTCCTAACTTCCTCCTACTTACCCACAGATATGAGCTCACTTCTTCAGAGGGATGAGAAGAGGAGAGATAATACTAATTACTCTGATTTAGAATATAGAGCCACACAATGCCTCACTACCAGTTCACAACAATCTATTATTCTTACAAGTTTGCTAAATTTCCCTAGTCCTTTTATTTTCCAGCACCTACCACAGCAGGATTAGTCATGGTACAGTGATCAATGACTTCTTTTGAATGAAAAAAGTGTATCTGAGGTAGTAACAAAAATGATATTTCCTCAGACTCAGCTCCTGCGTGACAGGCTGCTGTGGGTCCAAGTTCTACCCTCAGGCCTGTGGTCATAGAGGCCCCCTGTTCTAGTTCTGGTGAAATCACAAACCCTAATTTGGATTCCAGGTCTTCCATCACCTCTGTTAATGTGATTTGTTTTATATTCACTTTGTTTCAAATAAAGAAAGTGGTTTCTGCTTTCTGGTTCTATCCTGCCTAATCCATTATCAACCTAACGAAAAGTGAGGAAATTTGTCACCAGTAGACAGGAAGTGTTGAAAGAAGTTATTAAGAAGCAAAATGAGATAATCAGAAACTCTAATATATATAAATAAATACTCAAATAGACATTAGGTCAAATAAATCTTTTATTTTCTGATCTTAATTGACCTATAGACAAACGAGTGACATGAATGGCACTCAAACTATGAGCGATGGGAGGGAGGAGACTGGAACGGTCTATTCTAAATTACCTGCACTGCCCTTGAACTGATACGGTGTTATTTAAAAGTGGACTTCGATTAGTTGTACATGTATTTTGCAAACACTAGGGAAACCACTGAAGATTTTTTATAAAGAAGTATATTGATATGTTGAGAAGAATGAAAAAGGAATCATATAAAATGCTTAATACCAAAAAGAAAAAAGAATACAATGAATAAAAACAGTTACTAGCATGGAGTTATTAAATCCAACCATATTAATAATCACTTTAAATGAAGGTCTAAATAAACCTGGTAAAAAAACTGAGATTAAAAGGGTGGATATAAAAACAAGACCCACTATACCTTGCATACAAAAAATGCATTTTAAATATAAAGACAACAAATGAATTAAAGTAATGCTGTGGAGAAAGAAATACCAGACCAACACTAAACAAAATATAACTAGAGTATGTTCATTACAGACAAAGCTGACTTCTGAACAAGGAAAATTATCAGGGACAATGAGGAACATTACATAATGACAAAGAGGTCACATCTCCAAGAAAACCTATTATTAATGTGTATGCACCTAACAACAAAATGTCAAAATACATGTGACAAAAACTGATACAAACTGCAAGACAATTAGGCAAATCCACCCTTACACTTGGAGACTCTGAAGACATCCAGCAGGTAGAAAATCCATGAGGATACAGTTCCATTAAACAGGACCACTGTCTAGATGGATCTGCCTGCCACTTAATAGACTGAAGAAGCTGAAAAAATGAATTAAACATCTTTCTTTGAAATATAATTAACAAATTACATCCTCATAAAATAAAAAGAAAAATAAAAAATGTCACAGGAAATAGAATAAGGAGATCAACTAGATCAAATATTGGTCTTTTTTGAAAAGACTAATAAACTTGATAAATTTCTGCCAAGACCGGTTGAGAGAATATGTAAAAAGAGTACAAATAATCAATATCAGGAATGAATAGGGGGTTTGCTACAGATCCTATGGACAATAAATTAATATAAGAATGTATTATGAGCAAATGTATACCAATCAATTTGGAAACTGAAATGAAATCAACAAAGAAAACCTATCAAACTTTACACAAGAAAAAAATGTGAATTTGGAAAAACTTACATGGAGTATATGATCCAGTATTTTCCCACAAACAAACTCAAGGTCCAGATGATATTTTTGGTGAATTTAACCAAATATCTAAGAAATAAATCATGTCAATCTTAAACATCTCTTCAAGAAATAAGGGAAATAAATGAGAATGCTCTGGAAATTGGTGGTATTTTTCTTTTTTTTTTTTAAATGTAAATGGATACAAAATCTTGATAAAGGCATTAGAAGAAAATACATAGTTTGTTCCATGGCTTCCCATTCTGGTTCATCAACTCTAAGCTTAGAGCAAGCCAAAATATCTTCCACCTCTGCATTTCCTTTATGTCTTTTGTATTACTTAGGGTTTGATCAGAGAAGCAGATCTATTATGAAAGAACTATTATGAATGACATGATATAGGGCATTAATTGTGGTGATTCATCCTGAAACACAGTGGGAGCTCAAAAAGAAGCCTCTAGCTATGGTGGTAAGACTGGGGCCACAGTTCTGTTTCCAGGAAAAGAGCTGAACGTGCAGCAAAGACAAATTCAAACCCCTGACGCCAAACTGAAACCCTCCTGTGTAACAAAGAGACGTCTGTGCCTGTCTCCATCAGCACTCCTGACTGTGCAGATGATCTGCAGAAGCAGCTGGCTTCCTTCCCGCAGGTGCCTGGCCCAGGCTGTGGAGAGCCTGCACGAAGAGCACCTAGCTAGGCTCCTGTGCCCGTAGATCACAGAGGAGTGTGTGAGCTACAGCATCTGTGTCTCCCAGCGACCTGCAGACCAGAATGACCGCTGCAGTGGTTTTACCTTCAAATCTTGCATACTCATCTTTAATCCAATACATATGACAGAGAATTCTGAGACATGTAGCCAAGTTTCAAATCTCTAAATGCTTGGGATCCATCCTGAGCAGTCCAGGGTTAATATTCTGTTAGTGAAGGCTGATTGTTCTTCCAGCTTATGGCTTTTCTTCAAGGAATTGGTGAGATTTGATTTTTCTTTTTAATTTGATAATCGTGTATGTTTGTCTTTGAGTACAGATGTGACTGATTACAGATTTTTGTTTCTTGTAACAGCAGATTGGGGCAAGCCGTGCTGCCTACCAGTGTGAGCTGGCATCTTGAGCTCTGCTCTTTAGAGCTTCTTGCCTCCTCAAGGGGCTACTGTCTTTCTGGGACACCCCTTGCATCTCCAGACCTGATAGCTCCTTCACTACTCATGCAAATCTGCTAGCCTCTGTTTCTTTAAGCAGGACTGGGGTGTGAGCCGTGCGAAACCAGCCTGCATCTCCAAATTTTCTGTCTGACTTATGACCTTAATGCTTGATAGAACCTCAGATCTGAAAATGGGAAGTGATGGGAGTAGTGATAAGAGGCGGGGTGGGGGAGGGGAGGTGGGGAGGAAGGAAGAAGGGGATGGAGGGGTATTGTGATTAGCACACATGGTGTGGAGGGGATCATGGGGAAGACTGTAGCACAGAGAAGACAAGTAGTGACTCTGTGGCATTCTTACTACACTGATGGACAGTGACTGCAATGGGGTATGGAGGGGACTCGATAATATGGGTGAATGTAGTAACTACAATGATTTTCATATGAAACCTTCGTAAGAATGTGTATCAATGATACGTTAATAAAAAAAGGAGAGAATGTGAAAATATATCAAGGTTTCTTTTCTAGAGATACAATACAGATACTGTGTAACTCCAGACTGTACTATGAAAAAGTATTACAGACATATGCCTCCCTGTTTTCAATGTGTAGTAGCAACCCAGTTTGTCTTTGATAAGATTGATTTCTGCAGCCAATATGGTAACCCCTTATTAGTATAAGGAGCCCAGTGTTGCCAAAGGTCAATTTCATTTTCCACTTTTTATTTTTTTATTCAAATAAGCTTTTTAATCTTGGAATACTTTTCATGTCTGTGAAAAAGATATATAGAGAATTCCTGTATAGTTTTCAGTTTCTTCTATTAGCAGCTTGCATTAGTATGATGCATCTTTCACAACTATAAGACAATATTGATATATTGTTATTAAAAAGTTTATTTAAAATTCCTTTGTTTTTCTGTCATGTCCTTCTTCTGTTCCAGGAGCCCATATAGGACACTACATCATAGGTGTTCTCATGTCTCCTTAGCTTCCTCTTGGCTGTTACAGTGCTTCTCAATATGTATTTGTCAGATGATTTTCCCACGATTAGACTGAGATTATAGGTTTTTGTTAGGAAGACCATTTTGGAGGAAAGACCTTTCATTTTAATGGAAACAGTGCTATGCTCTGTCCCCTGCTGTCATCATTTCTCTCTTGGGAGTGAGACCTCTAGACAACAGATGTTGACCTTTGAACATCCTATTCTGGAAGTTTGTAGCTGAGTACATTAACATAATGTCAATGCTCCCCTAAGGAATCAGGTCTCTTCAATTTGCAGTGAAAATTTAAGCATAAAAATGTCCCTTCCCTACAAACTATGCATAATTTGATCTGTTGAACCAATCATCAAAAATCTAATCTGAAAACAAATTTTTGTGTTCAGTTCATATTTTAAAGGGGAATCTAATGAAAGTGAAGCTATGGGCTTTTTTTTCAAAGAAATGTGAATGAGGCCATGTATTTAAAACTTTGCCACATCTGAAGACTTTTAGATCATTCAGTTTGGTTAGAAGATGATGACAGAGAGTAACTACACTTATCATTGAGAGCAAGTAGCATATATAATTGTCGAATCACTATGTTGCACACCTGAAACCAATATAACATTGTCTATCAACTATACTTCAATAAGAAAAATTTGGTTGGAAGATGGAAATTATCTTGATCTTGATAACTAATTTCATTTGCAAAAGGGAGAAAACTATATGTGCTCAAAGGTAAATTCTTTACATAAACTCACTGTTATGGATTGAACTGTGTCACCCCACAAAGATATGCTGAAATCCAAAGCTCCAGTACTTCAAAGTGTGAAGTTATGTGGAAATAGGGTCTTTACAGAGCTAATCAAGATTTTAAAAGGCCACTAATGTGGGCCTTAATGCAATGCAACTGGTATCCTTACAAAAAGGGGAAATTTGGGTGAAGAGACAGACAGGCACAGAGGGAAAATTATATGAACACATACAGGGAGAAAACAACCATGTGCCTGGAGTGATGGGCCTACAGGGCTAGCAATGCCAAGGATAGCTAACAGACACCAGTATCGGAAGAGGCAAGAAAGACTTCCCCCAGAAGCTTCAGAGCGTACATGGCCCTACTGAAACCTTGATTTCAGACTTCTAGCCTCTAGAACTCTGAGACAATAAACTTCCGTTGCTTTAACTGTGTGTTACTTTGTTACACAGCTCTACTAAACTGATACATGTACTGAAGCAGAAAAGTAAAAAAGTGTATGTGCATATAGATATACAGTTTTTCTAACATTATAATATCTATATACACATAAGTAATTTCAACATACACTTCTCTGTTAATCATGACTTTGAAGACCATCAAGATATAAATGCTAATTCACAATTCAAAACAAACCCAAAGAAGCCCTTCAGCAGTCAAATACACTAATCTGTTGTAAAGGGATTAAAATGAAAACTTTCCTATTTAGTTTTAAGTACTTTTGCATTAATACGTTCAAGTGCCTTGAATATTCATAATAGAGGTAAAAAAATTAAAACTACAGTATATGTTAATTGCAATATGCTTAATTCTAAAACCCTATAAGGTAAAGTTGATACAACTTGTTTTATATGAAAATAATAAAAATACAATATTTGAAGCCAATAAACATCAATACATTCTCCAAAAAGATATAGCTAGACTATTTCACTAATACATTTCTTTCAATTTTGTAATGTACAGATGAACAACTAGTAAATCAACCAAAAATGATAAAAAAATACTACCTATATGTCACAAACTGTAGAATTTAACAATGATAATTTGTTAAGTAGAGCTTCCAAAAACCATGTTTTAACTAAGTATGCCCACAAAATACATAGAACTACAAATGCAGATTGAAAAAATAAAAGGAAATCAGCATTTTACAGATTATGGAAGGATTTTAGACAATATTCCTCACCACTTTTCTTTCATTTGCCAATTAAATCAACATGATTTCATGCCTTTCTCACCTGGTAAGAATATAATGTGAAGACAAAGCTACAAATACAAAGAACAACTGTGCAATTGTTTGAGCAAGTTTTCACCTTGACAATTTTGTAGTGCAATTAAGAAAGCTTTGTAAAGCCATTGGAAGATAAAGTAGCTTACCTGGAAGAGGGTGACAGGCAGGGATTTCAAAATTGTATTTAATAATTTTATTTTCTTCATGAGGAAAAGATGTCTTAGTGATGGGTTAACAGCAAACAAACAAAGAAAAAAGGAGCCACACATTGCTCACCAGTATAATAAATACATACTGAATGACAATTATAGGGTCCATTTCAAGGCTAAACATTTGTAATCAGTAACTAAAATTAATATTATGGGTTTATTATGAAATAAACTATTAGCTCATTAATCTTCAATGTTCACACTGCTATAGTTTGTTTTATATAGTTACTGTATTTTAACAATATTCAAATAAAGAAATCAAAGTATTAGGAATTAAGCAAATTCCCCAAACTTATATGACATGTAAGTGAAGATCCAGAATTTGCTTCTAGATCCCTGTTTATCACGTGCCATGAGCTTAACTAACGCCATAGTCAACAGGCTCAAAGAACTTTGTTTTTATTACACATGGGAATTTTAGCGAATAAAAATGAAATTTCAGAGTTGTGGTTATTTGTCACACTTCACTTTTCTTGCCATTATTGTTACCTAGTTTCCTATCCAGCTAATCAGGATTTTTTTCATAGATACTATTTCATTTTAAATGCTACCTCTTCCATTATCTATCTGTGAATTATAAATCTACTTATTTCAAGTTTTCTTTTTACATTCCTTTCTGAATTAAATTCGTTGTGCTTGTTGTCTTTGTTATAGGTTGTTAGTTTTCTGTGTACACACAAATTCCATGAAGTTAAAGTTCTGTATTTCTTACGATAACCTTGAGGATATTCTTTCTCTTCTGGTTGTTTTGCAATTATATTTTCCAGATCACCTGAGTCCTACGTTTCTTGAGTAGGTGCTAAATTGACAGGTTGGGGGTTACAAATTCCACAGGACTGGTGGAGAAGGGTTTTCAAGATGGAAGGTACCTAGATCTAGTTCCCAGATGGGGGCAACCTCGGCTTCCACTGCAACTCCATCATTTCCTAGATGAGAAATCCACTACAGTCCCTTGCTTCTCACAATGTCCCACTCCTGGGGTAGTTTTATAGTCTTTCTCTCCTTCTCTGTCCATAGACCTACTTTGGTTATTGAATAATGTTATTTTGGTGTTGCCTCATCTAAATTCAAGTTTGTTTGTATATATAATATATAATGTTTATTAAACATTTACATATCAGGCACGTAACATTACTAGGTGACGGGAAAAAAATTAGCTAGAATAGTTTGATATCTTGATCTGGGTGTTACATGAGTGAATACCCATGTCAAAATTCATCAAACTGTAGGCTAATGTGCATTTTGTTGTATGTACAAGAAAAAAATGTAATGTTTTCCATCAATCATTTTATTATTATACCTCTAGATTCAATATTCATTATCAAATGCCCTCTAAAATCTTAAAAAATGGGGAAGGTATATCTTTTGCCTTTTTTGAAGAATAATTGGTATGCAGGTAACACACTGTAGGGAAAATGGAATTCCTGTGGCCAGGATCCTCCCCTAACCCTGATCTGCTTGATGTAGTTGGTCTACTGTGTAGGCTAACAATTACACACCTGTTGGTAATGAGCTGTGTTGCTATAAAAAGAGCTCTACCCAGTGCCCAGAGCAGAGGCTGGAGGTAAAGGCAGAGCCTGGAGTGGAGGTGGAGCCTGGAGCAGAGGCAGAGCCTGGAGCAGGGGGCGCAGTTGCGGGATAGCAGAGCCTGGGGCCTAGAGGGCTTCCAAACTTGTGGATACTAGCACTTGACCTGCCTCTGTGAGAATAAAGCTTGGTATAAATTCTTTTACCCACTATGTTCCATTGTTGTGATTTGGCCTCACCCAACCCAGAGTGAACTTGCCCAGGACTGAAATCTCCCACAAGACACACGTTTTATACATACCTTCCTCGGAAACTTGTAGACTCTTCTCTGATCTTTATTATTAAAAGCCATTTTGGAAAAATCTGAGACCATACTAATATTTTCCTCAATATTTGGAGTCCTTATATATATATAACCTAATCAGGATATAGTTCCTTATGGATGGGTTGTTTCAGAATACTCACTTTCCTTTCCCTCCCTCTACCACCCCCAGTTCCTGCCACATGGTATGACTTTCAATCTTCAGATTCAAGTCTGTCTTTATTTCAGGAACATTTCCATCCATTATAGGTTTGAATATTTATCTGATGGCATTTTTTTATGCTTGGGAGTTCCATATCACCATTGGATGGCTTTCGTTCTTGCCCGCAGCCATCCTGCTCTTCATAACTGCCCCATATTCTTGTTCTTCCTATGAAAATGGAATTTTATTTCCTTGGGTATCATCGCTCTGACTTTGCCATCTGTCATGTTTATGCTATTACATTGTTTCTGAAGTGCTTTCACCCTGTGAAGGTTTTACTGTTCCTTTCCCTTGTAAGTCAGTGCTAAATTTTTATCTCCTTTTGTTGTCCTATAATAGCATTTTTGAACTCTCCCATCTGAATTCAATCTCTTTTTTGTTTGTTTTAAAAGTAAATATGTTGTCTGTCATTTCACTGAGATCATGGAGCAGCATTCTTTCAAGTCCTTACAGTGTCTTAGCAAAATTTCCCCCTTGGGAATGTTTTCATTTACCTTTTTCTTTCAGCACTATCCTCACTTTTCATTTTCTTTGGTTTGGGTTTTTTCACAGCATCTATGAATAAGCATTAAGATATTTCTTTGCTGATCAGTATTCAAGTTTGATAGGAACAAAACACAGGATGTGAATGAATGGTCATGGAAGTAGAATGGAGCATTCTACTGATTTAAATTCTGCTTTGCTATCCTGAAAACCCTTACAAAAACTATCTCCTGTAGCTCAGGTCCCTTACAGTTAGTTTGAGATATTTAAGCAATCTGTTCTGCTCGCTGCAAGATCCACCCCTATGTAAGTTCCTGTACTGCAGTATGTTGATCTTTTTCCTTTCATGCATCTCTCATCTGCCAGTCTGACAGATGTGGAGGGTACATTCTCCATAAGGGAAACAAGAGTTAGTCTGATATCTCTCCCCTTCACTACAACTTCTCCAGACCTATGTTTTAGAAAAATTTAAAGCGTTTGTTTACATTTTACCTATAGATTTCCTCTCCTCTTCTAGATAAATTACCTTTATCCTCAATTCCACAGCAGAAACTATATTGTAAAGCCCTTTAATACAGGATCACACCTTCTTGTTTTAATGTCTATAGTTCCTAACAAGGTAAAGACAATTAAAAACTTATATGTAAATAAATTTTAGATATTAAATGAATAAATAGGTAAATTGATGAATTCTGTGACTACCATATATGATAGACTCTGTGATGCAATGCTCAGAGCCTACTTTAGGAATAAAGAGCTAATTTGGCTAGTTATTGGGAATGTTGGTAGAAAATAGCTTCCATCTTCCAGTCCTCTTTTTGGATTGCTCAACTAAAAGCAACCTTCCCACCAAGATCACATATCCTTCTAAGAGCAGCCCACATCCAGTGACTAATCAAAATGAGAGCCTTGGTGATTTATGGCACAATATCAAGAGGTATAACACATGTGCAATGCGAGTACCAGAAAGAGAAGTAAGAGGTGGGTGACTTAAAGAATGTTTGAATCATATTGTCTGAAATTTTCCAATTTTTGTAATACTTAAAAAACTACAAACATAAGAAATCAATGAACTTAAAGCAAGATAAATATAACACCCCATTCACAAACTTTTTAAAAAAGAAATCAGTTTAAAGCATTTTGTGCTAATTACGTCTAAGAAAAGTGAAAAATAAACACTTAAAATCATGCAGAAGAAAACTACATATATACAGCAAACCAAAAACAATAATAACTATACACTTCTGATTAGAAAATGCTCAAGCCAAAAGAAAATTAAACTACATATTTAAAGTGCTCAGAAAATAGAAAAAAAAGTAAATCTAGAATTAATATGCAGAGAAAATCTCCTTCAATAATCAAGGCAAATCAAAAGCATTTTTAAATAGACAAAAGTTCAGAGAATTCTTTGCCAGCAGATTTATTCTACAAGTAATGTCAAGGAAGCCTTTCAGGCAGAAGGAAAATTATACCAGATGGAAGTTTAAATCTACATAAAGGAATGAAAAGTGTCCAACTAGATAAATATTGGGAAAATTTAATAAAAGTTTTTTCTCACTTTATAAGTTCTTTAAAAAGAAAATTGACGCTTTACCTTAATTAAAGGGTAAATCACTTGACCATGAGACTCCTAGTGACCATACAACACTGGGCTGTTTTGGTTTGACTCAACAAGTCAATAAACCCGACAACAATGTATTCTAAGTCTGAGAATGTTGTATCCATGACTGAATCTACATAGAACCAAAAGTCACAACAAAACTGCTTTATCAAGTTGCCAAGATTTGGGGCTCTTGGTGTCCTGTGGCCAGAAGTCAAGAAAAGGAGACACTATCTCTATAGGTGTGACTGGCTATGATAATCAAGAGGAAATAATGCTGCTGTTAAACACTGGGTGAAAAAACCATAGGTTTAGTGACAAGTGATCTAATTGGGCCTCTCTCAATCTTCTTCATTGATATCAATGATAAATGGGCTAATGCAGCAACCATGGCATGGGCTCAGCTCCCTCAGAGATGAGGATCTGGTCAGATTAACAGCTATTCTTTCAAGACTGTAGGTTCTAGCTTAGGGCAAGAGGAGTCTAGAATAGAAAGTAAGAGAGGGAAATAACGAGTAACTTCATGGCACTCAACTTTTAGATTCTATAAGGCCTCACACTGAGAAGAATCTCATGGTTGGTTTAATACACTACAATCATCCTCTTGAAATTGTTATTACATTTATTTATTTGTTTATTTATTTATTATTATTAAAGCATCATTGGTATATACTCTTATGAAGGTTTCACATGCTCAGCACTATGCTTACTACATTTACCCATATTATAAAGTCCCCTCACACCCCATTGCAGTCAATGTCCATCAGTGTAGTAAGATGCTGCAGAATCACTAATTGTCTTCACTATGCTACACTGTCTTCCCCATGACCCCACACACACCATGTTTGCCAATCAATGCCTTAAATCCCATTCTCCCTCCCTCCCCACATGCCACCCCTCCCTTTGATAACCATTAGTTCCCTCTTCAAGTCTGTGAGTATGCTGCTACTTTTATCCTTCAGTTTTGTTTTTATGTTATACTCCACAAATGAGTGAAATCATAAGATACTTGTCTTTCTCTGCCTGGCTTATTTCACTGAGCATAATACCCTCTAGCTCCATCCATGTTGTTGCAAATGGTAGGATTTGTTTTCTTCTTATGGCTGGATAATATTCCACTGTGTATATGTACCATTCTTTATCCATTCATCTACTGATGGACACTTAGGTTGCTTCCATTTCTTGGCTTTTGTAAATAGTGCTGCAATAAACATAGGAGTGCATATGTCTTTTGAGACTGGGAAACTCCATTCTTAGGGTAAATTCTAGGAGTAGAATTCCTAGGTCAAATGGTATTTCTATTTTTAGTTTTCTGAAGAACCTCCATATGCTTTCCACAATAGTTGAACCAATTTACATTCCCACCAGCAGTGTAGGAAGGTACTCCTTTCTCTGCATCCTCGCAAGCATTTGTTGTTCCTTGTCTTTTGGATGTTGAACATCCTAACTGGTGTGAGTGTGATTATCTCATTGTGGTTTTAATTTGCATTTCCCTGATGGTTAGCAATGTGGAGCATCTTTTCATTTGCCTGTTGGCCATTCAAATTTCTTCTTTGGAGAACTGTGTGTTCATATCATCTTTCCATTTTTTAATTGGGTTATTTGCTTTTTGGATGTTGAGGCATGTGAGTTCTTTACATATTTTGGATGTTAACCCCTTATCAGGTATGTTGTTTACAAATATATTCTCCCCTACTATAGGATGCCTTTCTGTTCTACTGATGGTGCCCTTTGCTGTATGGAAGCTTTTCAGTAGTCCCATTTGTTCATTTTAGCTTTTGCTTCCCTTGCCCAAGGAAATGTGTTCAGGAAAAAGTTGCTCATGTTTATATTCAAGAGAGTTTTGCCTATGCTGTCTTCTAAGAGTTTTACAGTTTCATGACTTACATTCAGAACTTTTATCCATTTTGAATTTACTTTTGTATATGGAATTAGATGGTAATCCAGTTTCATTCTTTTACATGTAGTTGTCCAGTTTTGCCAACACCAGTTGTTGAAGAGTCTGTCATTTCCCCATTGTACACCATGGCTCCTTTACTGTATATTAATTGACCATATATGCTTGGGCTTATATCTGGGACCCTGTTCTGTTCCATTGATCTATGGGTCTGTTCTTGTGTCAGTACCAAATTTTTTTGATTACTGTGGCTTTGTAGTAGAGCTTGAAGTTGGAGAGCATAACCCGCCAGCTTTGTCCTTCCTTCTAAGGATTACTTTGACTATTCATGGTCTTTTGTAGTTCCATATGAATTTTAGAACTATTTGTTCCAGTTCATTGAAGAATGCTGTTGGTATTTTGTTAGAGATTGCTTTGAATCTGTAGATTGTTTTAGGCAGGATGGCCATTTTGACAATATTACTTCTTCCTATCCAGGAGCATGGGATGAATTTCCATTTATTGGTATCTTCTTTAATTTCTCTCGTGAGTGTCTTGAAGTTTCAGGGTATAGGTGTTTCACCTCCTTGGTTAGGTTTATTCCTAGGTACTTCATTCTTTTTGATGCAATTGTGAATGTAATTGTTTACCTGATTTCTCTTTCTGCTAGTTCATAATTAGTGTATAGAAATGTGACAGACTTCTGTGTATTAATTTTGTATCATGCAACTTTGCTCAATTCAAATATTAGTTTGAGGTGGGTAGTTTTGGGGTGGGTTCTTTAGGGGTTTTATGTCCAATATCATGTCATCTACAAAGAGTGACAGGTTAACTTTTTCCTTACCAATCTGGATGACTTTTATTTCTTTGTGTTGTCTGATTGCCATGGCTAGGACCTCCAATACTATGTTGAATAAAAGTGGGGAGAGTGGGCATCCTTGTCTTGTGCCCAATCTTCGAGAGAAAGCTTTCAGCTTTTCACTATTAAATACGATGTTTGCTGTGGGTTTGTCACATATGGCCTTTATTATGTTGAGGTACTTGCCCTCTATACCCATTTTATTGAGAGTTTTTATCATGAATGGATGTTGCATTTTGTTAAATACTTTTTCAGCATCTGTGGCAAAGATCATGTGATTTTTTGCCCCTCTTTTTATGGAAGTAATGAATGATATTGATGGATTTTCAAATGTTGTACCATCCTTGCATCCCTTGCAATGAATTGCACTTGATCATGATCAATGATCCTCTTGATGTATTTTTGAATTCAATTTCCTAATATTTTGTTGAGTATTTTTACATCCATGTTTATCAGGGATATTGGTCTGTAGTTTTCTTTTCTGGTGGTGTCTTTGCCTGATTTGTTATTAGAGTGATGCTGGCTTCATAGAATGAGTTGGTAGTATTCCTTCCTTCTCTACTTTTTGGAAAACTTTAAGGAGGATGGGTATTAAGTCTTCATTAAATGTTTGTTAAGATTCAGCAGTAAACCATCTGGTCCAGGACTTTTGTTCTCAGGTAGTTTTTGATTACCAGTTCAATTTCATTGTTGGTAATGGGTCTGTTCAGATTTATGTTTCTTTCTGGGTCAGACTTGGAAGGTTGTATTTTTCTAGAAAGTTGACATTTCCTCTAGGTTATCCAGCTTGTTAGTATATAGTTTTTCATAGTATTCTCTAATAAATTTTTATATTTCTATGGTGTCCATAGTAACTTTTCCTTTCTCATTTCTGATTCCATTTGTGTGTATAGATTCTCTTTTCCTTCTTGGTAAGTCTGGCCAGGGGTTTATCTATTTTGTTTATTTTCTCAAAGAACCAGCTACTTGTTTCATGATTATTTCTATTTTTATTCTTTTCAATTTTATTTCTCCTTTGATCTTTATTATGTCCACCCTTTACTCACTTTTCGACTTATTCTTCTTTTTCTAGTTACATTAATTGTTAGAATAGACTGATCATATAGGATTGTTCTTCTTCCTTGAGGTAAGCTTTTATTGTAATATCCTTCCCTCTTAGTATGGCCTTCACTGTGTCCCACAGATTTTTGTGGTGTTGAGTTACGGCTTTCATTTGTCTCCATATATTGCTTGATCTCTGTTTTAATTTGGTCATTGATCCATTGATTATTTAGGAGCATGTTGTTAAACCTGAGTGTGTTTGTGGGCTTTTTTTGTTTTCTTTGCATAATTTACTTCTAGTTTCATACCTTTGTGGTCTGAGAAGCTGGTTGATAAAATCTCATTCCTCCTAAGATTACTGATGCTCTTCTTGTGGCCTAATATATGATCTATTCTTGAAAATGTCACACGTTCACTTGAGGAGAATGTGTATCCTGCTGCTTTTGGTTGAAGTGTTCTGTAGATGTCTGTTAGGTCCATCTGTTCTAATGTGTTGTTCTGTGCCTTTTTTTCCTTAGTTATCTGTGTGGTTGATCTGTCCTTTGGAATGAGTGGTTTGTTGAAGTCTCTTAACAGGAATTCATTGCATTATATTTCTCCCTTTAATTCTGTTAGTATTTGTTTCACATATGTATGTGCTCCTTGTTGGGTGCATAGATATTTATAAAGGTTATATCCTCTTGTTGGACTTACTCTTTCATCATTATACAATATCCTTCTTTGTCTCTTGTTACTTTTTTTGTTTTGAAGTCTATTTTGTCTGATAAGAGTGCTGTGACACCTGCTTTTTCCTCCCTATGGTTTGCATGAAATATCTTTTTCTATCCCTTCACTTTTAGTCTGTGTATGTCTTTGGTTTGAAGTGAGTCTCTTGTAGGTAGCATATAGACAGGTCTTGTTTTTTTATCCATTCAGTAACTCTATGTCTTTTGATTGGTACATTCAGTCAACTTACATTTAGGGTGATTATCAATAGATATGTATTTATTTCCATTGCGGGCTTTGGTTTCATGGTTACCAAAGGTTCAAGGACAGCTTCTTTACTATCAAATGTCTAATTTAACTCACTTAGTATGTTCTTTCAAAAACAATCTAAAGGGTTTTTTTTTCTCCCTTCATTTTCTTCTTCCTCCATTCTATATGTATTAGATGTCATAATCTGTACCCTTTGTGTATCCCTTGACTGTCTTTTGGGGATAGTTGATTTAATTTTGCATTTGTTTAGTAATTAATTGTTCTATTTCCTTTACTGTGGTTTTATTTTCTCTGGTAACAGCTATTCAGCCTTAGGAGCACTTCCATCTATAGCAGTCCCTCCAAAATACACTGTAGAGGTGGTTTGTGGGAGGCAAATTCCCTCAACTTTTGCTTATCTGGAATTTTCTTAATCCCTCCTTCAAATTTTAATGATAATCTTGCCAGGTAGAATATTCTTGTTTCAAGGCCCTTCTGTTTCATTGCATTAAATATATCAAGCCACTCCCTTCTGGACTGTAAGGTTTCTGCTGAGAAATCTGATGATAGCCTGATGGGTTTTCCTTTGTAGGTGATCTTTTTTCTCTCTCTCTGGCTGCTTTTAATACTCTGTCCTTGTCCTTGGTCTTTGCAATTTTAATTATTATATGTCTTGGTGTTGTCTTCCTTGGGTCCCTGTTTTGGGAGATCTGTGCACCTCCATGGCCTGAGAGACTATCTCCTTCCCAAGATTGGGAAAGTTTTCAGCAAACACCTCCTCAAAGACAGTTTCTATCCCTTTTTCTCTCTCTTCTTCTGGTACCCCTATAATGCAAATATTGTTCCATCTGGATTGGCCACACAGTTCTCTCCATGTTCTTTCATTCTGGAAATCCTTTTTCTTTCTGTCCCTCAGCTTCTTTGTATTCCTGTTCTCTAGTTTCTACTTCATTTACCATTTCCTCTACCTTATCTAATCTGCTTTTAAATCCCTCCATTGTATGCTTCATTTCAGATATTGTATGTTTTAATGTTTCTATCTTTTTCTTGAGTTCCTTCTGAGGTCTTGAATATTTTTCTGTAGCTCTTTGAGAATGTTTATGGTTATTATTTTGAAATCTTTTTCAGGAAGATTAGTGATTTCAGTTTCACTTGACTTTCTTCCTGGTGTTTGTGGTATTTTGGTTTTCACCAGGTTCTTATGATGTTTCATATTTGTACAGATTACTATGGAATAATAAATTTGTGTAGGCAGCACCCTCTAGAACCCAAAAGCTCTACTCTTTGGAGCTGCTCGGCAGCTGGACCAATGGCAGGGTTTCAGGCCAGCAGCACTGGTGCCTGCCGGGAGGAAAAAATTCTTTCCTGCTTCTTGGCAGCAGTGCCTGCCTCCATTGCCAGGGCCAGTGGGCCAAGTATGCAGGGAGCAGCTTCTATGCTTTTCTATGCCCCTGTAGCTGCCATAGGTAGGGCACCCTCTGACTGACCTGGTCAAGGGTGGGAGCAGCAAGTTTGCTAACCAGTGCTGGCCAGGAGGAAGGAGCGGCAGGCTGCATATCATGGTGGGGACCCTTGTAACTGCATAGCCAGCCAGCTGGATGTAGTGCTTGAAGTTCTTAAAATTTCCCAACCTGCTGGGGTGAGTGCACCAGGACAATTTTACCCACCTGTCCTTTATCCTGGGCAGCAAAGCTCAATGCTATCCTTCCCTCTATAGCAACCCTCTCACTGTTGGGAAATCTCTTTTGTCCCAGAGTCACCAGTTTTAGGTACCTGTTGCTCACAAGTGGCAGGAATTTCAGTCTCTCTGAGTATTCTGCCTGTCTTAGCTTTCCAACCCCACCAATCTTCAGAGTACCATGTAATGTAGGTTCATGCTCCCAGAGAAGATCTCCAAGGCTGGCTGTTCAGCAGTCTTAGTCCTCCACCCACTCCCCACTCCATTTCTCTTCCTCCTGCCAGTGACCTTTTCCATGAGATCTTATCTTTTCCCCAGATGTAGGCAGTCTATTGTAGCCTTCTTTCCTGTTGCTCATTCAGAATTAGTTGTATTTGCTATATTTTCATATTATATGTGGTTTTGGGAGGAGCTTTCTGTCTCACTTTTCATGTTGCCATTTTTAATCTGTTAATACAATTTTAACAAGTAGCTCTACGTTTTAATTTTGAACCCATAAGTTGAACTAAAGGGACCACTAGTCCCTTAAGTAGCAGTTGAAACACCCAAGACCGACTCCAAGAATGGAGAACATGTCCTATACCACTAGGCATAATAAATCACTGAGGAATAGAAGCTTAATGGAATCCTAAAAAAGCTGTTTCAGAACTATGCAAAAAAAGTGGATCCTGGTAGTATAACAAGTGACCTTTGGCGAATGCGATGATGCAACAGTCAAATCCCTCTTCAGAAATGGAGGCCTGTTTCCCAGTTTGCCACTGGCAAATATCTACCACATACATTTCTTCTTGGCATATTACCTTGGCTAAAGGAAATGGCTTCATCCAAGGTCACATCTATTTCCAAGGGAAACCCATGATTTCCCTTAGCTGATAAATGACTGATCAATAGTGGATTATAAAGACCAGAACCCCTTCTCCCAAACTTGGAATATGCTGAAGGGCCTTTCCAGCTGAATCCATTATTAGGACTGCATCACTGCTCAAATTCTCCCTACATCCTATTCTGCCCCCTTCCACAGGTGTTACCCAAGACAATTTCTTAATAAACCATATGTGCATTAGTCTTCAACTCAGTTTGTTCCCCAGGAAACCTCCTTTCAGCGCTGACCATGCTCTCTACCTTTGCTTTAATTTTATTGTGTGTTGTTGTTCCTGGCAACAATCTGCCATTACTCAAGAGCTATGCCCTTCATGTGAATTGCAGTAGTAACTTCAGTTTCTTCATCCTGATCTGAATGTATGTCCACAGTCTCAGCTTGATCACTTGCACTGTAACTTTCTAAAAGAATTAACCGTAACACTTTAAACTTTTGAATAATTTGTTGAAACATCTAAAGCCTAAAGGTAATTTGACACAAAGACATATATTCTAGCTTTGGCAGTGTATGAAATAATTTGGGGCATGTAGGAAAGTTATTCATCATTCTGAGCTAATATTTTCTAATGTAGAAGGAGGGTGAATTAATTCCCTTGGCTTGCAGGTTTACTGTGAGGATCAAATGTAATATTGTAGAGAAATCACATTTTCTAGGAACCACAAATTGTAGCTATGATTATTCTACAATCTCAGATGTGACCCTGTTTAACACAGAAAAATAGAGATTCTAAAGTGGAGTAGCCTGGGTTTGAATCACATTTTTGCCACTGACTTGTGTGACCTTGGGCAAGAAAGGAAATGTCCTCTACCTCAGTTTCCTCTCCTGTAATATGGTGATCACCATATTCTGTCTCTCACAGGCAAAGAGGGATTAAAGGATTAAATGTGTGAAGTGCTCAGAATCACACCTGGCATAAGGTAACCAAAAGGAAACAAAAAGAAAATCACCAAACTAGTATGGGTGAGGCTGAAATACATTGTAATGATTAAGTTCAGTGTTCAGAACACTGAAAAAACAAACTTAATCAATGTACCCTGAGTTAAAAATGCAAATCTTATGTATAGCACTAATATTGATTGTTATTTCGAGTATAAATCAACATCAGTTGAAATGACACCTCCCAAGTGAGGATGAAAAAGACATTACTTCACAGACATTGTCATACCCCTCTAAAAGGCATGCCACTCCTTTCTAGAATTGTCTTTGCTATGTGGTTTCCTATTCTGATTTGAGATATCAATGCACAAATTATAGAAAGAATGTAATCAATCATTCAGGCATCATTTGGTGACCTTATTTTATCCAATTACTGTTTCTTAGAAAAACTTAAAATGTTAAAAAGATATTATAGTGTTAAATGCAAAGATATTCCACATATTTTTTTCTGCTTTTGTTTGGTACTATCTACTCTAATTTTAGGTTAGAGCTAAATGATAAAACCACAACAAGCTGAAATATTTTTTGACTTGTTATTCACCCTTTAAGATTAAATTGAACATTTCCTCCAACTTCATACCTCAAGACAACCCTAATCAATGCAATCCACTAGCTTGCACATTTTACAGTTGTTGATTGACTTGTCTAAGAGACAACAGCAACCACTATTGTTCATTGTTCTCTGATTCTTAGCTTTTTAACTAGGGTTACATTCATTAAGCTTGTTTTTTCAGTGTTTAGAACTCTAAACTTAATAATTACAGTATATTTCAACCTAACCCATACTGATTTTCTTTTTGTTTCCTTTTGGTTACCTTAAGTAGAAACAAATTACCTTCTCATACATGGAAGCTAAGGCTAATGTTAAAACAGCAGGAAAGCTTCCAGATTATTGGATTGTTTGATATATTTTAGAATTTAAAAAAATGTAATGGTGCTCTGAAGGTTAGAAATTGAAAACTTAATCCTATCAGTTATTTATACAGAATTTATACACACAAAAAAACTGATGAGCAGATTTCCTAAAGTTATAACTATTTATAAGAAAACAAACAGTTTAAGGAAAACAGCTTGTGTGAAGACAAATATCAATTTACACTCTGGCATGTTAATTACTCTTTGGAAAGAAGAGTAGGATTTTAAACATAATTTTCATTTTAAGTAATTTCCTCCAGGGATGGATGACTTGCTTTGTCTGGTGTTAGGTGACAACGTGAATTAATAGTTTTCAAGTATTTCATTCTAAAGATCTCCAGGAGTTATACAAGCCAGTGAATCAATACAGTTTGTTTTTCAATTCTAAACCATTAGGAAGTAATTTAGATATCTGGTATATTTATTACCAATTATTTCCAAATAGTCTGTGATGAGTGCAAGGATTGCTGCCAGGCAGTAAGAAAGGCTGACGCCAATAGGATTGTCCAGTGGAAGGATTATGTGGCGGAGGATAGGCAACCCAAGAACCTCTATTTTTCACGTCTTAAGTGTCAGTCCACCCATTTCCTCCTACTTTAATCATCACTCTGTCAACAACGTCTTCAATCTGCTTAATTTCTCAAAGCCCATGTGTTTCCTTCAAAGGCAGGAGACCTTATTTTTTCACATAGGTTGTTCACTACGGTGCAGGCAATTCAACATTCAGGAACAACACTGGTTTCAGTAACTAATATGTCTTACGAACAAATTAATTGAACTATAAAATCCAGGCTCTAATCCTATCATTTTATGTTGAAGTGGATCATTACAAAATCAAATATATTTGAACTTTACTTGTATCTGAAGAGCAATTCAAGTGAGGTGCAATAAAAGGAAAGTCTATTTGAATTAATGGGAGAAATTATTTCAACCAAGGAAAAGGAATATTAATCATTTTACTTAATCCCCAGTTGTATTAATGTTCTCCCACTGAAAGATGTAGAGGTCTTGTAAAAAGCAGTGCACAGTTAAAGGAAGACACAATATTGCACCAACGCAGCACATACTGCCCAGATATGCACAATAATGTTCTTTTGGTATAAGAATTATTTTTTAAAAAGCAATAAAACATATTAATTAACACTTTTTAGCTGGAGGGAACGAAAGTGTAAGCTTCCAGGAGGAATGAAAATCTTTCATAGCACATCTGCTCAGGTAAAATAAATGATCAGTCCATTTAGTAGCATTGAGGCAGCTTCTCCCAAAGCCCATGTGCTGAAGCCAATGAGCAGAACACTTCGCAGGATGAGAGTGTGTGCATACGCACCACTGACAGCCCAACAGTTTGGGAGAGACCTGTCACACACCCTCCTCTTCAAAATTAAAGGGGATGTTGAGGGGAGGGCTGAGGTTGACACTTTAATTCCATTAGAAATTTAAAATACAGCACGGCCTTGGGGAGTGGAACAGGAGTGTGCGTCCAAGCTGAGGGAACGAGTTCACGGAGTGAGGGTCTGAACAGGAACGGATGAGATGGCGGAAATGGAAATAATCCATCTATCACTGAAGAAATGTAGCCATATTACTTCCAGGTTCAGACGCTATGTGGGCCCAGGTGTGCGGTCTGGAAAATCATGGCTTGAGGAGAATATACTTCATAACAGTCATGTTATTATCAGTGTCCTCAGCAGGACTGGACTCTATGTGATGCTGGAAAATATGTATTTAAAACAGCAGGGGAAGTGTTTATTGAAACACACCAAAGCTTCTCTCATAAGTACCTTAGTCTCAGTTTGCTGCCCAAATCCATTTTAAATAGATAAATGAAAGAAAAACTAAAGTTTACCAAGGGATCACAATAATTTCATATTCTAAACATGTATTTCAGAATTTTAAAATACCCACAGAAAACATAAACATGACCAGGGAAACACAATAGACCCCCTGAGATGGAAGTAGAAGGATATTCATAGGCAACTTCAGGTTTTCTGTGCTTCAGTGCTGTGCTGAATTGGTCATTTGGATAATTGTCTTATATTTCAAAGTGAAATACGCACACAGTCCGTTTTCTCAAAGGAGAGGGGTATGGCCTTTATGCACAGCCTTGTATATATTTAAGCTGAATAAATAGATTTAAATTATATCATCTGCCCTGGACCTTACATAATTTTAAAAAATCAGGTATTTATTAGATTCCCTTTATTCTGCTCCCAAAGCCCATAATTAAAAACTATGACCCTGGGAATCCTCAATAAATATGCATTAAATGAATAAAAGGAAAAAAAGACTTAAGTCAAATGCTGTAGCCCAAATCATACAGTGAAATATTTTTGAATCCCATGAAGGGTTTATAATAGGAATTCATCATCGAATCACATTATTAAGCACCCAGGTGTGCAAGGCACTGTGTCGGGTGCTGAGCAGAGCATAATGAAATCAGTATGAAATAAGTTCAGTGTTGTCCTGAAAAGAAACATTTTAATTTTAAGTAATATTTGCAGAAATAAAATTCTTACATTCCACCAGGCATACTCTTTAAAGAAGCAACACACATACTGTGGGGAACATAAAAAGCTTGCAACTTCCAACTAGATATTTTTAAGATATATACGCTTCTGGATGCATACCCAGGGAGAACTTGATTTTATAAGAGTGCTCAGGTTGAATGTAAAGTCAATCTTAGATTGTCTATAGCAACTGCTGCCTTTATTTCCTTGTTTTAAGCTCAGTTAAAATGGGTGGCCAAAGCTCTTGGTTAATTTTACTTACACATGCTTTCTATCACCCATCTTGTCGAGGAGTGGGGTCTCTATACCTTCCCTTTGAACTTGGGTGTTTTATTGCTGAAGTGTAACTACAAAGAAGTGACCCAAGGTGACTTCTGAGGATGGATCTAAAGGATGATAGAGCAGCTGCCCATTTTTCCTGGGATGTGCACACTTGAAACCAAGTCACCAGGCTGTGAAGATCAAGCAGCCCAGAGATGCTCATATGGAGAGGCCCCTGTGCATACCCCAGCCTCCAGCCATGACCTATTTGGTGTCCCAGTTCGACACCCATTTGCCAGCCATCTAGGGAGTGGCTCTTCCAACCCCAGTCGAGTCAACACAGCCAATGTCATGCAGACCGGAGACAATTCTTCCCTACTGAGCCCTGGCCAAATCGAGGATGCATGAGCAAAGCTAGTAATTACTTTTGTTTAAGAAAAAGCTCATCAACCATCTATCCTTACTACTGCTGGTTTGCTAGGTGGCAATAGGTATCTGGGCCACCAGGTTTATAGAGAGAATGTGTGGGTACCTGTGTGCATCTGTGTACATATAAACGCACACATTTATACATATGTACATGGAATTTTTCTTTTGTTGAGGGCTATGGGTGTTGTTTATTATCACTTGGAGAGCAAAGAACAATCCATATGGGGCATAAAAATGGGGGTTACAGATAAATAGACTGTGAGAAGACTTTTCTGAATTTCTGTTAACAATTTCAAATCCCCAAATCTTTCTTTCCACTTTTAACTCAGACGTCATTGCTGTGCTTGAAACATTTTATATTCCAAGAGTATTATGCTGGTCAAAATTTGAATTTGGTATAAAATTTAAACAGTTCATATAGAGTAGGGGTGAAATATATAAGTTCAAAAGCAAACTGATCTGAATTGTAGCTTTAGTTCTTCCATAAATTACCTGTGTACAACTGCAAGTGAATCTATTTCACCAGATCTTTCTTATTTCACTTATGAAGATTAAATGAGATAAAATGCTAAAGACTTAGATCAAACTTATTAAATAGTCACAATTATGTGGGGGGAAGCATCCAGAATTCTGTATTATCTGCATGCTTTTAATTAGCTAGTACATTAACTAAATTTCTAAAGAAATTTTAAAGTAAAAGCTGAATTAGGAATATGTGAATCTCATATGGGTGACAGAGGAGGATGCCTGTTATGTTCTCACATAAAAGGCTATGATCCATTGGCCCATATTTCATTTATGCCAGGATAGACAGGAAGAGCCAGACAAACACACAATTGCTACAGACAATGATCTCTCATTTCCTCTCCAGTATGGGAACTTCCATCACAGGTTTTACTAAAATCTCATGTAGGATCTTCAAGATACTTTAAATGCCACCAGTATTAAGTTGAGAAAATTTTATTCCCAGAAACTCTTTCATGAGCATAAATGAATGAAAGCAAAGATTTGTATAAGCATGGACATAGGGGACAAAATGACACCATTTGTCTTATCTGAAATGAATTCCTAATATATCAGTTAAAAAGCAATCATCCATCTTGCAAAAAGATGACTATTTTTCAAAAGAAAATATCACACAGTGTCACGAAAAAATGAAAAAGATTAACGTCTAATAAAACAAGTGTTGCCTTCTAAACTTGGGATTTTATTCTCACTTTAAAAAAATGTTCGGTCTATAGAGGATGAAGAGGCTAGACAAATTTAATTGAAACAAAGGAGAAAAGCAAACACATTATCCCTTTATCTATATTAGTTTTTCCCCACTGGGAATCTCACTGGTATTCCACTTTAACTTGATTCCTTAATTTCACTTTCCCTCTTTTACAAGAAATTAAGTATTTCTGAAGGTCAGTTAGCTCTTAAAATATTCTATGATCTTTATTATCATTTAAAGTACTTGATTCCTCCTTAATATGTCCAGGCCTGCATAGCATACCCAGAACCACATATAGGTCACTATTCTGCATGATCATCCTTCTGAGATGGTGGCATTTCAGAAGCAAAGATAGGAAAGTGTTTGCTGATTACTGCTTTTCCTCAGTGACTCTTGATTGGTGGCTATGGAAAGTTCCTTAGCATCACTGATTGACTTCTGTGATTGCATGTGAGGGTGGCAAGGGTGTAGAGGAGGGTGAACAGCATCAGGCTTGAGGAGGACAATTAAAGAAGAAAAAGGTAGGGGGAAAGTCTATTTCTATGCATGAGCTTAGCTGTCGACACTAATGCCACTTTGCACTAAAAGAGTGGCCATAGCTCCCCCTTTTTGGAAGACACTAGATTACACAACGGATTCTCTTCATTCTTGCTACTGTTTATGTTACTTTCTTCTGATCTATCTAATAAATATACATTGTAAAAGCATCAGAAAATTCACATTAACAATAAAGAAATAGGAGGCAGAGCCAGGATGGTGGCGTGAGTAGAGCAGCGGAACTCTACTCCCAAAACCACATAGAATTATGAAAATATAACAAAGACAACTCTTTCTAAAATAGAGACCAGAGGACACAGGACAACATCCAGACCACATCCACACCTGCAAGAACCCAGCACTTCGTGAAGAGGGTAAGATACAAGCCCCGGACTGGCCTGACCCAAGCGCCACTCCCCCTGGCTCCCAGTGGGTGGAAAGAAACCGGAGCGGTTTTTTTTTTTTTTGCGAGTGCTTTTTGGAAACCTTAAAGGGACAGGGACCCCAATACTAAGGAAACAGGGAAGCAAGACCGGTGAGCAGGTGCCTGAGAACGGCACCTGAAGGCAAAGAAAATCTAGCGTTTTTCCCTTTTTTTTTGGCGAGTGCTTTTTGGAAGCCTTAAAGGGACAGGGACCCCAATACTAGGGAAACAGGGCAGCAAGACGGGTGAGCGGGTGCATGAGACTGGCGCCTGAGGACAAACAATATTGCGCATTACTCCTTTTTTTTTTCAGCGAGTGATTTATGGAAGCCTTAAAGGGACAGGGACCCCATTACTAAGGAAACAAGGCAGCAAGACCGGTGAGCGGGTGCCTGAGACCGGCGCCTGAGGAAAAAGAAAATCGTGTGCTTTTTCCTCTTTTTTTTTTTTCTCTTTCATTGTTGCTGTTGTTGTTTTGGTTTGGAGAGTGGTTTTTGGAAGTCTTAAAGGGGCAGGACAGGACACAGCCCAGAGACAGGGAATCTGGGTATCTCTGGGCACTCTAACCCCTTGGGGAAGAGGGAGCACAGAGGCCCATTACAGAGATAAAGAGCCTCCTGGCCGCTCCCCCTCCAACGAGGCTCCACCATATTGGAGGAGCAGCCACAGCCAGGTCACACCCACAGCAACAGTGGAGATAAACTCCATAGCAACAGGGCAGGTAGCAGAAGCCCTGTCTGTGAACAGCTGCCAAGCATAAGCCACTAGAGGTCGCTATTCTCCCAGGAGAGGAAGGCCACAAACCAAAAAGAAGGAAAGCTCTTCCACTGTCACTCGTACCAGCTCTGCAAACTATCTTTATCACCATGAAAAGGCAAAACTACAGGAAGACAAAGATCAGAGAGACAACACCTGAGAAGAAGGAGACAGAGCTAATCAGTCCTCCCGAAAAAGAATTGAAAATAAAAATCATGAACATGTTGACAGAGATGCAGAGAAAAATGCAAGAGTAATGGAATGAAGTCCAGAGGGAGATCACAGATATCAGGAAGGAGATCACAGAAGTGAAACAATCCCTGGAAGGATTTATAAGCAGAATGGATTAGATGCAAGAGGCAATTGAAGGAATAGAAACTAGAGAAGAGGAACGTATAGAAGCTGACATAGAGAGAGATAAAAGGATCGCCAGGAAAGAAACAACACTAAGAGAACTATGTGACCAATCCAAAAGGAATAATATTCATATTATAAGGGTACCAGAAGAAGAAGAAACAGGAAAAGGGATAGAAAGTCTCTTTGAAGAAATAATTGCTGAAAACTTCCCCAAACTGGGGGAGGAAATAATCGAACAGACCACGAAAATACACAGAACCACCAACAGAACGGATCCAAGGAGGACAAGACCAAGACACATAATTAGAATGGCAAGGATCAAGGACAAGGAAAGAGTTTTAAAGGCAGCTAGAGAGAAAAAGGTCACCTATAAAGGAAAACCCATCAGGCTAACATCAGACTTATTGACAGAAACCCTACAGGCCAGAAGAGAATGGCATGATATATTTAATGCAATGAAACAGAAGGGCCTTGAACCAAGGATACTGTGTCCAGCACGAGTATCATTTAAATATGATGGCGGGATTAAACAATTCCCAGACATGCAAAAGCTGAGGGAATTTGCTTCCCACAAACCACCTCTACAGGGCATCTTACAGGGACTTCTCTAGATGGGAGCACTCCTAAAAAGAGCACAGAACAAAACACACAACATATGAAGAATGGAGAAGGAGGAATAAGAAGGGAGAGAAGAAAAGAATCTCCAGACAGTGTATATAACAGCTCAATAAGCAAGCTAAGTTAGGCAGTAAGATACTAAAGAAGCTAACCTTGAACCTTTGGTAACCATGAATATAAAGACTGCAATGGCAATAAGTACATATCTCTCAATAGTCACCCTAAATGTAAACAGACTTAATGCACCAATCAAAAGACAGAGACTAATAGAATGGATAAAAAAGCAAGACCCATCTATATGCTGCATACAAGAAACCACCTCAAACCCAAAGACAAGCACAGACTAAAAGTCAAAGGATGGAAAAACATATTTCAGGCAAACAATAGTGAGAAGAAAGCAGGGGTTGCAGTACTAATATCAGACAAAATAGACTTCAAAACAAAGAAAGTAACAAGAGATAAAGAAGGACACTACATAATGATAATGGGCTCAGTCCAACAAGAGGATATAATCATTCTAAATATATATGCACCCAGCACAGGAGCACCAGCATTTGTGAAACAAATACAAAGAGAACTAAAGAGGGAAATAGACTGCAATACATTCATCTTAGGAGACTTCAACATACCACACCCCAAAGGATAGATCCACTGGGCAGAAAATAAGTAAGGACACACAGGCATTGAACAACACACTAGAACAGATGGACCTAACAGACATCTATAGAGCTCTACATCCAAAAGCAACAGGATATACATTCTTCTCAAGTGCACATGGAACATTCTCCAGAATAGACCACATACTAGCTCACAAAAAGAGCCTCAGTAAATTCCAAAATATTGAAATTCTACCAACCAATTTTTCAGATGACAAAGGTATAAAACTAGAAATAAATTCTACAAAGAAAACAAAAAGGCTCACAAACACATGGAGGCTTAACAGCATGCTTCTAAATAATCAATGGATCAATGAACAAATCAAAATACAGATCAAGGAATATATAGAAACAAATGACAACAACAACACAAAGTCCCAACTTCTGTGGGATGCAGTGAAAGCAGTCCTAAGAGGAAAGTATATAGCGTCCAGGCACACCTGAAGAAGGAAGAACAATCCCAAATGAATAGTCTAACATCACAACTATCAAAACTGAAAAAAGAAGAACAAATGAGGCCTAAAGTCAGCAGAAGGAGGGACAAAATGAAGATCAGAGAAGAAATAAACAAAATTGAGAAGAATAAAACAATAGCAGAAATCAACGAAACCAAGAGCTGGGTCTATGAGAAAATAAACAAAATAGATAAGCTTCTAGCCAAACTTATTAAGAGAAAAAGAGAATCAACACACATCAACAGAATCAGAAATGAGAATGGGAAAATCACGAGAGACCCCACAGAAAAACAAAGAATTATTAAAGACAGCTATGAAAACCTATATGCCAACAAGGTGGAAAACCTAGAAGAAATGGACAACTTCCTAGAAAAATACAACCTCCCAAGAGTGACCAAGGAAGAAACACAAAAGTTAAACAAACCAATTACAAGCAAAGAAATTGAAACGGTAATTAAAAAACTACCCAAGAACAAAACCCCAGGGCCGGACGGATTTACCTTGGAATTTTATCAGACACACAGAGAAGACATAATACCCATTATCCTTAAAGTGTTCCAAAAAATAGAAGAGGAGGGAATACTCCCAAACTTATTCTATGAAGCCAACGTCACCCTAATACCAAAACCAGGCAAAGATCCCAACAAAAAAGAAAATTACAGACCAATATCCCTGATGAATGTAGATGCAAAAATACTCAATAAAATATTAGGAAACAGAATTCAACAGCATATCAAAAGGATCATACACCATAACCAAGTGGGATTCATCCCAGGGATGCAAGGATGGTACAACATTCGAAAATCCATCAACATCATCCACCACATCAACAAAAAGAAAGACAAAAACCACATGATCATCTCCATAGATGCTGAAAAAGCATTTGACAAAATTCAACATCCATTCATGATAAAAACTCTCAGCAAAATGAGAATAGAGGGCAAGTACCTCAAGATAATAAAGGCCATATATGATAAACCCACGGCCAACATCATAGTGAACAGCGAGAAGCTGAAAGCATTTTCTTTGAGATCGGGAACTAGACAGGGATGCCCACTCTCCCCACTGTTATTTAACATAGTACTGGAGGTCCTACCCATGACAATCAGACAAAACAAAGAAATACAAGAAATCCAGATTGGTAAAGAAGAAGTCAAACTGTCACTATTTGCAGATGATATGATACTGTACATAAAAAGACCCTAAAGACTCCACTCCAAAACTACTAGAACTGATATCGGAATACAGCAAAGTTGCAGGATACAAAATTAACACACAGAAATCTGTAGCTTTCCTATACACTAACAATGAACCAATAGAAAGAGAAATCAGGAAAATAATTCCATTCACAATTGCATCAAAAAGAATAAAATATCTAGGAATAAACCTAACCAAAGAAGTGAAAGACTTATACTCTGAAAACTACAAGTCACTCTTAAGAGAAATTAAAGGGGACACTAACAAATGGAAACTCATCCCCTGCTCATGGCTAGGAAGAATTAATATTGTCAAAATGGCCATCCTGCCTAAAGCAATATACAGATTTGATGCAATCCCTATCAAATTACCAGCAACATTCTTCAATGAATTGGAACAAATAATTCAAAAATTCATATGGAAACACCAAAGACCCCGAATAGCCAAAGCAATCCTGAGAAAGAAGAATAAAGTAGGGGAGATCTCACTCCCCAACTTCAAGCTCTACTACAAAGCCATAGTAATCAAGACAATTTGATACTGGCACAAGAATAGAGCCACAGACCAGTGGAACAGATTAGAGACTCCAGAAATTAACCCAAACATATATGGTCAATTAATATTTGATAAAGGAGCCATGGACATACAATGGCAAAATGACAGTCTCTTCAAGAGATGGTGCTGGAAAAACTGGACAGCTACATGTAGGAGAATGAAACTGGACCTTTGTCTAACCCCATATACAAAGGTAAACTCAAAATGGATCAAAGACCTGAATGTAAGTCATGAAACCATTAAACTCTTGGAAAAAAACTTAGGCAAAAACCTCTTAGACATAAACATGAGTGACTTCTTCTTGAACATATCTCCCCAGGCAAGGAAAACAACAGCAAAAATGAGCAAGTGGGACTACATTAAGCTGAAAAGCTTCTGCACAGCGACAGACACCATCAATAGAACAAAAAGGAACCCTACAGTATGGGAGAATATATTTGAAAATGACAGATCCGATAAAGGCTTGACGTCTAGAATATATAAAGAGCTCACATGCCTCAACAAACAAAAAACAAATAACCCAATTATAAAATGGGCAGAGGAACTGAACACACAGTTCTCTAAAAAAGAAATACAGATGGCCAACAGACACATGAAAAGATGCTGCACATCGCTAATTATCAGAGAAATGCAAATTAAAAGTACAATGAGGTATCACCTCACACCAGTAAGGATAGCTGCCATCCAAAAGACAAACAACAACAAACGTTGGCGGGGCTGTGGAGAAAGGGGAACCCTCCTACACTGCCGGTGGGAATGTAAATTAGTTCAACCATTGTGGAAAGCAGTATGGAGGTTCATCAAAATGCTCAAAACAGACCTACCACTTGACCCAGGAATTCCACTCCTAGGAATTTACCCTAAGAACGCAGCAATCAAGTTTGAGAAAGACAGATGCACCCCTATGTTTATTGCAATACTATTTACAATAGCCAAGAATTGGAGGCAACCTAAATGTCCATCGGTAGATGAATGGATAAAGAAAATGTGGTACACAATGGAATACTACTCAGCCATAAGAAGAGGAAAAATCCTACCATTTGCAGCAACATGGATGGAGCTGGAGAGTATTATGCTCAGTGAAATAAGCCAAGCGGAGAAAAAGAAATACCAAATGATTTCACTCATCTGAGGAGTATAAGAACAAAGGAAAAACTGAAGGAACAAAATAGCAGCGGAATTACAGTACCCAAAAATGGACTAACAGGTACCAAAGGGAAAGGAACTGGGGAGGATGGGTGGGCAGTAGGTGAAGAAGGAGGGTATAAAGATTAGCATACATAGGGGGGAGGGAGAAAGGGGAGAGAGGGCTGTACAACACAGAGAGGACAAGTAGTGATTCTACATTTTGCTATGCTGATGGACAGTGACCGTAATGTGGTTTGTAGGGGGCACCTCATATAGGGGAGAGCATAGTAAACATAGTATTCTTCATGTAAGTGTAGATTAAAGATTAAAAAAAAAAAAAGAAAAAAAAGAAAGAAAGAAAAGGGTGATTATTCCTTGATAGGATAAAACAATTGGTAAATCAAAGATTAACACATGCTTTAAATGTCATTAATGTTGATCACTTAAATGCTGTCAGATGATCAGCTATGGAGGTACTCTTTTCTGATAATATTCCTTTCTCTTAATAAAAATTAAAAAAAATTTTTAAAAAAAAGCAGTTTCTGTGTGCTGACCTCCAATGAGTTCTACACAGTGGTATAGAGGGCATGTCAAAGTGTGGGCAAAGGGTCTGTTTGTTTCTATGCAGAAGATCAAGGCCTAGCTTGGCTACCGAGAAAATGAACTAAGATACTATATGAGGAGGAGCTTCCGGCATCAGCACTCTCTGGAGGACTCCTGCCGGGGGATGATCATCAAAAAGCCTCCAAAGGGATCCGGGCGATGCTGCGGTTGTGGCTGCGTCCACCCCACCATTTCCTGGACTTGCCATTGGAATGGGAAGGGAGATGTCTAGGCTGGCATGTGCATACAGTGAGACAACGAATTTGACTGGGTCTGTACTGTTGGAACTCAATCAGGAATTGGGAGAGGTGCAAGTTGTAGCGCTCCAAAATCTTACGACTATAGACTATCTACAGTTAAAAGAACATATGGGATGTGAACAGATCCCAGAAATGGATTGCTTTAATTTGTCTGATTTCTCTCAGATTTTCAAGTACAGTTGGACAATATCCATCATATCATAGACAAATTTTCACAAATGCCTAGGGTGCCTAAATGGTTTTCTTGGCTTCACTGGAGATGTCTGGTAATTATAGATTTGCTTTGTTTATGTCACCATATTTCTATTATGTTAATATGTGTATGCAAGTTAGTTAGTAGTTTAAAACCTATACATACTTAAGGTACTCTACAAGAAGATATGTCAAAGAAATAATCAATCCTCCCATGTTTTCTTCCATATGCTACCTCTATAGCTTTTCTTCTTCCTTCCTAATTACAACCCTTAAATAGAATTCGTGCCTCATATCGAATTTACTGAGTATCATAATTCCTCTAGGTGGTAAAGATACCTCGAGACAAGTGCTGGGCATAGAAGCTACAGGGCATAAATCTGCAAAGAAGTAAAAAGCTAACCTTTTCAAACAATATGGTTTCTCTCTCACTTACCAACTTTACATTTCCCTGTATGGCCCCGGAAGATGACTGGTTAGCCAGAGACGGGTAAGATTCCTCAAGCGAGGAACAACCTAAGACAGGCACAGTCGCAGGGGGACTATCAGGTGAGAAATTGGGGAACAATAGTGGTGAAGCTTAGAACCTCACCGCACCCCCCCATGTCGAGAGAAAGCTTCTGCATCCATGGATGTTTTATTGCCCTTGTCTAGCTCGGATTAGCATATAGTCTACAGGCACACACCTGATCATCTACAATTGCTCTCGTACAACACTAAAATATGTTTTCTAACTTTATCTTGCATATACCTACCACTTCAGCAGTTTATTAAAAATAATAATAATAATAATAATAAAGGGAGAAATGTGGGATCCACATATAAATCAAGTATAAAAATCAAACGAATATTCATATTTGACCTGATTGTTCATAGTTCATAATGCGTGATCAAAACCGAAAGTTTTTGTGATGACTGCCCTTGTACTGTTCACCATGTAAGAAGTTATTCAATATGTAAGAATTCGTTCACTATGTAAGAACTTGTTCATTATGCTTCAGAAGATTGGAGACTGATGAGAACTAGGCTTGAGATGGATTAATGATTGTGCATTGAGCATTGACCCCCCTATACAGAATTTTATTGTTGTTAACAACCATTTGATCAATAAATATGAGAGATGCCCTCTCAAAAAAAGAAATACAATAAAGAAATTAAAGAAAAAAGAATGTATGATCCTCCTATACAGAAATTAGTTCTGCTATCCTTTGAAGGCAGTTTCGCATATGTGAGCACTTGGTACAAAATGAAAGAAACTAAACACTTGCCACCTTCTCTCTGGAGTCCATTTTTTTTATATCATAACAATTTATGCTTGTCTTCCAGGTACTGTAATGAGTAAGTAAATATGTTCTACCTCATCATTATCAATACCTGCATAGTTTTTCTTGAATGAAAATGCCACTCCACAATTTACCTTATTAGTGATATTGGTCTTGTATTGTTTTCATTGCTCCCTGGTGGTACTGAAGCTGATTTAAGTCTCTGAATTTGTGGATCAAGGGTGAAATCATTCACCCAGAACTTAGTGTATTCTGTGGTCATGTCTAGCTGTTGTGCAAATGCCACAGATGGCAATAACGTTTCTAAGAATGACAATCCACCCAACTAAAATAGTATACAATTCTACTCCTGCATCCATGATACCTACAGACTTTTGACCTCTTCTGTTCTCCCTAGAATCATTTCTGATACTGCTCTCAGTAACTACATGTTATTTTTCCCATCATGCAGCATCTGTCTTCACATCCATCTCTTTATTTCACTGTGATGAGGAGGTACTCATACTTCTCTGCAGAGACTTTGCTACAATGAGCTTTTTTACACAACACACACCAAAGTGTGCAGATTGAGTGATGTGATGTTCTCTCTGGGTCAAGTATGAGGGAAACTGAGGTTCTAAATCCTCTTTACATGTTCATAGTGACTGGCTGGTAGAGTCGTGTTAATGGCATGCTGGTTACCTATACCTTGTTTTCCTCAGAACCATGGTCTTTTCAAGATGAAATCTCTGGATATTAACACAATCTGGAAGAGAGTGTGCTTGCTACAGCTAGATATTGAAGAATGGTCCCCATGTCAGGACCTACCCCTAAAACAGTCAGTTCCTCTGGTCATAGTTAGGCAAGATCCAAATGAATTCCTTTTCAAGTGGATTGTTTTGATGTCCCAAGTAACCATAACTCAAATACACTCAACTTAAAACAGACATCATGACCTGTCTGATACAGACCCATGACAGATTGTGTCGCATGCTGATTTTCATCTTTCCCACTATAATTCAAGCATTTTGAGTTTAGGTATCTCTCCTTATTATTCCTCATGCTCTCACAGTATAACCTAAATTCAAGCACATAGTGATAAGTAAAAACTGTTGAATTTATGCAAACTCTTAAATTATAAATCAAATGAGGCAAAGTGACTTATATTTAAGCTTATTTGTGTAAAATACGCTAAAGATAGAATAAATAATAAAAGGGTTAATTTAATAGGTCAGTTTCATTATTCATATATATTTATTAATGTCTGTAAAGAAGTAGATTATTCAAACTACTGAAGCTGTTGGAGTCATTAGAAAATAACTCACAACCTGTAGGCTAGATAAAAGGATTTTGAATATAGATTTATTTTTTTCACCTTAATCAAACTGCTAATCTTAACATATTCATAAAGTAGTAACCTCTTATTTTTGGATGTTAGGGTATTTAAAATATTTATTGCTATTATGGATGCCCCATTGATAATTCTGCTTTTAAATGATACAATTTTAGTGCCTACTTCCCAAATTTATGGTATCTGAAGAAAAAAGTGCATCTAATTATTGATAAATTTCCACAGTAGTAATATTCAAAGCACCGGTTTAGTTCAACTTTCTTGCTGTGACACAACAGATGTTTTGCCAAGACAAAAAAGAAGAGCAAGATTTTGCTGAAAATCTGCTCCCAGGTGGCAAATATTCAGAATGAAAGTCTTCCCTTTTCTCACTCACTAAATTTGAAGTTTTCATGTTTTTCTGACATATCCACAGCTTTTCACAACTTTCCAATTGAGTCTGAGTGGTAGAACGCATCCATTTGGAGTCTGTGTGGATGAGTGGGGCCAACACTTACAGGAAAGGTGGTTGGACTAGCTTTGCTCTCCCTTAACACCTCAGAAAGAGCGAAATTAATTGGACAGGTGACCTAACAAGCTGATCTAGAGCCTAAGCTAACGCTAGTTCTTATCTGCATAAGGGTTACCAGTTCACATACACCCTCTCTCCTGATTCTTAGGGTAACTCATTAGAATGAGTCGCAAGGGCAAGGGAGAAGCCTGCAGATTTGTATTGATTGAATAAACTACGGAGCAGGGCAGCAAAGTTTTCATCAGCAAAGTGGAGAGGAGCAATTAGATACAATTAACCACTTAAGGACTGCTTGCCCTTTGAAAGTACTTAATTCCTTTATCCCTAGTTATCTCATCATTAAAGTTATTATTATCACACATTTTCATGAAAGTAAATGCCGTAACATTTAGGAAGTGCTGAAGATATCTACCTACAATTTATCAAGTATGCAGTGTATGTTTAGTTACTGTGATTTTGTTAATGTCTCTAATTACTAAAGATACCGTCCACAGATGACAGGGTCTATGCAATGTAGGTTAAATAAAATTAGGACTATAATATGATTGAGTATCTCAGGAGATACAGAAACTACAAATGGAGAGTACTTAGATGAAATATTTGGGAAGATAATCTTTGGGATGTTTTAGGGAGATTTAGGTGGACCTCATACTTCTGATAAGAAGTTTTCCCTGAGGACACAGGAAGGAGGGAAATTGTTTTCTTTTAGAGTCAGAGAATTGGTGCCTTTTCTCAAAACATAACTGCAAGGGGAATTATCATGAGGGATAATAAGAGTCATTTTCCAGCTAATAAAATGTATTATTTTTAACCAAAAGGAAATACACATACAAGTACACTAAATCTCTGGAGCACTACTCAAAAGTAAGGTATGCATTATATTTACTTATTTCAGTGGCAAAGACATAAACACAGTTCAATGCACACTAAAAATCTGACACAGGAATGGAATAAGCTGTAAAACACACAGGAGACCCTGGTAGGCAGTTTCAGACCAAACAGGGCGAGGCCTTGAGGCCCTTTTAATAACCTGCAGAATTCTTGAGCAGGTTTAGAAGAGGAGTCAAGCCTACTGGAGAGGTTTTATTAAATGACACAGTGAAATTCAACGGACACCCAGAAGAGGCTATGAGACAGGAGAACCTTACCAAGGAAAAGAAGACAATGATCATTTTGTACCACAGGAAGTTCGAGCCTGGGGCAGCTCAGAGATAAAGCTGCCAAGCAGGGACCTTGTGAGAACAACAGGAAGTATGCTGGGAGGATGGGGAGAACGTGCTGCTGATTTGGAGACGTTGAATTACATATGGTCCTCCAGTAGAATGAAGTTTCCTACTTGGGAGAGAAAAGAATTGCATTCTTCATTCAACCACAATTGAATGCATTCATTCAACCAATATTTATTGAGCACCTATCCAGGGCCTGAGGGTGCCGGGATGGAACAGAACCAAGCAAAACCTGACTCTCCTGGGGCTTCCAGTCCAGTGTGGGGAGATAGTGAAGACTAAAAAACCGAACCCACACATAATGTGCACGGTGGTTACAAGCCCTACTGTGAAAGATAAAGTGGAGGAAGTGGTAGGTTGACATTTTGGAAAGAATTGTCAGGAAATCTCCTTCTGCAGAAGTAAATGTGAGCAAACACTTGAATGAGATGGGTTAGCTTCTAAGGAAAGTTTGGACACACGGACTTCTGATGACTTGTGAACTGAGGATATGAGGGTAACCATATCTGACACGGACAGTGGTAACCAAGATGGTAGCTATGTGAATGGTTAAACAAAATTCTAGAAAGAGCAGGAGGCATATATTCTAATTTATTTTACTGCTTATTTGATTCTTATTTAACCCATTCATTTACATATGAATCTATATAGCATTACACTCCAATTTTCCATCTGGATATAGTATTTTGCTATTCAGATTTTGCTAAAATAGTTGCTGGCCTTGCAAATGTATTTGTTATTAGTTATGCACTAAAATAAATATAAATAATTTGTGCATAGGACATTCTTATTTGATTTTTCTGATTATATGAACCATTATAGCTGAAATTTCCAAGAAATTTTAACATTTTCTATTTATCATTATGCATAGAATGTTTCTCAGTGAGACTCAAATTGTACTTTATCTGTATGGGAGTTGCATGTACTCACTACTTTTTTTTAATCATTTACAACAGAAAATAAAACACATTTTTATAGAGTGTTATAATAAGTTAAGATTTGAATGAACTATTAAATATACAACAGATTTATCCATAGCAACCTTTTGTTCCTCTGAATCATGAGGGATATATTCCAATAGTATAGACATGCAAATCCAATGACAATACTAAAAACCATTTCGGAAAGAAATGTGATGCTATTCAAATAATAGAATGTTCTGCCAGAATGTGATTTTGATTTATGATATCTGATCATCTTTTTTCCTCTACAATGCACATAGAGTCCTACTCAGAGCGAACACTTCTATTTTATGGAGATTAGAATGATTAAATTATTTTCATCCTCAAAATTCAGTGTATGCTTTGAATTATATTATTTGTACAGTGTAAATATAAAGTAGGTAGATTGTTTTTTCACCTTTATTTAACAGGAAAAAAACATTCCTAAAAGTTTCAAGATACACACAACTTCATGATGATGAGAAATAAAAATAAACGTAAAAATTGAAATTCACAGAAAATAAAGGAACTAACTCTTCAAACATGTCATGAATATCTTCATCTCAGGGAGGGAAGCAAGTTCGGTTCCCTTTCCTTTCACTTCTGCGTGTTCTTGGTGAATGGGTTGTGGTTCCAGGAAAGACAAATGGAAGAAAACAAAAAAGGGAGTAACCTTATCTGGACATTTTTCATCTGACTCCCTGTATGTTTGATTGATATTTTCAGGCCATTACTAGTACTCCTAATTATACTGTTTCTCTAGTAAAAAAGAATGTTACACACCTGCTAAAAGAGAGTTAGAAGATAAACAATTGCTTAGTTCCAGTAGGAAAATTTAAAGACATGAGCCAAGCAAAAATGTTCTCTAGTTCTTTTTCCACATCTTCTCCATGAACTCTTGATATCTACTTTAACAAAGAACACAATTACCTAGGGTTGTCACTGTTAGTATTGTATTTTAACTGAATGTTGTGAAAAGGAATGTGGAGAAATATTTTTGGAACACTGCACCTCCCAAAAGTGGGATGCACTTTCTTTTCATATTTACATGGTATGTTCAGAAATATAGACCACAGAGTATGACACAAAATAAGAAAAAAAATTGAAATAGTGTGCTCTCTGAACAAAAATATTGAAGATATTTTGGAAAACCTCTAATTGTTGGGAATTCTAAAACATATTTCTAAATAAAGCATTGTTCTGAGAACATACTACAAGGAGGATTAGAAAATGTTACAAACTGAATGAGAATTCAAATGCAACAGGTAGTTGTTGAATTCTGCTAAAACCATGATTATTAAGAAATTGATCACTTTAAATACTTATATTAGAATTGAAAATCTAAAAAGGGTCACCTAAGATTCCATCTTAAGAAGCTAGAAAAGGAGAGCAAAGTAAACCCAATTTAAGTAGGAGAAAGGAAATAATAATGGTAAGACCAGGAATCAGTAAAATAGAATACAAAAAAATAGAGAAAATTAAAAAGAAAAAATCCTAGCTAAACTAATCAAGAGAGAAAGACTATAAATTATAAATATTAGAAATGAAAGGAAGGGTTATCACTATAGATCCTGTAGACCTAGAAAGGATAATAATAACTCTATAATAACAAATCATATAAAAAAGAGTGATATCTTAAAAGTACAGAAAATTGTGACCTGTTAAGTTATTCCAAAGAATTCAGGGTTGTTTTCACTTTTAAAAATCATTCTCCACCACAAGACATGCAATATCCTGCATGGATTCTCTGTTCAACATCATCCTGACTGGTCCATTTCACAGCGTCCTAATTTCTAATGATTTTCTACTTCACTCAGTTCAGCACCAATTTTATAGATACTTTCTAGAATTTTTCATCACCTGAAATTATTTTGGAATTGAAATTTCTGAGACCATCAGCCAATTAGTTAATTCAATTCTCCCAAATCAATCAACCTCATCCTTTTTTTTAGTCTCTAACTTAGATTCCAAAGGTATCATTTCAATCATTCTGTTGAGGATAATCTAAATTTCATTCATCTGCCTTCATTAGCAGTTTCAAGTCATATTTCCACTCTAGAAAAGCTAGTAGTCTAATCTGTGCTTGTTTCTAATTGGTTTTGTACAGTAAGGAAAAACACCACACAATCACAGAATGAATGGTAACACCTCAGTTCATAGTCTTTATCTTGAGCAGGACCCTCTCCACCAATAAACACACACACAGTCAAGTAAACAAAACTCTTGGCATCTGCTTCAAAGGAAACATACATCACCAGACTGTTCAACTTAACATCACCAAACATAAAAATAACTGAAATGCATCAGCTCCCATCTTTTCTTCCTCACTGCTTATGACAATCTAATAAAATTCTGCCCATCTACTGCAAAACTCTGCCTCCATATGCTGGTTTCCCCTAGACTGACTTCCCAGGAAACTCCATTTTCCCATAGCCTGCCTTCACATTATTTAAATCCGCCCTAGTCCCTCATGTCTCACATCCAAAAAAAACCTTGATGAATTCCAAACACATTTTTAGGTACTTCTCCTATTATCAACTTTTTTGAAGATTTGTCTGTGGTAGTTGCTATCTCTACTTTGTCATCATCCATTTATTTATCACGTGTATTAATTATCTGTCCTCTCCCTTGTCATTTCACTAAAGTAGCTCCAGCCACGCATGAACACAAACACATGACAATGAAACCAGAGGCCGCTGTTCAAGTCTCCTCATCACATGTTTGTTTACTCTTTCACCAAAAGTGTCTATTTTCTTTGTGTTAAAGGTGAACACCTTCTTTGTTTCTTCTGTTAGTGTTTATAAAACTAGTTTTCTTCTTTTCCTTCTGAATCTGTAACTATTCTTTCTCTTTTTCATTAACAATAAAACTTGTCATTTGTCATGGCTATTTTATCTTTTCCACATTCTGCTCCTGAATCTTCAGACTGATCCTCATGAATCCCATTTCCACTCCCAAATATACTCTCCATATTTTAGTTCCACTTTTAACTCCCCATATGCCCACCTTCCCACCCTCAATGTTCACAGATGCCTCAAAAATCAGTGCCTCCCAAATCAGCCTAATATACTTGACCCACAGTAATGCATTTGTGTTCTATTACTTGAGGAAATTCAGGAAGAAAAACAAGATAGATTAAACTCAACAGCATGGCTAACATAGAGATTAAGTAAACGAGTAGCCTTTGGGATGAAAGCAGCCCCACAAGGTGTTATTAATTAGAGATGATGAGTAAGCAAGTGATCATCTCCTAAGACAGAGGCTGAATTCATAACACAACATTACATGTGTATATTAAGTTAGTGATCTGTAAGACTTGTTATACATATATAGGATAAATAGAATATGTAATTTAAAAAGACAGATGTGACCAACTGAGACAAACAGTGTTACTTATAGACTGAAAAGAAGAAAAGACCAAATTATGAATTCTCAATCATGACACTTCCTCAGAAAAAGCTATGTCATCCCCATGAGCCATCATTTGGTGATACCCATTATGGCCCTATTTTGATCCCAAGCTCTAAGATAAGCATCAGGCTGACCAGAGAGTGCCAACTATGGTAAACATACTCACCAACATAGCATGGGTAGGCACCAGGTGCAATTTGACAGCTAACCCCCCTTCATTAATCTAAATTCTGCTCCTTTTAATCACAATATCAATGGGGGAAAAACTGGTGTGTCAGAGAGAGAGGACGTATGAACATTTCCTAACACAGGATTCAGGCAGCTCAGTCTTTCCACACTCTTTATCCTAATGTAAAGTTATTAGTTTACCCAATCTCTTTCCCCTTACTTTACTTTGTGTGTTAGAAATGAATTAAATACAGCATGTAATATTACCATCTTAATATACTCTGTGAACATTTCTGTTCCATGATCTATAGAATAACTGGCTTAATTATATGCTTGGGAGGCTACAGTGGCAATTTTCCATACAATAATACTCCTCTCCTCAATTTCTCCAATTTTCTGTATGTAAATGTCACAAACATGAACATAAACAACTATTATTTTAGAAGTATTTCCAACAATGGATGTTATTGTTGAGGGCAAGGAGTTATCTAAACATAGTATTCATCAATTCCTCCACGGCATTCTTGACTAAATCAGCTCACCTCTTAATTCTCATAACCCTGAATTTGTTGGGAGTTATTTGAAATCTGTCTAACAAAGATATGCTGTGTGTTCCACAAGGCAGGAACTACCTGCATTTCCAATACTGTATTTCTAACACCCATCACAGTGCTCGGTACTGATAGATGCTGTCAATATAATTTGCTAAAGAAATGCTTATTACGGTTTCTTTACATAGCAGGAATTTATACCATGTGCAGAGCAGACTGGACCAGAAATAATCTGTAAATGGAAACTCAAGCACGATGGCACTTTGCCTTGAAAGGAAAGCATTGGTGCTGTGATAGGACACACTGATAACTGTAATAGAGGTTGAAGTACCACTTATCTTTTGTTAAAGAAGAAGTCATCTCATGCTGCGAAACTCAACATGCAAATGAATGTACCAAATTCATTTAAAATTCAACTTTAATCTGTCGTAAATGTTAACCCAGATGGCTGAAGGGATATTTTTTAATCTCCTTTTTTCCTGTCACTATTAGAAGAAGCTCTAAAATCATTAACACTTGATATTCCCTTACTCCATTTTTCCCACAACATAACTGATAAAATATTCAAGTAATTTATGTTATATTTGTATTTGTAATTAAGAATTAAGAGAAATCAACTGTGTGGGGAAGTTTCAGTGGGACCATCATGTATTCTTTCATTTTGAATTTTAAAATATTTTCTATATAGACCATATAGAGAGACCTATTTATACGTTGTAAACCTTGTGCCAAAATAATAATTTTCAAAATAAAACCTAATTTGAGTCAATCATTAGATATTTTCTAATGTTTCATAGGAATTGATCATTTTTAAAAATCAAATAAAATGGTAATATTAACCCAAGTGTTAATTATAACTCATTAAAAATTAGTGGTATTATTTCATTTGTGTGTGTGTCCACATATGTATTTAATTTTGAATTAAAATTTAACCATAGGCCATAAAATGTTAATTCATTATAATATGTGAATGTTCCTCTGCGAATTTTTCATATCCCTTTAATGCTGTAAAATCTCAGGTTCTGCCTTATGTTTTTACCCAGAGAAATATGACTTCATGACTCATTTTGTTCCTCAAATGAGAGTTTTTACAAATATAATTCCTTGGTCACATCCTTCCTTTTTTTCTTTTCCAGTGATGGTATCTATTTCAGTATCTTCAGCTAAACTCACCTCTTTCTACCAAGTTCAACCCTCATGTTTCCATCTCACTGCTGCAATTTCAACTCATATATAACAACAAAACTCCAAATTCAAGGGAACCAAAATTGACCTTGCTCTAAGGTCACTGTCAGAATAATATCCCTGATTCACAGTTCTGTATGTTCTTTCATTCTGCTCAGAAACCTTATATGGATTATCGTATCTTATTAAAGTTCCTTACTTTCAAGGAACTTCACAAGACATTCCTAAAAATCCCTTATTTGTCCATAGTCCTACTTTTTCTCTGCACACCTTCAAAAACACTGCCTTTTGGCCAGAAAGCACTTGGCCTCCTTCTTGGGAACATCTGATAGTTCTCCTCGCATCCGTGGCTTGATCCACCCATTCCATACGCCTGAAATGCCTTACTGAATGCACCTAAAAGTTTGGCATTTTATCTACACTTCAGTATTGGATTAAATGCACTTTTCTTTATCCTGAACAGACCAAAAAAGAGACAGAATTTCCTGAAAGAGCCCACCAGCATTCTTGTGTGTTTCGTTTGTATTTCTGACCTCATATTGCCTTGATAGTTTTTGCTTCAATTTCCCTGGCTTGATTATAAAGTACTGAGATTAGGGACTTTATTTTATTTATATATGAATTCCTCACAGAACCTAAAACTGTAGTAAGTAGCAGAATATCTTGCAAGCACTCAAATATTTGTTGAATAAATTAATAATGTAACAAGTACGTAAAACATAAAGGGAACACCATCAAAATTGTTTCTAGCCATCAAAGTGTTTACATCCCTGTAGTCAGAAATTCTGGAAACTATCCATCAGCTACAGTTTCTTGAAGAAATTTATAAGATAACTTCATTTTTAAAAAATCTGCTTCAATTTTTGTCATTTAAAATAGTAATTCATTTGAGTAATTCATGTATTGAGGAATTCACTTACTCAATACATACACATAAGTAAGAATCCAAAAGATACAAGTAAAGTGGACATTAAAATAGTTTCTCAGCCCTCTTCTTCAGTCCCTAAGAGGCAAGGAATTTTACCAGTTCTGTGTATTTTTCCAGAAATAATTTACATATATACAAGGGTGGTTCTGTATATTCTTTTGCCCTTTTACAGATATTAGCATACTTATGTACCGTATTCTGCACTCTATTTTCCCACTGAAGAATTATCTTGGATATTATTTTAAATAAACAAACTACCTTCCTAGTTTATAATATTCCTTAGTGATTGTATCATGATCAATCACTATTTAATCTAATTTGACATTTATTGAAGGGCATGTAGAGTTCGTTCCATTCCGCTGTTATTACAAAATATTGCTACAGTGGACTATTTCATACATAGAACTTTGCATGTATTTATAATAAAATAGGAAAAAAATTCTTAAATAGGAATTACTGGATCAAATTATTGAAAGCTGTTTTTATTTTTATAAGTATATCATCAAATTTTTGTTCACAGATCCTATATTATTTGTCTATTGATGCATACCAAAATACCAAATTCAAACTTACAGGCTTAAACAATTTCAGTCCCTTGAAATCAGTCTGAGTTATCTTTAAAACTGACATCAAGGTGTCAGTGAGGGCTAGGATCTCATCTGAATGCTCGACTAGGGGAGAATTCTCTTCTGAGATCACTCAGGTTGTTGGCAGAGTTCATTATTTTACACTTCAGGATAGAGGGCCTCACTCTCTCCCAGACCATTGCCTGAAGGCCACTTTCAGCTCCAGAGTCAATGTTAGTTATTTATATCATGAGCCTCCCAACATGGTAACTTATGTCATCAGAACCAGACAGGCAGAGAATCTCTCAGCAAGATGGGCACTGCATCTTATATAATATAACCATGTACACACAATCACGTGCATCCTGTCTGCTTTGCTGTATTCTTTTGCTTAGAAGGAAGTACAGGTGACACCCACACTCTAAGGGTTACTCACAGGCCTGATTACCCCAAAGCAGAGATCATAAGAGGCAGCTCAGAGTCTCTCTGGCCCCAGTGATACACAAGTTCAGAATCCTATCAAATACATTGGGAGTACCTGTCATGCTAGACCCTCACCAAGTTCATTATCAAGGTTTTTGATTGTTGCCACCATGATAATAAAAGCACACACTATTTCATTGTAGTTTTAATTGGTATTTTTCGTATACGGTGTGAAGTATTTCGTTTTTTCACATATTTAAATGACATAAATATTTCCATCTTTGTGGACTGTCTGTTCAGGAATGACCACTTTTCTATATGTTAATTGGTTTCCTTTGTGGTTTTTTGTATTCATTTGTAGGAATCATCTACATGATTTTCAAAAGTTATTTGTCTTGAGTAATGTTGCACATATTTATTCTGATTTGGTCATTTGTTTTTAGATTTTGAAGATTATTTTTCCTATGCAGAAATGTTCTTTTTTTCATTTTAATACAGTTAAGAAAATTACATAGTTTAAGTTTTGTTCCCAACGCAAAACTAAATTGCAGGTGGATAAAAGATGTGAATGTAAAAAAAATGAAAATTATTAGGCAACGAAAAGAAAACACCACAGGGGAGAATTTCTTATTTCATAATCTACTAGGAATAGTTTCTAAACAAGCCATTTTCAAGAGTTCTGTACTAAGTAAGGTAGGAACGTGGGCTTAAGTTACATGCATGGGCTAAACCACTAGCTGGGTGAGAAGCCTTTAGGCAGATCAATTACTGGAATTCCCAAAGAGAGAACCAGGCTCATTTCCCCAGACAGCTGAGCTCTCCCACTCCTAGTGGGAAACCATTTCCAGTCCTGTTGTAGCCAAGATATCAGATGTCTGCCCTGTACAGTCATGACCTCAATAATGTCATCCTGTTGTCTGATATTTGAAAAATGACCCCACTTTCAATCTAATGTTCTTTCTTTCTTTTGTCCCCTTTGGTCTTTTCAGTATCTAATATAGGATCTACTTAACTTGTTTCCTTAGTTTCTGTCTCCCAGTGCAAGATAAGCCCCACAACAGAAAGGATTTTGTCTACGTCTGTCACCAGAACTGAGCACAGTGCCTGGCACACAGGACTCAATTTCATTCTCTCTAATGAACAATTGAATGAATTAATAAAAAAGAAACAAGAAAGCTATTAAGTGGAACTCAATCGTATTATATCAGAACAAACAGAAGGTCTAGAATGAGCTGCCCAAATTAAACAGGATCAAGATAGAAAGAAATAGTGGTAATTAGCCATATAACCCAATAAATGTATGCCTGAATACAAACATGCATAAATGCATGTATACATTTTTTGATGTTTTTTTAACCAGGAATATCTTTTTTTACTTAATTTATTTTCTATTTTTTTATTTTTTTATTTTGATATCATTAATGTACAATTACTTGAACATTATGGTTTCTAGACTCCCCCTATTATCAAGTTCCCACCACTTACCCCATTTCAGTCACTGTCCATCAGTGTAATAAGATGCTATAGAATCATTACTTGTCTTCTCTGTATCTACTGTCTTTTCCATGTCCCCCAACCCTGCTACATCATGTGTACTAATTGTAATGCCCTGTTTTTCCCCTCATGCCTCCCTTCCCACCCATCTTCCCCAGTTTCTTTCCCTTTGGTAACTTTTAGTCCTTTCTTGGGTTCTGTGAGTCTGCTGCTGTTTTGTTCCTTTAGTTTTTTCTTTGTTCTTATACTCCACAGATGAGTGAAATAAAAAGAAATATTGATGGCAAACGTTTGATAAGTAACCCAGAGTAAAATAATTTACCTACCCCAAGAAGCAGAAGAAAACTCTCTTGATGGTTTCCTAAATAGAACTTAATAAAGATATGAAGTAATCAATAAACTCAAGAGCTTAAAATTATGAATAAAATAGTAGAATGTGAGCAAAAATTGTTTGCTAAGAAAGCTAGTTAATAATTCACATTTAAGATCTATAACATAAGTTAGGAGGAGCAAAGAACAGAATATACAAATGTAAAAAGACTTAAATCACTTAATATTAAAATTACTTTAAATTCATCTGACAGGTCTCCAAAGGGTTATTAATAGTCAGGGGGTAATTTCTGCCTGAAACTGACAGACATTTAGAACTTGATCAGTTCCGCTAGAAAATATAATTCCTCCTTGAGAAAAACATAGATGATCTATTTGTATTTGGTTCTTTTTTCCTTTTCATTTTGTCTTATTTTCTTAAAGAAGCCTTATGTGAAATACTCAAGATGGCCCACTGACAAATGTTAAGTTATTTTCCTTGAATAATCTATGTAATCTTACTCAACCAAGTTTCCTTTTAATTTATTCTTCAAATTCATCTTGTAGAAATCAGAAGCTTTGTTGTAGAATTCTGAAATAGCTTCCTGTTACTAATATTTGTTTTGCTAACTAGACACTTTAATAGTTATTTAAATCTAATTTTTGTATTCTAATATCTTAACATAGGTTCAACTATTGGGTAAATCAGAATGTAGATTAAAACAGTATGTTTAAAATACATTTTAAAGTTTTAAACAAAAATAAAACCCCAACAAACCAAGGTATTCCACGTCCAGAATAAACCAGAGGAAGAATGTCCTTAAATACAGTATTTAAGTTAAAAATTTACTGGTCTGGGTAGCTAAGGCTTGGCTTACCAACTCCATGCTAGTACTCACCTAACCAGCAGTGCTGCTGACAGAAACAGAACAGGAACATCATGGGACTCTTCTTCAGGTGGAAGGAAAAAAATGAAGAATATGTCCCTTGTTTTTCCACTACAGGAAAAGCAATAAAGATCTAATATTAGCAAGAAATTGCCTAGAACTAAGAAATCCCATGGTTGTTAAGCATGTTCTGCCCTTCATTTACCAACACATTTTAAATAACTGACCTGAATTAAAGTATCAGTCTTGATGCTTTCCTAAAATATCTTCTAGAATAGAGCACAGGAAATTTTTGGTGGTGTTGTTACTGTAGTCTCCCCAATACTTAGAACAGGGTCATGAATAAATAGGCACTCAATAAACATATTTGATGTACATATGTGAAGTATTTGTTTTTATTATTCCAATGGGTAGAAGAAAGTTCTCATAAAATTATTGGTGATTATTCCTGGTATGAGGAGTAAAGAAAAATGTAATTTTTGTAGGTGGCAGATGGGAATCTTCACATCACAATTTTAATCATCCAAAATGTAACTTTTTCATAACAATTTTATTTTTACTGTGAATTCCACCCTGCCTGTAAGAGAAAAATGATCTATTCAATTCCAGAAAAACTCTGTACATTATTTTTTTCCATATTCATTTCAAGACTGAAACCCTTTAAACTGAAAATTAAAATTCCATCAGCTCATTATACTCCCATGCCTTCGTCTTCCACCATGAGTCCTTGCTCTCGTTTATCAGCTTCTTGGCTGCGCTGTCATCACTGGACCCTGGGCGCTGAGATCCTGCCTTCAGTTTCACTCACCTGCCTGAACCCACTAAGCCATTGCCACCTGCTCACTTGGTCATAGTTCCCCCATTCTCAGGAGAAGGGTGGGACTTTGAGCTTCTGAAAGAGACCCACGTTTGCCCGTTGGCTACACCTTTGAAAGATACGCACAAGATGGAGCACTCCTGGATTTTGCCAGAATTATCTGGTGTTTCTTCCCCTCCCAATCCCATCAAAGCTCTGTTTTGAAGAATGTGAGCTATTTTTCAGAAACTTCCATCTGTAAATAAATCTACTACTGCTTCTTCTGATCTCCAGTCTTTTGCCAGCCATTTAACTATTTCTCATTTGGAGCAATAAACCAAAGTCCTTCAGCATTGCAAAGTATTCACAAAGATAGCATTTGTGGTACTGGCCTCCAAAGCATGGGGCATCCTGCCAGGAAGCACTTAAAATGATTCACATTGAAACTTCTATGTCTATTAATCTTTTTATCTTTATTTCTTTGTATGAAATTTCCAATATATATATATTACATGTATATATAATTAGAATTATATGTACAGAATTTATAAGTAAATGTGTAGCTATATAGGCATTAGTGCTCCAAGTACTAGTAAAGTTGAACAAGCCAAAATATGACCCTTGTGCTTCTGGGAACAGCATTTATATATCAAGTCCTGTAGGGAAACACGGAGCTGAGTGTTTCAAAATCAAACATTACCTCCAGCAAGAGAAAACCTTTTTCTTTAAGATCACTGCCTCTCCTGGGAATTTTAATAGCCTATTTTGCAACTCAGAGACTATAATTTCTTTTTTTGCTATTTCTGTGTTTTACCAAACCTTGAAAAACAGTCTCTGCATAAATGCTTTTTCATTTTACTTTAGAAAATATTTCAATAGTTTTGTATATAATGTACCTTCTAATTTATTTTGAAGTGGGGCTAATTTTCCTCTGCTTATAGTTTTTGGAAATTTTAATAATACAGAAGAGTTGAAAAAAATAGTACAATAAATAACATTTACCTGTATTTACTTGATTATTAGCATTGTTAGCTTTGACAAGTTGGTATTCTTTCTCTCTCTCTCTCTCTCTTTCCCTTTCATTTACAATTCTGAAAATTTGAGAACATATTAGACATGTCATTTCAGAAATAAGTATCTCAAGATGTATCTAAAAACAAGGACATCCTTTTCTATAACCGAAATGCATCATCAAATATGCAGTAAATTTAACATGGATGCATTACCCAAACTTCTCTCATTTTTCCAGACATGTCCCTGATAACTGCGTTGTTCCAACCCAGAGTTAAGTGCCCCTTAGGCACACACTTTGCATTTAGTTACCACCTGCTATCTTACAATGAACACAGATTTGTATCAAAATAGCTATTTCCATAATGTTAGCAGTAACAAAAGGACTAAGAAAAATTTGAGATTCTTTTGCAATTGTTTTCATGCTCAGACTATATCCCACTGAGAGGCTGAGAGTGGACAGTGAGAATGCCGTGTTGGAAAGTTCCTTTACCTTCTGTATCCTAAACAATTTGATGTAAATCCAAGTGATGATCAATAGGGCCTGAACTTTCCCTCCCTGGACTGAATTTAGGTTTCTTCCTCATTTCTTTTTCTTAGTACTTACTTTAGAAATTTGTTAATTTGAAATTCTTTCTGTGCACTTTTGAGATATTTCTCAAGGACCTGGGAGCCGGGCTTTGTATGGTCCACATCGAGGAAGACAAAGCTTCTGTTTCCCAGTCTCTGTGGGAACAGTGAGGAGCCCAACTCTCAAAACTGTAACCCTCCCATCAAAAAGACTCAAGAAAGAAAGCTTTTATTTTCTGGGTAAGGTCAATTAGCAGGGCCAATTTCCTGTGGGTCAGTTCACATTTAAAGCTTGTCAACCTGATTTCTGAATTTGTTCCTGGATTTATGAGAATTACAATCCCTTCTTTCTTATTACCATCACGTTGTATTTATTTATTGTCTGTCCCCCTAGTTTTTAACTTTTCTAAATTCTCTTAAGGTTGTCTCTCATATATAGAATTTTGGGGGTTTTGTAGGCTAACTTGAAATTTCTGTTTTTTAATACTTCTGTGAAACCTGTAGAATTTATTTATATGCAAACAAAATATTTTTTGTTCATGTGATTTTTTTCTTCATGCAGATGAAATTTACTTAAGTTATTTTGTTTTGAGTATTTAGTGCTTGTATTTCACTCTCATCTGTGCTATATAAGATCAATTATAATTACAAAGCCTTTGATCCCTTTCTCTTTATTTAGAGGTCAACACTGAGTTTCAGTTAATGTGATTTATTTGACTCCCACTTATTAATAATGTGACAATGAATAAGCTTGTGTTACCTTTATTTTTTGTTTACGCTATGCAATACAATTTTTATACTGCAATATTTCTACGTTGTTACATACTGCAACACATGTATAACATGTGTTACATGAATCCACATTTACTTTAATGTGAGGTTAACATTAGATATATTCACTTCCCTCCATCAGTTCTTTTAGAAACTTTTCCTCTTTAATTTTTGACTGGGTGAGCCTGCCTCTTAGTGACTTCTTTGGTATTTTTCATGAATAACCTATTCCCTGGATTTTTGCATATTGAAAACTTTTCTTTAGGCTTGATTTTTTAATTATAGCTAGGCTCAGTATAAACTATCTCTTCACACTTTCTTTTATTTTATTGAAAATTCTGAAGTCTCTCTTAATTTGTAGATTTCATTGAAATACATTGTCAGCTGGATTTTCTTAACTTTGTAACTGACTTTTATCTTTTTGCCTATTTTCATTTATTTTAACATCATCATTTTTTCAGACTATATCTTGATTTTGAAAGTTCTAGGTCAATTTTCCATGTACATGATGGATGGTAGCTTTAAAAATAAACTCAGGTCTTCTATTTCTAGAAATGATTCCTGGATTATAGTATTAGGTATTTGTATGTAGCATTGTTTTTTCTTCTTCAAATTTCCATTGAAAATTCAATTTCTTCTTCCTGTATTCTAGATAGACCATTTCTTTCTAATCCATTTTACATCATTTAAAATTGTTTATTTCCTTCATTTTTTAAAATGTCTTCATTATACTTTTGGTCAAATCTAATTTCCCTTTGGTCATTTTGTATTTTAGTCTAAAATACAATTTTTTTTCTTTTTTGTCATTTTTTTCCAGCAATTATTAAAATAATTTTTCTTCAATTGTTTTCTTGGTCTGTTTACTTTTCAGCTAATGTCTTCCTGATTTGTTTGTTTGATCTGGTTAATTTACTTCTGATTTTTTTAACATTTCTAGATATCTTCTTATCTAGAAATGTTAAAATTGTATGCCTGCAATTGCTTATCTAAAGATATTGAGTCCCATTTGAGAGGGTGTGTTAGTTTTCTTCCTTGTGACTGGAATTTGTGGAGAATTTCTATGATCTCGATTGTTGCAATTCTCATATCCTGTTGTCTTCTTATTGTAGATACCACCTGTTATTTTCTATGTGCTGTGAAATCTCTTGTTTTTCTAGGTCAGATACGTCTCCATAGAGATGCGTAAAGTTGGTGGGGGAAAAGGGAGTTTATTCACAAGGTACATGACCACTGGTCCTTGGTTTGAAATTATCAAAAAGGTTTATGTGATATAATATATTCCAGACATCATTTTATTTAACTGTGTAGGATACAGAGCAGACAAAAGAGCAGTTTCATCAGGTTTGTGAAAATATCAGGTGTAATTTCCAGATCCCACTCACCCACACAATCACAAGAAAGAGTGTCCTTGGTCAAAACAAGGGATTCAGCTTCATAATAAAGCCACCAACCTCTCCCATAAGTCTTACAATTAGAAATTGTTGTATCTAGATAAAATTTCTTTGGAACCATATGCACCTTATAAACAAACTCAGCTGCCTTAAGTAATATAGTCAGCAAGCAGCATTGTAAAAAAGTAAATGTAAAGTCATGTATACACTCTCCCACAAATTTGGTACAGGATTTAGGCAGCCAGAATTTTCCTAGAGGAACCTACAACTCTATAATCTAATCACGATGGTAGATTTTTTTTGTTGTTGTTGGCTAAAATTAATTACTGAGAATGCAGAACTATTATTACTTCAAAATACTAGGCAACAACCCTTATAATCCGTTATTTGACTGCAACTTTTAAAAATGGGCAGGTACCCCATCTATACTTGACAATAATTTTTAACAAAAAATAAGCTTTGTTTTAAATATGGATGGCCATAAATCTTAGATAAATAGTGTCATTCCTGACGTTTTCTACAATTTTCATCAATCTGATTAGATTGTTTTTATGGTTCCCTGCAAGACTTTAGTTAAATTACGTCTCAGTATTTGCCTATGGTGAGGAAAGGTGTACTACAAACATCTAACACTGTCCCTTTACTTCTAGAAAAGCCAATTCCTGTATCACTAAACTTAGTGAAGGCAAGGATTTTCATCTCTTGTGTTTAGATTTGAATCTTCATTCTCCCAAACAGGTGACTGAGGCATAGAATTTGCCTGCTGAATATGTTTTGAATTTTAAACTGATGTTTGAATCTAATCACAGGATAGATAGCCAAAACTGATTTTTTTATCCTATTGAAAATAAAAGACTCTGGATTTTGTCTCCATCAATATACAATATACAAGTTGGCTTAATAACAATGTTAGCTTCACATTATCCTTAGGTGATAGCCTGAAGGAAGTTTAACAACATTGCTTCATTTAGCACTGGAGAGAAATGGAGGGGAAACTTAAGTGGAAGGAATATCTAACCCTGAATCTAGGCAATCTGTCTGCCACCAAGTAAGATAACATATTACAAAGACCAAGTTGATAGGAGAATAAGTATAGCATCATTTGATGGAGGGAGTTGTGCCTATAAAATTCTATTTCTAATGCATAAAAGTTACACAACAAATAAACACAACACAAGTTACAAGGGACTTGATTGAATCATTGGGGGAAAAAATCTAAAACACAATGTAAGATAACAGCCCTGAGGGCCCTCCACTTTAGAGATCAAAATCCTTCCAGCTGAAAATTATATGAAAAGTAAAACGAAATCCTGTGACTTTACTGGTATCAGGGGGGTGCTGAAAATGTCACAGGAGCAAGGCACCTGTTAAGGTGTCTCCAGAGGAGGGAATATTAATATCTCCAGTCAAGCCTGCCATGTACTTCAATCTCTGTTATCGCTTTGGATGACTTACACTTGGTGACACAAATCAGTCAGATACTTTCAACAGCCAAGAAAAGTGATAGTTCCTGAGAACCACTCTCACAGCCAAGAAATTCATTCTTCTCTCAGAACAACTCGAAACACTCTCACACCCAGGATCTCAATCTTGTAATGCCCTTTTGTGAATTATCAAGTTTAAGAGCCCAGGTTTTGTTATACTCAATAAGCTTTGCATGCAGAAAAAGGCTGTGAAAATTTCTTGCTAAGCTGCCGGAGCAAAGTTACACGATGTGCAATTTAATGCGAAACTCAATTATTCTGTTAGAATATTTTTGATCTGATAATTATCCAGTACTGACAAAATTGTTTTTAATCACTAAAAATACATTGTATGTCCATTGAGTTGGCAAGCTATCAAGTAATCTAAAACGAGGAAGTAAAACCCAAAATATAGATCTCATTCTATTTTTGATAGTTTGCCATTTTGTCTTCATTGAAATGTTTTTCATTAGGAAATGCTCAGCCACCTGGAGGTCCTTGTCTTTTGCAGGTATGTGCCTGGGGGAGTGGGCCATGCAACTTGCTTCAGAAGCATTCCTAAGACATCCAGCCACCCTCCAACCCTTTTTGTCTGCCATATATTATCCGACCTTTTTACCTAAAATCACTGTTATGATTACAGCGTGGAGCACAGGGAACCCAGTGCCAAGGAGCATGCCACCACCCACCCAAAGTCACAGCGAATGCATTGACGTAGTCATCGTGGGAGGTTTATCTAGCACCCTTCCCCTGCCTTGGTGATAGCTGCATCCACATATTCAATTAATGAGGCCCTTTATATGCTAATTCACATTTATGAAAGTCAAAAATGTCTCTGGCCTCTAAGGAAACTGTGAAACATCTTTTCCGGACTGATGTGAAGAATCAAATGTTTAAACTAGAAATGCATTCTCAATAGTTCTGTGTAGAGTTCAGCAAGTCAAAACTGTTTTGGTGACTTATGTTCAAACTAAAAATTGGGGGATGACTGAGCTCGGTCTGTATGCAGGTAAATAGTAGGAAAAACATTTCTGACAGAGTCAGTGCCAGCTGTGTAGGACATGTGGGAAGTGGAAACTCTGTGGGCCACCACAAGGAGAAGAATCATGACCTGTTAAAATGAGCAGAAAAATTAGCAAGGTGACTTCAACATGTCTCTGGAAATTATAAACCCCGACATGTGAAATTTGGTCCCTTGCAGTTCTAAGTCCTGCAGAAAATGAGTGGGAAATTTGAAGAAGTTAGCGAGAATAGGTTGTGATAGTAAGTAACATAGTTACCAAAAATGGGTAGGGTGAATCCAGAAAAGCAGCAAATAGGAAGGATTGTCATTAGGTTTCTCATTTTCCCCAATATTTTACTCCCTAAGTGCTGATTGCAGACAGTCTAAAATGACCTCTTTCTGGAAAATGGAAAGGCTTTGCTAAATGACGTCTTTCTGGAAAATCGAAAAGCTCTGTCATTTCCAGGTGAAAAGCCCACATTTCTTTGCAGAGACAACAGCTCGAACTGAGCCTGGGGGAAGCAGCGTTGAAAAATGTATATATAGAGCATTGAAAGGCATAGATAACTTAAAAGAACAGAAGGCAATACTGTAATTCATTGAACTTAGGATGCTGCATATTTTACAGAGCACTATTATTTTATGTAGCATTAAGAAGAAAAGAGATGACAGACTATGACACGTTTCCTAATAATTTAGTTTTAATTTTTTCTTATAGAAATAGCTTACTTAGATGAAGATTTTCACCATTTATCTCTCTCATTCATAGGCAATTAGAATATAAATAAAATAAATTAGAGATTAGCCAAAAAAAAGACAAGTGCGGATATTCCTGCAACAATGAAGATTTGTCACTAAAGAATATTCATCCACTGCTCCATTTCTGTGCCTTTTTCTATACATAGTAACAGCTCTTTAGCACAAATCATACTGTAGTCTTGAATATATTTCAAAAGGCAATTAAATTCATTGTGTGTAGCTTAATTGGAACTGAAGAGATGACAACATGACCACCTAGGACCAAGTTTATTATCGTACATAAGCTCTAAACCCATAAAATAATGGTTGCCTAACTAATAACAGCAGTAAGTATATTGAATCATAAGAATAATCCCCAAAACACAAATGTTAAAAAATTGGAAAAAAATTCTGCAGTAAAATGAAAAAAAAAACAGAAATAATAATCAAGATCTTAAAATATATGTGGATAGAACACTAAGTAATTCAAGAATCCTGAAAGATCTTTTATTTTTTCATGATTGCAGTAAAAACCTCTTGTTTCTATGCCATCTCTCATGCAAAAAGCACATTTTCAGGACACCCAACAAAGTAGCTAAAATGACTAACAATGCCAAGTAGTGGTGAATAGGTACAGCAATAAAACTCCCTTACATGGGGTAAACCAGTACTGGTAAATGTGAAATTGTTTCGAGGTTTCTAATACAGGGAAACATACTCCTCCTTTATGACCTAGCATTTCCTCCCCTAAAGAAATGCGTCTGTCTATCCACATGAGGACATGTACATGAATGAGAGCATTTAGCTGGACGAGGACTTGTACTCATAGCAGTAGTACCATTATGAGCCCAAATTAGATGACTCACACATCCTTCAAGAAGTATACGGAATATTTATACAACAGGAATAGGTCAAGCACAGACAAATCTAATAAAACATGGAAGTCAGAAAGTCAAAATAGTAGTTACTTTCAAGGTGTGTGTGTGTGTGTGTTATAGACTGGGAAAGCACATGAAGTTTACTCTTATTTCAGCTTGGATATCTTCTACATCTTAATCTGGGTAGCACTTAAACCTGTGTGCCCATATATAATATCAGTGAGCTGTTCTCCACAAGGTTAGCTCACTGGATTACTCTATTGCATGTATACTATCCCTCAATTTAAAAATACTAAAAATAATTTACTTACATTGTCTGAAACAGTTTACTTTCTGATTCAACTCAGCATTCATCACTTTGTTACAGTTCCTAGATACATTCAAGTCACTTACTGTTGAAAATAACTCTTCAAATAGGTTAAGCATGGTATAAGCCATTTACCCTTTACTTGACATGAGTTAAACTGGATTGCTTTCCCCTGACAGCAAGTTGAGACAACAAATTAGCTATTGTTTTAGAGTCAGCCTGCAGTCAAATATGTTTTGAGCATGGTACTGGGTGTAGTCTTTCAGGAATGGGAGAAGAGAAAACAGAGTACCAGAAAAGAGTACAGAAATAAATCTAGAAGTTGTCCATTTAAAATATATGTTACTAGGACTAGCAATAGAAAAAGTGAGAGATTTCTGTCTCATACTATTCACATCATCAGTCTAGTGATGTGAATGCATAGATATGAGTATATTATTAATAAAGTAGATTGTGTGGGCTAATATGAAAACATACATGGCACATAAAATATAGACACCTTGGTTAACTGGACTTTATGGGAAAATTTGTTAGGAATGATTCCCCTTTCTCCTGAAATAGCACCTTACAGTGACCTTTTTGAAAATACCATGTAAATTAGGGACAACATGTATTGCACTTAAATTCAGTTATTTTGAAGTTAACATTAGTGTTAGAATGGAACGTTTGCCTGTATTATGCTGGTTGCCTTCCCACTTGGACAAAAAGGGCAATGTTTGCAGTTCTGAATCTCAAGCAGCTTCCCTTGGTAAAATGGAAACTCTGCTCCTCAGGGTGATGCATGAAAGGCAAAATCTGTCTAGGGGGTAATCAGAAGGCTGTGCACAACTGTGAAGTGGGCAGATGCTTCGACTTCACAATATAATTTTCCAAGAAATTTTCCTAAGGGCAAATACATTTAAGGATATATGATGCAACATAATTTTTAAAAAGTGAAAACTTAAAAACAGCTGAAGTATTCAAGAGATGGGAGCTGGCTAGGAACTCAGTGCTCCCATTCAACGGAACACTTAGTAGCCATTGAAATGACAAGGTAGACCTCTTCGTGTGGATAGTGAAAATTGCTCATTACTAAAGGAAAAATTTTAAAAGCTAAAGAATTCATAGAATGATATCATATGTGTTACATATACATAATTATCAAAGTCAAAGAGTTTTGCATAACGAATAGCAGTTGGATAAATAATAGGCAACCATCTACTTCATTTTAGAATTCTTACATTAAGAAAAAAATGCACATGCTCCGTAAATGCAGATCATAATTCTGCTTTCAAAATTGAAAAAGAATGAGTTAAAACTTAAAAGTCACATTCTGGCCCCATCATAAAAGCATACCTTGTCAATAGTGCTCAACTGACACTTAATAAACTAACAATGAAATTGGTCCTCCTATGCCATTTTTTTAATTTTCTCATGAAAGGATCTAATTTCCTCATAAAATGGTGAAGCATTATTTAAAGCATCTTTGTAAAAATATATTAATTGTGTGAACAATCACACACTTCACATAATTCTGTTACTCTAAGAATTCTATATTCAAGTAGCAACCTCAGGGGAAGATCAATGAAGATGAAAAGTGATTTTACAATTGGTCACATTAATTGAGAAATTAACAGGTCTATAATAGAGGCTTCCATGCTATCTCCAGAGAACATATTTCAAATCACCAAAATAAATCTTTTATTGAAGAATTTTATATTCTATTTTCTGACACTCATTAGAGTATTTGTTATGTCCCAAATATTTATTCTCTATTTATCTATTTATATTGCAGACATACAGGTTTAATTAAAGGAAGTAACTTTCTACCTGAAATTAAATAATATACTATAGTTAAATGTCTAGCATTAGGAAAAAAAAACGCCCACATGCTGAAAGGAAAAAGGTTTTAACTGATGTTATCAACTGCCCATTTTTTCACCTACTAAAACCCCAATTGCTCAGGTTAGCCATTAAGACTTAACGTGGCACAGCCTCTGACCTGAAGGGGACTCAGCCTTGTAGGAAGCCAAGCAATTATCACCTGGAGCAAAACATTTGCTAATGGCAGGAAGAGTATTGTAGAACCCTTGGGAAAAGTTCCCAGAAATGGCTGAGTTGAATGAACAAGAGACAGAGAAATAATTTACTAAGGATATTGAAACTGCTTAAAAATACAACCCCATTCATAATCATAATCATGACATTCAAACAAAAGTGAGGTATCACTTCTGTTTATAAACTGTTAAAAAAAGACTAGAATTACCTAAAATGCATGTTAGTGCATGCATAGTCATACAAAGAAAATTATTAATGGGCTTCAGAGTAGGGACTGGTCCGAAACTATCTCCATTTGACACATCAACAAACTGGAAGAGGAGCTAAAGGGGTCCTTGGAATGACTGGCAGCAAAGCAGACAGAAGACACAATATAGGAATAACTCCACAACAGTGGGATCTGCACCCAGGAATCAGATCAGTCCAAAGAGTTGATCTTCAATTCCTTCTTTTTTCATTTTATTTGGGGGTGGGACAGGGGAGATTGTAATCCAATTGAATCTCTTTTGAGATTGCTTCAACTGATTTCTTTTGTTTGAGCCAGATAAGAGGGAAGCTTTAAGGAGCCTGAAAAAGCAGCAGAATTAATATAAATGTAAATACCTATATTCTATTTCTATCATTTTTTGTTTGTTTGATTCTTATGAAAACAGTCTCATGCATGTGGGTAAATAGCATAACATTGTGTGCCTAAGAAAGAATTATTTTTGCTAAAAGTGAGGAAGGAGGCTGAAGCCCAAAGAAGTAAGATTATAACCCAAAATAGCAAAGTAAGCAATCACAAATGAATATGGATCATTACAAAGTTCATCACATAAAGAGATTTATGAAAACATAATTATTAGGAAATTATTCATATCCTAATATCTAATGTCTGTGTGTCAGATGTAATTTAACAGAAATAAAGCATTAAACCAAGAATCCCCATTTATAGAGATGTTGATACTCTTGACAATATACAGAAAGGAAAATCTGAAAACACGTCAAATACCTGGAATTCAGCAAATGCCCTGAGGTTCTGCAAACATAGAAAACATTTTTTAAATTTGTATTTCCAACTTGGAAAGAGCACTTCTTACAGGGCATTTCAGTCAAAGCACAGCAGGGTATGCCATTACATAGAGTCATCTTCAAACACTGAAATTTTGTGTTGAACCAATTTAGCTTCTCTCTTAATTTTCCATGATGTGAAACATTTGTCTTTTCTTCAGTCTAAACTGCAGACCTTGCTACTTACGAGTATCCACTCTCTAAACATCACTCAACTCCTTTAAACGTTCACTCTTCTAGGGAATTAAGAGATTGTCCAATTCCCTAATTTGGTCCTAAACTTGAGGAACAGTGGCAATGACTATAAACCATCTCTCCTGATCTCACGTCCAACTTTTGTTGAGTGATGAAGGGATGATAATGAAAATGTATTAGTGCAAATGAGCACCACGGGAGATTATTTTGAAAGAATTGTACTGCATTTTACAGATGTACATTTTCATTCCCCCAGAGAGATTCCTACTTTATGGCCCCTGTGGAAAAGGAATGAAAGTAAATAGTTAAGGAGGAAAGAATATAGGATATAGGGAAGTGCCAGACTTAAAGGAATGAGAAATCACTGAATTCCCTTATTCCTGGAGGAAAGAGAAAGAGAAGAAGGGAGGTCACCATAGTGTGTTCCGACTTCTCAATTCATGATGAAAACAGGCAGATGGGGGGGGCGGCTGACGGAACTATCTTGTGGCCTGGCTCTCTGCACGCTGGCTGGCCGCATTACGGGGAAAGCATGCTGCTTCTTGTACAGGGTACAGAAGGGGTGAAGGGGAGAGTCAACAGCTTGCTGTGTATTCATGAGATTCTGCAACACGGATAACAGTGGAGAGGGTCTGGTCACAAGGAAGAGTGGCCTGGCCTCAAAGCAAAGAATCTACTGTGAAGAGAGCCCTCAGAGGACACACCTGACCAGCTACTGGAGTCCCTGAGCTGCAGTGACCTGCAGGGAAGCCTGAGCACCCGGCCCTGGGTCTGTGGCCACCTTCCCTCTCACCAGGCAGGCAGATTGGATGCTTTCTCACAAAGGGACCAAAACCTGAAACACCGAGCTTTGGCACACCTACACGAACATTTCTTTAGCAACCCAAACAATGAAAAATACTGTAATTTACATTTCTCTCACCAAACATCTTCTTTGCTGCCCCATATTTTAGTAAATAACCTATTCAGGGCAGAAACTGAGAGTCCTTCTTGACATTGTCTTCTCCCTCATTACATGTATCTAATCTCTCATCAGTTCCCTTTCATTTTACCTGGAAGTCATCTCAAACCCATCAGGCTCAATCCTTCTCAGCCCAAACCACCACCATCTTTTGTCTGATTTGATATATTAACCTTCTAAGTAAGGACTGGGCATGGCTTACAGGGCACTCAGGTGGACGGTGTGGTACATAAATGCAGGCTCCGAGGCCAGGCTGCCCCAGCTCTGCCTTTCGCAGTGGAGTGACTTTGGGCAAGTTAACTTTCTCAGCCAGTTTTTCTAACGGTAAAATAGTAGATGACGACTGTACACCCCTCACACAGTTGAGGGAAGGATTCAAAGTGCTCATATGCCATAGTGTTGAATAGCACACAGCACATAGAAATAAATGTGGCTTTTTCCCTTGTCTTTGTACCTACCTACCTTCCTTCCTTCCTTTGTTAAATGCCAATTCCTTGCACAGCTAATTCCCCCAGGCGGCTCCTCAGTTTAATTCCATGCGTCTGCTCTTACCTTCTCTTTTCTGGTCATTCTAAAGGTTTCCATTCCCTCCAAAACCCAAGTGCATTTCCCACCCAGCATCTGTGTGCTGGCTGTGTGTTCCGTCAAGAAGGCACTGCCCCCCACTGTTGGCTTAGTTGGCTGTATTTATGTTCTTATTTGCAGCTTAAATATAAAATCTTCCAAAAAGCTGTCTTGAATCATCCAATCTAAATTAAATTTCTGCTGAATCTACCCCATACTTCTCATTCAAAAAAATAATTTTAGATGTGTTTAAAAGTGGCAAACAAAATACAGAGAAGTCCCATTTAACCCTCACCCAGTTTCCCCTCTTGTTAATATTGTAGATAACCATTTGTCAAAACTAATAAAACAACACTGGTACATTACTGTTAACTAAACTCTAGACTTTATTTGGATTCTGTCAGTTTCTCTACTAATATCCTTCTGTGTGTACTAGGATCCAGTCCAGGGAACCACATTACATTTACTCAAGTCTTCTTCTCTGGGGCAGGTTTCCAGTCTTGACTTGTTTTTCATTACCTTGACAGCTTTGAGTAGTACTGGTGACATATTTTGTAGAATGTACCTCAATCTCAGTTTGTCAGATTTTTTTTTCATTCTTAGAATGGGTTACAGATTATCAGAAACAACACTATACTAGGTTGAGAATATCCTGGCAAAATTCATAGCTTCCTGGGACTTACTAATATAACCCTATTCGTAAATATGATCCTTGCAAGGTCTTTGTAATCAAGTTAAGATGAGGTATTACTAGATTAGAGTCGACCCTAAATCGTGATTGGTATCCTTTTAAATAGTGGGACATTTGATAAACAGACACCCCCCAGAAGGAGAAAAGCCGTACCAGATGATGATGGATGAAAAGTCATACAACTGCAAATGAAGGAATGCCAAAAATTACCAGCAGGCAAAATAAGCTGAGGCAGAGAAGGATTCCCCCTTAGAGCTTCAGATGGAGCATGGTCCTGCCAAAATCATGATTTCAGACTTCTAGTTTCCAGATGTAAGAGAACAACATTTTGTTGTTCTTAGTCATTCAATTTGCGATAATTTGTACCACATTTCTCTTCAGTAAATACATTGAAGTAGAATTGCTAATTATATTGTGGATATGATTTAATGATACACATAACTGCCCAGTAGTTTTCCACTGAGTCATATTGCATTTCCACCAGTACTGTTATGAAAGTCACAGTTCCTCCACGTCTGTTGGTACTGGCCAAGGCTATAGTCCCATCTGAAGATTCAACTGGGGATGGTCCAGTTCTGAGCTCACTTTTGCTTTTGTTCATTGTATCCAGTTCCTTAAAGAATATTGGAATAGGGCCTCACTTTCTCACTGGGTATTGCCTGGAGGCTTCCCTAAGTTCCATGTCACATAGATCTCTTTCAAACTAGCAACTTGCTTAATCAAAGCCAGTAATAAAGTCTTCTAGAATGATAGCAGCTGCGATTTCTTGTAACCGATCATGGAAATTATATCACTTCAAGTTTGCCACATTCTATTGATTAAAAGGAAGTTATTCAAGGCTAGAGCCTTATACAAGGGTAGGATATGAGAAGGTGAGGATCATTGGGGGTCAACCAAGAGGTGATCTACCACAACATTCTCACCAGTCATTTTGATATCAGCCATTCTGATGTATTCTCCCTGATAGAATAATGTGTAATTTTAGTTTTCATTTCCCTGAAAAATAATGAGGCTGTATTGACCATTTGTATGTCTTCTTTTGTGAATTTTCTATTCAGATATTTAGTCCAGTTTTTCAAAACTCAGATTCTTTACTTGAGTTGTTGAAATTCTTTATATATTCTGGATATAAGTGCACTTCCCACCCAGCATCTGTGCGCTGGCTGTGTATTCCATCAAGAAGGCACTGTCCCCCACTGTTGGCAGAGTTGGCTGTATTTATGTTCTTATTTGCAGCTTAAATATAAAATCTTCCTCTTTAGTAACAGAACTTGTACATTGTTTTGAAGTCCAGTTGACCATTTTCTTCTTTACTGCTTAGGCTTTTATGTCTTGTCCTAGAAATCTTTGCTTCCCAAATTTGCAAATATAATATTCTATGTGTTTTTAGAAGCTTTCTGCTTCTAGGATTATGTTATCTATGATTCATCATAAATTAATTTTTATGTAGGGAATGATGTAAAGATAAAATTTCATTTTTTTCCAAGATGATATCCAGTTGTCCCACACCATTTATTGTAAACTGTTTCTTTCTCAATTGAATTATCTTAGCACCTTTGTTAAAAATCAGTTAACCATATATGTATATACAGGAAAGTATATATATTGCAACAAAATATGGCATATGATTTTACCTCATATTTTGGCTGTATATTGTTTTTATGTTTTAGAATTTAGTATGCACAATGGTTATGGGAAGTACATAATTTCATACCTTGCTAGCAGGTTTCAATTGATACCAATTTTTTGGTAGGCAACTTCATATTGCTAGCAAAAAAATTTTAAGTTTTATTGAATTATAATTGATATACAAAGAACTGTGCAAATTTAATTTGTTCAATTTGATGATTATGGACATATGCAAGCACAAATGATACTATCACCATAATCAAGATAATACATATATCCAGTACTTCCCAGAGTTTTTCTGTGTCCCTTTGGTGTTTTGAGGGTTTTGTTTTGTTTTATTTTTCACTTGGTGTGTGTATGTGCATGTGTGGTAAGATCTTTTAACATGAGATCTAGCCTTAACAAATTTTGAAGTGCACAGTACTCTATGGTTCGCTATAGGCACTGCTGTATAGCAGATGTCTAGAATGTATTCATCAAGCCTGATACTTTATGGCCTTGAGCAATTCTTCATATATATTTAACAGAAAACTTAAGTTAGATGAGAGGACTCAGTTTCTCATTGTAATGTGATTAATAAAAATGGAAGCATCTTCTCTTTATTTTTGAAAGTTCAGTAGTATACATAAAGATAGTGTTGAATATTGAGCTTTAATATAGGAAATGGGAAACTGAATGAGAATATTTTCAAAATATGTTCTTTTCTATGTTGATTTTCTTCTTTTGATAATTTCACATGAAAAAAAAACTGATCCTATCTAAAAATATACCAAGCAAATTAAAAATCTTAAAATGAGTGCTGAACGCAATTTTTTCATAATGCCAAAAATGCTTTCATGTTCTCTCCATAATTAGATTTTGCTTCCTTCTCCAGAAGTGGATGAAGAGGAAGCTCTAAGCTCCATGATAACAGAGGAAGCTTTTGTCCTACTCATAGCTTTAAACTCCAGTACACAGCACCTAACAGGTATTTAAAAATATTTATAGAAGTAATTCACAAATAAATGCATTAATTAATTGTATCAGTAAACTACCTAATAAATGGAACATACAAAAGCCTGGTAAAAGTATTGACCTTGACATAGCAGCCTAGTACAAGAAGGCAGAACAGTTTATCATTGCTGGTTACATAGTACTTCTGCATACAGGAAACAAGCTATTTGTAGAATACTGTATATTTCAGATACTGAAATACTACCTTATTATAATATATATGTATGTGTGTGTGTATATATATATATATACATCACTATAACACCCTTTATTATGGTGCTATTAATGTTACAAAGCATACTAAGTGAACAGTTTTAGTTTTCCTCATGAAAGTTCTTTATACATTTGAGATGTTGATGCCCTTCTTTTACTTAGCCTTACAGTTTAATGAAATCTTGTATCCTTTTAAAGTGCAGTAATCATAATTAATAGTTAAAGGTTAGAAAACAAAGTATCTGCAAAAAACCAATGTATAACACAAGTCCCATAATTTAAATGAGACCAAGAAACTAATCTTTTTCCAGGGCTTAGTGCTTGAGTAGAGAATAAAAGGTTGCCTTGACAACAGAAGATAACAAAATAAAATGTCAATGAATAGTAATTGTTGCAATCATTATATAAAGTACTGACTCCATAATACGTAGGACAAATACTTTATTTTTAAATCATATAATAACAACTAAAAACTAAATATTCATTCCTTCAATACATATTTCAAAATATTAATCTTGATAATGAACTAATTTATTCTTGAACTAAATTAACGTAACTTATGAAGTCCAGAGCTGTTTGCCATCTCACATTCCTCTCAGGAATGGATGGCCCAGAGATGGAAAAATTTGGGAATATCAAAAGGGAAATTGATAAATATCAACCTCCTTCCCCATCATCCTAAGATTTGAACCAACTGAAAACTGAAGAATAATAAGGCAAATGGAGAGAATATTGGCATTATTACTTATAAAGCTTACAGTGAAGATCATAGCTTGGTTGCAAATTCGCCCTGGACTTCCTGATACAGAGCTATATTCAGCCATGCTTTGGCAGTCGGACAATAAAGGCGCTTCTAATATTGGAGTCTGCTCCACAGAGAACTTGTTTCGTGGGAGAGCATATCGTGGAGCAAGACAGCCCAGCTTGCTACAGAGAAAAGGAGAGAGGGAGGAGCTGGTCTCATGCTTCTATCCAACGCCCTGTTCATCTAAGTGACTCTCTTCCCTAAGGAAATGTGAAAAGGCACAAGCCAATAGTGTTAAAAACACTATTGCATAAAAATGTAAGTCATAAAGAAAACCACCCCATTCTAATATTCTAATGTTATAAATATTAAAGTATATTTGTAAACATAGGATTTGATCCTCTTACATTCACGTAATTTTTTTTCTATCATTCTTTGGTACCATTGCTAATCTGTTCCTATTTTCACAAGACTCCACTGCCCCTAAACTAACCAATTCATCTTTGTGTATCTTCCAAGAATTGCTATTATAAAGTAATTATTTACTCACAAAAGGCTCTAAAATGTATATCAATCATTTCCAATGCTCTCTTCACCCAGGACTGAACATTAACTCCATATACTACATCGTAACCCAAATCATTGTGCAAAGCCTATCAGAGAACTGGCATTTGAATGCTACATAAAGCTATTTTAATAATGAAACACTGCCACATAGAAAGGCCAAAATTTTAATTCAGTTAGGGCAATTAACTCTTATAAAGGTGTTAAAATCCAAGGAAATTAAAGCCCAAAATAAAGTTATCTTTTCTTATAAATTAAAGCCCAAAGTAAAAAAAAAAAAAAATGTGTCTCAAACAAATTTGTCCCCATGCAAATTTGTTGTGTTTAGTAATTCATATCCAGAAATCTTCTCAATACCTTGTGGTGCTATTCTTACAGCAACTTCAGCCTTGCAGCTTCATTCTGGATCCACATGGATCCCCTGTGGTCTCAGAAATTTAATTAGATGGATGCCAAGTCCCAGATATATTATTCCTTTTTTAAAGTGTCCAAAGCATTGAAAAAATTTTCCCAATTCAGGACCCACAGTAACCAAATTTAAAACACATGTCAGGCTCCAATCCTGGCAGCAATTATCCAGAGGAAAATTATAATATCAGAAGGTAGGACTTCCCTGTTGTAATAGGACTTACCTATTTCTTCTTGAACAAGTTTAGTTTGTGTCTTTTGAGATATTCATCATTTTCAATTATTATCAAACTGCTTGGTATGAAGTTGTTCATAATATTCACTTTATTCCTTTTGTCTTTCTAATATTGCTAATGTGTATCTATCTTCTTTCCATTTTCACTTCAATGCAACTGGACAGAGGTTTACTGACTTAATTGATCATTTCCAAGAATCACCTTCATTTGGTCTCAAAGATATTTTTTCTTTTTCTGTTTAAAATTTTATTTAATCCTACTCAATATTATTTCCTCATTTCTTCATGTTTTGGTTTTATTTGGCTCTTCTTTTTCTAATTTCTCAAGAAGAAACTTGGCTTAAGGACTTAAAACTTTTCTTATTATATTTTCTAAGTATTAGATACATTAAACATTCTCCTAAACATTACTTTTTCAGCATCCCACAACTTTTGACACTTTTTAATTCTACTCAATTCAAAATATTTCATAAGTTCCTTTTGATTGCCTAAATCATTAACTGTAAATGACTTAGAAATTTGTTATTTAATTTCCACATATTTTAGGGACTTTCCTTGAATAAGTCTCTGCTACTGATTTCTAATGTAATCAGAGAACATACACCACATGGTTTCAATTCTTTTAATTTTTTGAGATTTGTTTAATGGTTCAGAATACGGACTTTCTTGGTGAATTCTCCATGTGAACTCAAAAAGAATGTGCATCCTAATATTTTTGTTCTATAAATATCAATAGGGTGAGCTGTCTGAGAGTTGCTCAGATCATATTTCTTCATACATTATCTACCTGTTTCATGACTAGCCGAGAGTAAAGTGTTGGAAGCTTCAAATATAATTGCAAATTTGATTGTTTCTCATTTAAGTTCCAGGTTTATGTATTTTGAGGCTATTTTTTTAGGTGAACACATACTATGATTTACACCCTACTGGTAAATTGGTCTCATTAACATTATAAAACATCCCTATCATTTCTAATAATAGTCTGTGCTTTGAAGTCTACTTTGTCAGATATATGTAGCCACTCTAGTTTCCTTTTGACTAGTCTTTGCAATATTGTTCTATTACATTTCTTACATCTATTTCTTTGTATTTAAAACAGGCTTATAACATACAATTATATGCTGACTTATTATCCAATCTGACAATTCCTACCTTTTAATTGAAGTTTTTAGACTTCTTAACTTAATATGAGTATTGATACCATATCCCTAGTTGTTTTCCATTGGTCATACCTTTTTTTAGTGCTTCTTCCTTTCTGCGTTCTTATGGATTTGAAATTTTTATAATTCACCTTATCTCCATTTTTTGCTTATTAGTGTAACATTTTATTTTTATCTGATGCTCTCTTTATTATATGTATCCTGACTTAGTAAATCTACTTTCTAAAAATTTTAAATACTTCACATAGTGTATAAGAATCCTAAAACATTATACTTCCAATTCCCCCCTCCCATTCTGCTATGATCATGAATTTACTTTTTTACATGTTACAAATTTCATAGTGTATTGTTACTATTTTTCTGTCTTTGATAGTCATTTTTAATGTAACAAATAATTTTTTAAATTTCTTCTATTTTAAACTGTATTCTTTCCAACCTCTTCATGTCTTTCTGTAGATTCAGTGTTTCCATATACCTACTGCTTGAAAAACTTCTAAATTTTTCTTACAGTAAAGGTCTACTGGCATTGAATTTCTCAGTTTTTATTTGTCAGATAAAGTTTTTACTTTGCTTTCACTTTTGAAAGATATTTTCACTGGACACTGAAATCTATATTAACGGCATTTTTTTTGTTTTATGTTTTTTTTCATTTAGCACCTTTTATCACTCCATTAACTTAAGTTTCAGAATTTTTGACAAGAATTTTGCTGTCATTTTCATCTCATTCTTCTGCATAAAAGTGCCTTTTTTAATTTTCCTCTAGTTTTCAGCAGCTTGATTATGTCATGTTTAGATTTGGTTTTGTTCGTTGTTTTACCTTAAGTGTCTTACATTTGTCAGTTGATGTCTTTGTATTTGGAAAATCCTCAGTGATCTCTTCAAATATTTATTACATCCTATTCTCATTGTCTCATCCTTCTGGAACTCCAAATGCATATATATTGCACCACTTTATCTGTCTCACAGTTCTTAGATAACCTACTCTGTTTTTTAATGATTTGTCTCTGTTTTTTTTAATTTGGCATTTCATTTGCTTATCTTCATAGGTTATGTACTCACTTACATAAATATGTAGTTTTAAGATGAGCTCATCAAAAGGATTTTCATATATGATTTTGTTTCTAGCACTTTCCTTTGTCAGGTCCATTTCTATGCTGAAACTCCCCATCTGTTCATGCCTATTGTCCACCTCTTTAATTAGACCTTTAGTATGTTTTTCCTTTCAGACAACTCCAACATCTGAGTCTTGTTCTGCTGATTGCTGTATCTCTTGAAAACGTTTTCATTTTGCTCTTTGGATTTTTGATGGAATGCTTTTTTCTCAATAATTGCATCTTTGTTTTAGATGCTTATTAATTAAAGCACTCTTGACTATATAATTTTAATGCTCCTGCCTTTCAGTTTATTTCCATATGTATTAAGGCTGGCATGTATGTGGTTTATATGTAAGTCGCAGAAAACTGCACACAAATCTAGTGTCTTCTAAAGGCCCCGGATCCCAAGGAGCATTTAATTAATAATAACTAGTCCAGAACAAGTCTCCTGCTGTTAGCCTAAAAACCCACATACCCTGCCTGCATTAATTTCTTAACAGTCTGCATGTGTACCTAGATACTATAAAAATAGCCTCTTAGATATATAAAACATCTTTTTTCATTTTCTGCCATAACTCAACCATAAGCTTCCTTAAACCAACAAGTTGTTTGCTTATACTCTAGGTAAAATCTAAATATACAAATGGAAACAACAACGGAACAGGAGTGAACATTGCACAATATGACAAAAACATGAACATTTCTAACCTTATATTAATAACGTTACCTAACAAGGTATGTTTCTTGACCCAGATAATAACTTTATTTAAGGTATATTATCATTCTAATAACTAAAGGATAATACAATTAGGGACGTACTTTTAGGTTAACCTTTTTATAAATAATTGTATCCTATTTATCCATTTTCAAAATGCTTTATTGTGGGAATTTTCAAAAAAAACAAAACAAAAGATCAAATCAATTATTTCATATAAGTTGTTATCAAAGTTCCTTGAGCTTTGAAAAAGTGATTGAGACATACTTCTCATGGTAATGTTGCTCCATAGTGGTGATAACATCCTCATATTCCAGAATAAAATAGATTATGACTGCCATAAAATATTTTCACTCATAAAAGTCTCTCTTTTTTTAAAGTAGCACTTATTCAATTGTTTGTGTGGCTCTTTTCACTATGAATTCAGTTGTTATTTTAAAAGAGGCAAAGACGTTCTTGTTACTTGAAGGTATGTACAGGGAGGTAACCAAATATAGACAGTAACACATATATGCACACCTGTGCATACATGTGAGGTAATAATGGACAAGGTTTTAACTGTAGACACTTGATGCAGTTTGAGTCCTACAATCCTCTTTAACTCATGGGTTCCTCCTCTGTAAAAGAAGGGTAATAATATCACATGGTTCATAGGGGTATGATTATTAGATAGCATAATCCATTTAGGTTGTTTGGCAATTAGTAAATCTTTGTACAGTTCTTGAAATCATCATAAATACTAGTTTTTCTAAACATCATTATAATCATCCATCAATTATCACATATTTGGCAGCAACTATGTTAGCCTCTGGGATGCAGAGTTGAACATTATTGCCAGCTTCCAGGTTGGTCAGAGTCTACTAGGTGAAGTGGATATGTAGAACTAATAATAGAAGAAGCAGATATTTATTTCTTCCCTGGGGAACAAGGCACAAGACCCTTAGGAAGATTCAGTAAGGAAATAGAAGCTTGTATTTATCTACTTGGAAAGAGTAGATAAAATTGACTAATAAGAATTTTGACAATTCAAGGGGAAGCAATTTCCTACTGGGCTGAAAATCACTGTAGGAAAGTACCTAGAACTGGGACAATCATTCTTGTTAAGGAATGATAGCTAGTAGTAGTTTATTCATTTCAAGCACCATTTCGTGTAAGAAAGTTGGTAATAGTAAAACAGGAGGCTATAAATTATATATGTATATATGTATACATATATATCACATACAATATATATTATATATATATATACCACATATATTTTATATATATATATATATATATATATATATATATATATATATATATATATATAAAACTTTCTACTACGTCAGCTAAAGTGTTCTTTTGAAGAGTTTTGCCTAGATTTGAATTTTAGAAAAATAGCTTTGATAACAGTATGCTTCAAAGATGGAAGGCACATGATTGGTGAGAAAAGCCAATGCCTTTTCAGAGTTTTGAATGAAAAAGTCTCGATCAGGAAAGTTGAAATGGAATGAGGGAGTCTAAGTCAAGAGATTAGGGCAAAACTCCCTACATTTTATAAACAACTGGGTATAGGTGTGAGCAAATATGATGTCTGGGTTGACTCTAAGTTTTCTCTATAGAGTAAGCTAGTCAATGGTGGCTGTAGTCATGAAATAAAAATTACAGTAAATAAAAGAGGACTATTAAGAGCTTGTTTTATAAATGTTGAATTGCAGGAAGCTATATTAACATTCTGGAAGAAATGCTCAGTGAGCAGGAGAAAGTGTAAGATTTGAGACTCATATTTATGCAGTTATCAGCAGTGATTTTTAGATCAATAGCAAGATCTGCTAATAAAATTAGCATAATTTCAAAAAAACATGAAAACATAGATAAAAATATAACTGCTTTTGGCAGGCATTGTGGTTGTCTCCAAAACACCTGTTCCTCATCAGATGATCAATACAAGCCAGGCTGAGTTTCACCAGTCCTTGTGACAGTGTAGATCCGATATGAGCATGAATCTGATACTGGTTACTGAGGTGTGAGGGGAAGTGTGATAGGGGGATTTATGGGAAGACATTGTTTAGTCCTAAGAAAAACACATGGGAAGAAACAGTCTTCTCTTCTGTCTCTGCAAGGTGAGCCCTCAAAATGCTATAGCTCTAATGCTGTAAGTTCAAGGATAGTCAGCAAGGAAAATACCAGATTTGAAGGACAAAAAGAATGGATTTCCTTTGATGTGAACTAATACGTATTCGTACTATCCAAGTCATTTGATTTGGAGCTTCTTTCACAGGAACCTGAAACCTTAATTACTGATTGTGATGTTTCATTTTTTGTGTTAACTTGACTAGACTGTAACGATGAGGTGTTTACTCAAACACTTATCTAAATGTTTCTGTAAAGATACTTTTCAGACATGATTAACATTTACAATCAGTTGACTTTAGGTAAAGCAGATCACCCTCCATGATGTCTATGGGCCTCATCCAATCAGCTGACAGCCTTCAGAGCAATGAGTGAGGTTCCTCAAAGAAGCAATTCTGCCTCAGCACTTAACATGGAAATTCTGCCTCAGTTTCCAGCCTTCAGACTCAAGGCTGCATCTGCTCTTACCTAAATGCCCAACCTGGCAGCTTGCCCTGTAGATTTTGGTCTTGCCAGTGTCAATGATCATGTGAGCCAATTCCTTAAAATAAATCTCTTCATGTATATGTATCCTATTGGTTCTGTTACTATGGAGAAATCTGACTAATACACTGATATGATAGCTCTATTTCACAATTAGTAGTGTTATTATCAAATAGTAGATAATGATGATAGATAATCAAAATAATTGTCTGATTCTTTCTTCTGTGAATAAAACTACATTTGGTTTGTGTATGGAGAACCAACAGATTTAAATAGTCTTAATCCCAGGTTCATTTTATTAAATACCTATTCATCTAGAACTACTTAGTGTTTTCAAAAATACCAAGAGAGTATTTTTATAATTATTTTTAACTTAAATTAAACAAGGCCTATTTTGCTTAAGTTCATTTCTTTTGTGTTCCCTGGATCTGAGTATTTATATATATAATGATGGGATTATCTTACCTACTTTTCTTTAGTACAAAAGAATTTTCTCACAATAAGATTAAAACAATAAGAATATGCATCAAATTATGAGATATGATTTTAAACTCACAAATAAATTTTTACTATCTCTTGTTGTCTAGGAAACCACTTTGTATGCCCTTGAGCTGAATTACTAAAATTTTATGTAAATGCTTATTCCTGTTTCACTTTGTATGCTGCATTAAATTAATCATTGTAATTTATATTTGATGAATTATTTTGGAGTGTTTGCCAATAAAACACATGAAAAAGAGAACACAAATCAAACAGATATTGCCATGGAATGGGCATTATCACAGGAAAAAAATCTATTACTCATCAATTGAAAAATGTATGATAATAATTACATATGCTTGGTAAGAAAAATACTATAAATTTGAGTGAATATTGAGATGTACTTTTGTAATATGCTAAGAGTTAGGTTTCAAAGAAGGCAAAAACATTTCCCAAAGGTGATGGGATATAAATATTTGTCAATAACTGCAAGCTTAAATAATTTGAGTTATGTAGGCCTAATGACTCCTAGTCATTAGGATATTATAAATTCCACATATAATTAGATACATCTTTTATTTGCCTGATTGGTGTTAGTTTGAAATAGCATCAAGTATATATTGTATGGCACTATTGACCAGAATCTTCAAAAAAGGTAAGACCATACTGCTTTTTCTTTCAATAACTTTGCATGGATTTTTAAAGTTAAAATAAATTGAACCAATTTTGGTTTTTAGTTGAAAATATGTAAGTGTAATGAAACACATTTAATTTAAAAGATGCTGTGGAAAACCACAAAATCTTGATTGCAATGTCTTAATTTTTCAACAATTTAGAATTTTGGAGGTGTATATCATTCATAAATATATGTTAATAATCTAATCTATGCTGAGCATTATACTATGTGACAAAGAAATATGCAAGCATGCAAGTGTCTACCTTCCTATGTAGCGGGGAGACTAACAAAGATAGCTGAGGAGTGGAGATTGAATGGGAAACACACAGACATGCAGACACTGCAACTTTTTAACAAACAGAATGAAAATTGGGTTGTTAACGGCAATGTGGGACAAGTGGCAAGAAATGGATAATGATCTGTGTCACTGGTAAGAAATAATAGTTAAGTCACCAAGTATATATGGACACACATGCAAGTGTAAAAACACACATGCACACACACACTCTATTTCCCAGCATCAGTCAGCCATCAGGTGTTGGGTTTTTAATATTCATCTCTACTAATTTTGTACTGCTGTGCATGTGAGGTGCTCTGAGTCAGAGACCAGAGTATAATTATGTGCTTTAAAAAGTGGCCACATAGGGAGTATAACAACAAAGCAAAACCGAAGGAACAAAACAGCAGCAGACTCACAGACACCAAGAAGGGACTAGTGGTTACCAAAGGGAAGGGGATAGGGAGGGTGGGTGCAGCAAGACAAGAAGGGGGTTAAGGGGCACTATAATTAGCAATCACAATAAAGGTAGGTAATGGGGAAGGCAGTACAGCATCGAGAAGACAAGTAATGACTCTATGACATCTTCCTACTCTGATGGACAGTGACTGCAATGGGCAGGGGGGTTAGGACTTGATAACATGGGTGAATGTTGAAACCACAAGGTTGTTCATGTAAAACCTTCATAAGATTTTATATCAATGAAACTTTAATAAAAAAAAGTGGCTACATAGTTCCCCATACCTCAGTTTTTATTCTGGGTCAACACAATAAAAGCCAGGTCAAATGTCCTGTGCATACAGATTTGATGTCTGCATTATAAGCAAGGAATAAAAAAAATGAATTTTCTCTGCTTATTGAAGGGAGAGAGGCAGCTGCTCCCATTCCACCCTGAAGGGGTTTCCTTGGAAATGCAATGGGGCTCAGTCCTTAATACAATTTTTTGGTACATAAATAAGTCTTTCCACAGTTCAGATAAATTATGTGCCTCCAAGCAGAACTGTCTCCAAAGTCCCTGTCATCATTCTGCCTTGAAAGGTAGAGTTATGTAAATCTGTTCTCATAATCTATAGAGTTGCATATCAATTTTAATTCTGACTCTTAGCCCAGGATCACACGTTTTAGCAAAATTAATTTTAAAACCCCTAACTGTATAGGAACATAAACGTATTTTCTCTGTAAGTCAACAATACTTAAAGAACATAATTACACATTGTAATAAAAACTGTAGAGAAAATTAATGGAGTGCTGGGAGAGAAATTAAATGGGTAGAATATTTTTAAATGGTCAAAATAAGCATGCTTGAGAAGGTGAGTTTTAAACTAATTCATGAAAGTGGAAAGGAGTAGTATATAGGAGCAGACTGTGGACCATTAGGCAGAATTAATAGCAAATGAGTGAGGCACGCATTTGGTACATATAAAAATTAAAATAATGATATTACGAAAAGTCAACTCACTATAAAGTAAGGAGAAATATCACATCATGTAGATTAGCAGGTCTTATTTAGCAAGGCATTTCAGGCAATAATGTAATTCACATTTAAATCATTTTTGGGGTGATATATTTTTGTATGTGATGTGAGACAGGGATATAATTTTCTCCATACAAGTAAGCTGACCATCCTAATAACCCCACTTATTCCTAGTTTGTGATGCACTTTCTCAGAGTAAGGCCTGCCACAAATGTGGGGTAGCCATTTCTGAACTCTCTGGTTATATCAATTCTTTTTCTTTACTTTTTATTTCTCATATCAGTATCATATTAGTGTCCTTAAATGGCTTTTAATTCTGTGCTTTAGGCATATTTATGACTTTCTACTATATGTCTAATTACTCAGATATTATTATTTTCCCTGTAGTAAGGATTTCTAGTTGGTTTGCTTAACCTCCATGTTTTCCTTCTTCCTTCATAACGTAACCATGATATTTTGGCTGGGCATCATTGCTTCTCAGATAAAAGTTTGTACTTTCCAACTTTTCTAGCAACTAAGAAAATTTTCAAACACACAGATGTAAGTGAATTGTCATGTTCATATCCTTCTATTTTCATTCCTTCTGACTGGGATATGACTGTGGTATCTGGAGCTCTAGCAACTGCAATGGTGAAATAGTATTGAAAATCATATGCTGAAAGATTTAGGAGAAACAGATTTTTGTTTTGACAACTTTCCTGGTTTTTGTCCTAGGGATGTTCATAATTTTTCTATTTCTTCTTATGTCAGTTTTATTTATTTTTACCTATTTATTTTGTGCTATCAAATGTATTTTTAGATTTAAGTAAATTATATCATAATTATTTAGATTTTCTCTGTCTTAATAATTTGATTATTTCCTTTTATCATTTCCAAAATTCTATGGTTCTTCTTTTAATAGTTTTCAGAACATCTAAATGTTCATTTTTTGTCCTTTTTCTTTAAGAATCATTTATTTAGTTTATTCACAATTTCTCTTTTTCTGCTACTGTAGAATTAGTTTATGCCTCAATATTTATTGTCTTGTGATCATCTCTTCCTATGTTTATCTTGTTATTTTTACTATCTTTTTGAACAGAAGGCCTTATTCATTTACTTTCCTTTTTTTCATGTTAATAAAATATAAGACTAATATTTTCCTTTGAGCATCACCTTTATTGTATTTTTTAGGCTTACATATAGAGTACTTTATTTGCCTGTGTACATTTTTTTGAATTTGTATTGAAAATTTTTTTTAAATGTTAAATGGTGGTAAGTTCTATGGAAAAAAGTTAGTCATAAGAAAAGATACAGAAAATGATGAAGCGTAACTTTAGGTGGAATTATCAGAAACCCCATGAAAGAGCAGCATTTCAGCAAGGGCCTACGGGAGGTCATGTGCATATTTTGGTCATGCACATCATCAGCTAAAGAGACAAGAAATGCAAAGACCAGGGTAGCAATATTACTGGCCAGTTTGAGAAACACAACACAGGTATTGCTCTGACAATGTCTCCTTTAACAGAGATCTTCTGTTTTGTACTTTAACAGATAAGAGAAACTATTTGGGACATAATCTGATGAATATTTTTTAAAGGAAAAGCCTGAACCCTAGCTATTATGTTGAGAATCCACTAGGTCAGCCCAGGTGTGGGGACATGAAGAGACTGATATATTGTCTTGGGCCAGGATGGTGGTGGTAAAGGCAGTGAGAAGTGGTCTGAATTAGATAAACTTTGAAGTATGCATAAAGTGGGATATAAGCAAAGAACAGACAAACAGTTAGTTTGGTAAAATCAATAAATCATAGGTCTCCTGGTAGTCAAAAATTTTGTGAGTGGGCTGGAAAGAAATAGTGATGATCAGAGCAGGTGTTTGAAGCAGAGGAAATGAAAGTCTTGCTGTTATAGATAATGACAAAATATGGCCTATATCCTGAAAATGGATTGCTGAGAGAGTGTGGAGGGTGCTATCATTCAAGAAACCAGGAATACAGGACTTCAGAAGGTTCATCTACCCATACACTGACATCACCAAGATGAAGTTAGAAGTTTTGCAGGGGAGAGTTAAGTGAACTACATGATAACATCTTCATCAAACAAAGATGATATAACTAGGTATTAGGAGGTAACTGCAGCAAGGTGGTAGTTAAATTATGTGGCCTAATGACATGAGATTCAAAGCTGAGAACAGAGTTTAGGAAAAAGGAAAGGAGAAAGATTTGGAAATGGCAATGAAGAGAAACAAAGATGTTTGCTTCACCCCCAGGCCAAATAGTAGGAAGAAAGCGGGAGAAAACAGTCCTTACAGGAAGGGACCACAGAGTAAGCAATGACTGGTAAAGAGCCCACTTTTGATCAAGACAAGAAGTCCAAGAACAGCAGCTGAGGTCAGAGAATATTTTGTTGATGATGAACAGTGAGCTGCAGAGGACGTTTTGGAAAGGTCTCAAGATCCAGAAAAACACAGGATAAGGAAAGTGAAACAGAGAAGTGTAGAGGAACGAGGAAATTGGGATGTAGAGGACAAGGGCTGACCCTGCGTCAGGGGCGGACCACAGTAGCACCCATGGAAATAGTCTTCACGGCTTCTCTATGTCAGAAGATGTTAAGGCTATGATTGCTGAGGAAGACGGTGCCCGGGAGACTTTTCTGGAGTGTTTATAGTCCCAAAACTTCCTTTTCCTTTCTGCCAATAATGTAAAGCTGGAAAAACAGCTTGTTTAAGGCATCTAGATCTAGGGTTCCCTCCCAGCGTATTGTGTCTGCATCAGCTTCAGCACCTGGGAACATGACAGAAATGTAAATCCTTGAGTTCCTAGCCAGACCTATGAGATAGGGAGCTCTGGGGTGGAGCCCAGGCATCTGTGTTTTAAAAAGTGCTCCAGGTGATTCTGGTGCACCTAAACAGCTGTTGAGGACACCTGCCTCAGAGCATGGATTCTGGGGCTTTCTCCTATTTGATTAATTTGGTGATCCAGAGGCCAGTGTGTCTGGCAGAACACTTTGATTCTAGGATCTGTGCTCCTAACTAATACACCTTACTTCCTTATAATAGCTTAATTTATTACATAATATTTTAAAGAATTTCAATGACATTGCTATGGAATCAGTGGACCAGGACTCAGAAATACTTAACAGAAACAAAACTCATCCAGAAGATTAAAATTAAAGTTATTGAGATTATTAGTTCTGTTGCATTCTGTCGAACAAAATGAAAATTTATTTGTTGAAAGTTATATGTAAACACAAAAATTCAATTAATATTCTTTAAGATATACAGAGTTGAAGTTGAAACACTGTATTTCTAGAATAATGAAAACATTAATAGGTAATACCAAGAAAAGTCATAACCTTCAAGAAAGTTTGATAAAAACTTTGGTTAATAATTAAAATGTTTTTCTTGAATGACTGCATTCAATTTAGAGAGCATATACATTTTATACTGCACATTTTATACAATAAAATGGCTAAATACAGATGTTTAAGCCATCTGTTATAAGAGAAAAAAGTCCTTTCAAACTGTGATTGAAAGGATAATTAATAAATGGATGAAATGTAAATGGAATCATTATTATTAATTTATGTTTAACACCACATGAAAAATTGGCAGATTTCAGATCTCATTAGTGTTATTGAGACTGTTAAACAGAAAAAAATATCAATTCCTCATGAAATAGATGACAGGCTCACTCAGTAAGGAAGTAGGCTAGATTAATCAATTCAGTTTTCCAGCAAATTCATTCAACAACCCTGTCTGCTGTATTATTTCCAGGTTATGCAAAGCAAGTGCTTTTGCCCTTCAGACATTTGCATCCTAATGCAGTGGTACTCTATAATGCTCCTATCCACTCACCCACCCTTAAGAAACTTCTTAGTGTGTAATCTTCATAATTAGGATTTATGTGTTTGGGTTTTCAATATTTTCTGTGATTAAGATTTGCCTGTTTTGCACTGTGATGTCATGATTTATAATAAGAAATATATATTTGGTCTTCACCCCAGTTCCAGCCCAGAGCTTCTAAAGCCCTTGGAATTTCCTAAGTGATGCAAGCCATAAAGTGGAGCATTATGTTAATGGGGTGGCTTTCGGAGGACTTCACCTAAGTAGGGGGGCTGGTAGCCAGGGGAACCAACCTTGTAATAAGAGGGTTGGACTTTTGGTCCCCCTGCCTCACAACCTCCAGGGAGGGGAGAGGGGCTGGAAGGTGAATTGATCATCAATATTAGTGATTTAATCAGCTATACCTACATAATGAAGCTTCCATAAAACCCCAAAGGACAGGTTCAGAGAACTTCCAGGTTGGTGAACACGTGGAGATGGGAAGAGAGTAGCATTCCTGGAGAGGGTGTGGAAACTCCATGCACTTTCCTCAGACCTTGTCTTATGAGTCTCTTCCATCTTGCTCTTTCTGAGGATTATCTTTTATAATAAACCAGTAATCTGGTAAGTAATATGTTCCTGAGTGCTGTGAGCCACTGGAGCAAGCTAATCAGAACCAAGGTGGAGGTCCTGGGAACCTCTGATTTATAGCCAGCAGCACAGAAGCACGGGTAACCCCCGGGCTTACTGTCACCATCAGAACGTGGTGGGACACAGACTTACAGTACCGAACCCTTAATATGTGGAATCTGATGTTATCTCCAGGTAGATAGCACTAACCTTAAAAGTAAATAAACTGTTAGTCATATTATCAGCAAAAACAGGCTTATTCAGGAATAGCAATATAGTTGTTAATTAGTAGCTGTAAAACTATTTGGTCGGTTAGAAAGTAAACATTTAACACAAATAATATGGAAACTCATTACAAGGGTGACTTCTAAATCAAAAGATATAAAAAATCACATCTAAGAAGACAAACATAGAGGCCATTGTCACTCTCTATATATTTTAATAAGTTAACTGAAAACCACAGGTTCCTGTCGAGAAAAGATTTTTGGCAAAGAAAACCACCTTGTACAACACAGAGAGCAAAGCCCTTCAGCTCATGGCATACGTGAAGGCTGATGGGATGTGACAGCCGCACTCACGGGGAGTCTGCTTTCCTCTCTTGTCAGCCCCATCACCATGACAACCCCAATTACGTGTACTCATCAGCTAATTGATATTCCATGGTTTTGGCATTTTCTTCGATGTTCTTCTCCCACAACATCACAAACAACTTTTGCTCTTAAAAGAGCACTACTCTAGAAGCCCTGGATTCTGGTCCCCGCCATGCTGAGCCCTGTGTACTAACTATGCTGGCTATCTCTTTCCGGCTCAGTGGTTTATCCATCAAACTGGGATAGAGTCTATTTTTCATATATCAGTGTTTGAATAAAGAATAAATTAGATTTTGCCAGAAAAGTGCTCAAGGCATCTTTAAAATACATTGACTTAATTGTATTGTTCGCAAACACCCTTCTTGCTTCAGTTCTAATTAGAAAAAAATTATAAAAATCACTGTTGGGATGGTATTCCCTCTTCGCTGTTGATCATGACTAGAAATGATTTAACTTAATGTTTTCACTTGAATTTATGGTAACATTTTCTGAACTGCTTCCAACTTCTTAATTATTACCACTTCTTAATGGACTATCCAAAAAATTATGTTTGTTACATATTTATTAGTTTTCATTTGTTGAAATATTAGTGACTATTTAAATGGTTTGTACCAACCACTTCCTATAAACTGTTTTTTGTCCTACATCACCCTGCCAGGATTTATTAAAATTCTTAGTAGACTGTTAAGGCCAGTGGGTGAGGGACCTTCTATCAGTCACTATTGAAAACCTACCTGATAGCACAGTTCAGGGTTGGCAGTAGTGATAGGCTGAAAGATAGCCCCTCCCAAAATGCCCAGGTCCTAATTTCCAAAACTTGTGAATGTGTTACTTTATCGGCAAATGAAAATGCGGAGATGAGCCCGGATTATCCCACTGGGCTCTATGTAACCACAAGGGTTCTTATGAAAAGGACGTGGGAAGTTCAGAGTTAGCAACCTGAAGATGCCATAGAGATGGAGGAAGCTGGAAAAAAATGAATTCTTCCCCAAGACACTCCAGGGAACATCAGCGCTGTGATCCCTTGACTAGAGTGTAGTGAAACTGACTTTAAATTTCTGGCTTCCAGAACTTTACGATAATAAATTTGTGTTGTTTTAAACAACTAGATTTGTGATAATTTCTTACAACAGCAGTAAAACTAATACATCAATAAATAATATCTTTGGATTTTACTGTTGTAAACTAATGTTTTTACATTAAGGTAATTCTAAGATCATATACACAGGACACAAAATGAGATTTGTCTGACAATAAACCCTAAGCTATTATTATTAGTTTTGCTAAACTAATACTCCCACAAGATAATTGTATGAAAACTGGACTATGTGTTTGGTACTGAAATATTTTTTTCTGCATTGCTTTATTCATTTTAAGTAAAACAGAGGCCAGCAAGTAAATTACTTTTTTATGTTTCAATGGTTAATATGTATTCCTGTGGTGAGTGTGGTAGAATCAAAATGCAACCTATATATCATATTGGTACTACTTTTCCAGTTTACTTGCAAATTCAAGCAGAATGTTTGTTTTCAGATAAACATCATTAAAATGATGGAATTAATGTTAAACTTTTTTCATGTACTCAACAGCCATTTAGAAAAAGTTTGGGGCCATCCCATTTATAATTATTTAGTACAAATTTAAATTCTCTCAGAAATTTCCATAATTTAGTGCATTAATTTTTATTTGTTTAAGGTTACAATTAAATTGCCTGTTGTTTTAGTATCCACATCCTAAAAAGGCAAAGATTTTTACAATCATTTTCATTGAAGTATAAGCTCTATACAATAAAACATAGTTTTTAAAGTGTGTTATTTACTGAATTTTGGCAAATGTACATTCTTGCAGATACTACAATGAAAATGTAAAATATTTACATCTCCCCAGAATGTTCCCTCCTGCTACTTTGCAATGAAAACAGTCCCACCCTCAATGGCTCACAAGTTTTAATTCTTATAGAATTTGATATAAACTGTATCACATAGTATGTAGTCTTTTGTATCTGATTTATTTCATTCAGCAAAATTCTTTTGAGATTTATCTATGATTTTTATGTTTCAGCTCATTCTTCTTATTTCTGAGTTTAATTCCATTGTATGAATATAGCAGAATTTGTTTACCCATCCACTAGTTAATGAACACTTGTACTCTGCAGTTCTGAACTACTGTGAACAACACTGCTATAAACATTCACATGCCTGTCTTTATATGAGCATATGTTTTCACTTCTCTTGGATAGATACCACAGAGTAGAATTGACAGGTCATATGGTATGTACATGTTTAACTTTATAATAAACTTTCAAACTGCATTCCAAATTGGCTGGACTATTTTGCACTTCCATCTGTAATGTATGAGAGTCAGTTTCTTGCTATCTTGTAACCACTTTGAATTGTCAGGCTTTTTATTTTAGCCATTTATGCAGGTATGTCTCCATTTTCTTAATGCATAGCAAGCAGTATGGAGCACCTTTTCATGGACTTTTTGGCATTTGTTTATCTATGGTGTTAAGTGTCTCTGCATGTTTTGCCAGCTAATTTTACTGGGATTCTTCTTCATATTGAGTTGGAAGAGTTATATACACGTTTTTTTTGTATAGAACTTTTGTGAGCATATATTTTGTAAAGATATTCTTCCAGTCTTTGATCTCTTATTTTCTCAATTATGTCTTCCAAGAAGTAAGATTTCATATTGATAAAGTTACTTTCACATTTTAAGTATTTTTCCTTTATGACTTGTGCTTTTGCGTTCTTTTTAAGAAATATTTGTGTATGTATTTATAGTTCTTCCAGAGCCATTTGATGAATATGCTATTTTACCCATTGAATTACTGTGCTCATTGTTGAAAATCAATTGAATATGTCTGTCTGAGTCTATTCCTATACCCGATAATGAAATTATATGTATGTATATGTGTATGTGTGTTTGCCTAGATCTAGACATAGATATCTATACTAGATAGATGAGTAATAGACTGATAGATGATAGACAGATATATAGAAAGTTAGATAAATAGATATAGAAGATAATATCATTGTTTTGATTCGCTTCATAAAAAGTCTTGAAATCAAGTAGGCTAAAACATTTAGTATTCCTTTACTTTCCTAAAGGTATTGTGTTCATTCTAGGTTCTTTGCTTTGCCCGGATATTTGATAAACAGTCTGAGAAGTTCTTGAAAAATTACTGTATTTTATATGGGATTAAATCATTCTGGGGAATATTGCCACCCTGACTGAGTATGTTTATCCATGGAAATTATGTAGCTCCTGATTTATTTAGGTTTTCCTTAATTTCCGTCAGCAAAAATTAGTCATTTTCAAAGTACAGATCTTCCACATTTTTTTATTAAATTTATTTGTATTTATTTTTACATTGCTAATATTTAAAAATAGAATTCTAGATTTGCATATTGACTTTGTATCTTGCAGGCTTGTTAATTTATTGTAGTAAATTTTCTTTGTAGATCTTTGCAATTTTATATATAATCATGTGATCTGATAATTTATATCTTTACAGTCTGTATGCCCTTTTATTTCTTTTAAAAATCAATCGTGAAGTATTTCTCCCTCTTCTGTGTAAGATTTGTATTTATTCTTTAAAGCTTTGGTAGAGTTTTCCTTCGCCTTTCTGAATACATTTATCCTGGTCCTCAAAATCCTGATTTCCTAATTTCAACCTCTGTACCATTTTGAGATTGATTCATTTAATTGTATTTTCAATTGAGAATGTTCCAATTTCTTGGTCCTTTTTATGTTAGGAAATTCTGGATTGTGTTTAAAAAAAAAATGTGTTTCAGTGGAAAACTGTAACACTCTTCAACTTACCTGACTCTAGTTTTTCATCATTGAGCTGTTTTATAATTATGTAAGTTGTAGATAACTTATAGATCTGTAAAGTCCATCCTACCTGCTAAAAATTCAATTGACTTCCCTCTTTGATATAGAAAAAACAGTTTTGCCTCCATTTGAACACTCATTTCAATATCCTTTGGTTATAACATCTGTCTAATTATAACTGCTTGTAGCATCTATCATCCTTTTTCAGATAAATGAATAGAATAAAATCTTACACAAGTGTTCGTTTTTATATCTTTTAATTTAACTTTTTATTTTTGAAAATTATCTTTGACAGTGTCCTAAACACTTTGAATGTTGAGAAGAGGAAACTTCGGAATCTCTTATTATTCTTTATAAGTAATGTTTCTTTGGTCTTTGCAAGCATTTAACTCGGTTGACCCCAAAATGAAAATTGTGTTTTAGGTAGGAGCTCCAATCTCAGTCCAGCTCTATCATCTCTGAGTTTTTGAGTCCTCTCCTCTCAGGCATGGTGCAAGGATAAGCTAAAGATGTGGTCTGGGGTCCCTTCTCTGGCCTTCTCAGAGAAAATGCAAGGTGTTGTCATTGGTAGCTTGCCCTATCCTCAATGTGGCTGAATTACCTTCAACTCCTTTTACAGGTGGTTCGTGAGGCCAGAAAGACTGTGGTCTTTCCACCCACCCACCCCCAGCTCCATGAGTGCTCATGACTCCTGGCAGAGAAACAATGGAAAACTGACCCTATACAACTTCCCTCAGAATCTGTGATCCACACCTGCTTGCTTCTCTTCATTCTCCGGGGACTTCAGGCAGCTGCTCATTGTATTATGTCCATATTTTATCATTGCTCTCTGTGGCAACATCAGTCCATTTACACCTTAGTCACTATGGGAAGTGCAATTCTGAATATATGAAGGTTTTGAACAAACACGGGTTTGTCATACAAATGAACTGTGTTTAATAAGCTACCAGCACATTTGAGTCTAATGTGCCTTGTAATACTGGGACACATGTACGTGTAATTGGAACATATAGTTAATATGTGATGTATATTCTCCACATTTGAGATACAGTCCAATATTTGGATAAGAGTGTAATCTTTACAACATTATAGAGTAAAATTTTTTTCTATATTTCTTTGAATTGACAGTGGTATATAGTGTCTAAGGAAATAAAATGGATAAAAATTTGAACTCTATGAAGGTGAACTCATTTGTGTTTAGGGTAAGACAGAGGAAGAAAAAAGAAGGACAGAGAGAAAAGGAAGAGAAAGAAATGTTGGGAAGGAGAGAGGGAGGGAGGGGAAGAACTAAGCAAGTGATAACAGTGATTAAGGATGGGTACAAATAAAAACCCTAATATAAAAATTCAATTGAATTTTTATGAATTACTCATTTACATGCACTTTCAATATTAACCTTCTCAAAACGCTCGTCTTTACCTATGGTCTTAGCTTGTATTACCCTTCCCTAGAGTGGCTTCATATGTGTCCCCTTAGTGGGATGTTGTACTCCTTACTCTCACACTCCTGTTTCCATGATGTACCAAAGCGCAGTGTGTTGCTATGGCAACGATCAGTATCCTGCAGCATGAGCCACTGCAAATACAGGTCTCCAGTGCTAGGCTCTTTTTCTTTCAATCATGTTGCCGAGATCGCTTTGTTCTTCCAAATTCCAAATTCAGTTCTTAATGTGCTTTGATTAATGTTTCAAAGTGTAACCAGTATAGTGATGCATTAAGTGGCAGTGCTTTATCTGCATTTTTCCATAACTGCATTGTTCAGCCTATATGAATGTTCCACTGAGTCACAATAAATAGGTATTCCTGACATTAGTCAAAAAGAGAGAAATCAGCCTTGAAGTAAAAATTACATGTATTTTATTGTTTGTTTACATGAGCTCTAGTTAGTAGAACTCAAATCTTAAACATATAAATTGAATTATAAAGGAGAACATTTTATTTCAATAATGTCTTCATTACTTAATATGGGTGATGACATTGAATTTTTGTATGCCAGAGGACAGGGACACTGTTCCTGCCACATAGAGTAAGTCACCCCAAGCATGATACTACCAAAGTATTTCCTTGTATTTATTTCACCAAATTTCACTGAACATCTAGCCTGTTAAGTTAAACAAATGTATACATAACCTAAGGGCATAAATTCTGACTAAATTGTTAAATATCTCCACAAGTGAAGGTATGTTGACATATAAAGGTACATAACCTTGTCTTGGGTGTAGATTTTCTGTAAATGCAAAGATCTTTAGGTAGTTTTTCATTCCAGTTTATATGACAACTTAAAGTCTAAATGCCAATGAATTTTGATTTCATAAAAATAGTGCAAATTCATGAAAGTAAATCATTTAGCAAACATAGTAAGAATTTCCTAATTAGTCAAACTTTATTTTTAAAATGTTCATGTAATATTTAAATGTATTTTTGCAACAAGCGAACAACCCAAGAAATGCAAATTTGTTAACTTTCCCATATGCATAAGAGGTCTTATTTTACAAGTTTGCAAAATAAATTAATAACTAGTGACATGAAACGTTACCCAGCTACCCATAACCCTACAACCTCTGCCAAGACTAATTCAGTCTTGGATCCTATTAAATATCACCTGGTAATTTGAGTTGCCATTAAAAGCCTAGAGAAACAAAGATGCCCAAGCTTAAAATGCTGTTTAAAATTCACTAGATAAGAAAACCAATTTTGTGGACTGGTGCTATCCACCTAAATTTCCTTTTATAATTACTAATATAGGGACTAAATAACTTGTACAGTTTCAAAAACCATGGGCATTGTAGATTAATCTATACCCATTTATCAATCTCCAAATTTGTTCGATATCAGGGAAACCTAAAGAACTAAACTCTACATGGAAAGGAAGAATATAAATTTCACAGAGAGTGAAAACTTATGCATCTGCGACACTCTGCTACTAAATGACACAATTTTTAAGTGAATGAATATTGGTTGTTTAGAAGTCAATGGGTTTATATCAAAAATATATATTTGGCATGCTTATCTTCTCCTTTTGGGGACTGTTATTAAACCATAGTTATACTAGTACTGTATCCCAATGAGATTCATTCTCTTGAGCTGCTCTGTTTTCAAAACACTCTAGGAAGGATTTGTCAAACTAATTTTACCCCAAAATGAACAATCAATCATCTTAATGGAGTACATTTATATTTCATTAGGAAAAGCTAGTCTTACTTAACAGTAAAGAGTTTTGGATGGAAACTGGTCATACCTGAACCAGCAGGTGAGGCAGGTCAATTCCACAGCAGCCATGTTTACAACTTTGAATGATACTCTGCCTCTGGTAAGACATGTGCCAGAATTAGCATTGTCCCTAGCAGGGTATAGTAATAATTGTTGTATATAATGATTCTTACGTTATAGGATCTTGAAGGACCTGAATCAATCAGATATGACATTATATTCCTAATGGTTCTAGTAGTTTACTGCACGTACCTATGACAACATATGTCAGAGCAAGGCAGCATCTATGTCAATGCCATTACCACTGACAGTAATTCTGAGTAAAGTGAGAATTTTAAACAATATGGACAAGACCTAAAGGAAAACATAACTTCAGTTGGAACTTTAGGATGAGGTGGTTTCAGATTAATACAAAAGCATTCCTATGGAGAATGAAAGCACAGGCTTCAAAGACAGCTGACACGAGGCATAATTCAAAGTTAATGACCATGGGGAAATGTAAGTCAGCCTCTCAGTGTGCCAAGCAACTCTATTTGATTGTACAAATATGACTTAAAATATCCACTCTGTTTGATGACCTTTCTCTTGACTATCAGAAAAACTCATTTATAATTTAGAAAACATGTTTACAGAAATCAGCCCAAAGTTTAATAACTATTGTATCTTTCACATAAGAACAAATATTATATTTTAAAATGTATCACTAATTTAAATAAAATTACGCTACAAAGAAAAATTTCTAAAGTAAATGTTTAGTTTTCTTATAACTGCCTTTACCTGTTTCTTATGTAATTGAATTTATGTAAATACTAAATATTATAGTATACTTTTAAGAAATGCATAAGCCAACCCATTCTAGCCACTTATTTAGATTTATTTTTCACTTGGTTGTTTTCTAATTATTATTTTCAAAACAACTGAGTAAAGAGCTTTATAATCATATGAACTGATTTCACATTGTTTTCCATTACCTTGAGTCAAAATTGTTAATTATTTTTAATATACCTGTTTGGGTCATTATTTTACATATCAATCTATACCAAAAGCTTTTATTACACTCCTGACATGTAGATTCCTAAAACTGGGTATGAAAATCACTGCAGTAGGTTGAGAAAAGAAAATATTAGAACATCTGTTTATGATTATCTCAACCTCTAGAAATTTCTCATCCTGTGTTTTATATAGAAGTGTGAATGTGTGTTATTTAAATCACATATGACTGTAACAGTACACGTAAAGGAGTTATAAATAGATATGTTGTACTTCTTCCTAAAGGTAAAAACTCTATAATTATGGAAAGATTCTTTCAAAAGAGTCCAAAGACTTTATGCAGAAAAATGTCTTAAGGTAGAATTAAGAATTGAATTACTGGTCCTATATTGTATCATGTTAACTTTTCAATTTTTGGCAATTTTTCCACTTACTAGATTTAACACTTGATACAATAATAATAAACTTGGACATAAAGCTGGAAAACTTCACCTATAAATCACTTATTTACCTTTAAAATGGACCCTAAACACTGAACAAATGAGCCCCAAGTGTATAGACATAAAAACCCAGTAGGTTATATAAATTCATGTTATTCCAAGTAAAGTAATCAAGCACATATATGAATATAATGTCAAAATTATAGTTCATGGGAAGAAATGTGTCTTCTGGAAGTACCTTCAAAAGCAAATATCTCTTAGCGGGCAGAGCTTATTATTTAAAGAGGAAATTTTACAAATATGAATATCTGTGATTTGTGCAATACCTAATAACATCTAAAACAAGATTACAGCATGTTAGTGTCGTGACCCTTCAGGGACCGAAGCAACACGCCCAAGGTCTTGATTCTTCTCTAGGCTTTATTGTCTAATCTCTCGTGGCGGTTACAGCAGTTGTCAGGAAGCTCTTCTCCCTCCCGGCGGGCTCCCTTATATTCAGTCACCCAACCAATCCAGGACAGTATCATGCGTGACCTTAAAGCGGATAGGTGTCAAGCGCCACTCTAAGTGGGCAGCACGAGCTGTGCACGGGTACGGAAGTCTGCTGGGCCAATCCCCAACAGGGAAGAGGGGAAAGGGTGGTGAGCAGGAAGCAGGCGCCATCTTTAGGGCATTGTCCAGCTAGAGTGGGGCTCAGCCTCGGCCATAGGCCGGGCCCCCACAGTTAGCAGAAAGGATTAATTTATCTAATCAGGATTTTTATTGCTTTTGATTAGAGCTTATATTCACCATATTAATACAATACAACATATCAACCAAGGAAAGTTATCTATTGGGTAGAAAGAATTTTTAATTCTCCTCATTCAACTTTAGCTGATCATTCCCTTAAATAAAGATACTTAATTTGATTCCCATAATGCAGCTTTTCCCTTTGGAAATCAGAAGTGCCTCTTTAAAAGCTTGTAAGTTTCAGAACATGTCACCAAAGGGATAGTATATGGCATCTTAATTTACCTCACACTGGAATGAGATTCCCAGCTTATCTGAGCCTATTCATGGAATTTGGAGGTTTGGCAGATCTCATCTTCCCTTCTTGATCAAAATTACTAATCCCAACACCCATAAATCTGTTCATAAATTGGAAAATCCCCTATAGGTATTGTCATAAAGAAGTTTATGGTTAAATTTGACATCGCACAGTGTTTGCAATCTGATTGCCAGCCTCACATTTCTCCATATTTCATGGGGTTCAAATGCAGTGTTACTCAAATAAATTATAAGTTCAAATGTACTAGCATATTTTATTCACTCCACTATTATTTTTATTTAGTGTAAATTTTAATAACATGAAAAATTGCACTATTTTTTGCACCATTTATGCTTTAAACTTTTATCTTGAAGGGTGCCATAGATTGAAGATCTACAAAGGACTGAACCATCGTCTGTAGAGAGTTGTGGTAGATAGACTCTGAAAGCCTCCAACAGTCCCATTTATTAGTATTCTTGCCTGTATACTTCTCTGCCATTGACTATGGACAGGGCCCATGACTTACTCCTAAACCATAGGATATAGCAAAGGCATGGGATGTCATTTCTATAATTATGATACACAGGATTGTGACTTCTGTATCACTAGCCTAATCTCTCCCTTGCTGGTTTAGACACTGCGAAGGCCCATTCAGTAAGGAATTGAGAGCAGCCTGAAGCTGACAAACAGCTAGGAATTCTGGCCTTCATTCAACAACACAGAAAGAAATGTAGTTTTAACCTGTGTAGTTTTAAGTCACCAGGCTTGTAATGATTTATTATACAGCAATCAATAACTAATACAAGCAGCTGGCTTTATGCTAATTACTAAATTGTATTTACATCACTTCAGCAGTTGCAGGATTAATTAATAGAGACTCATTGCAAGATTTCACAGAAAAGGAACTCTTACCAACTCAAAATCATGGCACTGTTTCAAGTTTCCAGCATGTGTAGTATGCATTTCTGCTCGCCAAGCTATCTAAGATTATCTTAAGGTCCCACTATTTACTGTGAAGTGAAATCTTAAGATTGATTAGGAAAAGGCAAAAGAATTTTGTGGGTATATTCAATTCTGTATTGATAAGTGATAGAGAAGGAAACAAAGGTTCTAATTATATTGCCCATTACTTCATTTCCAAAAATGAAAACCAAAAATTCTATCAGCTCGTTTAACAATGGAGTACTTGAGGAGTTCAGCATATTGTAATGTGTTGGCATATGTAAAAGAAACTACTATGACTATTCATTCACTCTCAGAAAATGTTTAAATGGTGAGCTTGGTCAGGTGTTTAGTGGGATGCCTCAGATTTGGATGCCTGTTTTACTTCCCTTTTCCTTTGCCTAATTGTGATATGGCTGAATAATGAAAATCAATGAAACTGTCCTATCTTTAAGAAAATCTTTATTAAGTCTAGTTGTTATAGAGTTGATAGAAATATTACACAGAGGTTCTATTTCATTTGGAAAGAGAAACATCCAAACACAAATTATTCCCTTTCTCAAAAGAAATAGCTTTATCACTATTGGAAGTTGATTAAAAAAATAGGAAAATAGCAGCAAAAAGTGCCTAGTTGGTTAATTTGCACAAACAGCAATTTAAAAACACCTAAAGGGTACAAAAAATCAGTATTTTTGTTTAAAATAAAAGCAGAAAGGAAAGTAGGCAAGTGAAGACATTTTTTATGAGAAATAAATATGCATCTGATAGCTCAAAAAGGTGCAAATGAAAATGCAATCAGTTCTCTAATGAATTAATAGGTGCAGCTGGGACTCTCACGTTACTTTATGTGAAATAGCTAATGAGCAGAAGAGAAGTTGTCAGAAACAGGGTAGTCAGCACATTTCAGAAACTCACTTGCCTTTTAAAAGGCATTATAAATAGTACATGGCTGTTTCTTCAAATCAACATATTTTCCTTTTCCTTCTACATTTAGAAGACATTTTTGGATTTTTTTTCTATCTAGAGAAATCATGGTAACAGAAAAACTTAAAGCTGCATGTTTTATATATTATTTTTGCACCTTTTTTTTTGCTTTTTAAAATTCACATTACTCTTAATAGAAATTTACAATTCATTTCCCTTAGGGAGTTCCTTTGACCATCCCAGAAAAATGACACTTCTAAGAACCACTTCATTAATACATGGAGGAGTTACACACTCAGAGGTTAGCAGAACCAGGGAAGTAACTTAAGAGACTGCAGTTCATCATCTGGCACAAAACGAGTGGGTGCCCCATCAAAAGAGCAACTCCTCCTGTCTTTAGTCATCTGGGAAGATGTGGAAAAAAAGGCACAATTCAGCTTTATTACTGAGTTTTCAAAGTGGTACCCAACTGTTTGCTTGGAACCTTCTGATTCATAAATGCTAACATTTAAGCCATGGCATTTAAAATATTGGGAACACTTAGTAAAATATCTAGTTGCAGATAACCTGAATTAGTTATAAGGCAATATATACTGCAATACTTCCTCAGTGGCCCATCCTAGGCTAACCCCTGGTTCCTTACCTGAGTGACTCCTAAGTGAGAGACTCATGACCAAAACTGGCCAGCCACAGTTTCTACTGGATATTTTAAATATAATAAGGATACTTAGACACCCAGTGTGTTAGGGACAAATCATCTTATAAGGCACCAACAAAAATAGGAATAAGGTCCAAAAACTCTAAGAAAGTATTAATTTCTAGACCTCCTTCAATTTTTTGGGTGACTCCAGTACTTCTGATAAATATCTTTTCATTATGTTTTGCCTTAGATAGCCAGAGCTGAATTTAATGCTTGACTAGGAAAACAAAACAAAACACAATGTATCAATAAGAAAACTTTAATTGAGATGGGAATCAGTCTTTTTCGTTCCATCCAACCTCTTTTCTATGCTCAAGTGATTTTTCAACTAAGATGAAGATTGGGCTTCCAGGGGTGTTTGAATGGGAGCAGAAATATCTTTCATTGTCAATGTAATTATGAAACGGAGGAGACATGTTTTAAAGGGTGGAGTTTGCAGAAGTCCCAGGAATGGTAAACATCCTGCAATAAGAAGCAGGTACAGTTCTATTCATAAAGATTTGTGTCATTTAAACACCAAAAGAAGTATTGCTTTTGTTAGTTTTAAAAGATTCCAAGAGGGGTGCCATGATAGGCCTGAAGTCAATAATCTGTCATTTCAAAAGCCAAGATGTCAGCTTGGGTCTTTTTATCTTCGCAATCTTTATTTTTGCTCCTGAATGTTTAGAGTACACTAGAAGGGATATTAATTGTCCTAGAACACTTTTAAAAAAGAAGAAAAAAGCAAGTGTATATAATCTCAAGAATCTTAGACACAGAATTAATACTTCATTTATCTTATTTGTCTGCCAGCCATTACAGACTGAAATCCTTCATGTCACCTTTCTGTCCTAGTCATCACTAGAGAAAAATATGAAATTTTCTTCACTCTTCACTATAGTTTATTTTGGAATCTCCAGTAAAAGAAATTCAGTTTTCCCTCAAATGGCTTCTACTTGTTATTTAAGCAGGTAGTTAACCATTTTAACTGCAACAATAAAATGAGCCCATTAGAGAAAGTACCTAATACATGTGCTTGGAGAAATTAATATATATATATATATTAGCTTATATATAATATATATTAATTTCCACATAACTTATATATAAAATTAATTTATTATTTTAATATATTTATTATATTTATTATAAACTTTAATTTATGTATTATAATTTCTGTGTAAATAATTTATATAGAGATATATGTTCAAAATATTAATTTATGTATAAATAACATATGTATTTAAGCTTTTTTAAATACATGTACACTTTTTGGCTCAGCTTGTTGAAAGTCTTGGAAAGAAGTGCAAAATTAGCTCATTTGGGGATTAAAGATGACAGCATGAGAGGAGATACAGAGGCTTCCTCCTAAAACTGGATACAATTAGAAAATTTAATTGGTGCAACTAATCCTGAGTGAGCAACAGGAAAGAGGATGGCACCAGACTGCACACACCTGGAGAAAAAAGCAGACTTCAGCGAACGGGGTAATGTACCAGAGCTGTGGCTCCACAGGACCTGAGCCCCTCCCCACCCAGCTCACCTGCGAGAGGAAGACAAACGGAGCAGGGAAGGAGTGGAAGGCTTGGGACTGCTGAATACCTAGCTCCAAAAATCTTCTCTGGGAGCACAAACACATTTCATGGTGCTTACATGAGACTTGCATGACTATCAGGTTGGAAAGTTAATACAGGCAGAGTTCCTGGGGAGGCTGGAATTCCAGCTGCTTCTGGAAAGCAGGGATCCAAATCCAGCTGCTCTGCGACAAAAACTTATACCTGTGTGCCTGGCCAACTGGCTCAGGCAGTGGAGACAGGCACAGCAGCCAGGAGTTGGGGAACATCTCTTTCCTCCCACCCAGGCACCAGTACCGCTCCCCTGCAAACACCGACATTGCTTCAGTGGCTGAGCAGCTACAGAGAATACAGCTTCTGGACACTAGAGGGTGCCATATACAAACATGAAACGCCAAAGGAACCTTGTCCAGAGTTAAATTATTAATAAAACTCCTGAGAAAGATTTAAATGATATGGACCTTGTGACTGACTCTTCCTGAAACGGAGTTCAAAATAAAAATCATCAACATTCTAATGGAGGTACAGAAAGACATCCAAGAACTCAGGAAGGAATTCAGGTCAGAGATCCAATCGTTGAAGAGCACAATGGAGGATATTAAAAGCAGGTTGGATATGGTGAAGGAGACAATAAATGAAATAGAAACTAAAGAAGAGGAATACAAAGAAGCTGAGGCCCAGAGAGAGAAAAGGATCTCTAAGAATGAAAGAATATTGAGAGAACTGTGTGACCAATCCAAGCAGAACAATATTCGCATTATAGGGATACCAGAAGAAGAGAGATAGAAAGGGATATAAAGTGGTGTTGAGGAGGTAGTAGCTGAAACCTTTCCCAATCTGGGGAAGGAGATAGTCTCTCAGGCCATGGAGAACCACAGATCCCCTTACACAAGGGACCCAAGGAAGACAACACCAAGACTCATAGTAATAAAATGGGAAAGATCAAGAATAAGAACAGACTGCTAAAAGCAGCCAGAGACAGAAATAAGATCACATACAAAGGAAAGCCCATCAGGGTAACATCAGACTTCTCAGCAGAAACCTTACAGGCCAGAAGGGAGTGGCATGATGTATTTAATGCCATGAAGCAGAAGGCCCTGGTACCAAGATTACTTTATCTGGCAAGATTTTCATTTAAATTTGAAGGAGGGAATAAATAATTTCGAGATAAGCAAAAGCTGAGAGAATTTACCTCCCACAAACCATCTCTGCAGTCTATTTTGGAGGGACTGCTATAGATGGAACTGTTCCTAAGGTTGAATAGGTGTCACCAGAGGTAATAAAACCACACTAAAGAAAGTAGAACAGCTAATTATGAAACAAATGCAAAATTAAACTATCTATCCTCAAAGTCAATCAAGGGGTAGACAAAAAGTACAGAATTTGATACCTAATATATAAAGAATGAAGGAGAAAGAGAAAGGAGGAGAAATAGAAAAGAACATTTAGATTCTATATGTAACAAGATACTAAGTGATTTAAGTTAGACACTTAGATACTAAGGAAAGTAACCTGGATCCTTTGGTAACCATGAATCTAAAGCTTGAAATGGCAATAAGTACATACCTATCAATAATCATCCTAAATGTAAATGGACTGAATGCACCAATCAAAAGACATAGAGTCATTGCATGGATAAAAAAACAAGACCCATCTATATGCTGCTTACAAGAGACTCATCTTAAACCCAAAGACATGCACAGACTAAAAGTCAAGGGATGGAAAAAGATATTTCATACAAACAATAGGGAGAAAAAGCAGGAGATCCAGTACTAGTCTCAGACAAAATAGACTTCAAAACAGAGAAAGTAACAAGAGATAAAGAAAGACATTACATAATGATAAAGGGCTCAGTCCAACAAGAGGATATAACCATTATAAATATATATATACATCCAACACAGGAGCACTACCATATGTGAAACAAATACTACAGAGCTAAAGGAGGAAATAGAATGCAATGCATTCATTTTAGGAGACTTCAACACACCATTCACTCCAAAGGACAGATCCACCAGACAGAAAATAAGTAAAGACATGGAGGCACTGAACAACACAATAGAACAGACGGACCTAATAGACATCTATAGAACTCTACACCTAAAAGCAACAGGATACACATTCTTCTCAAGTGCACGTTGAATATTCTCCAGAATAGACCACATACTAGGCCACAAAAAGAGCCTCAGTAAATTGCAAAAGATTGAAATTCTACCAGCCAACTTTTCAGATCACAAAGGTATAAAACTAGAAATAAATTGTACCAAGAAAGAAAAAAGGCTCACAAACACACGGAGGCTTAACAACACACTTCTAAATAGTCAATGGATCAAAAACCAAATTAAAATGGAGGTCAAGCAATATATGGAAACAAATGACAACAACAACACAAAGCCCAACTTCTGTGGGATGCAGCGAAAGCAGTCTTAAGAGGAAAGTATATAGCAATCCAGGCATATTTAAAGAAGGAAGAACAAACCCAAATGAATAGTCTAACATCACAATTATCAAAATTGGATAAAACAGACAAATGAGGCCTACGATCAGCAGACAGAGGGACATAATAAAGATCAGAGAAGAAATAAATATAATTGAGATGAATAAAACAAAAGAAAAATCAACAAAACCAAGAGCTGCTTCTTCGAAAAAATAAACAAAATAGATAAGCCTCTAGCCAGACTTATTAAGAGAAAAAGAGAGTCAATACACATCAACAGAATCAGAAACAAGAAAGGAAAAATCATGATGGACCCACAGAAATACAAAGAATTATTAGAGACTACTATGAAAACCTATATGCTAACAAGCTGTGAAACCTAGGAGAAATGGACAACTTCCTAGAAAAATACAACCTTTCAAGACTGACCAAGAAAGAAACACAAAATCTAAACAAACCAATTACCAGCAAAGAAATTGAAGCGGTATTCAAAAAACTACCAAAGAACAAAACCCCTGGGCCAGATGGATTTACCTCGGAATTTTATCAGACACACAGAGAAGACATAATACCCATTCTCCTTAAAGTGTTCCAAAAAATAGAAGAGGAGGGAATACTCCCAAACTCATTCTATGAAGCCAACATCACCCTAATACCAAAACCAGGCAAAGACCCCAACAAAAAAGAAAATTACAGACCAATATCCCTGATGAACATAGATGCAAAAATACTCAATAAAACATTAGCAAACTGAATTCAAAAATACGTCAAAAGGATCATACACCATGACCAAGAGGGATTCATCCCAGGAATGCAAGGATGGTACAATATTCGAAAATCCATCAACATCATCCACCACATAAACAAAAAGAAGGACAAAAACCATATGATCATCTCCATAGATGCTGAAAAAGCATTTGACAAAATTCAACATCCATTCATAATAAAAACTCTCAACAAAATGGGTATAGAGGGCAAGTACCTCAACATAATAAAGGCCATATATGATAAACCTACAGCCAACATCATACTGAACAGTGAAAAGCTGAAAGTTTTTCCTCTGAGATCCGGAACAAAACAGGGATGCGCACTCTCCCCACTTTTATTCAACATAGTACTGTAGGTCCTAGCCATGGCAATTATACAAAACAAAGAAATACAAGGAATCCAAATTGGTAAAGAAGAAGTCACACTGTCACTATTTGCAGATGACATGACATTGTACATAAAAAACCCTAAAGACTGCACTCCAAAACTACTAGAACTGATATTGGAATACAGCAAGGCTGCAGGATACAAAATTAACACTCAGAAATCTGTGGCTTTCCTGTACACTAACACTAACAATAAACTAATAGAAAGAGTAATCAGGAAAACAATTCCATTCACAACTGCATCCAAAAGAATAAAATACTTAGGAATAAACCTTACCAAGGTAGTGAAAGACCTATACCTTGAAAACTATAAGACACTCTTAGGAGAAATTAAAGAGGACACTGACAAATGGAAACTCATCCCATGCTCTTGGCTAGGAAGAATTAATATCGTTAAAATGGCCATCCTGCCCAAAGCAATATACAGATTTGATGCAATCCCTATCAAATTATCAACAACATTCTTCAATGAACTAGAACAAATGGTTCAAAAATTCATATAGAAACACCAAACACCCTGAATAGCCAAAGCAATCCTGAGAAGGAAGAATAAAGTGGGGGGGATCTTGCTCCCCAACTTCAAGCTCTACTACAGAGCCACAGTAATCAAGACAGTTTGGCACTGGCACAAGAACAGACCCACAGACCAGTGGAACAGAATAGCGACCCCAGATATTAACCCAAACATTTGTGGTCAATTAATATATGATATAGGAGCCATGGACATACAATGGGGAAATGACAGTCTCTTCAACAGATGGTGCTGGCAAAACTGGACAGCTACATGTAAGAGAATGAAACTAGATTACTGTCTAACCCCATACACAAAAGTAAATTCGAAATGGATCAGACCTGAATGTAACCCTTAAAAAACTCTTAGAAAAAAACATAGGCAAAAATCTCTTGGACATAAACATTAGCGACTTCTTCATGAACATATCCCCCTGGGCAAGGGAAACAAAAGCAAAAATGAACAAGTGGGACTATATTAAGCTGACAAGTTTCTGTACAGCAAAGGGCACCATCAATAGAATAAAAAGGTTCCTTACAGTATGGGATAATATATTCATAAATAACAGAACCGATAAAGGGTTGACATCCAAAATATTTAAAGACCTCACTCACCTCAACAAACAAAAAGCAAATAATCCAATTAAAAAAATGGGCAGAGTAGCTGAACAGACAGTTCTCCAAAGAAGAAATTCAGATGGCCAACAGACACATGAGAAGATGCTCCACATTGCTTGTCATCAGAGAAATGCAAATTAAAACCTCAATGAGATATCACCTCACACCAGTAAGGATCACCACAATCCAAAAGACAAACAACAACAAATGTTGGTTTGGTTGTGGAGAAAGGGGAACCCTCCTCCACTGCTGGTGGGAATGCAAGTTAGTTCAACCATTGTGGAAAGCAGTATGGAGGTTCCTCAAAAAGTTCAAAATAGACTTACCATTTGACCCAGGAATTCCACTGCTAGGAATTTACCCTAAGAATGCAGCACTCCAGTTAGAAAAAGACAGGCACACCCCTATGTTTATCACAGCACTATTTACAATAACCAAGAAATGTAAGCAACCTAAATGTCCATCAGTAGATGAATGGATAAAGAAGATGTGGTACATATACACAATGGAATATTACTCAGCCATAAGAAAAAAACAGATCCTACCATTTGCAAGAACATGGATGGAGCTAGAGGGTATTATGATCAGTGAAATAAGCCAGGTGGAGAAAGACAAGTATCAAATGATTTCACTCATATATGGAGTAAAAGAACAAAGAAAAACTGAAGGAACAAAACCCAAGAATAGACTAACCGTTACCAAAGGGAAAGAGACTGGGCATGAGTGGTGGGAAGGGAGGGATAAGGGCAGGGAAAAAGAAAGGGGGCCTTACAATTAGCATGTATAAGTTGAGGGGGCATAGGGAGGGATGTGCAACACAGAGAAGACAAGTAGTGAGTCTATAGCATCTTAATACACTAATGGACAGTGACTCTAATGGGGTTTGTGGAGGGGGACTTGGTGAAGGGGGGAGTCTAGTAGCCATAAAGTTCTTCATGTAATTGTAGATTAATGATAATGAAATGAATAATAAAAAAAAGAATAGCTACCATGTATTAAGTACTTAATTTGAACCAGGCACTGTGATATGTGTGTTGTAAAAAAGAAAAAATAATAGCTCATTTGGCTCTCCTTTCTTATTCAAATTAAGCTTCTTTCTTCAAATCTACCAATCCCACCAAGTACTTCTGGTATCTGTAACAGGCCTGGTGAATATGTTCATTGAACACCTACCACATGCAAAAAAAATCTCTGAATTACAAGAGCTGTTGGTCACCAGTAAAAGTGTATTGATATGATCACCACAAATGTACTGATTGTGGGAGTATTTTTAAGGTGTTTGCAGGCAGGAAAGAATATTTTAGGTAAGCAAAGCTTGAGGTCATTAAATATTTTGTCATCTTTTGGTCTTCTTTGTTGCAATTGTATTGTGAATACTTATTTATTTACACAAGTGCAACTCTATTAGATTGTGAACTGTCCATGGTAGCTAGTGTCTGTCAGCTGGTATCTGCATGTCTAAGCAACCTCCCTGGCACATAGTAGGTACTTATGGGTACCATAATGAGTCAACACATGAAAAACAAATCTATTTATTGTTTTAATCAATTTTCCTTCTAGTTTATTGACTTCTCAAGATTTTTTTCTGCATTTGGAGCATGAGGCAGATGGCTCTGCCTGGTGATTGTATCTTTCATGGAAAGGGAGAATGTAGGGAAGAAATAAAGAAAAGAAAGAAGAAAGTAAAGAAAATGGAGAGACAAGAAAAGAGAGAGGGAGTGTGGGAGAGAGGAAAGAAGGAAGGAAGTAAAAGAGAAAAAATGGAGAAAAGAAGGGGAGAGAGAGTAGAAGAAAATAAAGGAAGGAATAAAGAGAGAAAGGGATGGAGGGAAAAAGGAAGGGAGAGAAAAAGGAGAGAGAAGAAATAAAGAAAGAACAAACTTGACTTCCCATTCTTCATTTAGTTAACTGATTATTTGGTGTCAGAGATTCTCTAAGACTGTTGTGCCTTGGTCACTCGTAAATGATATCAAATTCCTTAGCCTAACAGAACTGAGGGCCAGAACTGGGCCATGGAGAATACATGAAGGCACATTTATTTCTTAAAGACAGGGTGATTTGTTGCTGAACTTCATGTGAAAGTCTAAAAAAATTCTAAAAATTCTAAATGGAAACCTGAGCCAAGCCCAGAATTGTGTGAACACAGTTTACACGAGATTCCTCCACCTGTAACTAGGAACCCAAATATAAAATGCCCACTTGGAGTTTGGGTTGCCATTCATCACTGAAGGATATCTTTGATGGAAGGCCCTACCAGGAAGTGGAAAGCTGCAGTGGTTTGAAGACAGAAGAAATTCCCTGTTTCCTGACTTTGTTTCATATAACCTACAGAATATCTTCTTAATGTTGCAGAGCTTCAATTTACTCATTTTCAAATATACTAATGATTGTATCTATCCTAAGTGATTCCCATCATAAGAGAATGAAGTGTTTTGCCAGATGTTTGATACTCAAAAGGTGTTTAAACACGTTAATTCCTTTCCCCCATTGAAATCAAGACAGATCCTGCCTATCTACCTCTTATTTCTAAATTCCATTAAGATTTGTAGAGGACCACCCTGTTAGCTATATAGGAGATACAGAGATGAAACTATGTCTGTAGCCTTCTAGAACCTTAACAATTTGAAGTGAGTACCAATAACATTACATACAACTGAGAGAAGGTGAGCCATTATGGGTGCAATGTTAAGTTCAAAGAATATGTGGCAGCACAGGAACCATCAGCAGAAACAAAAAGGCAACCTACAGTATGGGAGAATGTATTCATTAATGATTTACCTGATAAGGGATTAACATTCAAAGTTTATAAAGAACTCATATACTTCAACCCCAAATACAAATAACCTGCTTAACATATGGGCAGAGCTAAACAGACATTTTTTGCAAAGAAGACATACAGATGGCCAACAGGCATATGAAAAGATGTCCCACATTGCTAATCATCAGGGAAATGCAAATCAAAACCACAATGAGATATCACCTCACACTCAGTCAGAATGGCCAGTATCCAAAAGACAAGGAAAAACAAGAGTTGGCAAAGAGGTGGAGAAAACGGAGCCCTCCTACACTATTGGTAGGAATGTAAATAGGTGCAGCTACTATGGAAAGTAGTATGGAGGTTCCTCAAAACATGAAAAATAGAAATACCATACAACCCAGTAAATTCACTTCTAGAAATTTACCTGAAGACAACAAAATCTCTATTAAAAAGATAAATACACTATGTTTTTCACTGCTTTATTTATAATAGGCAAGATGTGGAAGCAACTAAAGTGTCCATCAGTATATGAATGAATAAAGAAGAGGTGTTATATATACACAATAGAATATTATTCAGCCACACACACAAAAAAGAAATCCTGCCATTTGCAACAACATGGATGACCTAGAGGGTATTGTGGTAAGTGAAATAAGCCAGATAGAGAAAGACAAATACCATATGATTTCACTTATTTGTTGAATATAAAAACAAAACAAAACAGAAGGAACAAAATTGCAGTAGACTCAGACACAGAGCAATGACTAGTGGTTACCATGGGGGAGGGGTTGAAGTGGGTGGAATGGGAGATTGAAGGGGATAAAAGGGTATAAAAATTCTCAGTCATAATGTGAGTTGGTCATGGGGATGATAGTACAGCATAGAGAATAAAGCCAATGATTCTGTAACATCTTCTTATGTTGACAGTAGCTGCACTAGTGGGGGTGAGAATTTAATTATATGGGTAACCATTGCAACACCAGGTAGTATATTTGAAACCAATATAAGACTGTTCCAATATAAGACTGTTTATCAATGATACTTCAGTTTTTAGAAAAAGCACTTGGAGATTTATAGCCTTAAATGAATTCATTAAAAATGAAATAATATTGAAAAAAAATTTGTAGCACCAATATAGTGGAGAGTGAGATTAATCTAAACTAGATGAACCTCCAAAGATTTCTTTGAGAATGTATAGGGCACACACATCTAAAGCTTTGCACCTTATTTCAAATTTCCTCTGACCAGTGCAATTACTAGGGAAATCTCTTATTTCATGTGTGGTAAGCTTAACTCACTTATTGCATTAAAAAAATGTGTTGGAAGTTAGTTACTTACTTCACAGTGGTGAGGCTGGTGCTGAGTTACACCGGGGTGCAACTAGTGAGGGAAAAAATGAAATTGGTTTAGAATGAAAAGACCAGAGATGTATAACTTTGTTCATTCTCAGAATGTTTTTTTATGCATACAATGTACTCACCTCACTAATTCCAAGAGCTGGTATGATTTAACAAGGTGGTCTCTGTAAAACAGCATATTAGTTGTCAAATGCTATAGATACGGTGGTTGTTTTTATGAAAAGTGGAGCTCAACTAGTAACTGTTGACTGATTAAAACTTGTACTTGTAAAGCTTAGTAAAGGATTTTCCTTTCTCTAGGTGACTCACTGACATGTTTCATTGATAGCATCTAAATGAATTTTTAGCTTTCTGTTTAAAATCAGTCAACCATACCAGTGATATATCCAGACAATTCCTAGAATGTATTGGAAATATTAATATTTTTGTAATTAGTGTTCATAATATCTCAACATTTCCTGTAGAAAAATGATTCAAAGCTTTGATAAAATAAAATGCCATAGTAAAAAATTAATTGAAAACTGAGAGTACAAGTTTTTACATTCAAAGTAAGCTCTGTTGCAGATTTTAGGGCAATTGCCTTGCAAATAAATTAATTTCAATTTTTCCCATTGATCCGTATTTTCTACAAAGTAATATTGTCAGAAGATTTAGAATATACATTTTAAAAATAATGTAGCTTATCAATTAAGTTTTCATTGATTTGACATTTTTTACTTAGCTAAAAACAAACTTCACTTGAATATCAATCCACTGAAAAGCAAAAGGTGAGATTTAATTTTTAAAGGTGAGGGAAATATTAGGAGGGGCAATTCTTACTTGAGAACTTACTTGAGATTTATGATTTGGTTTATCACCACAACACTATGTTTTCTTGGGTCATTTACACAATTACATTGGCTTCAATTGCTTTGCTTTATCTTGAAAATGGAACAATGTCATTTTTTTCTTAGGAAAATGTAAAGGTCAATGAAGTTCTATATTTAAAAGTACATTTTTTTAAGGGCAGAGCCAAGATGGCAGCGTGAGTAGGACAGTGGGAACCTCCTCCCAAAAACATGTATATTTTTGAAAATACAACAAATACAACTAATCCTAAAAGAGAGACCAGAATACACAGGACAACAGCCAGACTACATCCACACTTGCGAGAACCCAGTGCCTGGTCAAAGGGGTAAGATACAAGCCCTGGTCTGGCGGGACCTGAGGGACCCGCACCCCATCTCCTGGTGGGAGGAGAGGAGTCGGAGCAGGGAGAGTGAGGGAGCCCAGGACTGCTAAACAACCAGCCAACCACATCACAGCGCAGACACAGTGCATTCGTGGGGTGCTGGAAACTAGGGAAACAAGTCAGCAAGACCTTTGAGCAGGTCCCAAAGCCAGCACCCATCTGACAAAGAAAAGCGAGTGCTTTTTGAAAGTCTTAAAGGAACAGGGATGCCACAGCAGGACAGAAGCTAATCGGGTCAAAGTCCAGCAGCTGGAAATTCCAGGGAACCCTGGGAGCACTAAACCCCAGGGCAACAGCTATGAAACACCTCACAGAGGTAAACAGCCAAACATTACCCCTCTGGAGCCCCACCATAGCAGTGCAGGGGCCTGAGGCTGGCCACGCCCACAGCAAGGGAACTTCCCCCATACCGGCCAGACAAGATACAGAGACCCACTCTACACGCAATTACCCAAAACAAGCCACTAGGGGTCACAGTTGTCCTAGTAAAGGCCAGGAGCTAGTGGAAAGCCTTGGCCCTCCCAGCTGACAGAAAGTAAATAGTTCACCATTGCACCTATCAACATGAAAAGGCAAAAAAATTTGATCCAGACAAGACTAACACAGACAGCTTCGACATCTGCTACATCTTCCCCTGAGAAGGAAACTGAGGAGATAGATTTAACCAGTCTTCCTGAAAAAGAATTCTAAACAAAAGTCATAACCTTGCTGATGGACTTGCAGAGAAAAATGCAAGAAATAAGGAAGGAGAATACAGAAATAAAACAAGCTCGGGAAGGACTTCAAAACAGAATGGACGAGATACAAGAGACCATTGATGGACTAGAAAACAGACAACAGGAACACAGAGAAGCTGATGCAGAGAGAGATAAAAGGATCTCCAGGAATGAAAAAATTTTAAGGGAAATGAGTGACCTATCGAAATGGAACAATATGCACATTATAGGGGTACCAGAAGAAGAAGAGAGAGAAAAAGGGATACAAAGTGTCTTTGAAGAAATAATTGCTGAAAACTTCCCCAAACTAGGGGAGGAAATGGCCTCTCAGACCACAGAGGTATACAGAACTCCCATGACAAGGGATCCAAGGAGGGCAACACCAAGACACATAATAATTAAAATGGCAAAGATCAAAGACAAGGAAAAGTATTAAAGGCAGCCAGAGAAAAAAAAAAAGGTTACCTACAAAGGAAAACCCCTGAGGCTATGATCAGACTTCTCAACAGAAACTCTACAGGCCAGAAGAGAATGGCATGATATACTTAATGCAATGAAACAGAAGGGCCTCGAACCAAGACTACTGTATCGAGCACAATTATCATTGAAATATGAAGGAGGGATTAAACAATTCCCAGACAAGCAAAAGTTGAGGGAATTTACCTCCCACAAAACACCTCTACAGGGCATCTTACAGGGACTGCTCTAGATTGGAGCACTCCTAAAAAGAGCACAGAACAAAACACCTAACATATGAAGAAGGGAGGAGGAGGAATGAGAGGGAGAGAAATAAAGAATCATCAGACCGTGTTTATAATAGCCCAATAAGCGAGTTAAGTTAGACAGTAAGATAGTAAAGAAGCTAACCTTCAATCTTTGATAACCACAAACTTAAAGCCTGCAATGGCAATAAATACATACCTTTCAGTAATCACACTAAATGTAAATGGACTGAATGCACCAATCAAAAGACACAGAGTAATAGAATGGATAAAAAAGCAAGACCCATCCATATGCTGCTTATAAGAGACTCACCTCAAACCCAAAGACATGCACAGACGTAAAGTCAAGGGATGGAAAAAGATACTTCATGCAAACAACAGAAAGAAAAAAGCAGGAGTTGCAATACTAGTATCAGACAAAATAGACTTCAAAACAGAGAAAGTAACAAGAGATAAAGAAGGACATTACATAATGATAAAGGGCTCAGTCCAACAAGAGGATATAACCATTATAAATATACATGCACCCAACACAGGAGCACCAACATATGTGAAACAAATACTAACAGAACTAAAGGAGGAAATAGAATGTAATGCATTCATTCTGGGAGACTTCAACACACCAATCACTCCAAAGGTCAGATCCACCAGACAGAAAATAAGTAAGGACACAGAGGCACTGAACAACACACTAGAACAGATGGACCTAATAGACATCTACAGAACTCTACATCCAAAAGCAACAGGATACACATTCTTCTCAAGTGCACATGGAACATTCTCCAGAATAGACCACATACTAGGCCACAAAAAGAGCCACAGTAAATTCCAAAAGATTGAAATCCTACCAACCAACTTTTCAGACCACAAAGGCATAAAACTAGAAATAAACTGTACAAAGAAAGAAAAAAGGCTCACAAACACATGGAGGCATAACAACACGCTCCTAAAAAAGCAATGAATCAATGACCAAATCAAAATGGAGATTCAGCCATATATGGACACAAATGACAATAACAACACAAAGCCCCAACTACTGTGGGATACAGCAAAAGCAGTCTTAAGAGGAAAGTATATAGCAATCCAGGCATATTTAAAGAAGGAAGAACAAACCCAAATGAATGGTCTAATGTCACAATTATCGAAATTGGAAAAAGAAGAACAAATGAGGCCTAAAGTCAGCAGAAGGAGGGACATAATAAAGATCAGAGAAGAAATAAATAAAACTGAGAAGAATAAAACAATAGCAAAAATCAATGAAACCAAGAGCTGGTTCTTTGAAAAAATAAACAAAATAGATAAGCCTCTAGTCAGACTTATTAAGAGGAAAAGAGAGTCAACACACATAAACAGAATCAAAAACGAGAAAGGAAAAATCACGACGGACCCCACAGAAATACAAAGAATTATTAGAGACTACTATGAAAACCTATATGCTAACAAGCTGGGAAACCTAGGAGAAATGGACAACTTCCTAGAAAAATGCAACATCCCAAGAATGACCAAGGAAGAAACACAAAAGTTAAACAAGCCAATTACAAGCAAAGAAATTGAAACAGTAATCAAAAAACTACCCAAGAACAAAACCCCAGGGCTGGATGGATTTACCTCGGAATTTTATCAGACACACAGAGAAGACATAATACCCATTTTCCTTAAAGTTTTCCAAAAAAGAGAAGAGGAAGGAATACTCCCAAACTCATTCTATGAAGCCAACATCACCCTAATACCAAAACCAGGCAAAGACCGAAGCAAAAAAGAAAACTACAGACCAATATCCCTGATGAACATAGATGCAAAAATACTCAACAAAATATTAGCAAACCAAATCAAAAATACATCAGAAGGATCATACACCATGACCAAGTGGGATTCATCCCAGGGATGCAAGGATGGTACAACATTTGAAAATCTATCTACATCATCCACCACATCAACAAAAAGAAAGAAAAAAACCACATGATCATCTCCATAGATGCTGAAAAAGCATTTGACAAAATTCAACATCCATTCATGATAAAAACTCTCAACAAAATGTGTATAGAGGGCAAGTACATCAACATAATAAAGGCCATATACGATAACCCACAGCCAACATCATACTGAACAGCGAGAAGCTGAAAGATTTTCCTCTGAGATCGGGAACAAGACAGGGATGCCCACTCTCCCCACTGTTATTCAACATAGTACTGGAGGTCCTAGCCATGGCAATTACACAAAACAAAGAAATACAAGGAATCCAGATTGGTAAAGAAGAAGTTAAACTGTCACTATTTGCAGATGACATGATATTTACATAAAAAACCCTAAATACTCCACTCTGAAACTACTAGAGCTAATATCAGAATTCAGCAAAGTTGCAGGAAACAAAATTAACACACAGAAATCTGTGGCTTTCCTATACACTAACAATAAACTAATAGAAAGAGAAATCAGGAAGACAATTCCATTCACAATAGCATCAAAAAGAATAAAATACCTAGGAATAAACCTAATCAAGGAAGTGAAAGACCTATACCCTGAAAACTATAAGACACTCTTAAGAGAAATTAAAGAGGTCACTAACAAATGGAAACTCATCCCATTCTCATGGCTAGGAAGAATTAATATCATCAAAATGGCCATCCTGCCCAAAGCAATATACAGTTTCGATGCAATCCCTATCAAATTACCAACAGCTTTCTTCAACGAACGAGAACAAATAGTTCAAAATTCATATGGAAACACCGAAGACCCAGAATAGTTAAAGCAAACCTGAGAAGGAAGAATAAAGTGGGGGGGGATCTCACTTCCCAACTTCAAGCTCTACTACAAAGTCGCAGTTATCAAGACAATTTGGTACTGGCAGAAGAACAGAGCCACAGACCAATGGAGCAGAATAGAGACTCCAAACATTAACCCAACCATATATGGTCAACTAATATTCGATAAAGGGGCCATGGACATACAATCGGGAAATGACAGTCTCTTCAACACATGGTGCTGGCAAAACTGGACAGCTACATGTAAGAGAATGAAACTGGATCACTGTCTAACCCCGTACACAAAAGTAAATTCGAAATGGATCAAAGACTTGAATGCAAGTCATGAAACCATAAAACTCTTAGAAAAAAACATAGGCAAAAATCTCTTAGACATAAGCATGAGTGACCTCTTCTTGAACATATCTCCCCAGGCAAGGGAAACAAAAGCAAAAATGAACAAATGGGACTATATCAAACTGAAAAGCTTCTGTACAGCAAAGGACACCATCAATAGAACAAAAAGGTATCCTACAGTATGGGAGAATATATTTGAAAATGACAGATCCGATAAAGGGTTGACATCCAAAATATACAAAGAGCTCACACACCTCAACAAACTAAAAGCAAATAATCCAATTAAAAAATGTGCAGAAGAGCTGAACAGACAGTTCTCCAAAGAAGAAATTCAGATGGCCAACAGACACATGAAAAGATGCTCCACATCGCTTGACATCAGAGAAATGCAAATTAAAACCACAATGAGATATCATCTCACACCAGTAAGGATGGCCAACATCCAAAAGACAAAGAACAACAAATGTTGGCGAGGTTGTGGAGAAAGGGGAACCCTCCTACACTGCTGGTGGGAATGTAAATTAGTTCAACCATTGTGGAAAGCAGTATGGAGGTTCCACAAAATGCTCAAAATAGAAATACCATTTGACCCAGGAATCGCACTTCTAGGAATTTACCCTAAGAATGCAGCACTCCAGTTTGAAAAAGACAGATGCACCCCTATGTTTATTTCTGCACTGTTTACAATAGCCAAGATATGGAAGCAACATAAATGTCCATCAGTAGATGAATGGATAAAGAAAATGTGGTACATATACACAATGGAATATTACTCAGCCATAAGAAAAAAACAAATCCTACCAATCACAACAACATGGATGGAGCTAGAGGGTATTATGCTCAGTGAAATAAGCCAGGTGGAGAAAGACAAGTACCAAATGATCTCACTCATATGTGGAGTATAAGAACAAAAGAAAACTGAAGGAACAAAACTGCAGCAGAAGCACAGAACCCAAGAATGGACTATAGTTACCAAAGGGAAAGGGACTGGGAGGATGGGTGGGAAGGGAGGGATAAGGGCGGGAAGAAAAGAAAAGGGGCATTACGATTAGCACGTATAGTGTTGTGGGGGCACAGGGACGGCTGTGCAACACAGAGAAGACAAGTTTTGATATTACAGCATCTTACTATGTTGAAGGACAGTGACTGTGAACTTAGTGACAAGTAGTGATTTTACAGCATCTTACTATGTTGATGGACAGTAACTGTGAACAGGGATGTGAGGGGGACTTGGTGAAAGGGGGAGCCTAGTAAACATAATGTCCCTCATGTAATTGTAGATTAATGATACCAAAATTTAAAAAATAAACCATTACTGCATAATTTAGCAAAAAAAATTTTTTTAAAGTATATTTTTAAGTGTTTATCAAAAGGTGTTCTTTATATTAGGGACAACCAACTTTCAAGCTCCTTAAAAATGTTCATTCACATACAATTTCATATTAACATTGGCCAAGAAAATCTACTTAAGCTTGTATTACAATATGTTAACTACAAAATGTTTCATTAAAACAAGACCTACCTCAAAAGCCATATTTCAAAACAATAAAAGTAGATTTCAATGGGTATTTTTAAATTCCAGCCTTGTGTCAAATGTGAACCACTGCTCAAAACTATTAACTTAAAAATAATTCATGTTTTTGCACTATTTCAGTCTTCTTTCACAGATATGTTCAACTTATAAAATCTGAGTGGAATTTCAAGGTAAGACCACCCACCATTCTCCAGAAAGATCCTTTCCTTCATGAACATGAGCTGAATGAAGTAGATCATATCTATATTTTCACAGAACTCAAAACTTGTTTCTTTAATTAATGGAGAAGGTATGATAATAAGCAGATGTGCCTTTATATATAAAATCTAATTCAGAAGTAAGAAGTCCCAAACACAATATCCATCATATCATAGATAAATTTTCACAAATGCCTAGGAAGCTTAACTGGTTTTCTTGGTTTCACTGGAGATGGCTGGTAATTATAGATCTGCTTTGGTTATGTAACTCTATTCCTATTATGTTAATGTGTGTGCACAATTTAATTAGTAGTTTAAAATCTATACATGCCTAAGTTGCTCTACAAGAAGATATGTCAAAGAAATAATCAATCTTCCCATGTTTTCTTCTGCCTGCTACTTCTATAGCTTTTCTTCTTCCTTCCTAATTACAACTCTTAAATAGAATTCGTGCCTCATATCGAATTTACTGAGTATCATAATTCCTCCAAGTGGTAAAGATACCTCAAGACAAATGCTGTGCATAGAAGCCACAGGGCATAAATCTGCAAAGAAGTAAAAAGCTAGCCTTTTCAAACAATATGGCCTCTCTCTCACTTACCAACTTCACATTTCCCTGTATGGCCCCGGAAGATGACTGGTTAGCCAGAGATGGGTAAGATTCCTCAAGGGAGGAACAACCTAAGATAGGCACAGTCGCAGGGGGGCCATCAGGTGAGAAATTGGGGATTAAGAGAGGTGAGGCTTAGAACCTCACCCACCCCCCTGTTTTGAGAGAAATCTTTTGCATCTGTGGATGTTTTATTGCCCTTGTCTAGCTTGGATTAACACATAGTCTACAGGCACACACCTGATCATCTACATTTGCTCTCTTACAACACTGAGCTGTGTTTTCTACCTTTATCTTGCATCTACCTACCACTTCAGCATTTTATTTAAAAAATAATAATAATAATAATAATAAAGGGAGAAATATGGGATCCACATATAAATCAAGTATAAAAATCAAAGGAATATTCATATTTGACCTGATTGTTTATAGTTCATAATGCGTGATCAAAACCGAAAGTTTCTGTGATGACGGCCCTTGTACTGTTCACCATGTAACAACTTATTCACTATGTAAGAATTTGTTCACCATGTAAGAACTTGTTCGATATACTGCAGAAGATTGAGACTGATGAAAATTAGGCTTGTGGTGGATTAATGATTGTACATTGAGCATTGACTCCCCTATACAGAAATTTATTGTTGTTAACAACCATTTGATCAATAAATATGAGAGATGCCCTCTCAAAAAAAAAGAAGTCCCAAACAATTAAAATAAATCAGTATAAATATAAGCAGCTATATTTTTTTGGAGCCCAATATTACATAGATTAAAAAAGTCAGTATTAGTAATATCCACCTGGAAATGGGGTATCCCTACTATCATTTTAATTTAGAATAAATCTCCCTTCCTTTTGGAACACCTTACGAGGAATCTGAAGAAAAGGATTACAATTAACTTAATATCTCCCTAATAAAATTTTTCACATCTTTCAAGACACAGCATAACTGCCTCACATCCATAAATCCGATGGGTTCCAACTTAAAATTGGGCTATACTTTTCTTCATTAAAATTCATAGCATACTTTCCCCCCCTTATCACCCCCTGCCCACCCATCCTCCCCAGTTCCTTTCCCTTTGGTACCTGTTAGTCCATTCATGGGTTCTGTAATTCCACTGCTGTTTTGTTCCTTAAGTTTTTCCTTTGTTCTTATACTCCTCAGATGAGTGAAATCATTTGGTATTTCTCTTTCTCCGCTTGGCTTATTTCACTGAGCATAAAACTGTCCAGTTCCATCCATGTTGCTCCAAGTGGTAGGATATGCGCTCTTCTTAAGGCTGAGTAATATTCCATTGTGTATATGTACCACATCTTCTTTATCCATTTATCTACCGATGGACATTTTTGTTGCTTCCAATTCTTGGCTATTGTAAATAGTGCTGCGATAAACATAGGCGTGCATCTGTCTTTCTCAAACTTGATTGCTGCATTCTTAGGGTAAATTCCCAGGAGTGGAATTCCTGGGTCAAATGGTAAGTCTGTTTTGGACATTTTGATGAACCTCCATGTTTCATTCTCCTACATGTAGCTGTCCAGTTAAGCCAGCACCATCTGTTGAAGAGATTGTCATTTCCCCATTGTATGTCCATGGTCCCTTTATCGAATATTAGTTGACCATATATGTTTGGGTTAATGTCTGGAGTCTCTAATCTGTTCCACTGGTCTGTGGCTCTGTTCTTCTGCCAGTACCAAATTGTCTTGATTACTATGGCTTTGTAGTAGAGCTTGAAGTTGGGGAGTGAGATTCCCCCTACTTTATTCTTCTTTTTCAGGATTGCTTTGGCTATTCGGGGTCTTTGGTGTTTCCATATGAATTTTTGAATTATTTGTTCCAGTTCATTGAAGAATGTTGCTGGTAATTTGATAGGGATTGCATCAAATCTGTATATTGCTTTGGGCAGGATGGCCATTTTGATGAAATTAATTCTTCCTAGCCATGAGCATGGGATGAGTTTCCATTTGTTAGTGTCCCCTTTAATTTCTCTTAAGAGTGACTTGTAGTTTTCAGGGTATAGGTCTTTCACTTCTTTGGTTAGGTTTATTCCTAAGTATTTTATTCTTTTTGATGCAATTGTGAATGGAATTGTTTTCCTGATTTCTCTTTCTATTGGTTCATTGTTAGTGTATAGGAAAGCTACAGATTTCTGTGTGTTAATTTTGTATCCTGCAACTTTGCTGTATTCCGATATCAGTTCTAGTAGTATTGGAGTGGAGTCTTTAGGGTTTTTTATGTACAATATCATGTCATCTTCAAGTAGTGACAGTGTGACTTCTTCTTTACCAATTTGGATTCCTTGTTTTGTCTAATTGCCATGGCTAGGACCTCCAGTAATATGTTGAATAACAGTCGGGAGAGTGGGCATCCCTGTCTTGTTCCCGATCGCAGAGGAAAAGCTTTCAGATTCTCACTGTTCAGTAAGCTGTTGGCTGTGGGTTTATCATATATGGCCTTTATTATGTTGAGGTACTTGCCCTCTATTCTCATTTTGTTGAGAGTTTTTATTATGAATGGATGTTGAATTTTGTCAAATGCTTTTTCAGCATCTATGGAGATGATCATGTGGTTTTTGTCTTTATTTTTGTTGATGTGGTGGATGATGTAGATGTATTTTCGAATGTTGTACCATCCTTGCATCCCTGGGATGAATCCCACTTGGTCATGGTGTATGATCCTTTTGATATGCTGTTGAATTCTGTTTCCTAATATTTAATTCAGTATTTTTGCATCTACATTCATCAAGGATATTGGTCTGTAATTTCTTTTTTGGTGGGGTCTTTGCCTGGTTTTGGTATTAGGGTGATGTTGGCTTCATAGAATGAGTTTGGGAGTATTCCTTCCTCTTCTCTTTTTTGGAAAACTTTAAGGAGAATGGGTATTATGTCTTGTCTGTGTGTCTGATAAAATTCCGAGGTAAATCCGTCCGTCCCCGGGGTTTTGTTCTTGGGTAGTTTTTTGATTACCGTTTCAATTTCTTTGCTCGTAATTGGTTTAACTTTTGTATTTCTTCCTTACTCATTCTTGGGATGTTGTATTTTTCTAGGAAGTTGTCCATTTCTTCTAGGTTTTCCAGCTTGTTGGCATATAGGTTTTCATAGTAGTCTTTAATAATTCTTTGTATTTCTGTGGAGTCTTTCGTGATTATTCTGCTCTCATTTCTGATGCTGTTGATTTATGTTGATTCTCTTTTTCTCTTAATAAGTTTGGGTAGAGGCTTATCTATTTTGTTTATTTTCTCAAAGAACCAGCTCTTGGTTTCATTGATTTTTGCTATTGTTTTATTCTTCTCAACTTTGTTTATTTCTTCTCTGATCTTTATTATGTCCCTCCTTCTGCTGACTTTAGGCCTCATTTGTTCTTCTTTTTCCAGTTTTGATAGTTGTGATGTTAGACTATTCATTTGGGATTGTTCTTCCTTCTTCAAGTGTGCCTGGATCACTATATGCTTTCCTCTTAAGACTGCTTTCGCTGCATCCCACAGCAGTTGGGGCTTTGTGTTGTTGTTGTCATTTGTTTCTATATATTCCTTGATCTCTATTTTTATTTGTTCATTGATCCATTGATTATTTAGAAGCATGTTGTTAAGCCTCCATGTGTTTGTGAGCTTTTTTGTTTTCTTTGTAGAATTTATTTCTAGTTTTGTACCTTTGTGTTCTGAAAAATTGGTTGGTAGAATTTCAATATTTTGGGATTTACTGAGGCTCTTTTTGTGGGAGAATGTTCCATGTGCACTTGAGAAGAATGTATATCCTGTTGCTTTTGGATGTAGAGTTCTATAGTTGTCTATTAGGTCCATCTGTTCTAGTGCGTTGTTCAGTGCTTGTGTGTCCTTACTTATTTTCTGCCTGGTGGATCTATCCTTTGGGGTGAGTGGTGTGTTGATGTCTCCTAAAATGAATGCATTGCAGTCTATTTCCCACTTTAGTTCTGTTAGTATTTGTTTCACAAGTGCTGGTGCTCCTGTGTTGGGTGCATATATATTTAGAATGGTTATATCCTCTTGTTGGACTGAGCCCTTTATCATTATGTAGTGTCCTTCTTTATCACTTGATACTTTCTTTGTTTTGAAGTCTATTTTGTCTGATATTAGTACTGCAACCCCTGCTTTCTTTTCACTGTTCTTTGCCTGAAATATATTTCTCCATCCCTTGACTTTTAGTCTTTGCCTGTCTTTAGGCTTGAGGTGAGTTTCCTGTAAGCAGCATATAGATGGGTCTTGCTTTTTTATCCATTCTATTACTCTGTGTCTTTTGATTGCTGCATTAAGTCCATTTACATTTAGGGTGACTATTGAGAGATATGTACTTATTGCCATTGCAGACTTTAGATTCGTGGTTACCAAATGTTCAAGGTTAGCTTTTTTAGTATCTTACTGCCTAACTTAGCTCCCTTATTGAGCTGTTATGTAGACTGTCTGGAGATTCTTTTCTTCTCTCCCTTCTTATTCCTCTTTCTCCATTCTTCATATGTTGTGTGTTTTGCTCTGTGCTCTTTTTAGGAGTGCTCCCATCTAGAGCAGTCCCTGTAAGATGCCCTGTAGAGGCGTTTTGTGGGAAGCAAATTCCCTCAGCTTTTGCTTGTCTGGGAATTGTTTAATCCTGCCATCATATTTAAATGATAGTCGTGCTGGACACAGTATCCTTGGTTCAAGGCCCTTCTGTTTCATTGCATTAAATATATCATGCCATTCTCTTCTGGCCTGTAGGGTTTCTGTTGAGAAGTCTGATCATAGCCTGATGGGTTTTCCTTTATAGGTGAACTTTTTCTCTCTAGCTGCCTTTAAAACTCTTTCCTTGTCCTTGATCCTTGCCATTTTAATTATTATGTGTCTTGGTCTTGTCCTCCTTGGATCCTTTCTGTTGGGGCTTCTGTGTATATCTGTGGTCTGTTCGATTATTTCCTCCTCCAGTTTGGGGAAGTTTTCAGCAATTATTTCTTCAAAGAGACTTTCTATCCCTTTTCCTCTCTCTTCTTCTTCTGGTTCCACTATAATATGGATATTGTTCCTTTTGGATTGGTCACATAGTTCTCCTAGTATTGTTTCGTTCCTGGAGATCCTTTTGTCTCTTTTATCTCTCTCTATGTCAGCTTCTATATGTTCCTGTTCTCTGCTTTCTGTTCCTTCAATGGCCTCTTGCATCTTATCCATTCTGCTTATAAATCCTTCCAGGGTTTGTTTCACTTCTGTGATCTCCTTCCTGACATCTGTGATCTCCCTCTGACTTCATCCCATTGCTCTTGCATTTTTCTCTGCATCTCATCCCATCGCTCTTGAATTTTTCTCTGCATCTCTGTCAGCATGTTCATGATTTTTATTTTGATTTCTTTTTCAGGAAGACTGGTTAGGTCTGTCTCCTTCTCAGGTGTTGTCTTTGTGATCTTTGTCTGCCTGTAGTTTTGCCTTTTCATGGTGATAGAGATAGTTTGCAGAGCTGGTACGAGTGACAGTGGAAGAGCTTTTCTTCTTGTTGGTCTGTGGCCTTCCTCTCCTGGGAGAATAGCGACTTCTAGTGGCTTGTGCTGGGCAGCTATGCGCAGACAGGGCTTCTGCTTCCTGCTCGGTGGCTATGGAGTTTATCTCCACTGTTGCTGTGGGCGTGATCTGGCTCAGGCTGCTGCTCCAAAATGGTGGAGCCCCATTGGAGGGGGAGCGGCCGGGAGGCTATTTATCTCTGTAAGCAGCCTCTGTGCTCCCTGCTGTCCAGGGGGTTAGAGTGCTCAGAGATCCCCAGATTCCATGCCTCTGGACTAAGTGTCCTGCCCTGCCCCCTTAAGGCTTCCAAAAAGCACTCTCCAAGCAAAACAACAACAGTAACAACAAAGGAAAAAAGAAATTAAATAAATAGAAAAAAAAGAAAAAAAGAAAAATGCACGATTTTCTTTGTCCCCAGGTGCCTGTCTCCGGCACCCGCTCACTGGTCTTGCTTCCCTGTTTCCCTAGTATTGGGGTCCCTGTCCCTTTAAGACTTCCAAAAAGCACTTGCTGGAAAAAAAAAATGGCCGCTCCTGTTTCTTTGTTCTCCAGCATCGGCCTCAGGCTCGCGCTCACTGGTCCTGCCACCCTGTTTCCCTAGTATCCAGAACGCCACACATGCACTGTGTCTGCACTCTTCTCTGGATGGCTGGGGCTGGGTGTTCAGCAGTCCTGGGCTCCTTCTCCCTCACTGCTGACTCTTCTCCACCTGCTGGGAGCTAGGGGGAGGGGTGTTCGGGACCTGCAGAGCTGGGACTTGTATCCTACCCCTTTGCGAGGCGCTGGGTTCTCGCATGTGTGGATGTGGGCTGGATGCTGTCCTGTGTCCTGTGGTCTCTATTTTAGGAAGAGTTGTCTTTGTTATATTTTCATAGATATATGTGGTTTTGGGAGGAGATTTCTGCTGCTCTACTCACGCCGCCATCTTGGCTCCCATCTCAATAACATTTTTTAAAGATTTTGATGATAGTACAAACCACTGAGTTGATGAGAAACAGTTTAAATTATGCACATTGTTCATAATCGAAGGAAAGTAAGAGACTTTATCTAGTGGAAAGTGACGTGTTACGTCTTGTAAAGATGGTTTTAAAAATGTAGATATATGAAGCTGTATATGTGACTCCTTTCTTTCATGTCATTAAATGCAGGATGTAGAAAATAACACTGTACAGATGTTAGAGAAAAATCATGTCACATAGTCGGTGCCCCTGAGTTTTATTTTCATATATTATAAATTTTGGTTTTTGCATATGTAAGTGCAGCAAGCTTTGTTCATCAAGAGCCTCTTTTCTATGCTGTTTCTGCACCTATTTAAATAATACAAGCACAGGATCAGGCAGTGGGTGTAGCTCAGTCCCTTCATCTCCATGTTCCTTCCTCAGGGGTCCATCTTAACTCTGTGCACTTGAAATATCTCACCAGAGTCAGGCAAAACATTTTAAATATTAAAAGAACAAGAAAAATAAACAAAAAAAGAAAAAACACACCTTGGATCTCAGTAACTGAAAATAAATCTTGGAACAAACTCCCTACTACACAGTATTTCATTCATCTGTGTAATTGTGAAATAATTTTTTAACTGGTAACACTCACCCCCAAGTGACTGTAAAATCTTTAAAGATTTTTAAATAAAAGCAGACCCATAAATTTTATTTTATTTTATTCATTTGGGGTTATTTTTTATTTATGTGAATTACCTTCTGTGTCTATCACAGTCTCACTACGTGCTCAGGAATTCTATCCACACACAATTGCCCACTGTTCTGGCATTACTGCACCAGCCTCCCTGTCTAATTATGAACATATCATAACTAACTATAGAAATAAGTTTTCTGTGTTATATGATACACTAATATAGTCCAAATGCTGGGGACAATGGAAAATATATTAATTTTTCTTTATCATTTTCTTAATGATGACTAAATTTTCAAGTGAGAAAGTATGAAAGTTAATATGTGACAAATATTTATATGCTCTAATCCTATATTACTTTAGAATATTTTAAGTATAATGAAAGATTAACATTTAGATCAATATTTAATGTTCAAGTGACACTATCCATGAAAATAACTTATTTGTGTGATTATAGGATGAACAAATAACATTTTTAAAAGAATATTTTGCTTATGATTGAATTAGTTCATGCATCAACTCTGAGAAGTATTGGTCAATAATTATTCTTCTGTCTGCTAGATAATAAATTTATTTTGCAATTATAATAATAAACTGGATTTAAGTTAAAATGTTAAAGAAACAGAAAAATAAAACAAAGCAACACTGTACTTTTCAGGAAAAAAATCTAGAAAATATGCTTCCAAAGTCACTAAGAATATTTAAATTCTGGGATTCCCCATTATGATTCCCTGAGGACTGTATTATATGCTGAGCCCTCATATTGTTTTAAAGGTTTTGTTACAGATAGATTATTTAACAATAAGCAGTAAGAAAAGAGGTTAACTCTGATGTCAGGAGTAGGCACACTAAGGCTGGCTCCTATTTTGGTAAATTGATTTTTATTGGAACACACATGTGGATGTGTGCTACAATGACAGATTGGAACAGTTGTGATAGTCTGTTTGTCTGAAAAACCTAAGAGATTTTCCATTGGCCCACTACCAAAAAAGCTTTCTGGTCCCTGTTCTATGTTAGTGATAAAAATTTTCAAAGTTGGTGTAAACCATAGTAGGGCTCACTGAGAAAATTTGAGAAAAACTCATCTTAATTGGTTATTTATTTATCTATTGACTGATTTTTCCTTCTCTGAAGGCCAAGCAATATGACTTTGTATGCTAGGATTTATTTTGTATATGAACCAAATTCTAAATTTTAATATCAACTATTGTTCAATAAGCTATTTTGGTTATGTATGAAATTACTTCTAAATTTTAATATAGAATATGTTCATTAGCTGTTGCTGTGTGATATACCAACCTGAAAACTCAGTGGTGTAAAGCCAAAAGCATTATCCTTGCACAGAAGTCTGTAGGTCAGCAGACAGTTGTGTAGACTGGGCTCACCTGCGGATCTCCCGTGAGCTTGCTCATGTCTTGGCAGGTCGATGGCAGGTGACCTGGTGGGTGGATGGCCACAGATGGCCTCATCGGAGATGATGCTATGGGAAATGCTTTCTCATCCTCTACCGTCTTATTGTTCGGCAGGGATCCGAGAGACAATAGAAACACAAAGAACCTCTTGATACTTTAGCTCAGAATTAAGGAAAAATTCAAGAATTGGAGGACTTTCACAAACAACCTATCATACATGTTCAAAATTACAAAGTCACTGGAAGATTTTATTGGGATATTTTTTGAGGGGAGCAAAAATGTGTAAAGTGCATGGCTACAAAAAGAATTTGGGCTGTTTTGTGTAATCAATCTACTAAAAATATCATAAACTACCACTGAATAATTTTTTACATCATCTTTTTTGGAGCAAAAAAAAATTTCCTCTTTCTTGTCTTATTTTCCCTTGAAATACTATAGAATTTTTAGAAATTTTAAAACAAAATACTTAGGTTATTTGTTAATGGTTTTATCCATGGATTTTTTTCTTCCTTCTGTGATTTGAAAGGTAAAGTTTTATGGCATAGGTGAAACGGTTTTTGGAATTTAACATGCGGATAAGATTTGTCAGGAGCATAGGTGTCTAGACCTTTTATCAGAATCTATCTCTTTAGAGTGCTTAGGAAGCTGGGGTATTTCTAAAACATGTAGATTACTGGGTTTTAGCTCTAGAGATTTTGATTTAATAGGTCTGAAATGGGATCCTGCTTTTGCTTAAGAACTGGCTATAGAAGTCAGATATGTTACTTCACTTAGTTTAAAATAATACCATATTTGGGAAACATAACATTCCTATTATTGGAGAATTTGGCCTGTTTTGCTCTGTGGCACATAAACTATTTAAATTCAGGGACAGTGGAGTAACCAAAAAACATCAACCACCAAACTCATGGAGGTATGTAAAGAAACCACATAATCTGTTTCTGAATAATAATAAACATTTTTGCCTCTTTAATTAATTAAACATGGATGACACATAGTATGCAATCTGATTTAATTATAGGGACAGTGTAGAAGGTAGTACTTCCTGACAGAGAAAGCTAGTACGAAAGGTCAGAGCTCAGTAGGCAATGGATGAGTAGAAATGGAATTTTGCCTAAAAATAGGATAATAGAAAATGATAACATTAGCAACTATAATTTGAGTATCATTGCATATATCATTAAAAAATTATCTCCCTATTTGATCCTGAAAGTGATAGAAGTCGATATTGTATTTTCACACTATAGATGAGGAAACTAAGATCATAGAGAATCCAGTAAGTGCCTGGCTGAGGTTACACAGAAATAAAGACATTGCTCAAGAAAATGTTCATATTCAGACTCTGACTGACTGATAGTATGCCTGTATTAAAACTGTAAATGAATACATCACAAAGTTAGGTCTATTTATTTAGATACTGCAAGGTGTGGGCACAGTCTAGAGCAACTGTGGAGCATCTCAGAAACAGGGACATGGAAAGGGACTGATAGAAACTTTGGATCTATTCTGGATAATTCTAAGAAGAGTGGTTTAAGGGAGTAGGGGCCAGTCCTGGATTAGAGTGTCAAAAAAGAAAGGCAATGCTACAATAATAACACAAATAATAATACAATTAGTTATTTGTTATTTATAGAATTAAGCAGATGAGGAGGTATAAATATATTGCAAATATATTAAATAAATGTATACATAAAATTACATAAATCACATATTTATTATTATGTATTATAATGTATATTATACTATGTATGTAATGTGTACAGGCAGACCTCATTTTATTATGTTTCACTTTATTGTATTTTGCAGATATTGAGTTTTTTTCAAATTCAAGGTTTATGACAACCCTGTTTCAAGAAAGTCTATTGGAACCATTTTTCCAACAGTATTTTCTCATGCCTTTTCTCTGCATCACATTTTGGCAATCCTCAAAATATTCCAAATTTTTCATTAGTATTATATTTTTATGGTGGCCTGTGATCAGATATCTTTGATGTTACTATTGTGATTGTTTTGGGGTACCATGAAATATGCCCATATAAGACAGTGAACTTAATAAATGTACTTTGACCACTCCACAGACTGTCTGTTCCCTCATCTCTCTCCTCTCCTCAGCCTCCCTATTCCCTGAGACACAACATATTGAAATTATGTAAGCCTAAGGGACTTCTAAATGTTTGAGTGAAAAGACAAGTAGCATACCTATCACTTAAAATGAAAAGCTAGAAATGACTTAGTGAGTAAGACATGTCAAAAGCCAAAAGGGCTGAAAGCTCTGCCTCTTGCACCAAACAGCCAAGTTGTGAATGCAAAGGAGAAGTTCTTGGAGGAATTTAAAGGTGCTACTCTGGCAAATGCCTGAATGATAAGAAAGTGAAGCATCCTTACTATTTATATGAAGAAAGTTTTAGTGGCCAAGATAGAAGATCAAATGAGCCACAAGAGTGCCTAAGCCAAAGCCTAATCCAGAGCAAGGCCCTAACTCTCTTCAATTCAGTGAAGGCTTTGAAAGGTAAGGAAGCTGCAGAAGAAAAGTGTAAAGCTAGCAGAGGTTGGTTCATAAGGTTTAAGGAAAGAAGCCATCTCCATAATATAAAAGTGCAGGTGAAGCAGCAAGTGCTGTTGTAGAATCTGCAGTTATTCAGAAGATGGAGCTCAGAGAATGTATGAAATGACAACACTAACCAACAGATTTTCAGTGAAGATGAAGCCACCTTGTATTGGAACATGATGCCATCTCAGATTTTCACAGCTCTCTAACAATGAAAGGAGAAGTCAATGCCTGGCTTCAGGGCTTCAAAGGGCAAGCTAACTGTTGTTAGGAACTAATGTAGCTGGTGAATTTAAGTTGAAGTCAATGCTCATTCATTACTCCAAAAGTCCTAAAGCCCTTAACAATTTTGCTAAACTTACCCTGCCTGTGCTCTAGAAATGGAGCAGCAAAGCCTGGATGACAAAATATCTGATTATAACATGGCCTACTGAATATTTTAAGTTCACTGTTGAGATTTACTGCTCACAAAAAATTCCTTTCAAAATATAACTGCTCATTGACAATGCACCTCTTACCCAAGAGATCAGTTGAAGATGTAAAATGAAGTTAATGCTCTTATCATGCCTACTAACATAAACATCCATTCTGAAGCCTATGGGTCAAAGAGTAATTATGACTTTCAAGTCATATTGTTGAAGAAATACATTCCGTATATTTATAGCTGCAACAGATAGTGATTCCTCAGATGCATCTGGGCAAAGTAAAAAGAACTCTTCTGGAAACAACTCACCATTCCTGATGCCTTTAGGAATATTCAATGATCCATGGGAAGAGGTCAAAATGTCAGCATGAATAGGAGTTTGGAAGAAGTTGATTCAAACCCTCTTGGATGACATTGAGTGCTTTGAGACTTTAGTGGAAGAAGTAACTGTAGATGTGGAAATGGCATTAGAACTAGAATTAGGAGTGAACCTGAAGATGTGCTGAATTGCTGCAATCTCAAGGTAAATCTTTCAAGAGATGAGGAGTTACTTCTCATGGATGAGCAAAGAAAGTAGTTTCTTGAGAGGGAACCTATTCCTGGTGAAGATGCTGTGAAGATGTTGAAATGACAATGAAGGATTTAGAATATTACATCTAATTTTAATTGATAAATAATTATTGATAAAGCAGCAGCAGGGCTTAAGAGGACTGGATCTAATTTTGAAAGAAGTCCTACTGTGGGCAAAATGCTATGAAACAGCATCACATGCTAGAGAGAAATTGTCCATGAAAGAAAGAGTTAATTGATGTGACAAAATTCATTGTTGTCTCATTTTAAGGAATTATAGTATCTACCCCAGCGTTCAGCAACCACCACTCTGACCAGTCAGCAGCCATCAACATTGAGGCAAGACCATTCATCAACAAAAAGTTACTTTTCACTGAAAGTTCAGATGAGATTAGCACTTTTAGCAATAAAGTATTTTTAATTAAGGTATGTACCTTTCTTACACATAATGCTACTGCAACCTTAAAAGAATACAGTATAGGTGTCCTGGTGTGTCTGGGAACCTAAAGAGACTTAAGAGGCCTGCTCGCCTCAGCCATGCAGTCATCCTCAAAGGGTCTGCTCACCCAAGTTACTCAGTTCTGGAACCTGCTAGATGATCTGGCTGAAAGTAACCCTGAGAGCTATCAGAAGTTCATTCAGCAGCAGCTGGCCCAGGGCAGCTAACTCTGTGCTGACCCAGAACCACAGCTCTGTCTACAAAGCAGGATCCTGAAACCAAAAGAAAAAGTACTTTTTGTCAATCTGTGCCAGTGGAAAAGAATCCCAGCTCCCCAGTCAACCAGTCATCCAGTACCTTTAAGTGTTGGGAGACCAGAAGATATATCTGAGGCATCAGTTATACAGTTATCAATGTTGCCTACAATCCTGACGTTCTCCAGGCGGCAGGAAAGGACCATGGCAAAAAGGATCAGTTAATATGAATGGTCATGAAATGCATTGAAGAACAACTCCAATATACTCTCTCATACTCTTACCATATTACCAAATTTAGAATAAAAGGAAGTATTCAAAGAATGAAACAAAATCTGATGGGAATCCAAGCTGATGCCACAGATTTGAGAGGGAAAATGAGAAAGAAACTAACCCTTGAACAGATAAGAAGCAGTACTGTGAGCCATCCTCATCACTTCCTATAACTTTTACTACCAAAAGATTAAGTTTCAAGCAAAGCAGGGTGTCTGATAGAAGAGATCTCCAACAAAGAAATCCAGGTGGAGATGAAGAAACCAGCTCATGAACTAAAAATTTTGGTGGATCAGAATGAGAAGCCTCTGAAAATTGAATTAAAAGTTGAATTACCTGGTGTTAATTCAATATCTCTCTGTGAACATAGTGTTTCTGAGGATGATTTATTGATTGAGGTCTCTGAGAAATACAGATTACGTCTGAATCTTCCAGAATCTGTGGATACTGAAATGATGACAGCAAAATTAATCAAAGAGAAAACTACATTAATTGTCACAATGCTGTTGGTGTGAATTAAGCACACATTGACTGGGTTTTCAGTGCTGAAGTCACATGAATTACAGGACCATCGTTTTGGGTGAAGATGTAGTGATTTATCTTTTAACACCAGATTCAGATTTTCAAATTTAATTTTTAAAAAAGAATACAGTATAGTGTAAACATAATGAATGCACTGAAGAATCAAAAAATTCACTTGACTCACTTCATTGCAATGTTTGCTTTATTATGGTAGTCTTGAACTAAACACACAACATATCCAAGGTATGCCTGTATTATGATATAAAAACACCATTAGTATTATATAATTTCATATATGTGTTTTACAATATGTAACATAAAATTTTGTTTTGCATCATTAATTAACGTAATATTATTATTAACATATATAAATTTTAGTAATACTCATCTAGAATGCTGAAGGAATAAAGTGCCACTAGCACTGTTATTGCTTGCACAGTAAACATCAGTAATGTCAGACAGAAGAGGGAGATATTTGGGCATCTGTGTGGTTGTGGAATGGTCTTGTTTCTGTCTTGTTCCACAGACTCTCACAGAGTCATCTTTCTTTGCCTTGTTGATATTCTGTGTTTATGCTCATTTGGGAATATAAAGATTTAGCTGCCATATAATGCAAGCTGAGTACTTCTTCCAGATTCTTAATGGGTAGGCAGTATTTGAAGACCTTTTAATAATAAACAAATGCCAGAGTACAACCATTTCACCTACTAAGATAATATACTTGGTTAGCAGAACTTAATCAGATAAAAATTATTTTGAGGAGGAAAAATTCTGTGTGCAGTATCTGTCATTAATTATAGCATAATATTTTGTAAATTCTAAACACAGTTTATTTATTATTGAAGCACACAGTCAATGGAGAAGCAAAGCATTTAGGGCCTGTATATTGGATATAAGTAACTGCATTATCCATTCACTGTTAGCCCACACCTCTGTGGAGACAGCAGTAAATTGTGAAATAAAGAGTTCTTAAAAAGAAATTGTTAACATCTGTTTGATCATCCAAGACATAGCAACATGACAGATACTATTCAGAAAATCAGGGCACAAAATGAATAAAATTAATCTAAGACAAACAACATATGAAAAGATGTTTCTTAAACACTCTAAAATGAACCAAATATATTTCTTAACATAAGGCTTCATATATAGAGAGAAACAACTCACACTGAACATGATCAAAAAACAATTACCAAATGTCAAATGAGAAAGTTAGCAGACTGACAAGAATTCAGTTGATAAAGATGAAATTAATTTCATCAAAATTATCACCTACAGATACAATCCTCGTTCTTATTTTATATGATGCAACATACTAGAAAGCTTGGAAAATTATGATGTAAGATATTTTGGTATCATGCATCTCTAAAAACAATGCTTTACTTTTGATATCTGTCAACTGACTTGTTATAGTTCCACCCAAACTTTTGATTTCTCTAAATAAAAACATTATAATGCAGCAAATTAATCAAATCAAGTAACTGAATCACTCATAGCTCTGATTATTTTGATTAGACCCTTAAATTATAAGGTAGCTTTTTAATTATCTAATCAATTACTGTCACCTGTCTATGAAAACAAATATGAAAGGACATTTTAGTTAAGTTCATTTCACTAAATATATTGCCATATATTCATTAAGTGAAAGTTAGAAATTTTTCTGAAAGCAGAATTACATTTAATGTCAAATTTTGAGAAAAATAACTTTTAATTTGGCTCTGACACATTTTTTTCTGACATTTGGAGAATCCAGATTTAAAAATAGTAATACCTAAGATAAAAACAAATTCTCAGAAGGCCAGTATTTGAACAGTATTCCTTATTTTATGAAACTAATATTGAAACATGCTGAAACAAGCCTTTGTAGTTTACATTACAGGATATTTGACTTTTAACCAAGAATAAAATTTAGTAATGTTCATAAGGTGTGTCCTGTAGAGACTAAGATAACCCAATGTTATACATCATTACAATATGAAACGCTTTTCACTTAAAAAATTAGTGGGAAGGGAACCCAGGACCAACACATTAGGGATTCATATTTAAACATGAAAGTTATTTAGACAAAACTGCGACTAGGCTAGTATGGGGAAACAAAGCCAAAGGTCCAGATTTTACATGTGTATATAACTTATAATGACTTCATTAAGCAAAAGGAACAAAAACATTTTGGTGAATGAAAAATGCAAAAATTAATTATATCTTAGCTACGGTCTTTCTTACTTTCTTTAAAGTCATATAAACAATGCTAATAGTGTGAGTAACTATTTAATATATACAGAGGCATGAGTTTTGGTATTTTCAGGTTAAGTTTCATGTATTTCCTATAATAAAATACAAGTTTCTTAAAAGCAAAGAAATAATTTATCCTGAATAAATAATGAAATATGTCAATGCTATATGTCTCTCAATAAATGAATAAATGGGTTGGTCACGTAAGAGCTCTGATTTGACCCTTTTAAGTAGATATGATCAGTGTTCTAGAAAAACAGTCATTGGTAAACAATGGAAAATAGAAAGTACTTTGAAGCCCATGGTATTTTTTATTTGCTTTGATTTTCTCTTTTCCTTTCTTCCAAGATAGAATTGAAATGCTCTTTTCCAATGTCAGCCAATATTAGGCATTATTCCAGGCAAAGAGATGGAGGTAATATCATAAAGGGTAATGACTAAATTTATTTTAGAACCTCTTCCTCTATAGTTTTGGAAAGAAAGTGATTCATAGTTGAGAAATCAGAATAATGCAATCAAAAATCCCTGTGGTACCATTCTTGACCTTTAAAGCCAACACACATTTGCAGAATGGAAAACTGAGCCGGAAGCCTGCTTTCAAACACTTGCCTCATGATGCTTGGTGGTCCCCAGTTAGACAGAGCTCCTTATCAATATTTCAGTTTCTGATGGAGCAGGTGCCCTTTGTAACCAAAGGTCTTATTAAGAACTGGAAAATAAAGTAGCTTGAAGAAAATCATCTCCAGTAATACTAATCCTGGCTACCAAGGAATAGAGAAAAACACTTAGAAATATTTCATGGAAACATTTCAGAAAAGGTATTTCTAAGGATGGACTTAACTCTGAGGCTTCAAAATCTTAGTGTATTAGTTATTATTTAATTATAAGACAGAAAGATATTTATGCTGATCTATGTACAGGAGTTTATTTTTTTAAAGCACATAGATCATCTTGTGAATATTTATGATATTAGAAAAGTATGCACATCCTAAGAACATGGATCTGGAATTGGAAATTTAGAAATTGAAGCTACCCTCTCTTTTCCTTTTTTCTTCTTACTGTATTATCTAACACATTCTCCTACTTCTTTCCAAACAAAAATTTGCTACGAGTTTTGCTCTTTCAGATCCCCAATGCGATATGATCCAATTGTGACTTCATTTCCAAATGACCACTCAGTTCACCACATGGTATAACCTAATTATCCTGGACTCTAAGGTTTCTATTTCAAATCCTATGTAATCAAAAAGATTCACTTGTATCATCATATAGATAGGTTCCTTGGGCCAAAACTCTACTCCTGTTATTATATGAAAGGAGTTACATGCAACCAAGAAGAAGAGAGAAAAAGAGAGAGAAAAGACAGCTGCAAGTGCAGTTGGCTATCGGTCATATACAAAGGGCAACGCAGGTAGGGAAGAAATTGTCAGCTTCTCTATTAAAATTAGTGAAGTAGATTTCGTGTAAAAGAGAGATGACTGGTTTAACAATTTAAACCAACTGAGCTAATTTATTTTAAAAGGAAAGAGGGTTTGCGTTGTGGTATCCAAAGAAAACACTTTAATTCTGAAAACATATATGGATGAACTATACTATATGGCCTTGTTTTTGTATTTTAAAGATTACCAAAAACTAAAGGAAAAAAAAGGAAATGAGAAATGATGCAGTCACTTTCACAGAGTCCTAAACCAACTTAGCAAATCCTTGGGAGAAAAAATACAGCCTGTTGAAGGCATGGTGGGATAGAAGAAGATATGCTTTCCGGATGTAAATAGGAATCTATGATTCAATTAAGTAAATAAAGCATGCAATATGTGTTACATTGATACAAAAAAAATGGCTTCTATTCTTTAATCCTACTTGGGCCTTCTCAGCTCTGTGCACCATGACTTTGTAATTCTTTCCTTTGTATCCAAACTGACCCTGTGATTTGTCCTGACCCTTAAATGCTCACTTCTGCTTTCTCTCTTGGAGCTCTGCCCATAACAAGAAACCAACACAGGCTGACCTGGAGCATGAGGTGCCATGTGGAGCTGAGCAGGCCAAGCGGGCCCAGCCTGGGTCTTCCCGGACCAGCTGGCTCCCAGAAATCCAGCCACAGATGCACGGCCAGCTCAGCCCAATCATAAAGTTGTCAAATCAACATAGACAGTGTAAAATAGTAACCTTTTATTGTTTGGAACCACTAAATTTGGAGGTCATTTATTACTCAAAATTGTTAACTGACACAAAACAATTTGGAATTTTTTAAAGAAAAGGAAGATATCCCCTTATCTTAGATAGGGACCAGACAAATATATAAATACTTTATGTAGAAAAACAGATAAAATAATCAGTATAAAACAGTATGTAAACCAGGTTAAAAATCATATATTATTCTTCTTTTTCATGGGACTATTTTCATTAGATTATTTTGTGAAAAACAGTTATCACTACCTCAGGGTTTTATATTCACATAAAAATAATTAAATGTCATAATAAAAGAACTTTATTCATAAGAACATAACCACTTATATCAATATCCAATTTTTTATATTTCTATCTGGCATCCAATTTTCTTGTAAAATTATATTTAGACTCACAAAAGTGATTGAAAATATATCTTCCTCATTTGATTGCCTGGCTTCACCATCACTAAAAGTGAGAAACTGAAATGTTAGCTTTGTTCCACTACTTCATTCCATTTTTTCTTTTTAATCTGTTGGATAAATAAGTTATTCAGATCAATATTCATGATTTATAAAGCTATTTCATTATCTGTAGTTTTAAACTATTTGAAGATTAATAATCCTTCTATTAAAATATTACTAGCTATAAATAAAGGTGTGTACAAATCTGTTTATCTTATGCATAAATGTCACCATTCATAGAGCTAAAACCATAGCTTCATTTGGATCATGCTTTTTATCTCACACACTAAAAAAAGTCACATCTACTTTGTACTCTATGGAGACTTCAATATCAATTTAATTCCCTGCATGAGTCTTTTTGGTTTTAAAATGAGTCATGGTCATCTTCTCTTTTTCCTAAAGAGTCAGGGCAGAGATTCAAGGACCTTAGCAAAGTTTTCAAGATTGAATGTTTCAAAGTGCAAGGACCTCAAAATAAATATGTCTGTTTAGTAAATAGAATTTGGAAAATTCAGAACCACATATGAAAGAAAAGATTACATAATCATAGAAAATTTACACTACATTTAAGCCATGCTCAAGGCTTCAATCACAGGAACATAGAGCATATAGCTAAAGACCGTAATGATTTCACTTATCTGTGGAATCTAAAAAAGCCAAAATAATAGAACCAGCAAGTAGAATGGTGGTTACTGAGGGGTGGAGGTGGGAAAATTGGGGAGATGTTTAAGGGGACAAACTTGTAATTAGTAGATGAGTAAGTTCTAGAGATCTAATACACAGCTTGGTGATTATAATCAACAGTCATATATTTGTGGGGAAATGGAAGTTTTCAACCAGAATTCCTACCTGGCCTTGATAGTGTCCATTGTATATACCTAAAAGAGCCTGTTTGCACATCAATGGGATGTTTACCAGCCAGCCGTTTGTCAATCACAGAAGTTCTGGCCCTGTTTAGGAGTCAAGAGGCAGTCCTCTCCTGAGTTCCCATATGTAACTGGGCAGGTGCCTGCCAGTCACCAGGGACCTGCTTACAGGGACCCTCCCTGGGTAAGGGGTCAGGAGAAGGAGAGTGCAGTGCTGCCAGAGAGACAGGGCTTGGGAGCTGAGCAAGAGAGAGCAGAGCAGCTTGGGTTCAGAGCCAGGAAAGAGTGAGCAGTGAGAATAAACCCTTTCATTTCCAACCTCTCACCCCTGTGGTCCTTCTGCCATACCTGATTCATAGAGAACTTGCCTGGGTGGGGAATCCCCTTCCCCCCAGAGCTGCAATATTATATACTTCAAAGTTGGTAAGAGACTAGATCTTAATAATGATGTGACCTGATAGAGGTATACACTAATGCTATGGTGGTAATCATGCTGCAATATATAAATATCAAAACATTATACACCTGAGACTTATACAATGTCATGTGACAATTATATTGGTAAGAAAAAAAAATTAAGTCCAGCTCAGATCTCTTTACTGAGTTTACAAGCAAATACCTAATTATCTACCAGGACCAGACATGTCAATTTAAATACAATATGGATCAAACAAACTAAATCTTGCCCTTCTGCCACAAGCCTTAATTCCCTGAGTAACCTGATCTACCCATTTGTTCAAACCAGAAACCTGGGCAGTAGCTTAGATTCTTGCTTAGTTTCATCAGAGTCTTCTCTCCTCTTAGATCTCTGCTTTAAGTCCTGTTATGCCTTCCTTGTAAATACTTCTCAAACTTGTTTGCTTCACAATTTCATCAATCTAATTTAATGTTCCAAGTCCTGATAAATTCAACATTCTGGTCCAGGTGTGCTGAGCCACTTGCAAATTCCTTATTCTGTCTCTCTAAGGGATCTTGCAAATTCATTGCCCTATTCTTGGAACACTCTCACAAACCCCTCCTTTCCTTGGACAAATCCTACTTGTTTTCAGACACCAATTCCTCCAGGAAGTTTTCCACAGTCCACAAGATTGGATATGGACCCTCGCATTGTCCTCAGGATTTTACATCACATCCTCAAGGCTCTTTCTTCCTTACCTGTATCTCCAGTCAGACAAGGAGTTCTCAGAGACTAAAGCCTCTTCTTCTCATCCAGTTTAGCAATAGCTTAGTCATATCTCTAGTGCCCAGCAGAGTTCCTGGTTTCATAATGAAATAAGTATTTGTTGAATAAATCAAATAATGAGTAAATAAACTTATAACAGTTTTGAATGGACAACCATAACTGGTCTATTGATTATTAAATTTCCAATGTGAATTAGTTAATTGAATATTTTTCTTAATAAATCCTTAAAGGTGAAGTGTACTGAGTGAACCGAGGAGGCAGATTGTTATGGTAGAAAGAATGCCACGTCAACTTAGCATAGAGGGCAAGCAGTTGTGAAATATATTTACACCTGTGAAACCATCAAGATAGTGACCAGACCCAAAAATTGTTAAATTCTACACTTTAAAGAGTGTAGTTTAGTGTGTCATTTGGACTTCAATAAAGATGTTTGTTTGTTTTTTAACAGTAGGGTGTAAATCCACGGAGGGGAAATCTCAGGGCAAAATGACTTTGGACCCAAAATCAGTCAAAGAAAGAAATAAAAGTTTAAAACCCATTTATTGTTTACAAGCAGTCATTCCAAGTCTCTCTCTCCTGCTGCGGCAGAAGCAAGCAAATACTCACCCCAAACTCTCAGATCCAGATAAGCCCTAGTTAGCCCATGTAATTACCCATTGATATGGGGATGGACCACTTCTCTCCAACCCTTGGAACACCTGCTGATATGGAGATGCACTAAAGCCAGGCGAGAGAATCTGGAAATATTGCAATTTTACCAATAGGCCACCACTCCAGAAATCTCGCCTTGCAATCTACTTGTTCTCTCTCTACCACAATGATCCCTGGACAAGAAAACTGGAGCATTGTAATCAGATTAATGACATACAGTAGCAACAGCAACAAAATCATGATAATCCTCAAGCCAGAGCCTTCAGATAGGTTCAAAGTCCTATGCAGATTAAGTCCATAGCTCACCCATTCCACAGGCAGGCAGTAGCTGAACAGGTATGGAGTTCAGAGCAATCATCATGCGACAGCTGCAGCCAGGGGAGCATCCAGGCCACAAGGACTGTAGGAGAAAAATAACATTAAGGGCGATTAGATTTCATGACACCAGCATAGGCAAATCTTGTCCATCAGGTAGGATACATGCAAGAGAATGGTCCTGTGATAGGACAGTGGCAGGAATGGGATCTTGTCCTAGTCTGGTATACCAGATTCTCACTCCCATCCCTGTGGGAGTTACAGATGGGTCAATATATAGGGCTACAGGAGTTACATACACTGGCCATAAAGATAAAACAAAGCTTCCCCATAAGATGCTATTACCTCTTGGACATTTGGGGTACACTACCATGATTTTGGGGGGGCCACTTTGCTGTTGCTCAAGGAATACACTGGAGGCCAGCTTTCAGGCCTTTTCCCCAAGATACCAGAAAAGCCAGCCAACCCTGGTCCATGTGTTGAAATATCCAGGGCCACGTACACTCAACAGTGTCCCCAGGGTTTAATGCAGTAGGGGCTGGCAGCAGGATGTTGCTCTGCTGGCCATATCCTGGCTTCAATAACTCCTCTTTCGTTTGCACATACAGTTGTACAGGAGAGGCAGCAAGGTGTGTTAGCATATCCACAGGGCTCAAGCAAGGCTCCTTTTCTGGGCTTCTCATTCAAATGCAGTAGCACTGTCCATAAGCGAACTGAGCAGCCACACAGCTTATTGTTGTATGACTTCAGGCAAGATTTCAACAAACTGTTGTACCTCTCTATCATGCCTACCCAGTAGGGTTATATTGTACATGAAACTTCCAATTTATTCCTAATTGCTGTACCCATTCTTGCAATGCATGTCCAGTAAAGTGGGTACCTTGATCACTCTCAATCACCTGTGGCCAGCCATAGGCTGCAAAGAGATGCTCTAGGCCCCTCTTAGTGGTTTGCTGATCTGCACAACATGCAGGAAAAGCAACCAGTATAGTTCAGTAGCCATGTCCACACAATTCATAGCATACCGATATCCTTCTGATATGGGCAGAGGCCCAATATAGTCTATCTGCCACCTAACAAGGAGTATCAGCCCCTTTATTATTGTCCCATGTTGCTGTGGGACACTGGAAGTTACAGAATTAACCCTCCATCAGATAGAAGACTGCTTAGAAGCCCTGAGTGGCCATGTAGCAGCTGGCATTATAGAATCTCTTCCCCTCGAGAAGGTGGAAAATGTTATCAAGGAGAGAGAGAGGGCTATCAAGAAGAAAGGGTGGGCTGTAAACAGCACCAAGGTTCAGGGATCTGGTTTGTCTGTAAAATTCTTAGAGGTTTTCTGGTTGGGTAAAGCTAAAGTTACTCCTGAGGCAGTCATAGACTGTTAGAACTGTTTTAGAATTGGGCATTAAGGTTATGGTTCCTTTAAAAACAAAAAGGGTACAATGTTTCTCTGTAAACTTGCAATGCATAAACTTTCCATCATTAGACAATATTCTTCTATAATAGAGTAACTGCTTGAAAAAAATTGTGTGCATTGATCAGTACTTTGAATCTTTCATTTTCATGAGCACTAAGCTACATTTTGTAAGGGTGAAAGTGAAGGCATTTCAAAGAATGAAAATGTTGGCTGCTATACTGATTTTGTTTCTATTTATAAAATCATAAAAACAAAAAATGTCATTTCCTTTTTCCCTTCCTTTTCTTTTCTTTTTCTTCCTTTTTTATTGTTGTTATTTTTCTTACTTTTGGCAGGTAGAGAGGAAAGAAAAAAGGAAACATTCTTTTTCTTTTCCCAAATCCAAACAGCTGCCTGAGGCATTCCATCAAGAGTTTTTATGGTATGAGTCCAGTGAAATTACAGCCCTAGGAAGGAACCATATTGTTAAAGTTGTTGTTTTTTCACAAAGCAGCTATTGTACTTACAGCTTTTAATTTTAACATTATTGCTATTATCTTTCAATTAAGTTATGCAAAAAAATATGACAAAGTGTGTTTAGCAGTATTTAAGAAGCACAGAATGTGGTTCGGGCTAACAGCTAGAAATGACTGCTTATTTCTCATTCCACGTCTTAGCATCCCACTCAAGATTTGAATAAATTTATGATTATCAGAGAGTTGTTTGTATTCATTTGACACAATTCACTCAGTTCAGACAACGATTCATGAATTCACATAATCTGCTTGTTTTTAATAAAGATGAAACTAGTCTCTTTTAGTTCTCATAGGGCTTAAAATGATAACTCACATATAGCCAAAGTTTGTAGTATGCCCTTGCCAAACATACATTTCCCAATAACCAGGGTTCTACTTGAAAATCGTCAGTAAAACTAGCTGGATGCCTTGGGACAACTGTGTGTTTATTACATGAGTATAACTCAATGAATTTTCACAGAATAAACACACCCATGAACTCAGTACCCAGGATCAAGACACAGACATTATGACAATTTCAGATGCACACCTCGCCTTCTAGGCATGGCACCCACCCACATGGAACCACTATTCCAGCTTCCAAGACCCTCATCCTTGTGTCTTTTTGTCTTCCTCATACATGGAATTAGATGGTATATTCACGTTTGTATTCAGCCTCTTTTGCTCAACATTAAGTTGACAATGTTTATCTATCTTGCTGTGTGTAGTGGCAGTACATTCTGATTACTGAGTAGTATTTTAATTAGGCAGGCTTTTTAAAAGTTGAAAATCAATATAGTTTATATATAATCAATATGTTTTTCCCTATCTAAGTATATTCCGACAATGTCAATGTATCTGCCCATTGGCAAGTATTTTAAACAAGAAATTACAATTTATTCCACTTTCCACTATGTACCATTGTTTTCCCTTTGCCTTTTGATTAGCTAGAAAGAATTATAGACAAAAAATATAGCATGAAAGGTACATCAAAAATATCCACCAACCATCCTGCACAGTATATGTTAAAATTTCTATATCCGACATAAATGCATTTTTAATTTGTAGCATTCCTTGGTTTGCATTATGTCCATTCTCTTTAGTAGAAGGATCATTTATATTTTATATTTACATGATACTTGAGAGATAATAAGAAACTTTTATATTTTTTCATTTATATTTCAGAATATAGAATCAGAAAGGTACTTAGTTATTTCTTAAGTACCTCTGATGTATCCTGTACAACACTAAATATGGTGTGATATTTTTTTTTGAGAGGGCATCTCTCATATTTATTGATCAAATGGTTAACAACAATAAAAGTCTGTATAGGGGACTCAATGCACAATCATTAATCAACCCCAAGCCTAACTCTCAACAGTCTCCAATCTTCTGAAGTATAACAAACAAGTTCTTACATGGTGAATAAGTTCTTACATGGTGAACAGTGCAAGGGCAGTCATATCACAGAAAATTTCAGTTTTGATCATGCATCATGAACTATAAACAATCAAGTCAGATATGATTATTCATTTGATTTTTATACTTAATTTATATGTGAATCTCACATTTCTCCCTTATTTTTTTTTAAATAGAATGCTAAAGTGGTGGGTAGATGCAAGATAAAGATAGAAAGCATAATTTAGTGCTGTAAGAGGGCAAGTGTAGATGATCAGGTGTGTGCCTATAGACTAAGTATTAATCCAAGCTAGACAAGGGCAACAAAACATCCATGGATGTAGAAGATTTCTCTCAAAACAGGGGTGGTGAAGTTCTAAGCCTCACCTCTGTTGATCCCCAATTTCTCACCTGATGGCCCCCCTGCAACTGTGCCTGTCTTAGGTTGTTCCTCCCTTGAGGAATCTTATCCGTCTCAGGCTTGGTGTGATATTTTTAAAAGACAAACATCAGCAACCACAAAACAGTACTCATTGTTACCATTATTGTGGTTAAGGAAAGTAGTTCAGGGAGCTGAATGTGACTGAAGCCACCTTGGAAGCAGAGGAGTAGGGGAAGGAAGTAGTCAAATTGGGAGATTACAACAGCTCTGTTCTCACAGTAGTTTTAATTCTCTTTCTCCATTTTGAAAGTGTCACTTTCACATACCAGCTTTTCTTATCTTCTGCTCTTCCCTCACAATCTCCAAAATAGGACTGTGAGATTGAATTTGAACTTGATATGGGCAGAAGGGGACCCTATTAATTTAGGCAACTGTCAAAACAACCTTCAGGTAGATATCTAAACCCAAAGATAAATTTCCTTAGACTGTACATCATTCGTGGAATCCCCTTTGCCGGTAGTGGGGAGCCGCACCCACATCCAGGAGGGCTAGCCCTGCCCCTTACGGATCCCGGAGGCGGGAACGACCGCAAGGAAGAGCAAGCTCCCAGAACCGTTGGTCACGTTGTCAATATCTGAGAGTCTGAGGACAAGTGGGATGGTTCCTCTAAAGGGATGAGAATCATGGGACCTTTTACAGGCTGTAGGAGTTTGTGAGAAAAAGAGGACTAGAGTCCAAAAGGACCTTATGCAGGAAACAAGAAAATGATTAGACAGCGCGAGAAGTCCCCAGTCACCGACCACAGCGCTGCACAAAGCAGGAGCCTGAGAGCAGGGCAAAACCCCTGCCCTCCACTGCCAGTGGCTGGACAGTCAGAATTTCAGCATTACAAATTCTGATTTTAATCTGAATTTCTCAGCAGTGAGCCTCAGATTCCTCATAGTTCCACTGACTTGGGATACACGTGGCCTTGTGTCTGCAGCACAGTTGGTCAATGAAAAGGAAATCCTAGAGCAAAACTCCAGAAAAGAGTAATTAGTTTTATTTGAGCCCAGATTTAGGACAGCTGCCCAGGAAATGCAGTCCTTCTGGAGAAGGCAACTGCCCCAGAGAGAAGAGCTTTTACAAGGTTGTATGTACGTACACATTTTCTAACAAAGATTTTAAGTAGTGATGTCAATAGCTACATCCTACAGATTAGTACATAAAGAATTTATTTGATCATTACCTAGGCACAAGGTAATCTTGTGAAACTATTCAGATGTAAAGCAGATGGACAATGTCTTCCCTATAGACTGTAAATCAGGTCTTTTCTGATAACCCAGGCATTGAGGCCGGGCACAGCTCAGAAGCACGTGTCCTTAGCATTTCTTTTTGACATGCTGCCACAAGGCTTAAAGCATTTAACAGCCATTGTTGTCAGGATACAAGCCTAACAGCATCATTGAACTATAGTCTCCCCACCTTCTTCTTTAAAAATCTAGAAGGTTGAGTAAGATCAATTCTAAGGTATTTCTCTGACCCGCAGTTCTCTTTTTTTTTTTTCACCTTTCTATTATTTTTTCACATAATCTTTTTAGAGATTGGCACTTCTTAAGGTCATCCCAACCATATGATTCTGAAAATTCAGACTCATTGAAATAGCAGAATTAATCTAGTCATAAAAATAGACAGAGGTCGACACAGAATCTAAGGCCAAAAGGAAAAAGCGATGGTGGCTGTGATGAGAAAATTATACTCGACCTCACCTTTCTATTTCCTTTTGCTTTGGCTTTTATTGGATGCTATATTTCTGGGGGAACCACTCGCATTTGCTGCAGGTAAATGCTTGTGCTGTGAATTTATTGAGACAGGCAGCCAAAGGTCAAGGAATAGGCCAAGGGTAACTAAAACAGAGGAAGAGGACATTTGAGAATAACGTAGACAAATGCAAACTTGACCGCTCAGGCATGTGTTGGGCAGAGGGTGGTAGGCGTTTACAGAAAAATATAACAAGTCTGCTTTTAAGCCGGCAGAACAAACCAAAGCACTGGGCCAGTTTATTATTTCATTTCCCCCACTCCTGAAGTTGCCCTGAGTTGCTAAAGAAAGTTCCTAATTATAGTGTAGAATTTTTGTTTTATTCATATGCTTAACTCATTTTTTAAGGAGAATAAACATAATTTTTATATGATACAATATTCAGGTGGGTAGTTGCTTATCCAGATGACACCAATTTTTTCCTAATGTAAATGGTTGATGAAATCTTCCATTTGAAAACCATTCTAATTGGCTTAAACTAGCACAGATGTTCTTATACAAAGACAAAAGAAAAGAAAAAGCTATAAGCTAAATATATTTTATACAGCTTCCTTTACAACAGGTATATTCTGTTAACACAGATCAAATAGCTCAGGAGTGCTTGCTTTCTTAAAAAATATTAAAAGCACTAAATGAGAATGCTCTTTCAGTGGAATTTAATCCTATTATAGAACACATAACCATTTCAACTAGATACCAGGTTATTCAAAGCACAGAGGTCTAATAAATAGCTTTTATTTAAAAGCCAAATAAGTATTTGAATATGAGTTCATAATTTGAGATGCTCTTTTAAAGTACATATAAGTATTTAACCTGGTTTATACCCTACTAAAACAATGAAATTTATATGCATGTAAAGTGAGAGGTTAGTGTTAAAAAAAGCAAAGTTGTTTTTCCCTAAATTAAACTTCTTTATTTTGAGATTATTGTAGATTCACGTGCAGTTGTAATGATACAGAGAGGTCTCATGTACCCTTTAGCAGTTTTCTCCAATGGTAACATCTTACAGAACTATAATATAATGTGGCAACCACTGTATTGACATTGATGCAATCCACACATCTTATTCAAATTTTACTTGTACTTGTGTGTGTGTGTGTGCATTTAGTTCAGATTTATCACCCATATAGATTTGTGTCTCAATCACCAATCAAGATACACAGCACTCCATCATCACAAGGATCCCTCATATTGCCCTTACACTGCAAATCATTTTTATCTCCTGAAAGGCAGAATGCCAAAATGAAAATGAAAGGAAAACATTTTAAAGAAATTGAAAAAGGTAAGAAAATATGAAAAGAATTAATGAGACATAGAAGAAGATAACAGGAAAGAAACACAGATAATGAGAGTCATAACCTGGTTTTCCTCCATAAAGCAGAGCCCAGGACAGAAGTTCACATGAGTCATTTATTTGGGGGATTGATATGAAGGAATTTAAATAGGAAACTGGGAAGGCTAAGACACAGAAAGGGGAAAATCTAACCTAATGGTTTCTCTTTCAAGCTGATCGTTGAGGACACCTGGAGCTTGATCCTGTGGGGATGCTCTGGGGAGCCATGTAAAATGCCTTCACAGAACTCTCCAGTGAAGGGACAGAAAGGTGAGTGTTTAACCAAGACCCACTCCAGTCCCCTGTTGGCCAAAGTTTCGCTCATGGGGTATTAACTCCCTCACACCTCTAGATACTTACAGGGCTCACTACCAAGCTGGATCCTCTGGAGAGGTCACGGTATGCATCAGAGAAGGTCCAAGACAGACAGCCATTGGCACATGGTGCAGCTGAGAAGGATGGGGTGGGTTACCCTTGGGGAGATGGTTCCTGCAGCTATGGGTACAGGATACAGTGGACTGAGCAGAAGTGCAGTGTGAGATAACTACACAACAGCAAGTGTCTGAGAGCCTGTGTAGAGGAGACTAGAACCACTGCTTAGTTGTAAGCAAACTCGTCTCAGAGGGGGTGTCTGATCAAACTTCTATTCCTTGCATCAAGTCACTCAGTTAAAGAATCACACTGTTCTTGAGCATAATACAAAGAATTTCAAAGACTGTAGAGTGAAAATACTATCAAATGGAACTTTCTCTGCACTATTTTCCATGCTCCTATCAAAATTTCTTCCTCATTTCCAAATAGTAAGGGGAGATGAATAAGTAAGGTGACTGACTTCAAGGTCCAGAATTAACTGAATGTAATTCTCTCAGCTAATATTGAAGGTAAGCCCTCAATCTGTTGCCTCTATTTGACTTTTGCACAAACAACTCCTGTTACTCCAACCACCACCAGAATAATTAATTCAGCATACTTTTGGTTTGTACTGTGTGGTATTTGTGTAAGAAGCCTTAAAACTCATGATCAACCAGTAAGCCTGTTGATAATTTAAAAGTTTATTTTATTTGGTCTGATAATAGTTGTATACTTTGGGTCTCATAATGGTTGTTTGTCAGGCAAAAACAAAAAACCGAATAACTTATTCATCAGTCAGGGTCCTATAGAGGGTCAAAAGGGGACTACTTTAGTTATTATAGATAAACAGCTATAAAACAAGACTATTTTGGGCAAACTGTGTCAATCCTACCTAGAAAGATCCCAGGAGAATTTTAAAGAGCAGCTTTCTTGTTTGTCCTTTCTTAGTCACCAGAGAATAATCTGATCACCATGACTGACAACAGTTTTGATGGTTGAATCTAGGGGTTGCTGAGTTAGCTGCTGAGTGGGCTGATCTTGGTAGATATTAAAAAGTAAAAACAAATGAACACCGTCAACCTAGATAAGATGAAATATTCACAAGGCCCTCAGGATCCCCAAAGAAAATGCAAACCTTCCTTACTGGAAACCTTTGTCTGATTCAAAACAAAGTAGCCTGAGTGTCAAGTATTCTGACAAAGCTGGGATCTAAGAGCCAAGAAGTCAGAAGAATGAGGCTTGGGATTCCTATAGAGCCAGAAAGTTACAGCATATGCTTCCTGACATGGGATCCTTCTGTCAGCAGAACCTTAGACAATGGTATTGAGAGGCCAGGGAACTCATCTTTCAAGGCCAAATAAGGAGGTCATTGAGCTGATATTCATGGAGCTTGTTACCCCTGCTCCAGATTAAGACATGTGTACTCCCTGAATACGCCATTAATTTGGTGCTTTTTCTTATACTATTGTGGTGCAATACACATAATATGAGATGTGCTCTTTTAACACATTTTTAAGTGCACAGTGAAGTATCATTAATCATAAACACAACATTATAAATCATATCTCTAGGACTTTGTCTTCTTGCATGACCGAAAATCTGTATCCATTGAAGAGCACCTTGCCCTTTCACCTTTCCCAGAGCTCCCAGGAACCACCATTTTTACTTTCGATTTCTATGAATTTGATTACTTTAGAAACCTCATTTAAATTAATATTTCAAAAATTCTGTTCAACAGTTATTTAGAAGGTAAACTGAATGATGAATTGGAGAAGGCCTTAGCAAAGGATCACTTTGTCTCTGCCTGTCTTCCTGTGGGAGAATGAATAACAGCACCCTTAAAGTGTCCCCACAACCTGTGAACTTTACATGGCAAAAGGTGCTTTGCTGATCTACCTAAATTAAAGATCTTAAGATTATCCAGAGTTATCCAGATGGACTCAATGTAATCACAGTACAATCAGAGGTCACAAGAGGGAAGTGGAAGTGTCAATTAGGGAACATAATGTCAGGACAGAGCAGAGGGAGAGAAGATGTGATAGCTAAGCAAAGTTGGAATGATACCATTGCTGGCCTCGAGAAACTGGGAAGAGCTAGGAAACAGATTTTCCTCCAGATGATATTGAGAGTGTCAGCCAAAAATTCATTAAAAACGTCTTGAAATAAAGTCAGTTTTATTTGAGCCAACAGTAAGGATTTATGAGCCTAGAGACATTGATCCCTATGAATGGGTAGGAGAAAATGCTTCCACAGGCTCAACTCATACAAATGTCTTACATCCTCAAGCAAACAGACAAGAAAAATAGAACTTCAAAGGACTACATTGCATTTATGGAAGATACGCCAACCAAAGAAAAGAGGTGGTGGCGGGGGAGACAGGTGAGGGTCAATACACAGCCTGGTGGGTACCGCCAAAGAAAATTAAAGGGATTTTGCTCATCCTTTAATGGGAATGTGGATGCCAGTTGTCTAGCCTTTAACTTGATGAACATTTGGTATTTAGTTTTCATGGGGGGGACATTTTGAGACTCCCCAGAGTTAATGGGAACTTCAATACTTAGTCCTTGGAAATCTTTTTGATGGTCCCTAGTATGGTGGTCAGTGTTTCTTTATTTCACAAAAGCCTCCAGAAATAATGTAGCCCTGCCAATCAATTCTGAACTGCTGTTCTCCAGAACAGCAGGCCCCTAAACCCATGCTGTTGAAGTCGCCGAGTTTGTGGTCATGTGTCACAGCAGGGGGAGCGGTGAGAAACTAAGACGCTCCCCTGGGGTACCGAACTGCCGCAAAATGAAAACCTCACACAGCAATGCCCGCAGCTACCAGGATCCACCTCTTTAAAAGGGATAGAACATCCTTCGTCATCACCTGAACACTCTGGTCTCAGTAGGTGAGGTCTGGTGAGACAACCAGCTGCCTTCTGCAGGTAATGAGAGTAGACCACACTAAAATGTACTGACCCTCTACGAGGGGAGTGATGTCTAACACATTTTCTATTTCTCCTAACAGTCCCAGTGATATTTTAGAGCCCTAGTTATGCTTTCATGCCCTGAGAAATGAAGCAAATGCCAGGTCGAGCTGACCCTTAATCTACCAGGGATGGACAGTTGCAGAGTAGCCTATATTTCCTGCCAGGGCTTTTTCTTTCAATTTATGATATATGCTCCAAAGCAGAGGATGAGTACTTTAAAATCAGGGAGAGAGATTCTTGTTTATCATCACCTTCTCCTCACCTAAACAGGGTAATCATTGCAGAACTAGGAAAGAATTAAAATGCCATCTTCTCAATGAGGCTGGACACTGATCATCTTATTTATAAGTTGTAATTCCCATGCCCTTTGCCTTGTCTCACTTTTCCCTTAGCACATATTGCTTTCTGACTCACTATATGTTTTCTTATTTATTGTACTTATTGTGTGTTTTCTGTCTTCTCATGCTAGAATGTGATGGTCTGTAACTGGGTCAAGATGTTTATCTCAGGCCATTGACATACCCAAAGACCTATAAGAGTTGAATAAATAGATGAATGTGAATGAGCTAACTAACACAGAAACTGTGGGGTCTGGCTCAGGCTCAGGGCAGGCAGTCCTTAGAGTGACTATTCTGCTTCACCCCTGGATACACCCGAAGGTAACTCGGGATTGTTAACCCTTGTGGGTGTAGGTATTAAGGGAGAGGATGTGTCCCTGTTACTGGATTATTTTAGGAAAGCTTCTCTCAAGCTGTTTAATCTTGCCACCTGGCAGACAAGAATTAGAATGTGCATGTAGACCGTTACAGCTGTCTGAGAGCTAAGCTCTCCCTGTCTGCAAATCTCTGCCCTTCTTATAGCACAGTCTGAGGTTTACCTAAGTAGATGGACCTGTCTTGGTAGTACATGAGCTAAGGGCCTCATGCATAATTAATCAAAAGAGGAACTTAGCTCAGAGATGGCCTGTGAGTAATACTCTCACAGTAGAGGAAATCTACACTGAATGGCACCTGCCCAACCAATTTCTAAAAAGAGATTAAATATCAAACAAAGGAGAAAAACAAAGATTCAGAAAGTAAAGTAGAGACACAGCAAAATGACACCTATAGGCAAGGCAGTACATAGGCCCATGAGGCAGAAAGGAGGTAAGAGTCTCACTGATTGTTGAAAGTCATCAAAGCAATATTAGGTTACCATGAGGTTGACATATGGGAGCACTGGTTAGGAGAGCTTTGCCACTGGAGGAGTAGCTTCTAGAGCTTTCTTCGTGTTACCAGGACCTCTGTTGGTAATGCTACTGCATCCTGGATGATGAGAGGCTGCTGAGATGGATTCCGGTCTCCATCATCTTGATTCACACTCACAAGCATGCCGCTTTGGAACACCAACTCAAGTAGCTGTTTACAATAGGATTCTTTATATTTCTAGACACTATCTAGTTGGATGGTAGAAATTTAAACTAGGTCAGTTTCTAATCCTCAACCCCACTCTCTCTCTGGGGCTGTACCAAATTCCAGGAGGCTCACAGGAGGCAAAGGTTTGGGCAGCACTGTGAGCAAGTGCGTGACTGATCCAGTGAAGGACTGGGTGGAGCCCATCTTCACTTACTTCCACCAACATATGTGTATATGTATAGGTATACATGCATACATGCATGTACATATACATATATGTAGAGATACATGTGTGTGCATGTATATATCAAGGCTGAGATCCTGGATTTACAAAACGAGATCCTCTTGGATCCCAAGATCTCTTCCTGTCTCTCAGCTGCTTCTAAGCCCTTCTCGCTTCTCAAGCCTGCAGGTTTAAGACCCCGCTGCTTAGATACAACACAAGCCATTTTTCATTAGAGTCTTTCTAGACTGTTGAGCCTCAACTTTGGAGAGATGGCACATTTACCTTGTGCTCGTGGATGCCCCAAACATGTGACGGCATTTGACTGCTCCCCTCTCTTCAAACCTGGGCTTCACTCCTTTTTGGGAGAATGAGGTGCTGAGTTCAGGGTCCCTTCCTAGAATTCCTATATTGTCTTTTCAAATTCACTACTGCCCACCCAGTCTCAGTCCTACCAACTAGAGAATCATTTTCCTTACTCAGAACCAGGAAACCTTCATCACATATTCCCTAAATACGTTAATCAAATGCAGAAACTTGTCTCTAACTCCTGCCTCCCTCAACATCAGGATTTAAAATCCTGATGTCTTCTGACTCTGTCTTCTGGCTCTGTCTTCTTCTATGTCATCCTTTCCCTGAGATGATAAATGTAGAAAACCGCGAATACCTGAAGGAGGCAAAGGGCCTGGGATATAACAATATTGAAGGAGGAATCTTGATTCCTATCCTGATTTATAGTTCAAGATAATATACTGAAATAATCACATTAATTATGGAAAACTAGATAACCTGAATACTCTGAATTTCTTAAAATACAAAAGACTCAACTAATCTCAAAGGAAATAAGTTTCCCATGTCAATCTTAGTAGAAATTTCAGTTTCCACAGTATATTGTTCTATGTACACTTTATATAGATGCACAATTTTCTACATGAGGTTTCTAAAACTATGTCAGTTATACATGCACACTTAATCTGAAAAAGAAAGTTAATATTTATTTGCCACCAAAAGAAATAAAGTGTATCAAGATCATGAATAACAGTGTAAGTATTTAATATTCTCTTACATTTGCATACTGTGACAACAATTTTCCCTGGCAGTAGAAATCACTCACAATCCAGAGCTTGAGAAATAATTATAATAGCTGTAGTCAGATGCTGACATTGTACCTTGGTATTTACAAAGCACCCCTTAGTATATTGTTGCATTCAAATTTTTTTGGGAAAAATTGACGGGGAACTACAAACGAACCAATTTGGAAACAATGAATCATTTTATTTTTTTTCCTAAAAAGAAGAATGCATGTGGGAGTACAATTGGCTGCTCCAGTGTTCTCTGCAGTGGTGATTTTAGAGCATCTAAACTGTTACAGTAATTTCAAAGGCCAGAGAGATTTATCCTTCACCCTGCAAGACTTAATTGATATACTAACAGCAAACCCTGTCTCAGTTCTACTCCAGAGGTGGCTGTATTTCAATCTGGGAACAGTTTAGCAGGCTTTCATTGACTACACACATGATCTGGAGAACAGTTTATCATACATAAAGTATTCATTTTTTAGCAATTTTCACTATGAATGTTTTTTTTAGTAATTATTTCTATTAGAGTCAAAGATTTCATATCTTTTCTTTCTATATCCTTTTCATAACATGGTTGCAGCATTACTTACTTTGTATTTCAAGAAGACATTCAGTTCTCCCAAGGGTTTCTGTGTTTCCTGCTACTTACATTACAGCCATATTCAGAACTTAAACAATTCATCAAGAACCTGACACCTTGCTAATTTAAGTCAAAAAAGGCAGCCCTGTTTTAACCAGCGAAGCTTAAGGAGAAATGAAGACTTAACCTCTCTACGGATTTGTTGTATATCTACTTTTTAAAATACAACTTCTTTCAGTCACTTCAGAATTACAGGTTATATAAAATTACATTAGTCTACAATGCTACAATGCTGATTTTTTTAAAATGGAGTTGCAGTTGTACACTGTTTTCAGTGCTAATACCAATGAAAGGAATTAATATTGTATTCATGACTATGAAATATGGCTATTCAAAAGGTGTATTTATGGCATAATTGTTTCTCTAAAATTAAAAAGTTATCCAACTCATTAAATCTAATGAATCAGTATAATGCATGTTTCCTTATATATTATAATAGAGATGATAAACAAAAAGGGTAGAAGAAAGAAATGATAGCATTTTACATCCTTCTGCAGCTACCTTTCTTTCTTTACCCTAGATTTCTTTATTGTTTTTAATTATTTCCTCTTTTATGGTGTTGCCCCCAATACTAGGTTTGCTTCATTGAATTTCCTTGTGATATTCTTTCTCTTTCTGTGTGCGTGTGTGTGTGTGTGTGCATGTGCGTGTGCGTGTGTGTGTGTGTGTGTGTGTGTGTTCTTGTGGGGTGGAGGGGAGACAGAGAAAGAGAGACAGAGATTTGACCTAGATCTTGAGTGCTCATTCTTAAAGAATGGGGCTAATACAGTGAAGCAAAAATTTTATAATATGTAATTTTATTCAACTACTTCACTAATCTAAAATGTACATGTTGTACACATCAGTATCCATCCTATCAGGTGCAAACATAATTTGATAAGGGTGGCAGATGGACAAGATAACCATGTCCCCAGAAACAACTAAACAGTAGTCATGAGTGTGGAAGGTGATAAATTCCTGCAGTGTAAGGGGAATGTAGCAATGCTTATATGCCTATGCGTCTGCTTGGACATGGAATTGGGTTGGTGAACTGAGGAGAATATTAATTCAATGTTGAGCTTGTTCAGTCCATTTGCATTTTGCTACACAACCAACCAGGAATATCAGACAGATTAGTATATGCATGTGAATGGGAAGCAGAGTAAAGTCTCCACGAGGAATCAAGCGACTCAGTCTTAGAAGTAAGAAAAATGAATGAGCTTATAGAAGTATTGCTTTCCATGGAATTTCTTTTCTGTTGAGGAATTCTTTAGTACACCAACACATTTCTTTGATTATAGGACTCATCTTTTTCTCATCGTGATACTTTCAAAATTATGTCTAAAGATTTGTACACATACATATACATGTATTTATAAGTACATACATACATCTTATTTTCAATGTCACTATAAAATAAAATAATACATGTTTATATTTCAAGTCACTATAGCTTTAAATCCTCATTAAAGGAAACACAGCTCCTCAAACTAAGTATTTGGGGATTAGCTTTTAATTTGACAAAGGCCTTCCCACTATCCATACTTACTTTATGACATGCAGAATTCAAATATTACAAAGTGTGGAAATGTTGCCTAGGGAATTAACAGATTGAGGAGCTGAAACAGGTTGCATTCCTTTTCCAATAGACACAAAGCTATGGTGACACTTTGTTAATTGAAATAGGTCCAAGCAAGATTGATAAACTGGGGACTCATTATAAGTGGTTTGGAGGGTGTGAGGAGGCTGGAGGAAAAGGTAATATTTTTTATTGCACTCAAGTGCATGATGCTTCAGACCTAGGTGAGTGATGCCATTCAGTGATGGAGAGGATGCCACAGGACCCAGTTAGGAAAGGGGAGGGGAAGGTAGTACCACCTGAAAATCTTGAATTTAAATGGAAAATGAAATTTGATATTTATGATAAACCGCTGCAAATTTAGGTCTAAAATGTAACAGGTAGTTGCTGATGCTCTACATTTTTAGGGAAAGTGTGCAGTAAGAGTTCACAAATGCTTTTAGCACAAATTTTAGAAATATGTGTGTGTGCATATCCTTTGTTACAGAGCTATGAATAGACTTTTATCAATGCAATCATGTCTTAAAAACTAGATCTGTCCTGTCCAATATTTTTGAATTTTTACTCTTTACATTCTACATGTGAACCTCCAATATGATAAGCTTGTCTTTATTTGGAGCATCTCGTGCATTTGTATTTAACTTCTTATTGGGATATGAATTTACCTCTCTTTCTCTCAGTCCTGCCTTTCTCTCCTCCTTTTCTCTGTTCTCTCTTTGACTTCTCTTGGTTTGATTATTTCTCATTATCCTATTTACTCTACAATCAGCTTGGTAGAATTCCAAAATTTGTATGATTAGAAGAATCTTTTACTATGCTTTTTAGTGATTACACAGAAACGGTAAATATATTCTCAATTTATCAAAGCTTAGTACTTCTACTACTTCCATGTCAGGCAATGATTTTGAGCACCTCAATTTCATTTGTCTTCCTCCTGACATATTCAACATTTGTTATATAGCTTAATTCTCCTTATTTGAACCCCCACAAATCATTGCTGACATACTTGTTAACAATATCTTTCCCATTTATTAACGTATATGCTATTTCTAACCATTTCTAATGCTCTTCTTTCAAACTTGCCTCTTAAACTTGACAAGGATTTGTTGCTAGCAGACTGTATTAAAGAACAGTATATTTTTAGGAGAAGGACTGTAATGCTGGAATCAAGGTTGAAGAGGTAAGTACAGTCCTTTTCCTAAAAATATGCTGTTCTTTAATATACTCTGCTAGCAACAAATCCTTGTCAAGTTTATTTTCCTGAAAATGTCTTTTATTCCTCACTTTTTGAATGATATTTTGATGGGTTTGGAATTCAAACCCGGAGGATACATGCTCCCCACCCTTTGCAAATGCCATCCTATCATCTTCTAGCTTTGCATGCTTCTGTAGCAAAGCCAGTTGTGTAGTCTTCCTGTGATTCCTTTGAAAGTACCATGTCTTTTTTTCTCTGGCTTATTTTAAGATTTCTTAAAGGACATGTTTTACAAATTTTGAGTATATGCTTTCTAGTTGGCAGTCAACTTGAGGGAGAGTGAAACAAACATCTTATTTGATTCTTTGCAAGAATCCATCCTGCTTCCAATAAATTAGAGATCCACCCAAAGCCATGATACACCCATGACCCACCAAGATGAAGTCTACCCAGTTGTAGTTCCTGCTTTCTCTGGCCACTACTCTTCTTTTCTTTTTACTTTATTTATGAAAGGAGTTTAATCAGAACCATGTATTATATATGTCAACAATTATTATCCTTAATCAAGACTCCTCCCAAATGAAATGTCCTGAACATTTTTTCAAATAAAACCTGTCAAATAAATCAAGATGTATGCTTTCGTACTTTCAGCATGTTTATTACAAACTCTGGTCATTTTTATAATTAAATTATTTTAATTAATATGAGCCATCCATATATGCCTTCTAGGTAATTATAACTGAAACCTCTGACTATAAAATAATTAATATATGAAATATCCAATACTGAAGGGTGTTTGCAACTGACCATTTGATAAGCAAGGAATGGTATTTTGGGTGGATTGATGATCTCTGTCCTCTGTGTGCAGTGCTGTATGAATGAGCACTCACATGCATGTGGCTGTGTGTTAGTTTCTTCTAAACAGGTAGAAGTTTTTCTGAGAATTCCACCATAAGCTTTAGCTTTTTTGGTATAAAGGAGGTGTAGGAGCCAGATCATGTTGTCAGCATACAGCATCGCTACTTCAACATATGTTTGACTTAAACATAGAAGACATTTATGAAAGATAATTTAATAGAATTACATAATTTATATAGCTTGGCCAAATATAAATAATTAGATGTACAGAAGCACACGACAACAGAGTTGACTCAAATGTAAATTTTAAAGATCCGTCATTTACTACATCTATATTTAATGTTAGGTTTTCCTCTATCATGAATAAGGTTCAATAAGCTAATACTAATGAATGTGTAATAATAACAATATCATCTAATGCCTACATCTAAAATGTGTTCCTTCTAAATTCTTAGCTCCTAATGTCTGGTAGTCTCTGACTCTTGATGTCTCCACTGCCAGCTTTATGACAGCCTCCAGAATTTTCCCTACAGTGGTTATTTTCTAACCATTGATTTCACTATGGTAACTAGAATTACCATATTTGGCACATCAATGTCCAGCTGAGAGCTAGTTGTCCACACTGATTTCCTTTTAGCTTTCCCTTTGCAAATGACTGTCTCCTTCACTATTTCTGTCATTTTAGGGCCATATTCTAAGCAAATGTAATTTAAATGGTTTTTCACCCATTCTTCCTAGTTTGCCATATATACTGTAGCCTTTCATAGATAATCAACTTTCCTTTGGGTTAAAACAAACTTCCACCAAAATTTAGGGACACAATGCTTGGTACAGTATCTAAAGCTCATAGAATTAGAGGACTTTTCTGCATCTAGAGACCATATACCTTATGCCTTCATATTCCTTTTAAGTGAGGATAAACAATTAACTTTGATTTACAAAACTGTTTTTCTGACAAGAGACATTCCTAATCCAAAATCTCAATCATAATATAAATTAGTCACAGGGATGAAAGTACAGCATAAAGAATATAGTTAATAGGTCTGGAACATCTTTCTATGTTGACAGTAACTACTAGCTGGGGTAAGCATATAATAATGTATATAATTGCTGAATCACTATGTTGTATAAAACAAATATAATATTGACATTGTAAATCAACTATACCTGGATAAAAAATGACAAAAATAGTAACTGTAAACTTTTAGAATAGTTTATTCATTATTTTTAAATGACCTAACTTTTTTCCTATCCTCAGTTTTATAGACCCTGTGCTCCTGACTTAAATAATTAAATTACATTAATCTCAATAACATTTTCAGGGTTTAGGCATCAGTTTAGAAGCATTAACTGTCTGTTGTACTTGAGTTTAGTCACTAGGAATTTCCAGAAATATTACAAGAACCAGGAAGATCACTGACACACACAGTTTTCAAAGACCAGAACTTTATTATTAGTTAACATTTAACTCAGAAGAATGTTGATACTTCAATTATGTAAAAATCATTGATCAGGAAATGATGAATCAGAGTAAAAAACATAAGTATGTATGTGCAACCACTATTAAGCAATTACTGAATATCTTATCTAAATGGTAAGGGCTTTTTTTTGTAATGATTACAAATTCAGAAAAGTTACTGGTGAACACAAGGATCTAAAGAACAGTCCATTAAAAGGAATGAAGTCTTCAGAGAATTCACAGATACATCTAACTGGGGTTTTGTTAAATTAAGGAAACAAGATCATTCTTAGCCTCTCCTCACTGGATGCCTGTAGCTACCCTTTTCCAATTGTGACAAATAAAATACCTCCGATTATTTGCAGATGTCTCTTGGATGGTGACACCAGCCTGGGTGGAGACACGCTGCTTTCACATAAAAGTCAAAAAACATTGCCTAAGTTCCCACCATGTGTTTGAGTTTCATTTGTTAACTTACCTAGTTCTAAATATTTGACGTAGTGTATGTATAACCAGTGCCTGTATCTGCATTTTAAAAGAAAGCATTATCTACTACAATGCACATCTAACTAAGATTTATCCACGCCTTCCCACCTGGACCAGTTCCTGCTTCAACAGTTATCATGTACCAGGAGCATTAATCAGTGTTTCTCTGATGGACCTCAGCCCTCTACTTTCCCCCATATCCAGGTCTTACTTGCTCTGCACATTACAAAAGACCTCTCCCTTAATGCTGTCACTTGTCTCCCTGAACATTTCCTATTCCTGTGCTACCTCCAGGTGTTTCTGAAACATTCAGTGTTCTCTTCTGGGCATCCAGCCCTGCATTTATACTTATTGGCAAGGTTCACCAAAACTATGAACAGTGTGCTGGAATCTTAGCTGGACTATAATTTATTTGAGGACAGATACTTTCCAGTAGGCAACCATGTTCTTCGATGTACACAAGATATATTAGGAAATTGTCTTTTTAACAAATGAAAGAGAAGCATTTCAGAGAGTCTAATAAAATCCTCTGATGACTTTGTGCTTTCCCATTATTCCAGAAACTATAGTCCTAAACTCACCTCCTGCTTGAATTCAAAGCCAATCATCCATTGATGAATAGGCTAATACACACCCTTAGGGCCACTCCGTCAAGTCCACAGGGGTATCCCTTCTTCTAGGATGGGGCAACCTGGAGCTAGGTCCCCTGGCTTGGTGTGCAGCATCCAGTGACAACACTAGCTTGCAAAGTGCTTTTGTAAAAGGAAGAAACTGAGTATCCATACTCTGAGAACTTCTACACGCAGCGTAGTAGCCAAGGAGGACCATGACTTGTCATATGTTCTTCACCACAATTTGTGGCAATTCTGCTATTGGAATGAAGGCATACCATTCATGCCAAAATGGCTTAAAAGAGTTCTCAATTTTACATTATTTATTGAATAAAATATTTCTTCATTATTCTCACAAGTATATGCAAGAGTGTATCAAAACTCACTTAATATTCAGGTTGTGGAACTATGTTAGCTCAAGATCTGATCTGCAAGTAGATTCAAAACAATAACGAACTCATATTTTGCTTTTGCCTTATTTGTTTTGGGTTAAGGAAAATATGTCATAATCTTCTGAAACTTCTATGTGACTGCTAAGAGTAAAATATATAATATTCATAATGTATAATATCCATGTGAACTTAAAATCTGGGTTTTAAAACATTTAAAATTTCAAAATGACATGAATTTTGAATACATATGATATCACTTTTTTATTTTTAAAAGTTCCAGTTAGTAATTTAAATGACTATAGCTGAATTTTATGAGATTCAACAAACAACAACCCTGAAGGTGCTCCTGCTGTGATATTGTTAGATAATCAGAATTGCCAGGTGTAATAATAATCACTTTTTCAGTTGTGAAAACAATGCTCCAAAGGCTTGCCTATTGTGACTTTATATTCTCTTTAGATGTAGGTTTAGAACTGCTTCAGCTCTGTAAGCTGGAATTTTCAAGTGGCTCTCCTGAATATACACACTAGTCTTGCAAAAAAGCATCTGCTAAAGCCTCCACTGTGTGACTACAGTAACAGCCCCTTAACGCACAAATGTTCCCCTTAGTAGAAAAAAGTATTGGATCAGTTGGTAATTTGCGAACTTATAATTTCCTACCCTGAATCATTTAATAATTTGAAAGCTCACTTCTAATTTCCATGACTTGTCGAATAACTGGCACTTTGCATGAAATGAGCCAAAACCTCAGTGCCTCTCTCTTTTTTTCTTGATAAGTTTGGCTGGGTGTTTGTCTATTTTGTTTATCTTCTCAAAGAACCAGCTCTTGGTTTCATTGATTTTCTTCTGTTGTATTCTTCTCTATTTTATTTCTGCTGTGCTCTTTTTTATGTCCCTCCTTCACACATTGGATTTCATTTTCTCTTCTTTCTCTAGTTTCTTTAGTTGTGAGATTAGGCTGCTTATTTGGGATTGCTCTTGTTTCTTGAGGTAGGCTTGTATTGTTATGTACTTCCCTCTTAGAACTGCTTTTCCAGAATCCCACACATTTTGAACTGTTGTGTTTCTGTTTTCATTTTCTCCATGTATTGCTTGAGTTTCTCTTTGATTAATTCATTGAACCATTGATTACTTAGAAGCATGTTGTTTAGGCTCTAAGTATTTGTGGGGTTTTCTGTTTTCATGTACTTTATTTCTAGTTTCATACCATTGTGATCTAAAAAGATGGTTGATACAATTTCAGTCTTTTTTAATTTATTGAGGCTCTTTCAGTGTTCTAATATGTATCTTTTCTGGAGAATGTTCCATGTACACTTGAGAAAAAATGTATATCCTGCTGCTTTTGGGTGGAATGTTCTGTATATATCTGTTAAGTCCATCTGACCTAGTGTGTTTCTCAGTGCCTCCATTTCCTTATTTATTTTCTGTCTGGATGGTCTGTTGATGTAAGTGGTTTGTTGAAGTCCCCTCATATGATTGTGTTGCTGTCTATTTCTCCCTTTAATTCTGTTACTGTCTATCTCTCCCTTTACATTTTCTGATGCTCCTATGTTGGGTGCGTAGATATCTATAATTGTTATATCCTCTTACTGAACTGACCCTTTCACATCATGTAAAGTGCTTCTTTGTCTCTTGTTACTTTCTTTGTTTGAAATCTATTTTGTCTGATAAAAGTACCTGCTCCTGATTTTTTCTCCCTCTTATTTGAATGAAATATCTTTTTCCCTCCCTTCCCTTTCAGTCTATGTATGTCTTTAGGTCTGAGATGAGCTTCTTGTAGGCAGCATTTAAATGGGTCTTTTTTCTTTATCCATTCTGCCACTCTGTGTATTCTAATTGAAGCATTCAGTCCATTTACATTTAAGGTAGTTATTGATAATTACGTGCTTATTGCCATTTTATTAATTGTTTTCTGTTTGCTTTTGTAGTTCCTATCTGTTCCTTCTTCTTTTATCCTCCTCTCTTGTTATTTGATGGTTTCTTTAGTGCTGTCATTGGATTTCTCTTTTTTAATTTTTTGTGTGTCTTATATAGTCTTCAGGCTTGTGGTTACCATAAGGTTCATATATAGTTTCCTAAATATTAGCAGTCTGTGTTAAGTTGATGGTCATTCAATTTCAAACACAGTCTAAAAGTATTTTTTATTCTTCTTCCTTTTCCACACTTTATAGATTAGATATCATAACCTGCATTTCCTGTGTATGTATACTTTCACTGTTTTTTTGTATAGTCTATTTTACTACTTTTGGGGTTCTTTTTTAAACTTCATTCTTATTAAGTAATTGGTCTACTACCTTTACCATAAGTTTATTTTCACTGATGAAAAATATTTAGGCTTAAGAACATTTCCATCTATGTTATTTCCTTTAACATATCCTGTAAGGCTGATTTAGTGCTGGTGAATTCTTTTAACTTTTGTTTTGTTTATCTGGAAAACTTTTAATCTCTCCTATTCTGAATGATAAGTTTGCTTGATAGAGGATTCTTGGTTGAAGATCCTTCAGTTTCAAAATATTAAATATTTCATACCACTACCTTTTGGCCTGTAAAGTTTATGCTAGGAAATCTGCTGTATGTGTTTCCATATAGATAATTTTATGCCTTTTTCTAGCTGCTTTCAATAGCTTCATTTTATCCTTAATCTTTGTCATTATATGTCTTGGTGTTGTCTTCCTGGGGTTCCTTTTGTTAGAGGCTCTCTGAACTTCCAGGACCTGGGTATCTATTTCCATACCTAGATTCAGGAAATTTTCAGCAATTATTTCTTCAAGATTTTCTATTCTTTTGTCTCTGTTTTCTCCTCTGGTATCTCTGTTATGCAAATATTGTTTCATTTGGAATTGTCCCACACCTATCTTATCATTTTTCATTCTTAGACATCCTTTCTTCTCTCTGATCTTTGGCTTTGTTGTTTTCCTGTTCTGTAATTTCCATCTCATTGTCTCCTATCCTTGCAGCAATCTATTATTCATTCCCTCCATTACATTTTTCATTTCACCTCCTGTATTATTCAGCTTTGAGTGACTGCTTTTCAAACCTTCTATCTCTTTGTTGAAGTTCTCCTTGAGATCAGTTCTTTTCTGCAGATCAGTGAGCATATTTATGACTGTTACTTCAAAATCTTTATTAAGAATGTTGCTGACATTCCTTTCATTAAGCCCTCTTTCCAGCATCTTGTCCTGTTCTTTTGTTTGGAACATATTCCTCTGCCTCCTCATTTTGTCTGGGTTTCTGGGTTTCTTTCTAATAGATAGATCCACTGTGCCTCCTGCTCTAGAGAGTAATGGATTTATGAAGAGGATGCTTTGTGGTACCCAGAAGCTCCAGGCTTTTCTCACTAGTGCCTTGTTCTCCTTTGTGGTAGAAACAGTTTCTGTTAGTGGGCAGAGCCAACTTTCTGCCTGTCTGCCTGCAGTGGCGATCTCTTTTATCAGAGGCCTTTTGTGAGCCATTCAGGGGTGCTTCAGCAATGGCAATGCTGCTGGGCCAGTGGAGTGGACTGGGAAAGTGGCAGGGAAACTTGGCCCTGGTTTGGGCTGCCTGCAAGAAGGAAAGAACACTTACAGCTGGCTACTGCAAGCATCTCCCTTGTTGGACTGAGAGGGGGTCAGGAAAGCTGGGAAAGCCTCCCTCTGCCTGCTAACCATCAAAGACTGACCACTGCTTGGCTGGGAAGGTGTGTGCACAGGGAAAGGTCTTGGGGCTGAGCCACCAGTGAGCAGGATGGAACATTTGGGGCTCACTCCTACAAGAACCTGACCAGTTGAGCTGAGGGAGGGCTGGGGAAGTGTCATCCACCTGTCCTTTCTCCTGTGGAGAGGACTCCATTCAACCCCAGCTGGTAAATCTTTCAAGTTGCCACCTCTGTGTTGCATTTCAGCAGAATCAAGAGAGTGTGTATATCCTCCACAAGCAATAGGAGTCTTAGTCTTCCAGAGTGCTCCAACTCTCCCTAGTGTCCAGCCCTATCAGTCACCAATGCCCAGTGCAATGTGGACTTGTGTTCACAGAGCAGATCTTGAGGGCCACATGTGGAGGATTCCTGCAAGCTTATCCCCTCCCAACTCTGTTCCTCTTCCTCCAGCCTGTGGGCTGAAATATGGGAAGGGCTTGGGTCCTAAACGATCAGGGCTCCACCAATTTACCTTCTCTGTGTGGTCTTCTCTTCTTCACCAGGTATAGGTGGTCCATTCTGGAGTCTTCAGGTTGTTTTTAGGTTTAGTTGTATTTGTTGTAGTTGCTTCCTTGGAGTGTGCATGAGGGGGAGAAGTTGCTTTCCTACTCCACCATCTTTTCCCTTCCTTTGTCCATATCAATTTGTTTTTGCTACTACAAATTCCATGGCAGAAAAACCAATGCCAATATATAATTATTTTGGGGGATAAATTTCCGTAAGTATTCTCACTAACATTGCATTTTTGTCAGCAATGTATTAAAGTACACTACTCTTTTTCCACTAACCAGCTCTGTTTATTGTTCAACTATTAATCTAATGGATATAAAGTTATGTTTATTATTAATTCAATTTCCATTTTCATTATTACCAGAGTATCTTTTTGAATATTTATTGTGTACTTGGATTTACTTTTCTCTGAACTATCTATTCTTACCTTTTTCTGTTTTAATTATTACTCAAATTATACAATATCTTTGTATATTCTGATCTTTAAACTGTTACCAAGTGCATCAAATTCCATTCTCAATCTATCTTTAGTTAAATGATTTTATTTATGAAATATTTTGCCCCATAATTTGTTTTAATTTTAATTTTAAACTAGCAAATTATTTCATGTTTTATAGATTATGTGTTTCCTTTTGTGATTAACAAGTTTCAATAATACCTAGTCTATATTTTTAAAATTTTAAACCCAGATTTGTACTATCTTAAATGCTACATTAAAATATTTAATTCATTTGGACTTAATTTTTGCTATGGTATAAAATAGAAATACAAATTTAACCTCTCTGAATAGTGGCCTTTTGTGTTAGCAATATTTGTTGAATAAAGCATGTTTATCATATCAAACTAAAGTAACTTGTTGGATATACATTAAATTTACATACCCTGGAATGCATGGACACACAAGCTATCACATATATTTGAGAAAGTTAATTTAAGTATTAAATTAATCTATGCTGGAAGAAAGTGTCATATAAACTCTGATAAATAATATTTAAGTATGGGAATAAAATGAATATATTTTCATGAATGTCATTACTAAAAAAGTACTACAGTTAAATTATCCCTAAAAGCACTATAGGCTGTAACCCCTGTAAGAAGGATATAAACGCATTTGGTGAACTTGGATTCAATGAAGATACTCACCTAATTATATAAATTTTTTAAATCATATAAAAGTTATCTGTGAATGTATCTAAATTACATTAAAACAGGAAAAAAATAAAAAGAGGGTATGGAGATCATAAGGTTAAAACTTGTATTAAGTTTCCTATTCATTAACTGAGAAGCTTTTTGGGCAAATCTTAGACACAATTTAAAACTGTGACATATCTATGTTTCTTAATATGTTTAAACAATAGGTAAATTATTCACTAAGTAGTGTTTAAACAAGTTTTCCATCTTTAAAAATTTATTAAACTAGTACCTCAAAACCTCCCAAAATTATTTTCAGTAGATTAAAGATCTATATGTATAAATGGATGTTACAAAAAATATTAGATGAAGTGATAGAAGGATATCTTTCTGATTATTTGTTTTGGGAAATTAGTATAAAGATGGAAATGAACAACATATCTGTATTTGAATTAAAGCTTATCTATAAGATATTATAAGAAAATGAAAAGATAAAACAGTGCTACAGAAAAAATAACGAATGCCCACAACATCTAAAATTCAATCATATTAGAGGGCATGTCCTAACATAATAATGTCAAATATTAAAGTTTTGAGAATATCAAGTATTTCCAAATATTCAGAAATAAATATTTTCTTCAAAGGCATAAAACCATAAAGAAAAATAACTCTTTTAGAGGCCAATTTAACAGTGTCTGTGAAATTGAAAATCACATAATTTGTAACCCAGTAAAATTTACTTCTAGAAATTTATCCCAGTAAAAATGCATATGTGCACATAAGGAGGAACATACAGAGATGCTTGCAGCAGATTTATATGTAAGAGTAGAAGCCACCCATGTACCCATAAATAGGAAAATTCCAAATACACACTACTAATTCCATATTATGCACTATTTTGCCAGGGTTTTAAAAGAATGTGCAGTCATGATAATTTTTCTAAGACCTGGTGGGGTGGTGGGAGGAGCTGTAAATTCACACTGCAAAGAGTTTGGCCCTATTTCAATAACAAAGGAATTACCACATTTATTAAACCATGATATACATTGTCCAAAGTAATGGAATAGCTAGAGGAACATCTGAAGATCTTCCAGCTGATGGCAATCCCAGAGGAGACAGACACCAAGGGCAATAGTTAGGGGATACATATGTTGAACTAACTATTCTAAGTTTCTTTTTAAATATAACTAGTTATGTTTCATTTATCTAAAAGGCAAAATTACTTCATATATCAAATGATGGAATAATTTAATAATAACCAGAACAGAAAGTGTTCATTAAGAATTTCTATTGGTCAGACTCTTTTGGACATATTTTAGAAGATTTGCCTCATTTCAAAACATCCTCACTGAGTAGCTACCATGATGTCCTTACTGTACAGTTAAAGGAAAGGAGGGAGATGTTATACTGCCTGAGGTCATGTTACTGATAAGTAATAGAGCCTGGATTCCAAATTATGCAGTTTCCAGAAATCTGCTTTTAACATCTAGAGAATTGTATGTGGCACATTAAAATAATATTGTGATGTGGATAACCACCAAGTTTATTTCATTTTAACAAGTTGAGGGGCATAATAACAACAAATTAATAAAGAGTAATGACTAGCTGACTGCTGAGTGAGAGTAATTTTGTAGGTACATTTTCCTGAGTTGATAAATATGATGGAGCAATTTCACTTATAAACTGTGCATAACACATAATTATTGAGTTAAATTGAGCACATTTTCACACATTATGAATTTCTAGTTTACAAAAATAATTTGTTTCTACTCTTCATAAAACTTGCATTATAGTAAACCTTCCATATATATACCCAGCAATTAAAAATATATATTTAAAATTTGTAGAAGTTATCTGTTATGATTGAATTATGTTCCCCCAACCAAAGTAAAAAAAGTCAAAATCCTAATCTCCAGTGCCTCAGAACGTGGCTGTGTTTGGGAAGAGGGTCCCTGCAGATGTCATCAGCTAACATGGCATGCTGGTGTAGAGTACGTCCTTAGGCCCATATTACTGGGGTACTTCCGAAAGAGAGATCTGGACACATGCAGAGAACACTGTGTAAAGATACACACAAACAGAGAAGACCATGTGAAGATGGCGGCAGACGCTGAGATCATACTGCCACAAACCAAGGGATGCCTGTCACTACCCAGAGCTGAAAGATTCAAGGAAAGGCCCTCCCTTAGATACTAAGGAGGGAGCATGGCCCAGCCAACACCTTGAGTTTGGCCTTCTAGACTCTAGAACTGTGAAAGAAAATAATTTTTATTGCTACCCAGTGTGTGATACTTTACGACAACCCTAGGAAATAATGCACTATTCCAAATAATTCATCACTGACCTAATATTTGAAAGAATCCTCCTTTAAAAATCAGATTTCCAGAATAATTTCTTGAATCAACAGATTGTAACTTGATAAAGGAATTTTCTTTTTATGATGGAATCACAATCCTTAGTTCTTAATTGTGAATAAATTATATTAGGCAATTTATAGATTCCCCCACAATTGTAGGGATGTGTTCCATTTTTAGATTCCTGGTTAGATGACCTCAGATGGTAATTTATTGCAAGTTAAATGGCTGGTAAGTGAGTAAGAACTAGAAATAAGATAAATTGTATTAGGTAATTTATAGTCTGATGCATGAACTACTTCTAAGTAAGCTCATAAAGACTTTGTATTAAGTGGTCAAAGGTGATATGCAGTATATTTTCCCTCCTCAGGGATGCTGATAGCTGACAATAAACTAGTCTCCCTGGTTCCTCCAGGGATTATGGCAATTTTCTAGCATTCCTGTGAAGAAATAAGGACACAAATGATTAGCAAGGGGTAATAGATCACACTAGGTACTAGAACTAGTAGTTATTTTATGGACTTTGAAGTATTAATCAAAGAACATGAAATAATTTGTTGTATATTTAGGCTGCTACAATTGTTGTATTTATAAGAAAAATTCCTCTCTTTGTTCAATTAATGCAATTAAAAATATTAGAGACTTAGATATCTTCTCCCTTGGAAATACATAGTAGAGATATGAAATATAGTAACTCAAGGTTTTTCTAAAGGCAGTATACATATGAAAAATTCAAAGGTTCCTATATATAGATTATTCTTAAGCCTAAACCAAAATATTTCACTTAGATCTCAAATTGGAGTCTTCGGCATTCCCAATCCACAGCATCTCTTAAGTAATGTACTGATATAAAGTTTTCAACAAAATCTTAAAATAACTCAGCAGTAATTTATCCTATGTGCTGTACACCAAAGCATATATTATTCTCTGCACAAAAGTATTATGGGTTTTCAATACATTAACTTGGACATACAAAATGGCACTCTAGCCTTTTAAAAAATGTTAATAAAACATTCTAAATATACACAAGAAGAATTAAATTGTCTGAAATATAACCCCTATTGAAAGCAACTGTGTAAATACTCTGACCCATAACTGAAATGTACTATCTAGCTTTGCATTTCTATGAGAATGTGCCTAATGGGCTCATGATCAGAGATTTATAAATAGGAAAATACTATCTGACCAAAGATTTCACTTACCACACTCATGTGAAAAGATGAACTGCACATTGTCATTTTAGATAATGATGATTTGAGAAAAAAATGCTAAGGCTAGTGAAATTTTTTTAATGGATGATCATTATATTATCATTTTATACCATTCAATTGTAGGGATGTGTTCGATTTTTAGATTCCTAGTTAGATAATCTCAGATTTAAGTTTACTGCAAGTCAAATGGCTGGTAGGTGAATAAGAACTAGAAGTAAGATTTTTAGGCTTTTAAGTGATTATGTTTAATTTTATAGGAAAGAGTCTCATTTCAGATAAACAAATGTTTTATCAAAAGCACCAAGCCTTACATTAATAATTTATTGATGCATAGACATACTGTTAGATTTTGAACAAGAGGATTAATTAAATGGAGACTTAGAAAGCCAAATGATTTCTTTTGGTCTGTTGGCAAATATCTGTATGTGTGTGTGTGTGTGTGTGTGTGTGTGATACAGAATTATATGCTGCCTGCTCATTTTAAAGACAAAGATTTAAAAATCAATGTCAGTTTCTAATTTCCTATAAAAGTCATAAACCCAGTCTAGGTGGATGGGTGTTGCAATGTATGAAGACAATACTGGGTGCTGGGAGTCTGATAGAGCTGAATATAGACCAAGGGTGGTGGCCTGGGCCAGGAAGCTGGTGGACATGTCAGTAAATGAGAAGTAGTGAAACACATTTGGGAAGAAAATCAAAAGAGACTCATAATCATTGAAGGAGATAGAAGGGTCAAAAATGACTTCTAGATTGCTGGCTGGATCTGATGTCATTCCGTGCAATAGAGAATTTGAATTGCCAATTATTACCTGTACAGTCTTGACCTTCCTTATAACAGAAATGCAAATTCATGGAAAAGGGGTTATCCCATCACTACCAACACCCAACACCTAAACATTTGTTAGTGAGAATAAGGAAAAGGGTGAGATGACTATTCAGATGATGAAACTATTAATTGATAAAACCTCCTGAGGGAGCTACTTGACAGTAATTAATGAAGTTGAAGGAACAAATGTCCTGAAATTAAGCCACCCAGCAGTGTGTCCTAGAGAAATGCTCACACCTTTGCTAACTTGCCAAGGAGACATGTCTAATCATCTTCACTGCAGCACCATTTGCTATAGCGAAGCAGGGCAACTGTGAAATTCCTTTTCAGGAATCACAGTTGCTGTATTTTTTCAAACAATGGCACATTTTTATAGCAGCAGAAAGAAAGTAATTGGACCTATTGTGGCTAACATGGATAAATGACTAAAATGTGCGGTAAAGTTTAAAAGTTGCAAAGGGATATGTACATTATCAGATTACTTATGTAAGTTTTAAAAGCACAAAATAATACTGTATATTGTAATAGTAATACACATTACAAAATGGTATCAAGTTTTTAGCACAATTTTACAGTAGTAATTACCAGTAAAGAAAGAATGGTATCGGGGAGCTTCATATATGCAATACAAAAATACCAAAGAGCTGAAAAAAATAATTCTGATGGGCATAATTATGAGAAAATCTTATTTCCTTCATTACACTTTTCTGGACCGTTTTGTATTTTAATGATAGTTTTAATAATCAATAAAAGTATTCACTAAAATTAATCTGAACTATTTTTGTTAAATCATAACTATTGCCATCCCTTATTATACTCAAATTATTCAAAATCAAACATATATGGTTTCAACAATGTACATACCTTGGCACCAATATCTACAGTGCCATGAATGCTTATATTTGCCACTAAGCATTGGGAAGTTATGCACTAGTAAGGAGTTATTATTGTCATAGTCTCACTTGCTTCTGTCCCCCTCCACCAGCTCTTTAGAAATAACTGTGAAGACTGGTTATCTCAGCATCAGTCAAGCCCTGAGTTCCAAATCTGCAATGTTTCTTCATATCAGAGAAAATGAAAGGCAAGAAGTTGTGACTTGCCCAAAGTCAGAATAGCAAGCCAATTTTTGCAATGTTCTATGCATTTAGAAAAGTGTGGCCAGGGGTGAGACAAACCCGGTTACCCAGCTGGGCTCTCATCTTCCTTCCCTGCACAACTGTGCGAACGCCGCTTCATCTTGGCAAGGTGCAGTTCCTCCCCTAAGGTACCTTCTGCTTCTCTGCACTGCCTGCATGTTTCACATAGTTTTTCTTTCTCACTTAATTCCTAAGCAACTCTGAGAGGAAATATTATTGCCATGATCTGATACCCAGGAAAATGTATGTTTTGAAGCCTAATGTCCTCAATCAGCAAGTGGCCAGCCGACACTTCAGCCCATGTTTTCTGAACATTTGCCTCCCATTCTTTTGATGAAGACACGTTTAATCTTTTGAATGCATTGGCATATGTAAGCTTTGTGTGAAGAAAACAAAAGGAGTTTCCAAAAATGAGAACTTTAAAGCATATTATAATTATTAGCTTATCAGTACTAACAAGCTATTAATTTAAATATAATCTACTGAAAGCCAGAGAAAAAATGGTTGAAATCACAGGCAAAGCAGACAGTCCATAGTTAGATTGGCGTCTTCACTTATCCCTCAAAAGAGCTTTTAACATAAAAACATTTCTATGCCATGAGTATTTACTTAGTTCCATCCACTTCATTTTTCTTCCTCATCGTCGTCCCCATTTGTGGGTTTGTTCCCTTTGTGAATGTGTCTTTGGAGATGTGTCTGATGGAGGAATCACATTGAGGAAATGAAAGAATCTTTTTAACAGTGAATCATTTTACCCTGTAATAAGCTTAGAATCATAGAACTTACTTTGGGTCACATTTACAAGTGAAAAGATTGACATGTTTGCATGAATATTGAGGTGTGAACGGTGCCGTCATATCAAGGTCACCTGAGGTCTAACTGCAGAACAGCGAATACTACAGGAAAACCCACATGGCTGAGTGTGCCATATTTTCTAATGACTAAATGCTATCTTAAGGTTTTCTTTGTAGAAACGAATGCCCTTAACACTTGTAAAATTATATGGAAGGCAGAATGTTCCAGAATTTCTGTAACTCATCTCATGTCTGTACTTTGAGAACCTTTTTACCTGGTGTTTTGAACCCAAGAATCTTTGGAGTTTTGAAAATGAGACCGGTATGAATCTCTGTGGAATGGATCTTCATAATTCATGTTTTTTTGACAATTTCTAAGCAAACAAATTCTGCTCAAGGGTAGATATAGTGATATATTTCATTGTCCCAGAGAATATTGGCAATTTAAGTTCTCTGCACTCTGAAGTGCTCTATTGATTTTACTTAACCCTCCAGATCTAATTTAAAATGAAATCTGCTTTGCTTCTAATAGGGATACAGAAAGAATTTTGGAGTAAAGGAATCATGGTAGCACATACCTAAATACTGTCTCCTTTTCTGTTTGCTCTTTCTGTGTATGTTATCTTATCTATTCTTACATTCGCTAATCTATCTCTTGGGAAGGAATGAAGCCTGGGTGCCGTTTTAAGGATCTTGGAAAAATGGGAACTAATCTAGGTGACCCCTCCTGTCCCTGAGTTTCAATCCTGATGTCTCTGGGCTTCAATAACTCTCAAGAAGAAAAGTGAGTACATTTGGGGTGCACTCTAGGCTGAAGTTATTTCCAGGTGAGAAGGAGAGTCCCTTATTGATGCCTCTTTCTACTGAAATTTAATTCTTTGAATTGAACATCACACTTTTTCTCACAATGCATTTTATTTATGTTTATTCAACAGACTATATAGTCTCTGTGCTAAGTGCTTTACACATAAGAACAAACCTAGTCATCACTTTGATGAGATAAGCACTATTATATCCCTATTTTGCAGGTTAAATGGGAGGAGCAGAGAGATTGGGTAATTACCCCCAGGTCACAGAGCAGGTTAGAATAAAGTCCAGGCAGTATGTCCTTAGGACTCATACCCCTACCTACTGTGGTGCTAAATTCAAAGCGTGATCTTCCCCAAGCTTTTGGTGCCCTACACTATCTGCCATATTGTAATGATTACGAGGATGAGTTAAACATTAAAGCACCCCCCATGTTTTAAGAATTGGTAAATTTCACTTTTTTTGTCCCATTTGTATGTCCTTGTAACTACTAACTACTAATAGGGTCACCTGCCTCCCTGTCATTCAGGTGTGTGGCTGTCAGCCCTGCCTGCCTTGTTCCGCCCTTCATCATGATCAGAACATGGGAAATAATGATGCCTGTTCCTCTCCGATGCGTTGAAAATTAATCACTTTGTATTTATTCCTGCTACCAGTATTGGGCCTATTCATTTTCTTTTTCTGCTAGTCAAGTCTCCCTCCATCTATCAGGGCTCATTCTTGTTTAAAGACAATCTTAAATACCAATGCTTTGTTCCTCTCACTTCAGAAAAATGATTGATTTTTCCTGACAAAAGCCAGAACATGTCTGGCCTCGCCTTTCATTGCTATTCTTAGTGCCAGACCTGGTGAAGACAATAAACTGTATCCAGAAGGCTTTTCTCTGAGACCCCATACCCTCATTCAAACCCCAGCTCTACTGGAAATACCATACTAGAAACATGGACTTCTTCTTCTGCATTATCCCATCTTACCTATCTGGGTAAGATATAAGGCCCACTCTTTTCCTAGCATGATTTCAAGCTAATCCAAGAAACTAATCTCAAGAACGTAAATGGTCGTAAAACTTAAACCCCTTCCAATCCAAAAAGCCTCCCTTCTGACTTCCTTATTTCTCATAATGTCAGGAACATCCAAAGTTAAAGAATTCTGAGCCACTTTGAGGCATAGTTCCTGTCTCTTGATGTATATGTAGTTGCTAATTCATAGAGTATACGTTTAAAATTTCTCTCTAGCCTATACCCAGATTTTACTATGCCTCTCTTGCACTGTTATGATTTGTAACTGACTTAAGCTTTCCTAACCCATCCAATCATTTGATATTTTAACAAATACTTTCAATTCCTATTCCATGCTTAAGCCAACAAGGTTCTAGTAAAACAAGATCAAATAAAATTATTGTTCTTGTCTTTTACAAAGCCTGATAGCTTGATGTGTGTGTCTGAGTGTGTGCATGTGTGTGTGCTCTTTCTTCATACCACAGCTCCATTGTACCTTCCTGCAATACAGATTTGTTTAGTATATCTCCCTACTTAAAACATTTACCACATACTTGTCATCAGCTAGTCTTTGAAAATGGTGCCAAGAAAACACAATGGGCAGAGACAACTTCTGCAATAAACACTGTTAGGGAAATTGGGCAGCCTCATGCAATAGAATGAGAATGGACCCCCAGCTTACGCCATCAACTCATAATGGATTGAAGATTTAAACATAAGACCTGAAAACATAAAACTCCTGAAAGAAAACGTCGGGGGGCCTCTCTTGGCCCCTCCTGACCTGAACCAGGAGCTCTGTCCTCTCACTTTATCTCTAAATAAAAGCCTCTCATTTGCTCTCCTAAAAAAACAAAGAAAGAAAACGTAGGAGTAAAACTCTTTGGCATTGGACTTGGCAATGATTTTTTGGCCTTTCTTGACATCAGAAGATGAGGCAACAAGAGAAAAAATAGACAAGGGGTCCGACATCAAACTAAAAAGTTTCTGCACAGCAAAAGAAATAATCAATAGAGTGAAAAACAACCTATAGAATGGGAGACAATATTCGCAAAGCACGTATGTGTTAAGGGCTAATGTCCACAACATACAAGGAACTCAGATAACTCAATAGCAAATGTAAAACCTGATTAAAAAATAAGCAAAGCATATGAAAAGACACTTTTCCAAAAGACATGCAAATGCTCAGCGGGTGTCTGAAAAGATGTTCAACATTACTTATCAGTAGGGAAATGCAAATCAAAACCATAATGAGATATCACCTCACATCTGTTAGCATGGCTATTATCAATAAGTAAAAAAATAACAAGTGTTGGGGAGGATGTGGAGAAAAGGGGACTCTTATAAGCTATGGTGGGGATGTGAATGGGTAGAGCCATTATGGAAAACAGAATGCAGTTCCAAAAAAATTAAAAATGGGATGACCGTATGACCTAGGAACCCCACTTTGGGTTATATATCCAAAGGAAATGAAAATGAAGCCATTATCTCAAAGAGATACACTACCCTGTTCACTGCAGCATTATATATACATATATATGTATATAATATGTATTACTATATATAATATATATATAGTAATGTTATTCAGCCACTGAGCAAAAGGAAATCTTGCCATTTGCAACAACATGGATGAACAGGGAGGACGTCATGGTAGGTGAAATAAGCCAGACACAGAAAGACAAACACTGCATGATCTCACTTACATGTAAAACCTAAAAAATCATCAAACTCACTGTAACAGCAACTAGAATAGTGGGTACCAGGGCTGTGGGTTGGAGAAATGGAGAGATGTTAGTCAAAGGTTACAAACTTTTAGTTATAAGATGAAAAAATTCTGGAGACCCATGTACAACATTATGATTCTAATTAATAATACTGTATATCATGCTTGAAATTTGCTGAGTAGATCTCAAGCATTTTCATCCCACACAAAAAGATGATGAGTATGTTAATTAGATTGATTGTGGTAATCATTTTTCAGTGAATATGTATATCAAAACATCATACTATACAACCTAAATATTTACACATTTTACTTACTACAAATTGTTTGTTTTAATTTTTGCAAGGTTATGAAGTGGAAGGTAAAGGATACTGATACCAGCCCACAGAATAATGAAGAAACCATCACACCCCTTCCCAGGGCAGGAATCCACACTCAGCTGGCCAGAGCTGGCAAAAATATAACAAAATGTGAAATCAAGTTCGTGCTCCTTAACGTCTTGCAATGAACATTCTAATTATGATATGTCACTGTATTTGTGATGCAGTGACCATTGGACTTTTTATTACTAAAGAAGAAGCAGACAAGTAAGGCTGCCTATGTGAGTTTTCATCCTTTGAAGGGACATTTCACTACTGAACAAAAATTAACAAAGTTTCATTTTGATTGCATCTCAGTTGTTCAATATACTGCTTCCATCCATATTATGGGGCTGCATGTACCTGCCAGCAGCTATGTTTTAGTCATCTCCACTTCTCTGTGCTCAAACTGCCCTACTCAGTGGGCCACACGTTCAGGTAATAGGTGCCAAAAGAGGTGAGTTAGGTGAGCTCTTCTACATGGCAAGGGCACAACTCTGCCACATTGGATACCCTATCTGCCCCCTAGGGCTGCATGCAAAATCAAAGGTTCTTAAGAGGTAACAATTTACTGTGTCCCTCTTCCCCATCTTAGTAAAAGATTTTTATGTTGGAGCAACTCAAAAGGGAAAAATAAGGGACACACAATTGACAGTTTTAAGAGTCCTAATGTAAATGATGCCACAATCAGTTAAGGAGGACGGAAATAAAGTGGAGAGTAGAGGAGTCCTTTCTACTCTTCAGAGGCCCTGATTCCACCAGGGGTGATTCCACAGAGGCTGCATTACTAGCTGCTATGACGAAGGGCCCACCTCAAATGGCCCTCTCTCCAATGTGTCATGGGACACTTTGTGGGGCAGTTGTCAGCTGCTTACCTCTTCCTGTCTCCTTAGTTATTGAAATTCAATACCCTGTAAAGGTTCATCTCTCTTTCTTTTCATATCCCTTGGCCATCTGCCTAAACCACATTTTAAAATTCTGCGTGTTGACTTACATTATGTGTGCAAAATCCCAAGAAAAAAATCATGTTTGACTTGAAATGCTCATGTAATCAGAAATAAAATCTAATGCATTATTCTAAGAGAAAATGTAGGTCACAGTTCCTGGCATATATTTGCAGATATGAGGCCAGTTTCCCATACATCCTTTTATAGACAAGCTGCCACCCACTGCTGCATGTGCGTGTGTGCACGCACACACACACACACACACACAAGTATGCATACACATGTGCACATACACACACAAAAAAACTTGACCAGATTTTACCTAAGGGCTGAAAGCTCTAAGGATTTAATACCACATTCCAGTAAATATACTTTCAATCTTCCATTTCTGGATTGTACCTGAGCAAATCATAAGGGTCTCCATGACGCCATGAAGACACTCTTGGTCATTAAGAATTGTGTGCATTTTTCTTAACGACCATTGTTGGGGAGGGTCATCAAGAAGACATGATCACTAGTTGACCAGCAAGCTGCACCCAGCACCTGGAGGCCCCTCACCCCCTCCTCCACTATCCTTGGGTTTTCTTTGACTTCCCTGCTCCCAGAAGCGGCCCCAAATGACACAGCCTTGAAATAGTGATGTGGTGTTGAGACTGTCTGGACTATATATGTGACTGAACCCCACAAAGGCCTCCATGTAAACGTTTAAGATTTGTTGGGTGGGTGCAGAGATCTACTCATCTTGCGGATATCCAGAAGAGCCCAGTATGGAAGTCTCCTTGAGTGTTAGGCCTTCCAGTTACCAGTCTGCAGCGGCCTGCCTTTCTCCCTGCCCTCTGCATCTGGGGGACAGTTGCAGATTCCCATGGAGCTTGTGAACTACCAATCATAATTCCCGGTCATGTATATAGTCATGCCCCTGAAAAAGATTTGCTTCTATTTCTCTTGCAATTAAAAAAATTTATTAACCATCTCTTTAAAAATAACCAACCAGGTGTATAATTTAAAGGAAAGGCACTATTAACTATGTTTTTGAGAGTAACAGGCCAGCAATATTTTTTGGTTCTGGAACCAAATGAGCTGTTGCTTGCTGTTTCAAACCACAGCTGGCACCAGGGTTTGGAGATAACAGTTTCAAAGACAGAGATTTTTTTAAATTAATTTGACCATAAAATCCACAGAATCCTTACATCTGAGAAGGGTAAAACAACCCAATGTTCCCACTTTGTGAGAAAAAACTGAGGCTCAGTGACTGAGCTGACTCAGTTCTACTGGAATTAAATCTAGGATATTGGACCCATTTTTCCATACCGAGTCAATAATGTTTATAAAACAAGATTAGGCTAATTAACATACATTGCTGTGTTCTACTTAATTATTAAATTGTTTTATGAAAATACTTTTGATTTATGTAACTTTGAGCCCATGAATCTAGCTACTCGGTGTTAGAATAATTGTTTTCTACGAGTGTGATCAGAGATTTCCTATGTGATCTGCTACCAAGATGTTAGCTTGGGGTTTACAGGGTTTTTTTTCGACTTACCGAAATTTACCCAGTTGAATATGAATAGTGAAATGTCAAGCAGACTTTAAAACGAAGACATCTCTTCTCTGAATTCTTGCATATTCTATCTGCAAAGCAGAGGAGGTTTAATTGCTATGGCACCAAATGTCTTATTTATAAATATATTGATAAAATAATTTTAATCATAGTCACTTAGAAAATGAATTATGCTTAAAAACCCAGTGAGTTATTTGCATTGCAAGTAGAGAAAGCAATGTTAGTGATTGCTTTGTGAAAATTACAAAGGAAATACATGCAAGTTTAAATAAACCTACACACACTAAACAAAAAGCAGTAAATTAAGGCCAATTGTCCATATAAATAAAATGTAGAAGTATAAACAGAGGCAAGTGTTCCATACATGTTTGATCATTTATGCACTGGCTTAGAATGACTTGTGTAAACTTTCAATGGGAAGGGGTTGTAAAGGATAGTGTACTAATTTCCTGTAGATGCTTTAATAGATCACCAGGAATTTGGTGGCTTAAAACAGCACAAATTTATTCTTTACTAAAGTTCTCAAGGCCAGAAGTCTGAAATCAGTTTCACTGGGATAAAGTCAAACAAGGCTGATTCCACCTAAAGACTTCAGGGGAAAATCTGTTCCTTGCTTCTTCCATTTCTCAAGGCTGCCAGCATTTCTTGGCCCCCAGCTGCCTCACTGCAATCCGTTCCGAGTCCTGTTGCCTTCTGCTCCAGCGTAGTCAAATTTCCCTCAGGCTGTCTCTATTAAGAACCCTTGTGATTGCATTTAGGGTCCACTCATGTAATCCAGAATAATCATCCTATCTACAAAATCCCTTTTGTCATGTGTGGATAAAATGAAAGTTCCTGTAGCCAGGATTCTCACCTGGCCCTGGTTGGTTAGCTCAGCTCACTACACACATGTGGGCAATATGTTGCTATTGACTCTCTATAAAGAGCTCTGCCCAGTGCTCTGGGCTACACAGTGGCAGGGCTGAAAGGCTGCAGGAGAGCAGAGGCTGGAGTGGGGCAGCACCAAGGACAGAGAACCAGAGGACAGCTGTGTGGGACGACTGTGCAGGCAGAGAGGCTCATAGGTTCGCTGTGTGGATAGAGAGGCCCAAAGGATGGCTGTGCAGGCAGAGGGGCCCAGAGGCAGAGACCGGCTTGCATCCTGCAGACTCGCTCTGAGTGAACGGGAGTTTAGTGATTCACCTGCCACCGTGGAAATAAAGTTGGATATAACTTTTTCACCCAAAGAATGTTCTACTGTCATTTCTTTGGTCACACTGAATCCATAACAAACTTGCCAGGGGCTGAAACCCATTGGCAAGACACGTGTAAGGTGATATTTACAGGCACCACGGATTAGGATGTGGTTGTCTTTGTGGTTAGTATTCAGTCTACCATGGAAATGCTGGGATTACCTGAAGAACAGGTTGCAGAACGCAGTTAGCCTCCCTATAATCTCTAACTAGTAGGGAGTCGAACCCTCTCTGTCCCTATCAGTCCTCAGTAGCATTGGTAATGTCGCAGTGTTTCCTGAGGTTTATGTCAGTAAGTTAGAAACAACTTTTGCCCAGATAATAGTAGATTATTTCTCTGGGAATATTTTTCTAGACAAGCCCTTGGGAGGGATTTGTAACCTACGTCAAGAGAATGCCAGCACTGATCTTCAAGGCTATTCCTTAGTGAACTCATTATTGGCATGTAACCATCCCCTACTGCCAGGGTGAGCCCTAAACACTAGGCAAAAGTAGCAACTGATCTGGATAAACAGATCAATGCCAGAAGCCTGACGACTGATTTTTTTTTATTAATTAAAGCATTAACTAATTATAATATTTGATTATATAGATGGGTAAGAAATAAAAGATTTTTATTCCATATACTTACATACTTTAAAGCAAAGTGAGTTTTAGAAGAGTTGGTAAATTACATAGCAAATTAAGATTTCTAATAACTATAAATGACTATTCCAAGAGAGCTTTAACTTTCTTTTCAGTAGTAATTATTTTGCCTAAATTTGCTACAGCTCCTCATTTTCTCATAGAGGCACAGCTTTAGCAAGACATGTCAAACTTTTCCCCAATCAGATAAGAGGCTCACAGACAGATACAGACCCTGGGTAAAGCGCTTTTCAAGGCTACCTATGCAGAGCCCTATTACAGCACCTGCAAAACACCTGGGTGTGGTAGACCCTGGAGGCTGATCAAGGACACATGCACAGCTGTGTAAGAAGGGGAAGAGGAGAGAGGAAGACGTAGGAGAATGAGGAGGAGACAGGGAAAGGGGAGGAAGGAATGAAGGAAGCACGTGGCACTCGCATTTGTGTCCTTAACGAAGTTGAAATCTGCCAAGAACTCCATCACCTGTCTCCTTGGAAGAAATGATGGCCTCCTTGATGACTTTAGGCAGCCAGATCCCTAGAATGCCTTTTATTACGAGGGTGGTAGACAACTCTCTCTACTGATTAATATGTTTCTCATATTATCCTTATGCCATGTTAATTTTGGAGGTGAAGCTATCCAAAATGTTTAGGTGAATCATTCCTGGGCATTTACTATATGAAATATGTGGCCCTATCGACACTGATAAAACAGAAATGTCTTTCAATTTTATAGCCAAAGGTAAAAGCAGCAACTCTTTCAAATCACTTAAAAGTAAAACTTTTAAGAAAAATAACTACAATTTTTCACAATTAGCATTTTCCCCAAGCATACCACTTAACTGAATTTTGTAGGCACAGCATGATTATGGAGACAAACCATAGTGACTCATTTTCTTGCCTACTTCTGTATTATTAAGTGTTTAGTTTCAAGTGATTACAAATAACCAGACTGTTCCATATTACAACAGAATAACATGAGATTTACAACCTAACAAAGGGTAACCCAATGGTCTCAGTGCTCAAAACAGCCATTACATAAAAAATGTTAAGAAGGTAAGATGTTGTGTTTCAAAAGATCCCATTTGTCTCCAGTTTAACAAATGAAATACAGAATAATCTTGATATAAAATATACATACCAGAAATAACTGTGAACCACTATGGTGTTGTAAGTAGATATGTACCCTACTTATGGCTTTCCTCCTGTGAATTGCCACAAAGAAAAACTAAATTTCACACTTTATTAAAGTTCAATTTATTGCACCTTAATTTTGGAAAAGGAAAGTAGGGCATTTTTTTTTCTAGAAATCAACAGCTTCACAATAAAGCTGTATATGTGTTTTTCTCTTTTATTTCCCCCACTTATGTAGATGACAATTGCAAATGTATGTAAAGATATATCCTGATCTAATTTCCTTCCCAAAGAGCCTAGTATTAGCTTCCTTTTATCCTGCAGAAAGTAGGGTTTCCATGGTTCTTGAGAGCATCAAATTAATTGTTGGCAAAGTACTTAGAAAATAAAAAGTCCACAAGTGCTATTAATTAATATTGCTATTATAAGTATGACCTTGAGAGAAGAAAATTGTAGCTCATACAATTAAATGTTGGGTATAATTAGCAGCTATAAATACATCTCATGGAAGAATCAGAGCTTACATTAAACAAAGATAAAACATGTTATCTAAATAGATTCCATCTATAGCTAGTAAACTATCCTGATGTATGATATAGTACAAGTACATACACACATAAATTTCAGCCGTAGTAATTACTATTCTTTTGGTAGTTTATGGACTGAGGTAAATTAGCCAAGCTTTCGCTAAACCAACTTATAATAAGAACAGGAGGAGAAAATATGTAAATTGTTAATAAATACAAATATTGGTTCACAAAGTTACTACTACAAAAATATTATTTCATAACTTTCACTAATGCAGCTGAAGTTCTGTTTTGATCCTTCTAGTGCAAAGGAGACATAATTTTAGTCAATTATTTATCTTCCCACATTATCAAATTTCTGGAAGGCCTAACAACCCAGAAACAGTATGTTGTGCGTGTGGTGATTTTTCCTGTTTCTAACCCTTCGGTATCGGCATTGTTTATATTCATCTGATCTTGGAGTGTTTCTTACCAGCATGCTTGTTGCTGTTGAATATTTCTTACTTTGGGGAACCAGACACAGAGCTTTCCTGCTTGAATAATTGCCAAAAACTATTTTACTCATCAACTATTTCTAACTACCACATGAGATCTTGTCTTGAGAAAATTAAGAAACATACTACAAACCACAAAAACAGCAAAGAATCCTGATACCAACAATCCCAAATTTATATGTGTTTGCATTATATTATCTTTTTTTTTAAAGGAAAACTCTTTCTAAATTTTTTTTTTTTTTTTTTTTTTTTTTTTTTTTTTTTTTTTTTGAGAGGGCATCTCTCATATTTATTGATCAAATGGTTGTTAACAACAATAAAATTCAGTATAGGGGGGTCAATGCTCAATGTACAATCATTAATCCATCTCAAGCCTAATTCTCGTCAGTCTCCAATCTTCTGAAGCATAACGAACAAGTTCTTACATGGTGAACGAATTCTTACATAGTGAATAAATTCTTACATGGTGAACAGTACAAGGGCAGTCATCACAGAAACTTTCGGTTTTGATCATGCAATATGACCTATAAACCATCAGGTCAAATATGAATATTCATTTGATTTTTGTACTTGATTTATATGTTGATCCCACATTTCTCCTATTATTATTATTATTTTTATTTTTAATAAAATGCTGAAGTGGTAGGTAGATGCAAGATAAAGGTAGAAAACATAGTTTAGTGCTGTAAGAAGGCAAATGTAGATGATCAGATGATCAGGTGTGTGCCTATGGACTAAGTATTAATCCAGGCTAGACAAGGGCAGCAAGACATCCACGGATGCAGAAGATTTCTCTCAAAGCAGGGGGGGTGAGGTTCTGAGCCTCACCTCTGTTGATCCCCAAATTCTCACCTGATGGCCCCCCTGCGACTGTGCCTGTCTTAGGTTGTTCCTCCCTTGAGGAATCTTACCCGTCTCTGGCTAACCAGTCATCTTCCGGGGCCATACAGGGAAATGTAAAGTTGGTAAGTGAGAGAGAAGCCATATTGTTTGCAAAGGTTAGCTTTTTACTTCTTTGCAGATTTATGCCCTGTGGCTTCTATGCCCAGCACTTGTCTCGAGGTATCTTTACCACCTGGAGGAATTATGATACTCGGTAAATTCGATATGAGGCACGAATTCTATTTAAGGTTTGTAATTAGGAAGGAAGAAGAAAAGCTATAGATGTAGCATATGAAGGAAACTTGGGAGGATTGATTATTTCTTTGACATATCTTCTTGTATAGTACCTTAAGTATGTATAGGTTTTAAACTACTAACTAATTTGCACACACATATTGACATAATAGGAATACGGTGACATAAACAAAGCAAATCTATAATTACCAGCCATCTCCAGTGAAGCCAAGAAAACCATTTAGGCACCCTAGGCATTTGTGAAAATTTATCTATGATATGATGGATATTTTCCAACTGTACTTGAACCATCAGACAAATTAAAGCAGCCCATTTCTGGGATCTGTTCACATCCCATATGTTCTTTTAACCATAGATAGTCTATAGTCATGAGATTTTGGGGTGCTACAACTTGCACCCCTCCCAACTCCTGGTTGAGTTCCAACAGTACAGATCCAGTCAAATTCGTTGTCTCACTGTATGCACATGCCAGCCTAGACATCTCCCTCCTCCTTCTTATGGCAAGTCCAGGAGACGGTGGGCTGGATGCAGCCACAACCGCAGCATCGTCCGGATCCCTGTGGAGGCTTTTTGATGATCATCCCCCGGCACGAGTCCTCCAGAGAGTGCTGATGCCGGAAGCTCCTCCTCATATCGTATCTTAGTTCATTTTCTGGGTATCCAAGCTAGGCCTTGATCTTCTGCGTAGAAACAAACAGACCCTTTGCCCACACTTTGACATGCCCTCTATACCACTGTGCAGAACTCATTGGAGGTCAGCACACAGTAACTGCTTTTTTTTTTTTTTTTTAATTAAGAGAAAGGAATATTATCAGAAAAGAGTACCTCCATAGCTGATCATCTGACACCCTTTAAGTGATCAACATTAAGGATATTTAAAGCATGCGTTGATCTTTGATTTACCAATAGTTTTATCCTGTTAAGGAGTAATCCCCCTTTTCTTTCTTTCTTTCTTTTTTTTTTTTTTTTAATTTTTAATCTACACTTACCTGAAGAATACTATGTTTACTATGCTCTCCCCTATATCAGGTCCCCCCTAACAACCACATTACAGTTACTGTCCATCAGCTTAGCAAAATGTGGTAGAGTCACTACTTGTCCTCTCTGTGTTGTGCAGCCCACCCTCCCCTTTCTCCCTCCCCCCCATGCATGCTAATCTTAATACCCCCCTTCTTCTTCCCCCCCCTTATCCCTCCCTGCCCACCCATCCTCCCCAGTTCCTTTCCCTTTGGTACCTGTTAGTCCATTTTTGGGTTCTGTAATTCTGCTGCTGTTTTGTTCCTTCAGTTTTTCCTTTGTTCCTATACTCCTCAGATGAGTGAAATCATTTGGTATTTCTCTTTCTCCGCTTGGCTTATTTCACTGAGCATAATACTCTCCAGCTCCATCCATGTTGCTGCAAATGGTTGGATTTTTCCACTTCTTATGGCTGAGTAGTATTCCATTGTGTATATGTACCACATCTTCTTTATCCATTCATCTACAGATGGACATTTAGGTTGCTTCCAATTCTTGGCTATTGTAAATAGTGCTGCGATAAACATAGGAGTGCATCTGTCTTTCTCAAACTTGATTGCTGCGTTCTTAGGGTAAATTCCTAGGAGTGGAATTCCTGGGTCAAATGGTAGGTCTGTTTTGAGCATTTTGATGCACCTCCATACTGCTTTCCACAATGGTTGAACTAATTTACATTCCCACCAGCAGTGTAGGAGGGTTCCCCTTTCTCCACAGCCTCGCCAACATTTGTTGTTGTTTGTCTTTTGGATGGCAGCTATCCTTACTGGTGTGAGGTGATACCTCATTGTAGTTTTAATTTGCATTTCTCTGATAATTAGCGATGTGGAGCATCTTTTCATGTGTCTCTTGGCCATCTGTATTTCTTTTTTGGAGAACTGTCTGTTCAGTTCCTCTGCCCATTTTTTAATTGGGTTATTTGTTTTTTGTTTGTTGAGGCGTGTGAGCTCTTTATATATTCTGGACGTCAAGCCTTTATCAGATCTGTCATTTTCAAATATATTCTCCCATACTGTAGGGTTCCTTTTTGTTCTATTGATGGTGTCTTTCGCTGTACAGAAGCTTTTCAGCTTAATGTAGTCCCACTTGCTCATTTTTGCTGTTGTTTTCCTTGCCCGGGGAGATATGTTCAAGAAGAGATCACTCATGTTTATGTCTAAGAGGTTTTTGCCTATGTTTTTTTCCAAGAGTTTAATGGTTTCGTGACTTACATTCAGGTCTTTGATCCATTTTGAGTTTACCTTTGTATATGGGGTTAGACAATGGTCCAGTTTCATTCTCCTACATGTAGCTGTCCAGTTTTGCCAGCACCATCTGTTGAAGAGACTGTCATTTTGCCATTGTATGTCCACGGCTCCTTTATCAAATATTAATTGACCATATATGTTTGGGTTAATTTCTGGGGTCTCTAATCTGTTCCACTGGTCTGTGGCTCTGTTCTTGTGCCAGTACCAAATTGTCTTGATTACTATGGCTTTGTAGTAGAGCTTGAAGTTGGGGAGTGAGATCCCCCCTACTTTATTCTTCTTTTTCAGGATTGCTTTGGCTATTCGGGGTCTTTGGTGTTTCCATATGAATTTTTGAATTATTTGTTCCAATTCATTGAAGAATGTTGCTGGTAATTTGAGAGGGATTGCATCAAATTTGTATATTGCTTTCGGCAGGATGGCCATTTTGACGATATTAATTCTTCCTAGCCATGAGCATGGGATGAGTTTCCATTTATTAGTGTCCCCTTTAATTTCTCTTAAGAGTGACTTGTAGTTTTCAGAGTATAAGTCTTTCACTTCCTTGGTTAGGTTTATTCCTAGGTATTTTATTCTTTTTGATGCAATGGTGAATGGAATTGTTTTCCTGATTTCTCTTTCTATTGATTCGTTGTTAGTGTATAGGAAAGCTACAGATTTCTGTGTGTTGATTTTGTATCCTGCAACTTTGCTGTATTCCGATATCAGTTCTAGTAGTTTTGGAGTGGAGTCTTTAGGGTTTTTTATGTACAGTATCATATCATCTGCAAATAGTGACAGTTTAACTTCTTCTTTACCAATCTGGATTCCTTGTATTTCTTTGTTTTGTCTGATTGCCGTGGCTAGGACCTCCAGTACTATGTTAAATAACAGTGGGGAGAGTGGGCATCCCTGTCTGGTTCCCGATCTCAGTGGAAATGCTTTCAGCTTCTCGCTGTTCAGTATAATGCTGGCTGTGGGTTTATCATATATGGCCTTTATTATGTTGAGGTACTTGCCCTCTATTCCCATTTTGCTGAGAGTTTTTATCATGAATGGATGTTGAATTTTGTCAAATGCTTTTTCAGCATCTATGGAGATGATCATGTGGTTTTTGTCTTTCTTTTTGTTGATGTGGTGGATGATGTTGATGGATTTTCGAATGTTGTACCATCCTTGCATCCCTGGGATGAACCCCACTTGGTCATGGTGTATGATCCTTTTGATATACTGTTGAATTCTGTTTGCTAATATTTTATTGAGTATTTTTGCATCTACGTTCATCAGGGATATTGGTCTGTAATTTTCTTTTTTGGTGGGGTCTTTGCCTGGTTTTGGTATTAGGGTGATGTTGGCTTCATAGAATGAGTTTGGGAGTATTCCCTCTTCTTCTATTTTGTGGAACACTTTAAGGAGAATGGGTATTATGTCTTCTCTGTGTGTCTGATAAAATTCCGAGGTAAATCCGTCCGGCCCCGGGGTTTTGTTCTTGGGTAGTTTTTTGATTACTGTTTCAATTTCTTTGCTTGTAATTGGTTTGTTTAACTTTTGTGTTTCTTCCTTGGTCAGTCTTGGGAGGTTGTATTTTTCTAGGAAGTCGTCCATTTCTTCTAGGTTTTCCAGCTTGTTGGCATATAGGTTTTCATAGTAGTCTTTAATAATTCTTTGTATTTCTGTGGAGTCTGTCGTGATTTTTCCATTCTCATTTCTGATTATGTTGATTTGTGTTGACTCTCTTTTTCTCTTAATAAGTTGGGCTAGAGGCTTATCTATTTTGTTTATTTTCTCAAAGAACCAGCTCTTGGTTTCGTTGATTTTTGCTATTGTTTTATTCTTCTCAATTTTGTTTATTTCTTCTCTGATCTTTATTATGTCCCTCCTTCTGCTGACTTTAGGCCTCATTTGTTCTTCTTTTTCCAGTTTTAATAATTGTGATGTTAGACTATTCATTTGGGATTGTTCTTCCTTCTTCAAGTGTGCCTGGATTGCTATATACTTTCCTCTTAAGACTGCTTTCGCTGCATCCCACAGAAGTTGGGGCTTAGTGTTGTTGTTGTCATTTGTTTCTATATATTCCTTGATCTCTATTTTGATTTGTTCATTGATCCATTGATTATTTAGTAGCATGTTGTTAAGCCTCCATGTGTTTGTGAGCCTTTTTGTTTTCTTTGTAGAATTTATTTCTACTTTCATACCTTTGTGGTCTGAAAAATTGGTTGGTAGAATTTCAATATTGTGGAATTTACTGAGGCTCTTTTTGTGAGCTAGTATGTGGTCTATTCTGGAGAATGTTCCATGTGCACTTGAGAAGAATGTATATCCTGTTGCTTTTGGATGTAAAGTTCTATAGATGTCTATTAGGTCCATCTGTTCTAGTGTGTTGTTCAGTGCCTGTGTGTCTTTACTTATTTTCTTCCCGGTGGATCTATCCTTTGGGGTGAGTGGTGTGTTGAAGTCTCCTACAATGAATGCATTGCAGTCTATTTCCCTCTTTAGTTCTGTTAGTATTTGCTTCACATATGCTGGTGCTCCTGTATTGGGTGCATATATATTTAGAATGGCTATATCCTCTTGTTGGACTAAGCCCTTTATCATTATGTAGTGGCCTTCTTTATCTCTTGTTACTTTCTTTGTTTTGAAGTCTATTTTGTCTGATATTAGTACTGCAACCCCTGCTTTCTTCTCACTGTTGTTTGCCTGAAATATGTTTTTCCATCCCTTGACTTTTAGTCTATGCTTATCTTTGGGTTTAAGGTGAGTTTCTTGTAAGCAGCATATAGATGGGTCTTGCTTTTTTATCCATTCTATTACTCTATGTCTTTTGATTGGTGCATTAAGTCCATTTACATTTAGGGTGACTATTGAAAGATATGTACTTATTGCCATTGCAGGCTTTAGATTCGTGGTTACCAAAGGTTCAAGGTTAGCTTCTTTAGTATCTTACTGCCTAACTTAGCTCGCTTATTGAGCTGTTATATACACTGTCTGGAGAGTCTTTTCTTCTCTCCCTTCTTATTCCTCCTCCTCCCTTCTTCATATGTTGTGTGTTTTGTTCTGTGCTCTTTTTAGGGGTGCTCCCATCTAGAGCAGTCCCTGTAGGATGCCCTGTAGAGGTGGTTTGTGGGAAGCAAATTCCCTCAGCTTTTGCTTGTCTGGGAATTGTTTGATCCCACCATCATATTTAAATGATAGTCGTGCTGGATACAGTATCCTTGGTTCAAGGCCCTTCTGTTTCATTGCATTAAGTATATCATGCCATTCTCTTCTGGCCTGTAGGGTTTCTGTTGAGAAGTCTGATGTTAGCCTGATTGGTTTTCCTTTATAGGTGACCTTTTTCTCTCTAGCTGCCTTTAAAACTCTTTCCTTGTCCTTGATCCTTGCCATTTTAATTATTATGTGTCTTGGTGTTGTCCTCCTTGGATCCTTTCTGTTGGGGGTTCTGTATAATTCCATGGTCTGTTCGATTATTTCCTCCCCCAGTTTGGGGAAGTTTTCAGCAATTATTTCTTCAAAGACACTTTCTATCCCTTTTCCTCTTTCTTCCTCTTCTGGTATCCCTATAATACGAATGTTTTTCCTTTTGTATTGGTCACATAGTTCTCTTAGTGTTGTTTCATTCCTGGAGATCCTTTTATCTCTCTCTATGTCAGCTTCTATACGTTCCTGTTCTCTGGCTTCTATTCCTTCAATGGCCTCTTGCATCTTATCCATTCTGCTTATAAATCCTTCCAGGGATTGTTTCACTTCTGTGATCTCTTTCCTGACATCTGTGATCTCCTTCCGGACTTCATCCCACTGCTCTTGCATTTTTCTCTGCATCTCATCCCACTGCTCTTGCATTTTTCTCTGCATCTCATCCCATTGCTCTTGCATTTTTTTCTGCATCTCTGTCAGCATGTTCATGATTTTTATTTTGAATTCTTTTTCAGGAGGACTAGTTAGGTCTGTCTCCTTCTCAGGTGTTGTCTCTGTGATCTTTGTCTGCCTGTAGTTTTGCCTTTTCATGGTGATAGAGATAGTCTGCAGAGCTGGTACAAGTGACCGCTGGAAGAGCTTCCCTTCTTGTTGGTTTGTAGCCTTTTCCTGGGAGAATAGCGACCTCTAGTGGCTTGTGCTGGGCAGCTGTGCGCAGACAGGGCTTCTGCTTCCTGCCCAGTTGCTTTGGGGTTTATCTCCACTGTTGCTGTGGGCTTGGCCTGGCTGGGGCTGTTCCTCCAAAATGGTGGAGCCCCGTTAGAGGGGGAGCAGCCAGGAGACTATTTATCTCCGTAAGGGGCCTCTGTGCTCCCTGCTGCCCAGGGGGTTAGAGTGCCCAGAGATCCCCAGATTCCCTGCTTCTGGTCTAAGTGACCTGTCCTGCCCCTTTAAGATTTCCAAAAAGCACTCTCCAAACCAAAACAACAACAGCAACAATGAGAGAGGGAACAGAAAGGAAAAAAAAAAGAAAAAACACGCGATTTTTTTTTTTTTTTTCTTCAGGTGCCGGTCCCAGGCACCCGCGCACTGGTCCTGCTGCCCTGTCTCCCTAGCACCAGGGTCCCTGTCCTTTCAAGGCTTCCAAAAAGCACCCACCCACCGGTCCCGCAGGGAAGGAACGCTCAATATTCTTGGTCCTCAGGCACTGGTCCCACGCACCCGCTCACCAGTCCCGCCGCCCTGCCTCCCTAGCACCGGGGTCCCTGTCCCTTCAAGGCTTCCAAAAAGCACTTGGCAAAAAGAGAGAAAAAAAAAGGGGAAAAACGTGCAATTTCTTCCGTCCTCAGGTGCTGGTCTCAGGCACCCACCCACCGGTCCCACAGGGAAAAATGCGGGATATTCTTTGTCCTCAGGTGCCGGTCCCAGGCACCCGCTCACCAGTCCCGCCGCCCTGCCTCCCTAGCACCGGGGTCCCTGTCCCTTTTAGGCTTCCAAAAAGCACTCGCAGAAAAGAGAAAAAAAAAAGGGGAAAAACGCGCGATTTCCTCTGTCCTCAAGTGCCGGTCTCAGGCACCCGCCCACCGGTCCCGCAGGGAAAAACGGGGGATATTCTTTGTCCTCAGGCGCCGGTCCCAGCCACCCGCTCACCAGTCCCGCCACCGTGCCTCCCTAGCACTGGGGTCCCCGTCCCTTCAAGGCTTCCAAAAAGCGCTTGCCAAAAAGAGAAAAAAAAAAAAGGGGGAAAAACGCACGACCTCCTCCGTCCTCAGGCACTGGTCTCAGGCACCCGCCCCCAGGTCTCGCAGGGAGAAACGCGGGATATTCTTTGTCCTCCGGCGCCGTTCCCAGGCACCTCCTCACCGGTCCCGCCACCCTGCCTCCCCAGCAACGGGGGCCCGTCCCTCTAAGGCTTCCAAAAAGCGCTCGCCAAAAAAAAAAAACTGCTCCGGTTTCTCTCCACCCGCCGGGAGCCGGGGGGAGGGGCGCTCGGGTCCCGCCGGGCTGGGGCTTGTATCTTACCCCCTTCACAAGGCGCTGGGTTCTTGCAGGTGTGGATGTGGTCTGGATGTTGTCCTGTGTCCTGTGGTCTCTATTTTAGGATGATTTTTCTTTGTTATATTTTCATAGCTCTATGTGTTTTTGGGAGGAGATTTCCACTGCTCTACTCACGCCGCCATCTTGGCTCCCGCTCTTTCTAAATTTTTTATGGAAAAAATTACGGAAAAAGTTGAAGTCGAGCCAGGATGGCGGCGTGAGTAGAGCAGCGGAAATATCCTCCCAAAACCACATATATACATGAAAATATAACAAGGACAACTCTTCCTAAAATAGAGACCAGAGGACACATGACAACATCCAGACCACATCCACACCTGCAAGAACCAGCGCCTCGTGAAGGGGGTAAGATACAAGCACTGGCCCTGCGGGACCCGAGCACTGCTCCCCCCGGCCCCTGGCAGGTGGAGAGGAGTCAGCAGGGAGGGAAACAGAGCCCAGGACTGCTGAACACCCATCCCCAGGATTCCGGACCAGTGCGCAGAAACAGTGCACGCGTGGGGTCCTGGATACTAGGGAAACAGGGTGGCGAGTGCTTTATGGAAGCCTTAAAGGGACAGGGACCCCAATACTAGGGAAACAGGGCAGCAAGACCGGTGAGCGGGCGCCTGAGGACAAAGAAAATAGAGCGTTTTTCCCTTTTTTTTTTTTGGCGAGTGCTTCTCGGAAGCCTTAAAGGGACAAGGAGCCCAATACAAGGGAAACAGGGCAGCAAGACCGGTGAGCAGGTGCCTGAGACCAGCGCCTGAGAACAAAGAAAATTGCGTATTTTTCCCCCTTTTTTTTTTTCTCTTTTGTTGTTGCTGTTGGTGTTTTGGTTTGGAGAGTGCTTTCTGGAAGTCTTAACGGGGCAGGACAGGACACTTAGCTCAGAGGCAGGGAATCTGGGGGTCTCTGGGCACACTAACCCCCTGGGCAACAGGGAGCACAGAAGCCCCTTACGGAGATAAATAGCCTCCCAGCCACTCCCCCTCCAATGGGACTCCACCATTTTGGAGGAGCAGCCCCAGCCAGGCCACACCCACAGCACCAGCTGAGATAAACTCCAAACCAACTGGGCAGGTAGCTGAAGCCCTGTATGCGCACAGCTCCCAAGCATAAGCCACTAGAGGTCGCTATTATCCCAGGAGAGGAAGGCCACAAACCAAAAAGAAGGAAAGTCCTCCCAGCTGTCACTCGTACCAGCTCTGCAAACTATCTCTATCACTATGAAAAGACAAAATTACAGGCAGACAAAGATCACAGAGACAACACCAGAGAAGGAGACAGACCTAACCAGTCTTCCTGAAAAAGAATTCAAAATAAAAATCATGAACATGCTGACAGAGATGCAGAGAAAAATGCAAGAGCAATGGGATGAAGTCCGGAGTGAGATCACAGATGTCAGGAAGGAGATCACAGAAGTGAAACAAACCCTGGAAGGATTTATAAGCAGAATGGATAAGATGCTAGAGGCCATTGAAGGAATAGAAACCAGAGAACAGGAACGTATAGAAGCTGACATAGAGAGAGATAAAAGGATCTCCAGGAACGAAAAAACGCTAAGAGAATTATGTGACCAATCCAAAAGGAATAATATTCATATTATATGAGTACCAGAAGAAGAAAGAGGAAAAGGGATAGAAAGTCTCTTTGAAGAAATAATTGCTGAAAACTTCCCCAAACTGGGGGAGGAAATAATCGAACAGACCATGGAAATACACAGAACCCCCAACAGAAAGGATTCAAGGAGGACAAGACCAAGACACATAGTAATTAAAATGGCAAGGATCAAGGACAAGGAAAGAGTTTTAAAGGCAGCTAGAGAGAAAAAGGTCACCTATAAAGGAAAACCTATCAGGCTAACATCAGACTTCTCGACAGAAACCCTACAGGCCAGAAGAGAATGGCATGATATATTTAATGCAATGAAACAGAAGGGCCGTGAACCAAGGATACTGTGTCCAGCACGACTATCATTTAAATATGATGGCGGGATTAAACAATTCCCAGACAAGCAAAAGCTGAGGGAATTTGCTTCCCACAAACCACCGCTACAGGGCATCCTACAGGGACTGCTCTAGATGGGAGCTCTCCTAAAAAAAGCACAGAAAAAAACACACAACATATGAAGAATGGAGGAGGAGGAATAAGAAGGGAGAGAAGAAAAGAATCTCCAGACAGTGTATATAGAAGCTCAATAAGCGAGCTAAGTTAGGCAGTAAGATACTAAAGAAGCTAACCTTGAACCTTTGGTAACCACGAATCTAAAGCCTGCAATGGCAATAAGTACATATCTCTCAATAGTGACCCTAAATGTAAATGGACTTAATGCACCAATCAAAAGACACAGACTAAATGAATGGATAAAAAAGCAAGACCCATCTATATGCTGCTTACAAGAAACTCACCTCAAACCCAAAGACAGGCACAGACTAAAAGTCAAGGGATGGAAAAACATATTTCAGGCAAACAACAGTGAGAAGAAAGCAGGGGTTGCAGTACTAATATCAGACAAAATAGACTTCAAAACAAAGAAAGTAACAAGAGATAAAGAGGGACACTACATAATGATAAAGGGCTCAGTCCAACAAGAGGATATAACCATTCCAAATATATATGCACCCAACACAGGAGCACCAGCATTTGTGAAACAAATTGTAACAGAACTAAAGAGGGAAATAGACTGCAATGCATTCATTTTAGGAGACTTCAACACACCACTCACCCCAAAGGACAGATCCACTAGGCAGAAAATAAGTAAGGACACACAGGCACTGAACAACACACTAGAACAGATGGACCTAATAGACATCTATAGAACTCTACATCCAAAAGCAATAGGATATACATTCTTCTCAAATGCACATGGAACATTCTCCAGAGTAGACCACATACTAGCTCACGAAAAGAGCCTCAGTAAATTCCAAAATATTGAAATTCTACCAACCAATTTTTCAGACCAGAAAGGTATAAAACTAGAAATAAATTCTATAAAGAAAAAAAAAAGGCTCACAAACACATGGAGGCTTAACAACATGCTTCTAAATAATCAATGGATCAACGAACAAATCAAAACAGAGATCAAGGAATATATAGAAACAAATGACAACAACAACACAAAGCCCCAACTGCTGTGGGGTGCAGCAAAAGCAGTCTTAAGAGGAAAATATATAGCGACCCAGGCACACTTGAAGAAGGAAGAACAATCCCAAATGAATAGTCTAACATCACAATTATTGAACCTGGAAAAAGAAGAACAAATGAGGCCTAAAGTCAGCAGAAGGAGGGACATAATAAAGATCAGAGAAGAAATAAACAAAATTGAGAAGAATAAAACAATAGCAAAAATCAATGAAACCAAGAGCTGGTTCTTTGAGAAAATAAACAAAATAGGTAAGCCTCTAGCCAAACTTATTAAGAGAAAAAGAGAATCAACACAAATCAACAGCATCAGAAATGAGAATGGTATAATCATGACAGACTCCACAGAAATACAAGGAATTATTAAAAACTACTATGAAAACCTATATGCCAACAAACTGTAAAACCTAGAAGAAATGGACAACTTCCTAGAAAAATACAACCTCCCAAGAATGACCAAGGAAGAAACACAAAAGTTAAACAAACCAATTACAAGCAAAGAAATTGAAGCGGTAATCAAAAAACTACCCAAGAACAAAACCCCGGAGCCAGACGGATTTACCTCGGAATTTTATCAGACACACAGAGAAGATATAATACCCATTCTCCTTAAAGTGTTCCAAAAAATAGAAGAGGAGGGAATACTCCCAAACTCATTCTATGAAGCCAACATCACCCTAATACCAAAACCAAGTACAGACCCCACCAAAAAAGAATATTACAGACCACTATCCCTGATGAATGTAGATGCAAAAATACTCAATAAAATATTAGGAAACAGAATTCAACAGTATATCAAAAAGATCATACACCATGACCAAGTGAGATTCATCCCAGGGATGCAAGGATGGTACAACATTCGAAAATCCATCAACATCATCCAACACATCAACAAAAAGAAAGACAAAAACCACATGATCATCTCCATAGATGCTGAAAAAACATTTGACAAAATTCAACATCCATTTGTGATAAAAACTCTCAGCAAAATGGGCATAGAGGGAAAGTACCTCAACATAATAAAGGCCACATATGATAAACCCACAGCCAACATTATACTGAACAGTGAGAAGCTGAAAGCATTTCTGCTGAGATCGGGAACCAGACAGGGATGCCCACTCTCCCCACTGTTATTTATCATAGTACTGGAGGTCCTAGCCACAGGAATCAGACAAAACATAGAAATACAAGGAATCCAGATTGGTAAAGAAGAAGTTAAACTGTCACTATTTGCAGATGATATGATACTGTACATAAAAAACCCTAAAGACTCCACTCCAAAACTACTAGAACTGATATCTGATTTCAGCAAAGTTGCAGGATACAAAATTAACACACAGAAATCTGTAGCTTTTCTATACACTAACAATGAACCAATAGAAAGAGAAATCAGGAAAACAATTCCATTCACAATTGCATCAAAAAGAATAAAATACCTAGGAATAAACCTAACCAAAGAAGTGAGAGACCTATACCCTGAAAACTACAAGTCACTCTTAAGAGAAGTTAAAGGGGACACTAACAAATGGAAACTCATCCCATGCTCATGACTAGGAAGAATTAATATCATCAAAATGGCCATCCTGCCCAGAGCAATATACAGATTTGATGCAATCCCTCTAAAATTACCAGCAACATTCTTCAATGAACTGGAACAAATAATTCAAAAATTCATATGAAAGCACCAAAGACCCCTAATAGCCAAAGCAATCCTGAAAAAGAAGAATAAAGTAGGGGGGATCTCACTCCCCAACTTCAAGCTCTACCTCAAAGCTATAGCAATCAAGACAATTTGGTACTGGCACAAGAACAGAGCCACAGACCCGTGGAACAAATTAGAGACTCCAGAAATTAACCCAAACATATATGGTCAATTAATATTTGATAAAGGAGCCATGGACATACAATGGAAAAATGACAGTCTCTTCAACAGATGGTGCTGGCAAAACTGGACAGCTACATGTAGGAGAATGAAACTGGATCATTATCTAACCCCATATACAAAGGTAAACTCAAAATGGATCAGAGACCTGAATGTAAGTCATGAAACCATAAAACTCTTGGAAAAAAACATAGGCAAAAATCTCTTAGACATAAACATGAGTGACCTCTTCTTGAACATATCTCCCCGGGCAAGGAAAACAACAGCAAAAATGAGCAAGTGGACTACATTAAACTGAAAAGCTTCTGTACAGCGAAAGACACCATCAATAGAACAAAAAGGAACCCTATAGTATGGGAGAATATATTTGAAAATGACAGATCCGATAAAGGCTAGACGTCCAGAATATATAAAGAGTTCACACGTCTCAACAAACAAAAAACAAATAACCCAATTAAAAAATGGGCAGAGGAAGTGAACAGACAGTTCTCTAAAAAAGAAATACAGATGGCCAACAGACACATGATAAGATGCTCCACATCGTTAATTATCAGAGAAATGCAAATTAAAACTACAATGAGGTATCACTTCACACCAATAAGGATGGCCGCCATCCAAAAGACAAACAACAACAAATGTTGGCGACAGTGTGGAGAAAGGGGAACCCTCCTACACTGCTGGTGGGAATGTAAATTAGTTCAACCATTGTGGAAAGCAGTATGTACGTTCATCAAAATGCTGAAAACAGACTTACCATTTGACCCAGGAATTCCACCCCTAGGAATTTACCCAAGTGGGGTTCATCCCAGGGATGCAAGGATGGTACAACATTCGAAAATCCATCAACATCATCCACCACATCAACAAAAAGAAAGACAAAAACCACATGATCATCTCCATAGATGCTGAAAAAGCATTTGACAAAATTCAACATCCATTCATGATAAAAACTCTCAGCTAGAGGGCAAGTACCTCAACATAATAAAGGCCATATATAATAAACCCACAGCCAGCATTATACTGAACAGCGAGAAGCTGAAAGCATTTCCTCTGAGATCGGGAACCAGACAGGGATGCCCACTCTCCCCACTGTTATTTAACATAGTACTGGAGGTCCTAGCCACGGCAATCAGACAAAACAAAGAAATACAAGGAATCCAGATTGGTAAAGAAGAAGTTAAACTGTCACTATTTGCAGATGATATGATACTGTACATAAAAAACCCTAAAGACTCCACTCCAAAACTACTAGAACTGATATCGGAATACAGCAAATGCAGGGCAGAGAATCAATAGAAAGAGAAATAAGAACGCAGCAATCAAGTTTGAGAAAGACAGATGCACCCCTATGTTTATCGCAGCACTATTTACAATAGCCAAGAATTGGAAGCAACCTAAATGTCCATCGGTAGATGAATGGATAAAGAAGATGTGGTACATATACACAATAGAATACTACTCATCCATAAGAAGAGGGAAAATCCTACCATTTGCAGCAACATGGATGGAGCTGGAGAGTATTATGCTCTGTGAAATAAGCCAAGCGGAGAAAGAGAAATACCAAATGATTTCACTCATCTGAGGAGTATAAGAACAAAGGAAAAACTGAAGGAACAAAACAGGAGTGGAATTACAGAACCCAAAAATGGACTAACAGGTACCAAAGGGGAAGGAACTGGGGAGGATGAGTGGGCAGGGAGGGATAAGAGGGGGGAATAAGAAAGGGGGTATTAAGATTAGCATGCATGGGGGGGAGGGCTGTACAACAGAGAGGACAAGTAGTGATTCTACAACATTTTGCTATGGACAGTGACTGTAATGTGGTCTTTACGGGGGGACTTGGTACAGGGGAGAGCATAGTAAACATAGCATTCTTCATGTAAGTGTAGATTAAAGATTTAAAAAAAAGAGAGAAAGAAAAGGGGGATTACTCCTTGATAGGATAAAACTATTGGTAAATCAAAGATTAACGCATGCTTTAAATATCCTTAATTTTGATCACTTAAAGGGTGTTAGATGATCGGCTGTGGAGGTACTCTTTTCTGATAATATTCCTTTCTCTTAATAAAAAAAGAAAAAAGAAAAAAAGCAGTTCCTGTGTGCTGACCTCCTATGAGTTCTACACAGTGGTATAGAAGGCATGTCAAAGTGTGGGAAAAGGGTCTGTTCGTTTTTATGCAGAAGATCAAGGCCTAGCTTGGCTACCCAGAAAATGAACTAAGATACGATATGAGGAGGAGCTTCTGGCATCAGCACTCTCTGGAGGACTTTTGCCAGGGGATGATCATCAAAAAGCCTCCAAAGTGATCCGGGTGATGCTGCGGTTGTGGCTGCATCCATCCACCGTTCCCTGGACTTGCCACTGGAATGAGGAGGGAGATGTCTAGGCTGGCATGTGCATACAGTGAGACAACAAATTTGAGTGGATTTGGACTGTTGGAACTCAACCAGGATTGGGAGCGGTGCAAATTGTAGCGCTCCAAAATCTTACGACTATAGACTATCTACAGTTAAAAGAACATATGGGATGTGAACAGATCCCAGAAATGGGTTGCTTTAATTTGTCTGATTTCTCTCAGACTGTTCAAGTAAAGTTGGGCAATATCCATCATATCATAGAAAAATTTTCACAAATGCCTAGGGTGCCTAACTGGTTTTCTTGGCTTCACTGGAGATGGCTGGTAATTATAGATTTGCTTAGTTTATGTCACTGTATTCCTATTATGTTAATATGTGTGCGCAAGTTAGTTAGTAGTTTAAAACCTATACATGCTTAAGGTACACTACAAGAAGATATGTCAAAGAAATAATCAATCCTCCCATGTTTTCTTCCATATGCTACCTCTATAGCTTTTCTTCTTCCTTCCTAATTACAACACTTAAATAGAATTCGTGCCTCATATCGAATTTACCGAGCATCATAATTCCTCCAGGTGGTAAAGATACCTCGACACAAGTGCTGGGCATAGAAGCCACAGGGCATAAATCTGCATTAAAGTAAAAAGCTAACCTTTTCAAACAATATGGCTTCTCTCTCACTTACCAACTTTACATTTCCCTGTATGGCCCCAGAAGATGGCTCGTTAGCTAGAGATGGGGAAGATTCCTCAAGGCAGGAACAACCTAAGACAGGCACAGTCGCAGGGGGGCCATCAGGTGAGAAATCGGGGAACAGCGGTGAAGCTTAGATCCTCAACCCCCCCTGTTTTGAGAGAAAGCTTGTGCATCCATGGAGGTTTTATTGCCTTTGTCTAGCTCGGATTAGCACATAGTCTGCAGGCACACACGTGATCATCTACAATTGCTCTCTTACAACACTAAACTATGTTTTCTACCTTTATCTTGCATCTACCTACCACCTCAGCATTTTATTAAAAATAAAAATAATAATAATAATAAAGGGAGAAATGTGGGATCCACATATAAATCAAGTCTAAAAATCAAATGAATATTCATATTTGACCTGTTTATAGTTCATAATGCGTGATCAAAACCGAAAGTTTCTGTGATGACCGCCCTTGTACTGTTCACCATGTAAGAACTTATTCACTATGTAAGAATTCGTTCACCATGTAAGAACTTGTTCGTTGTGCTTCAGAAGATTAGAGACTGACGAGAATTAGGCTTGAGATGGATTAATGATTGTGCATTGAGCATTGACCCCCCTATACAGAATTTTATTGTTGTTAACAACCATTTGATCAATAAATATGAGAGATGCCCTCTCAAAAAAAAAAAAAGTTGAAGTCATTTTATCTCCAATCACCAATTTCATTTTGTTCCCAGTTTGTAGATGCCAACTTCTCAGTCCAAGTTTATATGCTTACACACACACAAATATAAAAGTAAAAAAATTATCATCATCTTTGTTTCTACATCATGTAAATGCTATCTTGATACTTACATTGTTCTGCAACTTAACAGTTTTTACTAAATATACTTCTGCAGTATGCCCTGAACTGTATATATGTATATATATTCATGTTAACTACTGAGCAGTCTTCCCTCATATTAACAGAGCACCATTTACATATATCTGTATCCTTTTTCATATCAATGGTCATTTATTCAATTTCCATTTTTTGTTGTTATCAAAAACAACTTTATAGTCAATGGCACACACAGAAGTTCTATTTGGCTTAGCTCATATATTTCAAACTTTTAAAGTTCATGCTTTATATGCTATGTTTAGGAAATCTTTTCCAGCCTTGAGACTTTTTTAAAAGCCATATTGTCCTATATTTTCTTTGAGATATGTTAAAAGCTAGATATCATTTTAGTTTGGGTATTTATTGTGTGTTCATGGGTAAGGTAGAAATTTAGTTTACTCTTATACATAGAAAATTATTTCCAAACAAGTTGTGTAGCAGGTCACCTTTACCCACTGATTTATAAAAGTACCTTTGTCATATATGAAGTTCATATACATAGATGGATTTTTTCTGTAGTTTATTTTGGTTCATGCTTTAGTCTATACCCTTCTTGAATCCATTTCATTTCAACCATTGCAGCTCCTCAGTATGCCTTGAACTCTGAAATGACAGGCTCCCCACATATCTATATTCCTGATGTTTTCCAATGAATCTGAGAATCAATTTCTCAAGTTCCCCAAAGTATCCTATTGTAAGTTGGTTAGAAATGATATTTACTTTATAGACTCATTTGTAAAGAACTTATTGAAGTATCATTAATATACAATCTTATGTTGGTTTCAATTATACAACACAGTGGTTAAGTTACCCATATTATTAAATCCTTAATCCCTCTAGTCCGGTTAATATCTGTCAGTGTAGAACGATGTTACAGAATCATTGACTATATTCTCCATGCTGTGCTACCATCCCTGTGACCAACTTATATTGTGATTGCAAATTATTGTGCCTCTTTATCTCCCTCCCCATCCCCTGCACCTTACCCAACCCCTCCCCTTTGGTGACCACTAGTCTCTTTTCAGTATCTATGAGTCTACTGCTAAGAACTTATGTCTTTAAAATGTTGCATCTTCCCATCTCCTTTAAAGCTTCCAATAACATGATAGGTATTCAGCATAAAGCATGTGTATGTATGTTCAACATGTATTTTAAGAGACCATCTGTTTTTTTGTTGCTTTTGAAAATAAGCTTGAAAAAGAAAACATTATTGCATTTATGATTGGTTATTTCTAGATTAAAAATACTAATGACTTTTTTTGTTATCCTTTTCCATATATTTACTGAAGTGCATTACTGTTGTAGGTTTTGTGTTTCTTGATTGTTATTTCTCGATTTTCTATCTTTATAATTCCATTTTACCCTTTTACCTCTTATGTATTTCTTTTGACTTTATTATACTGCCTAATATCTCCAATAATAATGTTAAATAATAGTTTAATATTTAATGGTTACATGAAAGTACTATTATAAATTAATAATAACAGAGATCAGGCACAATTTCCTGACCTTAATGAAAATGTTTGTATTTTTCTGTATAGTTATTAAAAACTGTTTTGTGAAAATGAATTAATTTACACACACACAGTTTTATCCCATAGTATTCTATCATCCTGAGATGCGGTATTTTTTTTTAATTATCAGAATTATCTACATTTTTATCCTTCCTGTTTTGCATATTCATATAGCTATAATAAGCATCTTGTATTACACAGCTTAAGTAATAAACTGTTAATCAAAAATTCTAAGTGTTTTACATGTTTCATGCATTTTACAGATGTTATCTAAAATTACATCTTAATCCTACTAAAAATGCATGCCAATATCCATTAAATACATTTCACTGATTCAGTTCAACTGCACGTTTTCTCAAGAATTGTGCATTAGGCTTTTTTTCCAGATTATGTAAGATATAATACACAAAGTCTAATGTTTTGTGCTGAAATTACATATTTTTTGAGATGACCTAGATATAGAACTGCAGTGATAATAAATGGAAAGAGCCTTTTGATTTTTAAAAACTTAGGCTATCAAGCCTCTCAATTCACTGCATCAAGACTGGAAATGTGATACCTTTTGAATTCTGATTTTTCTTTCCATAAATACATAAGCAATTTATTTAAAAATTTCACATAGAATTGCATTTTTAAAACACAATGTGTCAGGGTTCATAAAAGTGACACATATTTCAATGTTGAACAGTGAATAAATAGCCAAACTCTATTTTATTTTGTTATAAAACATCAGTGCTTTAAGTGTGTTAAATTGTTTTTGAAATGCTTATGCTTCAACAGTCCTGAGACTATCATCTACCACGTTAAACTAATCAATCTCTAGGGAACAAAATTCTGTTCACAATTCTCCTTTAAGTATAAACATGATGCTATTGGCCAAAATAAGATTTCTATGTAATTGGATTTAGATTATAACTCACTTCCAAGATATTTAAATAATGTGGAAATGAATAGCAGGCTAAAAAGGATTTTCTGTTCCTACCTGTGAAGATAAGTTATACAATTGTCTGAATTTTAATGCGTAGCCAAAAGTATCTTTACTGTTTAATTAATGTCTAAATAACAAGGTTCAAATTCCACTGGTTTGTCCAAATCTGCTTTTCCATCTTTATCTCCTTAATGTATTCTAGCAAACCTACAATCAGTTGAAATATTAATCATCCTAAGAAAATTCCCTGTAACTTCCTGCCTGTATTTATTTGCCCCCACACTTCCCTCCACCAAAATTTTCTTCTCTTTCCCACTGTTTGCTAGACAGGCTCTACCCATAGGTCGTATCATCCTATGAAAATCCATTGCATTGATGAATATTTATAAACCAACTTTACCACCATTACTTTCTTGGAAACTACTTGAGGTCACATTTTAGTAAATAGTAGATTCAGTTTAACATTTTATTTTAGGAAATAAAATGAATTAAGAACTCACACACACACACCAAAATATTCAATTCCTTTTTATTCGATTCCTTCCGAGTCCATCATTTGACCATTTTCTTCTTACTTTCTGCAGTCTCTCTGGATTCACACTGCCTCTCATCTCCACATCAAGTGGAAGTGGTTCATCTCCACGCCACCCCTGACATTTTCTGAGAGCCCCCATATCCAAGCATGTGCCTGGTTGTTGCACAGTTCCACCCTCATGTTCCATGAGTAACAAATACTTAACAAGCCTAAATCTGAGTTTACTGCTGTTAGCAGCACCAGTGACCAAAGCCAAAAACATGGCAGACATTCTAAAGACTTCACCTTTCTAATCTCCTTCATTCGCTTATCCACCAAAGTCTCTGGATTTTAATTCTGGTCTGTCTCATCTATATTCTTTTTTTTTTTTTTGTATCACCTTTACTACACCTTAGCTCAGGACCCAGTGTGTTTTCTAGATGACCTCGGTAGCCTCTTCTCTTCATTTACATTTTCACTTCATTCTACTCCAGTTCACCTGCATACTCTTTCATTTCAATCCATTTCAAAGATGCCAACCTGTAACTTAAGAGACCTGTTTCAAAGTATCCCTTAATTTTCTGTTGTCCTCAAGTGATATTTAACCTCTATTATGAACATGTCTTCATAATCTGACTTCTTGTTATTTTCAAACACACTCAAATATAAACAGTAATTTTCTCAACAGTTGTAAATGATCTTTGGTAGACCTTAAAGAGTATAGGACGAAAATCATGTTACTTCCAAGGGTATGGAGTAAAGGTCTTCAGTGGTCTTGATTAAGGACAATTTCTCGTATGTTAAATATCACAAGGGAGTATAGTTAATAAAGTTATAATTATTTCACCAATAATTAACAACTACTGCCATGATTTTCAGGTAAGTAAATGATCCCCTACCGTCCTCAAGTAGTGGGATAGAAGGATAATCTTTCTGGGTCCATACAACTCAACAAATGACTGAAGTCTCTAGTTTTACACCTGACATCACCTCTTAGAGCATTTGGGCCTGGAAAACATGCAAGCGTGACATGTCAAGAGACCTGATGCTACAAAAATGTCCTTAATGATCTCATTGAAGTTCTGATTTTTCTCACAGTACCTCCAAGACTAAGTCAGCAGTGTGATTTACTTGACAACTATACAAATGTACCTGGACTAGACATGAAGTAATAAATGCAGGGCAAGTTCTACAATTCCATTAGTTTGGGCCGAGTTGATTTTAATTCATTCTTGATGAAATATTTAGATAAAGTTATTCACTTATTGAGGCAATTCCTCTTTTATCAGTATGTACAACAGCATTCATCTTTTTATGACCTATAAACCTGAGACATACAGCCCCATGACCCCAAGCCATTTTCAAATGATAAAGACATGCACTAAAAAGAAAGTAGAAGAGAGAGGAGGTACTATACCTGAAACTACAGTGTGGAGAAAGGGCTGCCACAGTCATTCAAAATACAAGGAGTGGAGGACAACAGGTTGGGGACTCTGGCTTACAGAATCCAGTAGAATCTGAGACTTCTCTAGTAGTGGCTTCATCTGAAGGACAAGATCCAAGACCTTTTGTTTGAAATAGGCTATGGATACTGGGGTTGCTGTGGTAGCTATTGATTGGATAGCATGGCACCTTTACAGAGATCAGTAAGAGCACAGAAATCTGTGGGCGAGCAACTTTGCAGGACACAGAGCAAGGAGGCCCCCAGGTGGTGGTGTGCAGCACTGCAGTTCTAATATTGGTCAGAGGAGATTTACCCAAGATAAACTCACTTAATTTGCCAACTCCGTACATATTGTTTGAATGCATGTTATGCGCCAAGCATTTTAGTCTTTTCAGTGACATGAATAAACAGCAAACATATATCTCTAAATCTCTCTCACACATACACTGGATTTTAATGACATGCATGCCATCTTCCTACAGGCATTCCTATACATGATTATTCTTTAAATATCTGTTCCAATAAGAACTCCTCCCATCCAAATACAAATAATGAAACAGGAAATAGAAGAGCTCTATTAATACACTACAAGGATAAAAAAATGAAAATGAATAGGAAAAAATTAAAATCAAGGCACATTTTAGAGCGTAAACACACTTTGTCACGGAGCCAGAAAGAGTGATTCTTCAATTCCTCAAGAAATCAAAAAATATAATAAAAATGGCCTCTGTAAATAAGGCTTAGAACAAAGGCTCAAGTAGGAAATTAAACAATATAAAGATATTTTTTTTTTAAGTAAGCAGCCATATCTCGGGAAGAAATCTAATTGAAATATAAAACGATCAGAAAATTTTTATCCACATTGAAAGCAGTGGCACCGAGAAAGGACACTTCATTAAGAAAAAGAGAAGACATGGCAGAGAATAAGAAAGTGAGAGAAATATACAAAAAAAAAAACACAAATAAAAGAGATTTAATATATGTTTAAAGTTATCTTTGATGAATATAAAATAAATGAGGTCAAAACAAACATACTTCAAAGATAGTTTATCAAAAATAAAAGAAGTCTTGATTTTGCAAATTGAATGATACACCAATGTTGCTCACAGTTATCTACACTCAGTTATGTCCTATGATATTCAACAGACTTCAAAAGCAAAATAAAAATCATTATGAATCTCAAAGCAATGAATTGAAAACAAATTAAGTTTGAGTAAAAAGGATAAAAATCAGACAAACTCCTGGCTTCTGTGCACTAGCGTCCAATGAAACAGTGTATTCCTTACACTGACTTCAGTGAAAAAAATGTGTTTCATGGATTTTCTACATTTCTAAACTTGAACTGGAAATCTTAAAGTATTTGACAAAAGGCAGATATTTCCAGGCCTGTATTAATGCAGGAACTGTAGTTACCATGAGTGATTTTGTAAAAAACAACTGAAGATAATATTCTCCAAAAAAAGGATGATAGAAATATATTTTCATTAACTGAGAGTAAATTCAGACCTACTTAAATGTAACAGTTAGATATCACTGAGGGAATTATGAATATAAGACAGGAAGTAGATGTTATAAATCACAACAATGTAAATGAAATCACATAACTAGAAGAATTTTAGAAGTAAACCGACAACAGTGTGAGAAAGTGAGTGCTCAACATTGTGGCTTTCTAGCATGACAAGAAGAACAAAATTAAACAAGCCAATTAAAAGGAACCTACACTGAACTCATGCAGCTCAGCTAATGAAGTCCTTCTCCACTTTGAACCTATATTCTACAGACCTCCAAATACTTTTGTTGCTAACAAGACAGCATGCCTTACTACTCAGTGTTCCTGTAATTTTATATGTGTATGAGACCCCACTTTTTGGAATATTGAATCTACAATTTTTTGACTGAAGTACATTTTATTATTCAGAGACTCCCTATGTACCAACTTGTGTATGAGATATTTTCCTACCTCTCCTTAAAGGTAGCAATAGTCACTTTTTCCTCTCTAAAAGTGCATATAATTCTACTGTTTTACTTATTGTACTGTATTTTTAAATAGGTTAAGACATTTCTTCCTATTCCATTTATTCATTTTATTCTATACTCTCCTGAGATACTGACTCAGATGCCTCAGATAGAACAGGGAAAGGCAAATGCCTGCCTACCATCCTGACACTCACAGGCTACTGATAACATGAACCTTCCAGGTAGCATCTGGGTGATATATCTTAGCATATTCAACACCAGTTCATGAAAAATGGAAGAAGCAATGAATAAAGAGAATCTTATCACTTGATACATAAATGTCAATTCCTGTTCATTAAATAGTTATGTGTTTATGAAACAGAAATGGCTATCTGTTTAGTATTTTATCTATCAATTGTCTATTTATTATCTATTAATGTAATATAATTATCAACTTATGTCATGCATTAAGTTCTGTAAATAAATGTATGCCAAATGTGTTATGTATCTTCTTAGAATTTTTACATATTTTTTCCAAAGCATTTATAATCTAACTAGGTAGAACATAAACAATAAGTAGGAAAATAATAATGATAAAGTGCTAAGGTCTGTAACAAACTTGAAAATACAATGTAGTTGAAAATACAGTCCAACAACATAAATTTTTCACTCAAATTTGTGTATTAATTACTTTCAGATTTTCTGTGGATCAGCAATGCCCTCGTTACACTTCTTCCTCCCATTAACCATTTAGACATTTCATATTTTCTTGGCATCTCTAAGACAGAGGAGCTTAGAGAGGTGGAGACACTTTTCTGCCTGCCAGAAGCTCTAGTTAAAGTTTAGGAGACAGAGACATTTAATATGCTAACCAAAATGTGACTACAGAATTGCTTGTGAATTTCAATTCATTCTACTCTCATATCTCATTATCTTAGATAATTAAAATCAACTGCACTTTTGTACTCAAGAATATATTTTGGTTGTGTTGTTGGTACAGATAGATAAATAGATCCAGATACACAAAACTCTCCAAGAAAGTGTCGTTTCAGTGAAGAGCAGATATTCTGAGTGAGATGAGGAAAACACAGTTATTGTTATCTCAATCATGCCTATATATGAGTACTTAAAAATTATAAATAACTAATGTACTAACGAATAATAACAGAACATGTAGGGGTGGCAATTAATCAAGTATTTAAGAAAATATGTGCAGAATTAGCTCTTTACAAAATGAAATGTTTCTTGTAACTATGTAGAAATATTTAGACAAGGCCAGAAAAATACCTATTTTCAAGGTATTTCCTTTTTATAAAATTGTAATTAGGGGATAAAATGTAGAAGAGACTGAATTATATAGGTTGTCTTCAATTTCCATTGAGAAGACAAGAAAAGCTTAAAAGGACAAATGAACTTATATCAAATATGGTTGCAGCACAAACTTACAATGTCTGTTAGAACAAAAACCCAAAACAAGTAACTAATGCTTATGAGTAATAGTTTGATTTCTACTTCGTCATAGCTAACAGTCATGGAATGCTTAATGTAGTCTTGGTTCTATGCGATGGTACATGTCCCATCTCCTTCAATCTTCACAGAATTCAAGATTGAGTACTATGTTATTCTCATTTTATATGATATAATGGAGGATTAATTAGGATTTATAACTTGCTCATGGGAAAACACATATTAAGTAACAAAACAGATATATTAACCCAGGCAATTTGACCCAACACCCATCATGAAACATTGCCTAGAGTTAACACAATTTTAAATCCCAGTAAACATTAGCTACCCAACATTATTAATAGTGCCCCACTTAACTCTCAAAATTGTATCAATTTGGGTGATACATAATATGTTTACCATAACTACAGGCCTTTCTCCAGACACATGGATTAATAAAGAATATGTGCCCCATGGAGTCTGAAGCTTTGTCTTAACCACTGAGGAATACCACATGCGTAGAGCCATGCATTCAATAACAGCAACACCAAAAAGAAAAGGTTCAACTCACATGAGCTGTCCTTCAATATATCCTCAAATTAGAGTCAGTGATAAAGTGCATCAAATTTTGTATAAACTCATGGTTTTACACTAAAACATAATTCAATAAAAACAATTCTGGCTGTGTGCTTACATGTATGGACCTGGATGTTTTGTACCTCTGTGTGTGTGTGTGTGTGTGTGTGTGTGTGTGTGTGTGTGTGTGTGTATTTCTATATATAGGAGAGAACAAATTCACTAAGAAATTATCCTATTCACTCTACTTTAATATTATTCAATGTAAGATTATTTTAAATCATCCTGAGTATTAGAAGTATTATTATTTCTCTTAACTGAAATTTGTTAATTACTGGTTGGCAATGACTTTGAGAACCAAGAGTACTACCCTTCTTGATTCCTGGGAATTCAAGGGGAAAAAATGGTAGAATAGAAAGGCAAGACAGGAACCTCCTCTCACATACACACCAAGGAAACAACAACAAAAAACACAAAGCTGAAAATAACCTGAAGACTGCAGAACAGACCATCTACACCTGGTGACAGAGCAAAGGCTACATTAAGAAGGGTGAAGAGGCAGAGTCATGATCGATTAGGACCCAGGCCTTCCTCCATCCCAACCCACAAGCAGGAGGGAGAGGAACAGAGTGGGGAGGGAACAAGCATGCAGGAATACCGAACACCTGGCGCTGGAGAATTGCTCTAGGAACACAAGCCCACATTGCACTGGGCTTTGGTAATTACCAGGCAGGACACTGAGAAGATTTGGAGTACTCTGGGAAAGCTGAGACTCCTGTCACTTGTGGATGACATGCATATTCCATCAGTCCCACTGAGAGCCAGTGCACAGGCAGCAGTTTGAAAGATTTATCAGCAGTGGGAACAGTGCTACAGGGGCAGAGAGATTTCTCTCCAGAGAAGAAAGGGCAGGTAGATGACAGTTCTGCAGCCTTCCATCATACTGGTCAGGCACTTGTGGGAAACAGCCCAAACACTCCACCCCTTAACTGGTGGCTCAGCTCTAAAGCACTTTCCTGAGCACTCATCATGCCCAGCCCAGCAGGAGCAGCCATTGCTGACCAGCAGACAGAGAGTGGCCTGCCTAAAATGAATCCCAGTGGAAACACTGCACAGCACACAAAGGCTATGCAGAGGTGACCTGTCAGCCTCTGCTGACAGAGATCAACCACTGTCCACACACAGGCAGAAAGATTGAATGAAAAATTAAAAGTTTCCCAAATAAACAAAGGTGGGCCCACAGCCCACCAACAGCAACTGTGGCTCCACCACAAAGGAGAACCAGGCAATAGTGAGCAAAGAGTACTGAGCTTCAGGGCACCAAAGGATGTCTCCTTCATAAAGCCATTTCTCTCTAGACCAGGAGTCAAATCTGATCTATCTAACACAAAGAAACACAGAAAAAATGAGGAGTCAGAAGAATATGTTCCAAAAAAAGAACAAGATAAGATACCAGAAAAAGAACTAAATGAAATGGAGATTAGCAATCTTCTTGATAAAGAATTCAAAGTAACAGTCATGAAGATGCTCACTGACCTGAGAAAAACAATTGATGATCTCAGTGAGAACTTCAGTAAAGGGAGAGAGGATTGAAAAAAAGCCACTCACAGCTGAAGAATACAATCACTGAAACGAGAAATACAATGGAAAGAAAGAATATCAGACTCCTGGAAGTAGAGGAAGGAATCAATGTGATAGAAGATAGAGAACAGGAAAACTACCTAGATGAGGAACAGACCAAAAATAGAATTTCTAGAAATGACAGGATGTTAAGAGAGCTGTGTGACAACTCCCAATGAAACTATATTCACATAATAAGGGTAACAGAAGGAGAAGAGAGAGACAAAGGAGTACAGAGACTCTTTGAAGAAATAATAGCTGAAAACTTCCCCAATCAGGGGAAAGAAATAGACACCCAGGTCCTGAATGCACAGAGAGCCCCTAACAGAAGGAACCCCAGGAAGACAACAGCAAGACACATAGTAATTAAAATGGCAAAGATTAAAGATAAAGAGATATTCTTAGAAACAGCAAGACAGAGGCAGACATTTACCTATAAGGAAAACCCCATCAGACTATCAGCAGACTTCTTAGCAGAAATTTTACAGGCCAGAGGGAGGGCATGGAATAGTTAATGTTTTGAAAGGGTAGAACATACAACCAAGAATTCTTTGTCCTGAAGATTATCATTAAGAATTGAATGAAAGATTAAAAGTTTCCCAGATAAACAAAGATTGAAAGAATTCACCACCACTAAACTGGCCTTATTGGATATGTTAAAGGGACTTCCTTAGATGGAAATGTTTTTAAGCCTAAATATTTTTAATTAGTGAAAATAAACCTACAGTAAAAGTAGTAAACTAATTACTTACAAAGCAAGTATGAAGTTCAAAAAACAAAAGGAGTAAAATCAACTATACACAAAGTTAATCAAGGGATACACAAAAGATGTAGATTATGACATCTTGCACATAATATGGAGGAAAGAGAAAAAAATTAGTACTTTAAGATTGTGTTTGAAATACAGCAACCATCAACTTGATATAAAGTGTTATATATTTAGGAAACTGTGAACACTATGTAACCACAAGACGAAAGCCTAGAGAGATACACAAAAACTTTTTAAAAAGTAATCTAAACATAACACTAATGAAAACCATCAAATAACAAGAGAAGAGTGTTAGAGAGGAAGAAAGAAACAAAAACTAAAAAAAAAAAAAAAAAAAAAAACCAGGAACCAATTAGGAAAATGGCAATAAATACATACCTATCAATAATTATCTTAAATGTAAATTGACTGAATGCACCAAACAAAAGACATAGGGTAGCAGAAAGGATAAAGAAACAAGGCCCATCTATATGCTGCCTAAAAGAGACCTAAAGATACACATAGACTGAAAGAAAAGGGAGGGGAAAAGATATTTCATGCATATAAAAGGGAAAAAAGGCAGTAGCAATACCTATAAGAGACAAAATAGATTTCAAAACAAAGAAAGTAACCAGAGACAAAGAAGGACATTACATAATAATAAAGGGATCAGTTCAACAACAGGATAAACTATTACGAATATCTATGCACCAAACATAAACATAGCAGCACCTAAATATGTAAAACAAATATTACTGACCTAAAGGTGGAAACAACAACACAATCACAATAGAGAATTTTAACACACTGCTTACACCAATGGACAGATCATCCAGACAGAGAATTCATAACAGAGGTGTTGAACAACACATTAGACCAGATGAACTTAACAGATATATACATAATGTTTCACCCAAAAGCAGCAGGATACACATTTTTCTCAAGTACACATGTCATTCTCCAGAATAGATCACATATTAGGACACAAAATGAGCTTCAATACATTTAAAAATATTAAAGTTGTATCTAGCATCTTTTCAGATCACAATGGTGTGAAGCTAGAAATCAGTTACTTGAAGGAAAGAAAATATCCACAAATACATGGAGGCTAAACAACATGCTTCTGCATAATGAATGGATCAATGAACAGAAAAAAGATGAAATTAATACATGGAGACAAATGAGAACAGAAGCACACAGTTCAAAATTGTAGAATGCTATTAAAGCAGTTCTAAGAGGGAAGTACATAGCAATACAAGTCTACTTCAAGAAACAAAAACAATCCCAAACAAACAACCTAAAATCTAAATTCAAGCTAAAAAAAACTAAAAAAAAGTAGTACAAATGATATTCAAAGTTAATGGAGGGAGATACCTAATAAAGATAAGAGCAGAAATAAAGAATGAAACAATAGAAAATATCAATGAAGCCAAGAGCTGTTTTCAAGAAGATAAACAAAATAGACAAATCTTAGCCAGACATAGCAAGAGAAAAAGAAAGAGAACATAGATTAACAAAATTAGAAATGAAAAAGGGGTAGTTACAAGTAACGCCACAGAAATACAAAGAATTATCTATGAAAAATTATATGCCAATAAATTGGACAACCTAGAATGAATAGACAAATTCCTAGGAAAACACACCCTTCTGAGATTGACCCAGGGAGATAGAAAATCTGAACAGACCAATTACCACCAATAAAATTGAATTTGTAATAGAAAACTTCCAAAAACCAAAATTCCAGGTCCAGATAGCTTCAAAGCCAAATTCTACCAAATATTTAAGGAAGAGCTAATATCCATCCTTCTTAATGTATTCCAAAAAGTAGAAGAGAAGGAAATATTTCCAAACTAATTCTGTGAGGCCACACCACTCTAATACCAAATCCAGACAAAAACACCACAAAAAAAGAAAATTACAGACCTATGTCCTTGAATGCAAAAATTCTCAACAAAATATTAGCAAATCAAATTCAAAAATATATCAAAAGGATCATCTGTCACAACCAAGTGAGAGTTATTCCAGGGTTGCAAAGATGGTGCAATATTCGTAAATCAATTGATGGGATATACCAATTAACAAAAGTTAGGATAACAACCATTTGATCATCTCAATAAATGCTGAGATAATTTGACAAAATTCAATGTCTATTCATGATAAAAACTCTCAACAAAATGGATATAGAGGGAAAATACCTTAACATAATAGAGGTCATATATGACAAAGCCACAGCTAAGTCACACTCAGTGGTGAAAAGCATAAAGCTTTTCTTCAAGATCAGGAATATGATAAGGATGCCTGCTCTCACCACTTTTATTCAACATAGTACTGGAAGTCCTAGCCATGGCAGTCAGATAAGATAAAGATATAAAAGACATCCAACTTGATATGAAGGAAGGAAAACTGACACTATTTTCAGATGACATGATACTATGTATAGAAAACCCTAAAGACTCCACCAAAGAGACTGTTAGAACTACTAATTGAATTCAGGAAATTTTCAGGATACAAAATCAATACACAGAAGTCTGTTGCATTCCTATATCCTAACAATGAGCTAGCAGAAGGAGAAATCAGTAATACAATTCTATTTACAATTACATCAAAAAGAATAAAATAACTAAGAATAAACCTAACAAAGGTGCAAAATCCTCAACAAAATATTTTGTTGAAGTACAGGTGAAGGACCTGTACTCTGAAAACTGTAAGACAATGAGAGAAATTAAAGAAGATATAGATAAATGGAAACCTATCCCGTGCTCATGGATAATAAGATGAATATTGTCAAAATGGCCATGCTGCCCAAAGCAATTTACAGGTTCAATACAATCCCTGGCATTTTTCAATGAACTAGAGCTAATAATCCTAAAATGTATTTGGAATCACAAAAGACCCCAAATAGCCAAGGCATCTTCATAAAGAAAAACAAAGCTGGGGTATTATGCTCCCTGACTTAAAGCCATGCTACAAAGAAATCCGTTCATACTACAGAAATCAAAACAGTATGTTCCTGGCACAAGAACAGAGCCATAAATTGATGGAATAGAATAGAAAACCCAGAAATAAATCCACGCACATATTTTCATTTAATATATGGTAAAGGAGGCATGAATACACAATGGAGAAAAGGTAGTCCTTTCAATAACATGTTGGGAAAACTGGACAGCTGAATGCAAGAGAATGAAACTAGATTAATGTCTGACTCAATATACAAAAGTAAACTTGAAATGGTTTAAAGAGCTACATATAAGACATAAAACCATAAAACTCTTACAAGAACACAGGAAAATATCTCTTGAACATAAGCATGAGTAACTTTTGTCGGACACATCGTCCCAGATAAGGGAAATAAAAGCAAAAGTAAATAAATGGTACTACATCAAATTAAAATGCTTCTGTACAGCAAAAGACACCATCAACAAAACAAAAAGGCAGCCTACAGTATGGAAGAATACATTCATAAAAGATTTATCTGATAAGGGGTTAACATCCAAAATATATATAGAACTCATATACCTCAACACCAAAAAAAAAACAAATAACCCAATTAAAAATGAGCAAAGGACAAAAATAGACATATTTTCAAAGAAACATAGATGGCTAATAGGCACATGAAGAGATGCTCCATATTGTTAATCATCAGGAAAATGTAAATCAAAACTACAATGAAGTATCATCTCATACTAATTAGAATGGCCCCTACCCAAAAGACTAGAAATAACAAGTTTTGGTAAGGATGTGAAGAAAAGGGGACCTTCCTACACTGTTGATGGGAATGTAAATTAGTGCAGTCCCTATGGAAAAGAGTATGGAGGTTCCTCAAAAAACTAAAAAATAGATATACCATAGAACCCATAACTCCACTTCTAGGAATTGTTCTAGGAAAATCTCTGATTCAAAGATATATGCACCCCTTTGTTTATTGCCTAATTATTTACAATAGCCAAGATATGGAAGCAACCAAAGTTTCCATCATAGATGAATGGATAAAAAAGATGTAGGGCACATACACAGTGAAATATTATTCAGCCATAAAAAAGAAAAAATCTTGCCATTTGTGACAAAAATGATGGACTTAGTGGATATTAGACTAAGTGAAATAAGCCATTCAGAGAAAGACAAATACCACATAATTTCACTTACTTGTAGAATATAAAAACAAAACAAAACAAAATGAACAAAATAGCAGTAGACTCATAGACACTGAGAAGCGACTGCTGGTTATCATGAGGAAGAAGTTGGGGTGGATGGGTGAAATATGTGAAGGGTATAAAGAGGCACAAAATCTCAATCATAACATAAATTAGTCATGGGGATGAAAGTATAGCATGGAGAGTATAGTTGATAGCTCTGTAACATCTTCCTATGTTAACAGTAACTGCACTAGTTGGGGTGAGGATTTAATGTGTTTAACTATTGAATCACTATTTTGTATATTTTATATTATTGTATCAATAGTATAAGATAATATCAATATTATAAGATAATATTGTATATCATCTCTACTTCAATAAAAATAAATATAAGATACAGTACTACCCTTCTGTGTGACAAATTGAGTTCAAATTTTTTAACATGGAATGACTCTTAAAAATTGAGGTAATAATAAATGCTAAAAGCTCTATTAAGAATTATTTTATTCAATAGAGGAATTATATTCTTTACATCCAGAATCAATACTTTGTGTTCTATTATGCTTCTTTGTGCAACTAAAGGATTTTGTTTTATTTGTTCATTTATGACCATCATCATAATGAAAGTATTAAAAAGAGCTGGGGGCAACAAGAAAAAGAAGTAGCAGACATTGTTAAAGGTAAGAAAGATTAATAAAGATTCACGATCAAACCACATTTTAAGCATTGAGTTTTCTTAAAACTGGTTGTGTTGCTATACCAAAAATCTGTTCTTAACTAATAAGACAGTCTGAAATTGTCTCACACAGAAATATTACTCTCAGGGCAACGAGGTGGTTTTTTTCTTTTTTCAGGACAACTAGATTTTAATGAAATGCAACAAAATGTGTTCAACTATTTCTTCATCTCTGAGAGCTATCATCTAGGGTGCTATCAACCACCTTAAGGAGGCCCCTTTTAAGCTCATATAGTACAGAAATGTTGATTTCCTTTGAAAAAAAAAAAAAAGACCGCAAAAGAGGAGTTCTTCCCTTCCTGCATGGCACAAACTTTTCCCACGGGTATTTAGGGGGTGGGATTAGAATCAAGTGTATTTAGAATCAAGTGGTATTTAGAATCAAGTGTAGGTCAAGCCCAAGAACTTAGCAGACTTGCTCAAAGACTTAGAGATTCAGGCAGGAGACCTTTCTTCTAAAAAATTTATCTTTATTCTATATTCAAATTTCTCTTTCCATTTCCCACCAACCATCCTGGAGCATGTGATGTGGGAGGAGGAATGGAAAATGAACTAAAGGGGCAGACAGAACCCAAACTATGAAATCACCATGTGGCATACACATAACCCTCAAAACATGTAGGTGAAGTGTCCACCTACAGCAGTGGTGCCAATATGATCACATCTCCAGAATCAGCCTTGCAGATCCAATTACCATGCCGGGCAGAAGGACACCCTGTCAGAGGGTCCAAGGATGCTTGGTCCAAGATGAGAAAGCCAGTAAAAATAAAGTGTAGCATAAGGAAAATAGGTGAGTGGTTTTATTCCATACATTGGGAGTTATTGAGAGCAATATCTTATACTTATATCACCCACATTCCTGCTATAAATTTGTAAGGCCAACCAAACAAGACATTAAGAAACTTATACAGTGGATCCAGGCTAGGGAAAATTAATCACTTTACCTAGTTTTATACACTTTTCTTACTGTGCAAGAATGAGTCAAATGTTCAGCGTGCTACCAGTATGGCAATTGATATTGAAACTTCAACGTTTTGGGGTTGTTTATAGGATGTTTTTCCCTCAACCTTCTGATAGATGAAATACCAGCATCCAATGACATGCAAAAATCTTCATTGTCAACTCATTACATTTTGATAAATCTGTGTAACCAGACTCCTGTCAGGACACAGAATGTTAGTGTTCATATACTCCTTCCAAATCAATCCCTGTTCTCACAAAGGCAACCACAGAGGCAATCCCAGAGGTAAATACTGTTCTAATATTTTTAAATCATAGATTAGCTTTGCCTATTCTAGAACTACAACATGAAATGCAAATGATATATCCTTTGATGTAAGGTTTCTTATTTCATACATCCACCAAGTTGTAGCATGTAGTTGAAATCCATTCTTTTTCAGGGCAGCATAGTGTTCAATGGTGTGACTCCACCACAGTTTTTCAATTCTCCTATAGATGAATACCTGGGATATTTACAGTTTTTATTATGAATAAAGTTGCTATGAAAATTACTCCACAAAATTTTTTCTGAATATGTTTTAATTTCTTTTAGATAAAAATCTAGGAAGGTAACTACATTTTTTTTTTCATTTATAAGAAGCTGCCATGTATTTCCCAAAGTGATTGTACTATTTTTCATTCCAACCAACAATATAACACGACATCACAATTTAGACAACAATTTGATGTTGTCAATCTCTTGTTTTATTGTTTTTTTGTTTTCTTGGCCAACCTTTTGAATTTAAGTAATTCTGGTGGGTATTAAACCCTAGTTTTAATTTTCAGTTTCCTGATGACTGAAGATTTTGAGCATGTCTTCATTTGTTTACCATTCATAGACTGCCTTTGTAACATACCTATGAAAATATTTTGCCTATTTTATTGAATTTTTTTTTTACTCTTTTTGTTGGGTTGTAGAGTTCTTTACCAGTCCCATGTCACAAATATGATTTGTAACAGTTTTCTCTGTGACTTGCCTATTTCTCTCCCTGACAGTGTCTGTGATTAAATAGATAGTAATAATTTTGATGAATTTTAATTTATTATTTTAAACCTTTCTGGTTTAAACTTGTATGTTTAGATTTATGAACCACCTTGAATAGGTATTATTTGTGTATTGTATGTTTATACTCTGTGAGATAGGGTCTTATATTTATTTTTTCTGTATAACTATCCAGCAAAATTTGTTTAACAGATTTTTCTCCCTATTGAATTGCTCTGGCATCTTTACATTTTTTTTAAATGGCCTTAAAAGTCTGGATTTATTTCTGAGTTACTTTCCTATTTCATTTATTTGTCAGTAATAATTAAGGCTGTTTTGATTACTTTAGCTTCAAAGTAAGTATGAGCTCAGAGAGTGAAAACCTCTCAACTCTGTTCATTTCTTTTTTTCCCAAGATTGTTTTGGATGTCTAGGTCCTTTGCATTTCTATATTAATTTGGGAATTTGCTTGTCAATATCTAAAAAAAGAAGCCTGATTGTATTGTGATTGACATTGCATGGAATCTATCAGTTGAATTATGAACTGACATCTTGACAATATTGAATCTTCCAATCTGTGAATGCAGTTCATCTTTTTTAGGGGGTTGGTGTCTTCTAAAATTTCTTATTAGCAGTGTTATATTGTTTTCGTTGTAGAGTTCTTACACATCATTGTTAAATGTGTTTTTTAAGTATTTTGTTTTTCATACTATTGTATTTGAAACTAATTCTTATTTTATAATTTTTTGCTGCAAATGTGTAATTTTTAAATTTTTGTATATTAGCCTTGTATCCCACTTTATTAAATTAATTTATTTGTTCTATTATTGTGTAATCTCCTTATAAAATTCTACATAAAAAACTGTCATATGAAGATAAATAGTTTGCTTCTTCCTTTCCCATTGTTTCAACTTTTATCTCTCTTATTTAACTTACTGCAATGACTTAAGACCACAGTACAATTGAACATCAGTAGTGAGAAGGAGAATTTACCTTACTCTTGATCCTAAGAGCAAGTGGTAAATATGGAAAATATTTCACTATGATTAATGATGTTGGGTATTGAGGTGAGTATTTTTTATGACCCTTATAAGATGGATGAAGTTTTCTTCTGTTGCAAGATTCCTGACAGTTTAATCATGAACAGGTATGGGATTTTTTTCAAATGCTTTTTTACATTTATGGATATTATTTTGTGATTTCTACCCTTTATTCTTTCAATAAGGTAAATTTTGTTTATTGATATTCAAATGCTAAATCAAACTCACATTCCTGTGGTAAACTGTACTTACTTGATCACAATGTTAACTTTTTTTACATATTTCTAAGATCAGTTTGTTAATATTGTGCTAATTTTTGATCTATCATCTGCTTCCTCCTTTAATCCTGCCCATTTTGCGATGCATTTTTTGAAAGCTCTGCTATTAGGTGCTCACACATTTTTTATTGTTGTGGATAATTGGCCCTTTGGTTATTATCCATCCATCTTTTCATTTTACTCATTTACATCAACTCACCACTTTCTTTGTGCCAACTGCAGTGTTTGTTGCTGAAATTAAAAACAACAACATCAATTAAAGTCAGTCTTTCTCTCAAATATTTCACAATGTAGCTGTGGAGGAAAACAAACTAATAAGCCATGAATCCAACAAACCAATATATCAATAATCAAACTTTTGTGTAATAAGCCCTATATTTTAAACTGCACACAACATGTAATCTGAAAGCAAAAACTAAAATGCACCTTGACAGAAGAATTGGCACAGACACAATCTATAATTTTCATCTCGGTATGTGTGTGCACAATAACACTTGTGAACATTTCAGTGTGTCACTATGCCTGATGAGGATAATAACATAAATTTTGAGTAAAGACTTTCTTTCACTGTTATAATCCATTTTGCTGCATTAGAAGGATTCATGTATTGTCTTAAATTTTTGTTTAAATACTTACGTATTTACATTATTATTTAAAAAATTATTTGTCAATAACCACACAGTATAGCTAATTAATGTGATATGAAGTATTTTCAAATGTGCTTTTCACTAAATGGTAACTCAGCATAGACACCACCCAGGTAGAATAGGATGCGATCTAGAATCCTCTTGTAATCTTGTAAATCTGCCAATACACTGAACACCTCCACGACTTACACTTCCAGTGGGTAGTAAAGATATTTTTCACCAGGGAGCAGAAAGGCTACCCTAGACCTGTAGATATCACTGCAACTTATCAAATAAATGAAGTGTTGGGTGGAAGAGTGTCTTCCACAATTAATAAAAGAGAATACAACCTGATTTGCATATTGAGAATCCAAGATCGATTGTGTTTACCTTCTCATGTGGATTCCAATTTATGCCTAGCCAACTTCAGAGTATAGTACCAGTTTCACTATTTGAAAAAGAAGCTGATGAGTATCATGTTGAGAATTTATGCCTGTCTACTGGCAGTTATAAACTAGGTAATAATATAATGAGTCTGTCACCCAAAATCATCCATCGCCTGTCCCATCATTAAGAGACATTATTTCTATAATCACTAAATTGCATAATCACTTTTCAATGCATAATTATTAATGGAGTTAAGCACTGCATAGGCTAAGTGTCTAGATCATCAGTTCCAAGCATCACAATGTCCTAAAGATAAAGTGAATAGCTTGTGTCACAAAGGGAGCAGCATGTTTCTAGAAACAATTAGTCAGTCAAATGGCAAGCGTATCTATGTATTATAGATTGTTTGGTTTTCCGTAAGCTCCAAATTGGTACTTTTTGGTTATTTTACACATCACCTTCCTTTTTCCATACCATTGCAATCCGTTGAACTAATATTTTATAAATCCTTAGAAATCCTGGATTTCACTTGGACTCCAATTCAGCTCTCACCTGGATGAAAATTTATGTAAACTTATCTTTCAGAAGTTTACAGATAGTAATAAAATATGAAACCTATACATCTTTGAAATTTTAGGGAGTGTATGAATGTGATTATTAATATAGATCTATGATATTACTATGCTCAAAACACATACCATACCATAAAACAAGCGATTTACTTGAAAGTAATGTGGTCCATTTCCTTTTATGATGGGATCACAAAAGTTCCTAAGACTTTAAAAATTCGATGCTATGACATGACAGTTTATAGGCATTACTTTGCAGGGCACCTCTAAGGTTCTTATATTTCTAATCAAGATTGTTATTTCTCATTGACTTTTGATGCTTTCTGAGGAAGAAAAAGTTATTCTCCCTCTTGATTTATTCTGCCTGTCTAATATACTGAGCAGCTTTTTAGACAAATAACATTTTTTCTGTGAGTTTATACAAAATAATTGGATTCTAGAGATTTCCACTTGGTAAAATACTGAAGAACAATGTTCTATATAACAATTTTGGGGGCAGAGTTTATGGGAGGTGATTTAAATCAAATACATCAGCTAAGGAATGCTATAAAATTCAAGTTCTCCCACAGTGTTTTGTGAAGCTTCTTACATACCAGTAGATAACATCTGGATGTACCAACCCTAATTAAGCAAGCACAGCAGGAAAAGATCTCCCTATTGCCAACCCATCTGACACCTGCAAAATCCTCATTAAACTATACCAATGAGAAGAAGGTTTAGAATTAACAGGGCCTCCATCTACCCTTCCCTGCTAATGCTAACGGAAGTCAGCGAAATGAGAAATCTAATGTGCTTAAATGTCGACTCTCAAACTGCCTTGCTTTACTTTTAAAAGCTAGTGCTAACTCTGTTTTCTCATTTTTAATATAAAAAGTACACACTTTGCATACTAATTTATCATGTAACTTAAATTCAGTACATAGTGTTTTATTTAAATGTATATGCTTTTAGACTTTGAGTTTTATTAATCAAATCAGAAATAAGGCCAATTATTTTTCCCTTCAAGAATGTTTTCTCTCCTTCTAGAAAAATAGAGTCTATAAAGGGCCCCACATTGCTCTATACTTAAAAAATATTATCTGGAGAATAAAAAAGGTGTTTTGTTCACAAAAAAGCTTTGGTAAACACTACATTCTTTTATCTATCATGAATGGCCACATTTCATACTAAAATATCAATGTCTCTGAGAACTGCTGCAGTAAAAACTGTTACTTTCTTTGATGAGAGAGCCTTTTTCTCCACTGAAATACCTATTAAAAGAATAAACTCTTGTGCAACCTATCCTAGAGAATATACACTGACCCTGATTTCACTTAACATTTGCAAAGAAAAATCTCACTTAGTAAAGCTAAGTAGCCTCTCCTGTGATATCAGGGTCACATTCACTGGAAGGGCTGGCATGCCTAGGACAATAAACTGAGAAATCATGAAATGCCCACCACATGGCAGCTGAAAAACAGGTATGAAGGGTATGACTCAAATCTAGCCATGCCTTTCATCCCTTAACCCCTCTTGACTCCCACCTAAAAAACAATGAAAATGCCCTCTATTCAAATGCAATGCTAAGTAAGTGTCTTTCTAAAATCCATAGGCCACATGGAATAGAAAGTCTACCAGAATTATTTTAACATTATCATTTCCATTGGTTTTGTGGGTAGAAAAACTGCAGAGATCCTTTCCTTTACTCAACAGTGGACAGAATAATGTCTCTGTAATTTTAACAGCTGCCCTGTCCTCTGTGTCGTGCCTTTGATGGAGCATCTGCCTAAGGATTAACATCTGACATTATTTTTTAGATTTGTATTGGTTACTTTTTGTAATGATCATTTTGTTGGGTATGATATAGAGATCTTAAGTATACCAGTTAATCAGTTTTGACAAATTAACACACTCATATATATACTGCACTCCTATAAAGATATGAAGTTCTTTTATGCCATGCCAGGGATCCCCAAAACCAACCCCCAGGTTTGGTGATTTGCCCGGAGGATTCCAGAACTCAGCTTAGAGTCATATTCACAGCAGTGATTTATTACAGCAAAAAGACACAAAGCAAGATCAGGAAAAAGGAAAAGCATGTGCAGTGATGACTAGAGGAAACCAGACACAAGCTTCCAAGAGTCCTCAACCAAGGGAGCCACACATGACAGGCTTTATTCCCCAAGCATTTGTACAACACATGAAAACACTCTCTGCCAAGGAGACTCACTGGAGTTGATCATGTAGACACAACCTGCCTAGCCCATGTGAAAATTTCAGACTCAAAGAAAGCAGAATGCCCAGCATAAACCAAGTATTTGCTGTGGGGTAAACAATTTAGTCCAGTGAACCATTCTTAACAGAGAATGGTGGGAACCCTCCTGAAATACAAATTCCCAGATGCCAGTCAATGGCCAGCCCTGCAAGTCAGTGTCCTGGACTGGCTGTGGTAACTCTTTTCTGCACATGTGTCCTTTCCTAAGCCAGTCCTTCAAGAAGCCATGGGAATACTTTCCATCATGCTATTCTATGAATCCATATAAATGGAATCACATAGAGTAACAAAATGCCATATGATCATTTAATTTTCACACCTAATTTATAGTTCTAAAAATTTAGGGGTTTGAGTTACTCTGACTTACCTATTGCAACACTTTACTATCTCAGGACCCATGGCCATCAGCATCTTCAGGCTCACTTGAGCACAACTTGGTCACTAGAAGGGAAAGTGAAGCCTCCAATCAAATGCCCATTTGACAATCTTAGATGTCTTAGTCCATTTGAGCTGCTATAACAAAATATCACAGACTGGGTGGCTTATACAAAACAGAAATTTACTTCTTACAGTTCTGGAGGCTGGAAGTCCAAGATCAAGGATGGTTGCATTCTAGGAAAGGCCCTCTTCAGGGCTGCAGACAGCGGACTGACAGCTTGTCACTGCCTCCTCACAGGTTGAAAGGGGCTGGGCATCTCTAGAGGCTCTTTCATAAGAGCGCTAATCCCATTCATGAGGGCAACATCCTCATGAATTAATCCCATCCCAAAGCCCCCCCACCTCCTGATACCATCTTCTGAGGAGGTATTAGTCTTCCAACATATGAACTTTGAAAAGACACAAACATTCCAATCAGAGCACCAGCAAGGAATCCTGACTGGCCCGGATTGAGTAATGGCTCAGTTCTAACCAAGGCCTGAAGCAAAGGAGGCTGCTAACCTTGCAGTCAAAGCCGGAGTAGAGCGTCAGGGAGGAGTGGTTTTCAGAAAGTGCAGATCCAGACACAGGAAGACATGACACTGTTAGGGACCTGCGACAATGCAAAAATGAACAGGAGGAAGGTTCTGCTCTCACATACTCTGAGGTCTAGAATGACAGTTACAGCCAGCATGTGAACATTCAGTAGATTCTATAAAGTGGTCAAAAGGCATTCCACTGGAAACAGTTACATCTTCCACTTTAGAATCAAAAATGTTTTCCGCATTGTATTTTCCTCTTCTTTAGTTTCTTAATTACATAACTTAGTATTGACAATTATTTAGTCAGAATGCTAAATACCAGAGTTCAAACCTAGATCTGCCATCACTCTGCCTTTCAGGCAGGCAAGAGACTGAATGGAGAGTTGTTGGTAGTCAAAATAGGAAGCTGACTTCAGAAGTCATTGTAAGTCAGGGGAGGGGAAATCCTGTGGCAAAATACCTCTAAAACAGAAATCAGTCAAAGGGAGAAATCAAGTTTAAAAGCTGTTTATTGCTTACAAACTGCAGTCAGGGCCCTTCTCTCTTTCCTGCTCCAGCAGAAGCAAAATCAGCCCTCCCCTCACCTCTCAGGTACAGATCAGCTCTACTTGCCTAGGTAATTATCCATTGATATGGAGATAAACCTCTCTCCACCATAAGGAATGATGCAAATGCACTAAAGCCTATACTTCTTTACACCTCTGAATTCCTATTGATATGCCGATGCACTAAAGCCAGGTGAGACAATTCTAGAAATGTTATAATTTTATTTACAGTCATCCACTAAGTTTTTAAAATTTTGTTCCAATTAGTCATATTTATTCTAATTGAACTGTATTTATGGATTATAAAATGCAATATTATTAAGATGTGAATATTTTCCTAAACTGATCTATATATTTATTTTAATTCCCATCAAAATACCAACAAGATATACATGCATATATATTAGATATTTATAAGCATTTTATGAATTTTATTTTGAAAGGCAAGTGAACTATAATAGCCCAAACAATTCTGAAAAAAGAACAAAATGTCCCAGATTTCAAAACTTACTGAAAAGTTACAGTAATAAATAGAGCATGCTAATGATGAGAAGGTATACATATTGATCAACATAGCAAAATAAAGTGTCAAAAAATAGATCTACATATTGATATTTGGCCAAGGCCAACACTAGTTCAATGAAGAAAGAGTGGTGTTTTCAACAAATAATGCTGACACAGTTAAATATCTATATAACAAAAAAATGCATATTGATCCTTACCTCATATATAATACAAGAACTAAAACAGAATTTTTGTAGACCTAAATATAAAACCTAAAACTATAAAACTTTTAAAATAAAACACAAAACAAAATCTACATGTGTAGGCAAATATTTCTTAGATATGCAAAAGCCACTAACCATATAGTAAAATTGATATATTTATTTAAAAATGATAATAGTCTAAAGAAAATGCACAAGAGAAGCCACAGATTGGAGAAAATATTAACAAATCACATATCTGGTAAAGGACTTATATTAAGAATATATAAAGAACTCTTACATTTCAGTAATCATATGTAGGAAAAGTAACCATTCTTATAGTTTGGGAAAGCAAATATCAGCTGTATGGGTAAGCAAAGTAAGAGGTCAGAGTGGACCAGGTCTCCTTGAGGTCATCTCATTCTAGTATATTAGGAGATGTATTGTAAAATAGCATACATGTATAAATAAGTGATGCTGGGGTTCTTGTTTGCGGAGTCAAAGAATGAACTTAGCAAACACTCGAGGTAGGAGAGCCAGGGAGAGGCTTCTATTGAGACATATAGTGAGAGGACAGAGCTCCTGGCTCGCACGAGGAGGGGTCAAGAGAGCCCATGATGGTGCATTGTCTAGGGGATTTATAGTCGGTTGAGGATTTTCAGGAATGTGGGTAAAGGGCTAGGGGTGCAGACTTGTACCACCTGCCCTGCCCCCAAAGTGGGCTGGGTTGTTGTCTGTTTGCTAGGGCTGTTTGTAGTTGAGATACAGTGAAGTCATGGGTTATACTGAGATATCCTTATTTATTTGTGGAACACTCAAACATTCCAGGCCAAGTTGATCCTGGCTTCTTGACCTTTAACTGATCTCAGTGAAGATGTCTATATTCTTAGTCTGGTATCTTTACCCTAGAGAATTAGTGTGACCTTGACTTTGCATAATGCTTGACACAGAGTTTCAATAGGGACTTCTTTACATCATTATACTGCTTTGACTGTAAATATACTGCCTTGCTCTTTTTCTGGAGGCCCTCACCCTACTCTGACTACACCCATGGTCCCTGTCTCATATGGACTAGAAGAATTATTTTTATCATATATACTACTATGGAGTACTTATGCTGAGGGAAATAACACATATATTCTTACCTCTCATTCATGATGACGAAACTGAGACTCACTCACTTGGCAAAGTTATAAATTCCAGAAACAAAGCTCAGTGTTTGAACTTCACATGAAGTATTCTTTCCCCTTTACCAGATTGCTTCTTGTTTGATAAATTCTGGAAACACAGACAGCTAATCCTTAATGTTTAATTAATTCATTGTTGAGGTATCTGTGCAGGCCACATTTAATTAACTTTGTATATGAGTAGATCTTCGTGCTGATACTTTTAATTGTTAATTTAGCTGATGCTTTTTAGAGCTTTAGAGTCGATGGCCTGCAGGGTGCAGTGTCTTGAAGTCAAGGGTTAACACTGAGATTGTGATGAAACCAAAGCAGTTTAGATAATCCAAAGTCTCAACTATTAATTAATTTTTGAAAGATATCTGCTTTTATTGTTTATTTGTTAGGAAATCCAATATAACCTTAGTGGTTATCTCCATTGCACATATGTATGTACCTATAGTTAATCAAATGCATTCAATTAAATATGTATATTATATATGTGAGTTATGTATAGTGGGACACATACTGTGTTCCCAGCCCTGCTCACCAAACTTGCTCAATCTGAGTATCAGCATCTTGTCAAATGGAACTAGTTAGGTTATTCAAATAACTTGATTTTTTAACTCCTCATATCCCACACCCAAAACATCAGAATGCTCTGTCTTCAAAATATATCCTCATCCAGTAATTTGTCACAGATGCCAAGCTAGTCCACGCTGGCCTAGGCCCATCACTCACATGGCCTACACTACCAGCCTTCTTCCTTTTCCCCTTTTCTCCACCCTTGACTCACTACTGTCTAAAATATGTACAACCTCCAAAGGGAACATTCTAACTAGTAAATTGTAACTCACATATGTGCTCTCCTGCCTGTAACCCTTGAGTGGCTTTCCATTATATGCAACATTATATTTGAAATAAAATCCACACTCACCCTTGTCCAACAAAGTCTCACATCATCTATCCCTGCTAACACCTCAGTTCTATCATCTATCACCCTTGACCTTTCTCAGGATAATTTGGAAGGGCTCATCTCCATCTCAAGGCCTGCTGCAAACTCCGTCACATGCCATTTTCCCCATAACTCCCCAGAGCTGGAATCTTTCTCATATCTTTAAGTCTTTTCTCAAATGTTTCCTTTACAGATAGATTGCCCATAATCAACTTATGAAACAAGATACTCCCCCAGCTTCCATTCAATCACTGTCCTGTTTTGCTGCTTCGTTCTTCTTCAGGCCAATATCACTGCCTGAAATTACATTATTTAGTCTTTATTTATTTTATGTTCTATAGTAGGCTCCAAGATATAATCAACTCATTTGTCCTCCTCATGAAATACCCAATGCCTTGGTTTTTTGGAGGAGCTACAGCAGATGACAATAACAATCTGCCTCAGCCTCTCTTCCGCAAGTGCACCCCTGCCTCAGCTGCAGTAAGAGGTGGCTGATGGCAGCGACTTCTCTAACAAGATGCCTCATGCTCACCTGTAAAATGCAGCCAACCTTTAAACAAGTATTATCAGTGCTATTAGCTTTTGAAGCTTTCAACATGAAGGAATAGCCTAAGGAGTTTTCTATCTCCAGACACATCTAATACTTGGTCAACAAAAAAATTCAATAAATTATGAATAAGGTCACTTATATCTTCTGTGCCCTACAGTGTTTATCATTCCAAAGATTCTTTATCCTCATCCTCTAGCTTTGGAAATAACCCCCCAAAAATTGTCTTTGGTCTTGAAACTATGCCCTTTCTCTACCATCACTGACATCCTTGAAGAAGTGCTTTATGTTCATTATTAACCATTTTCCACCCACCATAATCTGTTTTTTATTCACCCTCCTCTTTGTCTTCCCACCTCCATCACATCTGACTAAGGTGTCATATTAGTTGACATCAATATAGCATTTGACACACATCAAGCATGGCTTCAGATAGACTTGGGAGATACTTCATAGGTATAGCCCATTCTCTGTAGGTAGAGACCTTGAGTGACATAAATTAGAATGAAGGCTAACATGTTCAAGAGGGTAGACTTGCAATGGTGGAATTGCGCTGGACTTGGAAACCACATTAATAGACTTTAAAGCTAGAGGCTCAAAGAATGTTTGTGGACAGGCTAAAAATATTGGTATATTTACAGGCAAACAATTATACATAGGGTATTACATTCCATATTTCTATTTGTTAAAAATTTACTCTTTTTTTAATTATGAAATTCTATAGTGAGCAATTATTTTGAATCTGAGCTTAATTATATTGTGACTCAGTTGGTGCTAGAAAATTATATAGTATGATTCATTAATAAATTTCCAAAGTATTTACAAAACTTGATAGCATACATTATTGTAGAAGTTATCCCTTAGGACCAAATCAAATGCTTAAGTACCCACTGAGATCATTCAATTCATTAAGTCATACATTAAGTAGAAAGGGGTAATAATTCAAAAATAAAATTACTACATTTTTATAAAATCAGCTGATCTCCAGGTTTTATGATTGTATGTCCTCCCTGTGAGAATTTGCAGAATATCCTAATTAAAGCACATGTACACTTGCCCAATTCTAATAAAATAATTAAAGTGAAACTATGTCTTTATTCCTTATATTATTCTTTTGACCAACTTTTCTTTATGATATAGCCAAATGCTAATTTGCATGAAATTTATACTTTAGAAAACTTTAAACATACTTTCAAATTCATGAGAAAAGTTAAATGTTCAAAGGTGTCAAAATTATTGATGTTCTATAATGGATGATCTTCCAAAAGACAAAGGCACAGCCGGTCGTGTCATTTTTCATATCCTTGCTCAAAGTTAAAAGCCACATCTTTGGCATGTTATACCTTTTCCCCACTGACATTTTCAAAACAAGCTATGAAGTTAAAATGTCCAAGCAATCACTCTATATCACTAAGTTCTTCAATATTTTTTTAATCAGAGTTCCTTAGTTTCCAGATAAGGAGGTCTGTTTAGTGGAAAATAGTTGTCATTGTTGATAAAAACATTTCTGAGTACCTGCATTTTATTACCAGGAAAAATAAATCAGATTGCATTTTAGCATATCAAATATTAGCATATAACTTTTAGGGACATTTTCATTTTATAAATGGACACACAAAATTATCTGTGTTTCAAACATACTGAAAAATGCTTCCTTCGTTTTAGTGTGAAAATGTGATAAACTAGAACAATGATTCCATTTTCTACAGTTTGGATGATAAAACACATCTGCGGAAGTAGTTGAATCAAAACATGAGATGTCTAAATAAAAGCGATTTAATAATGATGAAATTATAAATATTAGTTGTACCCATTGGTTTTGTTAAGTAGCTGCTACTTGATTAGAAAGCCTTTAAATGGACAATGTTATTTGTAAAAATGTAAATAACTTCTGTTTCCAAAAAAATTTTTCAAAAGAGATGGTAAAACAGAAGACATATTTAACCATACCAAAAGAAAACAAGATTCCAACCATAAATTGCAAAGTATAAAAGTTTATAATATAAGGACTCATTAAGAAAATGCAAAAATGTCTTCATTCTGCAAGTGACTGAACTTAGCTATTGTATTCATGCTGAGCAGAAGGTAAATTGACCTAAATTTTATAGGCTCTCCAATTGGGTGTAGTAGAGAATAGCTTAGAAAAATAGAGTTGGAGAATTACAGTTCAATTGCTTGGGGAACATAGCTTCAACTAGTATATTTGATTTATTAATATTGATTTTTATACTAGCTTCACCAAGCCACATGTTTATTTTCCACTTCAAAAAAAATTATCCCTTTGGGGCTTGGGGGGAGGATGGGAAAGTTTTTCTGATGAACTGGTATCAAGAAAATATTGAGATAATATTTTATGAAATCTACTGTGTTAGGCCTTAGAAGAAAATGAAAGGAAAGAGTTATCTTTTGTCCAGAAGCATGAACTGTAGTGAGGCAGCAGACACAGTGACTTGCAGAACCGCTTCCAAGTAGAACTGAGTACCAGGAACCTTGTGGGGGGCAGCAAAGAGGACAGATTTTAGATTTGACTGTGGGGATCAGAAATGACTTAAAGGCGAAGGTGCATTGGAGACAAAGCATGATAGAGCTTCTCTTGCTGTCAAGAAGACGATGCGGCGGCAGAGCAATCTGAGATAAACAACTAGCAGAAACATACGGCAAGTGAATAGGTCTGGTAAGGCCAGGGTTAGTAAGTGGTAGTGGTTTGGTATGGCAGCAGTTGGTTGAAAGGATACAGGAAGAGAGCAATAAACACAGTCCGTGCGGGGATAGAGAAGCATGAGAATTAAGAGGGCATGAGCAGAACGTAGTACGTGTGCCGCTGTCCAGCGGCTGGACTCTTCCAAGTGGCTGTGGGTACTGCTATCGGGGAAGCGGTAAGAGACCACACACGCCAGCACCCACCTTCATGGCTACTCCAGCTTCTCACACATCCCGTGGTCCCTTTTCACTCAGCCCCACATATCAACCCACTTTCCTCCAAAAGTCCCATGTGTGGATTTAAACCTCAAATGTATCGGCAATATCTCTCCTTAAGAACGACGTGTAAAATTAAATCGTGGGGGGGTAAAAGGAAGAAATAAAGAACTTAGGTCTTTCCCTATTCCTCCATTCTGCTTTAACAATAGCAAGGGGCTCTTCTTCCCATAAGACCACCCTCGTGGCTTGAAGTTGCAGTGAGTATGAAAATGCTATCACCATGGCCCACTATTTCCTGGGAGCAAACATCACCACCCAGGCCTTACTGCTGTGCATCCAGTTCCCAGGCCTCTGCTGGCTGAGATGGACCATCTTGTGGATATACATAATCAATTAGAGCTATGTTCAGTTTCAACACACTGTGACTAGGAAGATAACCGTGTAGTTTGCCCAGAAACAAGAGAAGCAGCAAAGGGAAGAAGTGGAAAATTCAAGGTGAGGCAGGAAGCAAAAGAGAGGGCGAGGAAGAAACTGAGGGTTGTGTTCTTTATGCAGACTCCGCACAGAGGATGGGGTTTCCTAGTTCTCATAACAGATCTGGGCAGAGCCTGTGCCATGAGCCTCCTGGTGACACTTCCTCATTGCCCAAAGCAGCTAAAATCTGCTTAATCAGGGGAAAGACACCTGCAAGCTAGTGCGGAGCAAAGGCGTCTTATTCTTTAGATTGCTCTAAGTACTTGTAACGAAATGTTAGGTTTTTGGTTCTTAGAAATCTTTTATTTTATTTTTTTTAGAGTTGAAGTAGTCTGCATTTGAAATAGGCGATTCATTTTTTAAAAAGGAACTCACATTGATAACCATATTAGTTTCTGAATAAATTTAATTTATGATTCCATATGAGCTCTTTATTCAGTGTTAACCTTAAAATTCATGTCCTCCAATATCTGTCCAAGTCCATGTTTAACATTACTTCAGTTTATAAGTGCTTTATACGTTCATAGGAAAGTTTCTTTTATTAACAAAATATTACTAATGAACAAGTAGTTTGTACTTCTAGGGTCTCCATGAGGCGTTGGACAATTTCGGTCATAATGGCAGTCAGTGACTCATCATTACTGAGTTCAGAAATCCTGAGTCACAGTCAACAGAAACTTGACAAAGGAGGAAAACATCAATAAAAATGCAGGTGTTTGAAATGACTATCCAAAGCTACAAAGCAATTTTCATTAATTAGAACCTTAAATGATGTTCATTAATATAACCTTAAACGTTGGGATCATTATTCCTAATTTATACTTAATTAATAATGCAATAAAGTGTTATTTTCACCAGGTAGATATGTCTGCCACAAACAAGGGACTAAGAAGCTAATTAATGCTAAACTCTCACTCTTGGTAAGGCAGAGTGCTGTACCAGTAATGGTAATGGTATTATTATTGTTATAGATAACATTTATAACATATATCATTTACTAGCTGCTAGTCTAAGCACTTGACATATGAATTCATAATGATACTATAAAGCAGGCAATATTAGCCTCTCCTTTTTTCAGATGAGAAACTGAAGCTTGAGAAGATTAATTTGCTTGGCTGAAGTCACCTAGTAACTATGTTTGCCAGGATTAGATTCCAGACAGTCTGGCTTCTGAGTCCAAGTTACTGCGTGATGCTCCAAGTTACTGCATGATGCTCCAGGTTACTGCATGATGCTCTAGTAGTCCCTTGACAGACAGTGTCTTATCTGTACCTACACCATATTCTATTCCAAAAAGTGGAATGAATTCGACTATCATTTATTCATATATCAAAGTAAAATTTTAGAGGAGCTTATTTAGATGGTATCTCTCAATAATAATGATATTTTCTTCTGAGAAGAATTGATACGATTAATTTTAAGAGTTTGGGATGATAATTATTCACATAAATATAATTTAAATTCAGAGAGCTAAACGTTATAGATTATAAGTTTATTCATGAGATTTCTTGTTAACACTAAATCAGTATTCAGTTTCTCATCTAAACCAGCCCATTACAATGGCAGTCATATATACTCATTTATTCAAGAATGTTTCTTTTGTACTAAGATAATTTCTAAGAACTTCCAGCCAGATATGAACAATTGACTACTTAAATATATAAATGGAGAGTAAAGAACTTACCGAGAATTTAGGAGAATACATCAATACATTGCATTTCATATGTTGCTTGCCATAAAATTCCACAGACATTTGAGCTTGGATTCACTTTCATTTCTCAGTGACAACAGAAAGCTGTGTGATGAGAATTCAAAAGGCAGGAGTTTAAAGCAGCGTCTCATTGTCCTCCAAGTGATACTTTCACATCCTCTTATAAGACAACATAACCTTAATTGTTTAAAAAGATGTTCCTCAGTCTCATTAAATTCATGAAATCTTTCAAAAAATAAAAGATGAGTATTTCCATCAAATATTACCTGCAAACATAACAAATCTGTAACATCAAATAACTATACTTCTGTGACTGCCTTCACAGCACTTTCTTGTTCGTTTGTTAGCTGGTGGTTTTTCTAACTACCATAATGGTTCATACCACCAAGAGTTTGACCTAAACAGTAGACAGAAAAGAAAAAAGGATTCACTGCTAAAACATTTGCTGCAGTTAACTCTGCTGTTGCAAAATAAATAAGATAAAAAAAAAAGTTTCTGTGTCTGCGATTTTTCATCGAGTACCCTAACTACAAAAACCAAGTAGCATGGAGAATTACAGTGGTCTTCAACTGACACAAAATAATGTCTGTCCTGGTTACACGTCCAAGTCAGTTTCACTTGAATAATTTACTCTCTTCTAAATTAAGTAAAGCAGAATCAGTATTTTTTCATCTTTTCTCGGGGATGTACCAGTTCCCAGAGCTATTACAAATCGTTTTGAAAACAAAAGCAGAAAGAAAGGAAAAAAAATTACACATAGGGGAAATACTGTGTAAAACTTCAAAACATCAGTGATTTGAGGGTGTTAACATACAAAGCACATCTCTCAAAGAGAGTTTCCATACCCGTGAGCTTATTTTACAGGGAATAAGGAAAAGTAGACAAATAATCACCCAAATGAGTAAAAAATTGCATGTTGGGACTGCCAAGAAGGGAAAGTGCCTGGAGTCACAAATGGTCATAAAAGGGGGATATGCCTGCTCTGCAGTGTTCAGGAAAGATTCCCCTCGGAAAGGGATAGTGAATGGGAGAGTGGAAGGATGAGGTACTTGTCTGTTACCCTATAGCCAACAGTGATACCATGAGCGTGCACAACTTTCCCTGGATATGTCATAGTGTTACTACAGGCAAAGTACCTCAAGGTGTAATTTCAGGGCTTAAGGGGATGCATATTCTCACATTTACTAGATTTTGCCAAATTTTTTCCAAGGGGTATGTTCCAGTTTACACTTACATGTCCACAATACAACTTACATTGTCCCATCACTCCACCAGTTCCACATCTTCAGTAACACTTGATATTGTTCACTTCTTATTTTTTCATCAATCTGATAAGCATGAAATGGTACTTCTTTGAGAATCTTTCGTATGCTCATGGACGATTTTTATACTCTCTTCTTTAAATTACCTGTTCATTTGCCTTCTGGTTTTCTATTGAATTACTTGCATATTTTTATTTATATTTATGTATATTGCCTATCAGATTGATGTTTTGTAAATATGTTTCTCCAAAGATATCTTTGTTTTTTATATTTCAATTTTGCACTACCTGAAATGTAAATAAAATGCAAACACCCCTTTTTTTTTACATATGGATTACTAATTGTGCCAGCACTCTTTGTTGAATACTCCACTCTTTCCCGTCTGACCTGTATGACCCAATCTATCAGGTATCAAATTTCTGCATATTTGTTCCACTTTCAGCATCTCTAATATATCTTCTTTGATCGATTTGTCCATTGCTGGGCCAATACCAAACAGCCTTAATTACAACACCTTGTATATTTACATCTGAAGGATGACTCCCTTCGACTCCTCTAGGGGCCTTTCAAGAAGAATTGCAGTTTTAAAACGTCACCCACTGCCTACGGAACTGGGAAGTGAAACTGGGAACCATTAGTAAAATCAGTCAGTGAGGGGTGAAGGTAGCTGGTACTAAGGAGATGATGGTGGAGACGAAGAGACATGAACAGACGTAATAGATATTTAGCAAGTCAGACAGACACAATGGCTGCTTGGGTATGTTTGGTGAGGAAAAGAAATGCACATGATGGATAACTTCCATGCTCTTGAATGAAGAACTACATGGATGCTAGACAGAAGATACCAAAGAAGAGTAAAAAAGATCTCTGCTTATTCAAAACTAGCAAACTTATAACTCAACTAGTGTTGAAATAGGGTTTAACCCACTAAAAGAGAGCCACATGGTTATTATCTATGATTCATTCTATTTCCTAATTGTCCCTGTGCTCTATACGCTTGCTGCTAAACAAAAATGTTAGCAGATGGATATTTCTGGAATACATGAGGTTGAGGATAAACTGTTGGCACTCTGGATTCTGGTATTATCTATTATTAAAGTGGTTTTTACTTTGAAAGAATATACTATCTCTACAAGATAGTCATCTCAGATTTCTCCAAGCTAGATTTCCCACTTTTTTAACATTTCATCATCTAGAGATTCCAACCTCTTATTCTGCTTATTGACATTCAAGGAAATTAAGAATTATGTCACAATAGACCAGGAAGGCATTTAGACCTTGCGTGGTTTTTATCACTTCAATACTTCAAGGAAGCAGTTGTGATACAGAGGTTAAGAGTTGAGTCTGAGCTACATCGCCTGGATTCAATCTTTTCCTAAAGCTTGTATGATTTGGGAAGTTATTTAACTCTGTATCCCAAGTTTCTCAAATCACAGTGGCAATATTACTACTACTCCATATAATTGTGATTACAATAAAATATTTTTGTGTTTGTGACAGTCTGAATTGTGCCTGACACATAGTAAGTGGCAAGTAATACTGGCTGCTTTGTTATTAAATGTTACATCTATAAAAGAGAGACATGTAATCCCAAATGACTGCCAATTATCCCCATCATGTAGCCAGCCTATCAAGCATAGAGTTAGGACAAGAATCTACTTCTTTTCTTCCCAAACTTCCCGAAGTCTTATTTACATTTCCCCCCTTCCAACTTATATGTAAAAGTGAAATGCCTATTCTACACTTTAATATTTGCATTCACTTATGAATTGTTCATTGATTTCTATCCATTTGCCAGGAGGAAAAGACCAATGACAGGATCATGGTAAACCATACTAGGGATGCATTATACTCTAAGGGATCAAGCAATGCTAGCAAATGTTTCTTCTTATAGGTGCCCCCTTCTGTAGAGTACAAGGAGTCATCCCAATCCCCCTAGAACTGAGTGTCCCACCCCAGAAGCAGAGCAGAGCAAGTGAGTTTCCAAAGCATGCTGGTAAGGGTAGAGACAGAATAAATCTAAGCCCTCAGGAAGGAAAGAAATATATATGTTTATAATATATATATTATATTATATATATATAGTCTTTTTAAATACAAATATGGAGAAAAAAGTTTTAAAGGACTTCCAGTTTCCTGTCTCATTCAACTTTGTATGGATTACATACCAGTCAGGGGAAGAAAGTATATACACATTTTGAACCATTATAATGCCTGTGAGTAAGTCGAGGGACATTTTGCCAGTACACTGACCTGATCACTTGTCCAGCCTCTGCAGAGTCTGAGAGCATGGTTACACATCTATGACAGTATTTATCATTAAGTAAGATCATATATTTTTGATGAGGTTAACATGCTTCAAAAAAACCATTCCCTTACATAAAAGTTTAAAATCCAATCCACAAGGATGGATTTAAGAATATGTATAAATCGTTAAACTGAGCAGACTTTCAAAGTCTTCACTGCAACATGCATGATTGGGAAGAAGGGAGGGCTGGTTGCAAAAACTACAATTTGGGTTAGCCTGAAGTGTTGAAACAGTTTATTAAATGCACTATTTTTTTAATGCTGTAGAAAAAAGAATGACTAAAACTAAAAGGAAAAAATATTAATCTACTTCTACCAGCTCTAGGGTAGTAAGGCAAGGTACATTCAGTTCCATAAAGAATTTTGAGATTTATTTTTTAGAGGATTTCTGTTATTAGAAAAGCAAGATAAAAAGAAAAACTCCTCTATCACCCCATAATAAAAATCCTTGTCCTACCAACTCAGTTGCATCTCAGGAGAAATCACATTCTCCATGTATATATTCACATGCAGTAAACTCTGGCCCACCTCATGCAAAGTATGGCATACATGTTATGAAAAAAGGTAATTCGAGGTCTCTTTGGAGGAATATTGTTAGCCATTCAGACCTTGGAACTTAATAAGAAATTTACCTGAGGCTTAATGATGATTCTTCTACTGTTACCTTTGGAAATTAAATTGACTTATTTTGTCTACAAAATGAGGAAAATATTAGCCACCTCACAACATTATTTTAAGGATTAAATGGTATAACATCTCAAAAGCCCCTTACAGAAATCTTCAACATAAAACAATGAATAAATGTCAAGTGTTATTATTATTACCTTTATTAAAATAATAACAAAATTCTACCATGTTCAAATCAAATAATTGGAGAATGCTTGTGCCAAGGTAGTGTAATATTTTTAACCATTACTTAAACACTTGATATTCTAAGGACTGGTCCCACTTCTTCAAGAAAATTATTGTGGATATTCCAGCAGCTACGGATCTCTCTTTCCCTGGGAACTATAACACATAATATATTGTGATTCTTTGTTTTGTAGGTAATTTTTTGCCTGTAACTCTGGAGGGAAAATATGTTCCCAGCACAGGGCAAATAACCTTTGAAACTAAAATCATTCAAAGGCAGAAATAAAGTGGGAGAAAGCTGTCTATTGCTTACAAGCAGTCATCTGCTTTGGCTCGCCCATGTCTCTTGCCACCTGGCTGCAAAAGGACCCCACCAAACCCCTCCAATCCAGGTGTGTGTTTTCTCTCCACCCACTTTGTAATCTCCTATTGATGTGGAGATGGACTACTTCTCTCCACTCCTTGGAAATACCTACTGATATGGAGATGCACTAAGGCCAGGAGAGAGATTCTGGAAATAACTGCAATTTTACCCATACTGCCTAATAAACTTTTTAATGTCTCTTTGCCTTTGACATGATGTAGTTTCACCACAACGTGTGTCTACATATGGATTTTTTAAATACATCTGGCTCAACAGTCTAAGCACTCCTTTGATTGAGAGAATCAAGCCCTTTTTTCCCATTTGAAGAAAACCAAGGTTTCTCTCTTGAGTACTGTCTCTCCTGAAGTTTTTACATTTTCTTTTTCTGAAATCCCCAACTGATGTAAGGCAACACTGCTGGTCTCTTTGATTCCCCTTTAACACCTGAGATTGCCCATTTTAATACTCTTTAAATGCTGGCACGACACACACTTTGCTAGTTCTCCTTTTTCCTGGGTGGAATCATCTGTCGGTCCTGCTAAGGCAGGCTGTCCCCAAGCCCAAAGACAGCCTTACAGGAAGCCCCCTTTAGGGAGCTACACACATGTCAGGCCATGGAGAGAAGACAGACAGCCAGGCCAGCACAGGGCTGTGTCAGAAGTGGGATCACCAGTCCCACAGAGTGAATCACAGGTGAATACTGCCTAACCCTCAAAATATGAGTAAAAGAAAATAGTTGTTCTCAGACATTCATTTTGAGAAGGGTATATTTTTACTTATCCATTGATATAAATGCAATGGCTCTCCCTACTTGTATCACTTTATCCTTTTAAATACCACTTCAAAGCTTTTTTTGAAGATGTCCATGATTTCCAATTCTTGTTTGACTATGATTTCAGTTCTTTTTCATGTTAGGCTGTTTCTGTGATTTTTTTGGTTTTGAAATAATTCTCAATAGAGAATGATTTGATGGATGGATGGATGGATGGGTGGATGGATGGATGGATGGGTATATATGTGTCTGTGTAGGGGTGCTTTCACCCATTTTAGAGCCACAAGTTTTCATTGGTCCTTTCAATCATTTTTATGTTATTTTCACACCCAGGAACTCACACCTAGAGTTTTCCATTTCTTCATTCCATTCAAGGATGTTTTTGGTGGCAGCCAGTCTAGCTGCTTCCTTGTGCCAGTACATAGAGTTTCTTCTTACTGAAAACAGGGCAGCACTTTGAGACACCCAGCTTCAAGGGAGGGTCAAATTTTAAGCCTCCTCCCTTGCGCAGGATCAAGCACTTTTTCTTGTCTCTTACCAGAGTAATCAACTAACAGGCACCAGCCCCTGGGCCTTTATCTGGCTGCCAGACCTCACGACCGCCGTTGTGCCCACTTACTGATCTGCCTCCCTCTTCCTTTCTGCACAGAAAGACTTCCTTTCTTTCAAGCTTGACAACAAGGTGCTTACAATAATCTCCTTAGGAAACCTCATCTATCTAGAAGGCACAAATCTGGTCTAAGTATCACTTTACCCTAACAGCTAGAAAACACTCATTAAAGAACAAAACCTCATCGATATATATATGTAAGTATCTAATTCCAGAGCAATCCACCAACACAGAATCGAATCGTGCTCTCTATATAACAATCTACACATGTAAATGTCTCCCACAGGGAGAACTTTGGTTCCCATTTACATAGTTACTCATTCACCTAATTCTATTTTACACATAACGTTGTTTCAGAATTTCTACTTCCATGCCATTAGCAACGAAAAATGTACTAAATAAATGCTACAGTTGGCTGTTTTTTTCTGTTTGAGTGTTTTCTCTAAAGCTATATACTGCTAAAGTTCAAAGTCATAAATAGTTCTGTATTTCTTTTCTGAAATATTACTGTCAATGTGGTAAGCTTTTAGATACAGATTTTTTTCACATCCTTGTTAATTTAAAATATGTCTTTTTTTTTATTTTGTTTGTTTTTATACTTCTAAGCCCATCTTTAAAAAAACAGCTTTATTGAGGAATAATTTATATACCACAAAATACCCTCATTTTATATGTACAGTTTATTCATTTTTATTAAATTATAGAATTCCACAACCATTACCACAATCCAATTCCAGAACATTTCCATCATTCCAAAGAGAAACCTCAGGTCTGTCTGCATCCATTGCCATTACCCTCTCTTACCACAGGCTACCACGAACCTACTTGCTGTCTCTGTTCTTATTCTTGACTATAACAAAGGTCAATTTTATGAAGACAAATATTAAAATATTAATTAAAGTAATTAAATATTAAATGTTTTAAATGCATGACATACAAATTTGACAAAGAAAATCAGTTATAGACACAATTGATTTATCATTAAAAATACGATACAAAGTATTTGTTTTATTATGAATGCATTAAATAACAAGAACTAGTATTGGCTATGATAACTACTAAAACTTTAAACAAACAGTGAGCATGAATGATAATTTGAGTATCTGCAACATATGTGATATAAAGAAAGGATGATTTCTATTGGTGATAATGCATCGTAATCCTTGTAATGGTTTTCTACTTACATTTGCTAAATTTCAGAAAATGGCATATGCATTTTCTATTCACGTTTAATATAGATCCCCTAACTTCTCTCCGTGGCCCCCTGTGGACCCTGAATAAAGAATTCCTTGTTAGAAAAATAGAAGACAGTTTGAGTTCAACCATTGTGACTGAGAGTGCATGCATGCATGCGCGTGTGTGTGTGCGTGTGCACACGTATGCACATACATATGCCAGGCATTGTTGATGCCAAGGCTGAAGAGATAAGAGAGCAAGATCCTGGAGAGTCTTGACACCCATAAGGAAGATTCAAGAAGTGAACCAAAATGTGGTGGAAAACTACCATAGGCTGTAGAATGGAGGTAATATAAAGACGGAGTCTTTATTTTTAAAAGGCCTCTGAAGGTAGGATAAGTGTCAGATCCTCCCAGGAAAGCTGGGTAGATGGGACTTTCTCCAGGTAAAAATTTAAGGCATTTCCTACCAGCCATATAACTTTTAAAATAAACTGATGCAAGTAATAGTCCAGTCTCTTTGTAATTTTTATGAATACAGTTCTTCTTATAATACAACTTTGTTGGATTAATATTGTTTGAAAAAATTCTTCGTGGAATTAACTTGCAGGGAAAAAAGTTCTCACTGATAGCCATCTATGACCGTCCACTCTCAGGTTAGAGAATTCATTTAAACAAAAAGGTGAACTAAACTATTTTCAGAGAAGAATCTTGGTCATGCCATCATGTACCCCTTGGCTTCTAGTTAGAAAATAGCTTTGTTGTATCCTTAGTCACAAGAGGGGGCCAATTCTATCTTAGTTCAACTAATTTTAATAAATTTGTTCAGTACCTAACACTGTCCAAACATAAGCCGATCATAAGCATAACTAAAGTTATGAACAACAAAATAAGGGCAAATAAAGGACAATATTACTCCCTACTGCCTCCCAAGCACCAACTCAAATAAAAAATCCTTGAAATTAATGCCAAACTGACTTTAATTTAATTTTCATTTAACTAGTTTGTAATACAACATACTAGGTATCTCTCATATGTTTATGCCCCGAAAGTATCCAAGACCAAATGCAGGACTTCTTACATTCAAATCAAGCTCATTTATTTAAAAAACAGTATGAGATTAAAATGTATATGAAGAGGTCAAAGATTCTCATAGTCTATGATATTATTGCTCAGCCCCTTCAACTTAAAAAATACCAGGATAGCTACATTTGAATTCTATTTTCATATACTCTCTACCAATCTGCTCTTAAGTAATTAGAAATCTATTAATAACAAATTTTTATTTACCCAGTAGAGGGCAGTGCTACATATAGAAACCAATATATTACTAGATTCTTCCAGAGTTTGTGAAAAATGACCCCATTAAATCCTATGCCTGGACTAACTTAATTTTGCTTCTTGAAACAAAGACTCAAATCCAAAGGAAATGAGGGTTAATAGAGATGTGAAGAAGTAAAATGCTCAGAGCAAAGCAATAACTACAGAGCTGTGGCAGCATTGGTAACACTAATCTTATTCCTTAATATGAGTTATAGATGGGATCAAACATGGGTCAAATGGAAAAAAACATGAGAGTCATAAATTAGACAGTTTTTTCAGGAATGACATTCAAGAGTATTAGAAAATACATAAATTGTTTTATTTTCCTCCTGTTTACTAGAATTAAGATAAAGTCCTTGAAGACTAACATTCTGAATAACACTGTAATCCAGTGGGATGCAGATTCTCACTTTTGAAGCTTTTACTCCAGTTGAGTCTCTACAGTGAATGATTCATTCTTATGAATCAAAAATCTCAAATTCATGCTCCAGTTCTACTTTACTATATATCTTATGATGACATCAATATCCTAGCACCAAAAATAACAATAAGACCCTTTTCAGCATTTGAGCACCTGACTTAGGTGCTGTAATAGGTGTGTCTGATCCTTAGGAGAAAACATCTTCTCTTTTCTACAATATATAGCTTCATTTCTTTCTATTCTATGTACTCATCAAGCAAGCTCCTAAAAAATCACTGTTGATTTGTCGATTACTACAACTTGACACATATTATCTTGAATAGAATGTTTGCCTTCAAATATTTCCACAATACTTAATTGGAATCATTCTTTTAAAAATCTGTTTAATTTGTTTATAGACACAATTATAAGTAATTATTGAAAAAGTCTTCATTCTGAATGTTTAGTCTTTAGACTGCATCTTTTTAGACGTGATTTAAGAAGAAGGAATCATATTTTTCTTTATTTTGTAAAGAGCTTAGAAATAAACATTTGATGATGAGGAGCAAAATAGAGTTAAACAAAAGAATATTACCATTGATGATGATGATAGTGAAGCTTCCACAGGATTTCTTCGGAAGTTCAATATTTCAATCTTGAGTAAGAGGACTGTCTGAAAAAGGACTTAATATAAGCCTGAGTATGAGTTAAACATTTTCAGCTAGTTTATGTTGCAACACCTAAATCAACAGTGTCTGACTGGCCTATTAAAGCACTCAGCAGGGAGGAGAAGAAATTGGTAATTTGACAGAAAATTGCTATTCAAAATAGTTACTTTGAAAAAAAGATATTGTCTACAGAAATCTCCAGGAACCAACTATAAATTATTTTATATTTAGTCATTTGACCTGAAAAATATGAAACCAAATAATTCAGCAGTCATAAAAAATTCATTGATAGAAACTATGAAGTGAGGAGGAAAGAAGCTAATGTGAATGATGAAAAACTATTTTATGAGTCACAGTGAAAAGCCCTTAGTTTCGTTCTAGAATCTGCCACTTACTTCGCCTGGTTCACCTTGGTCCTCATGTCAGTTAATTATTAGGAACGTTACCTTCCTCAGAAGGTTGACACTAACATTATAGACAAATGCATACAAAGGCACTTGTCTTAATAGTCAGGCTGTGTTTGGTGCCTAATAAATGCCAGTGACTCTTATTAAAACTCTGCAAATTACATTTTATTCGAAGTTGGGCAAATTATTGACTCCTTTGAATCTCTTCATCCCTCAAATTGGAATGATAATACCCACCTCTTAGCAAAGAGTGTTGTTAATTTGAAATGAGATAATAAATGTGTAAGTGTGAAAACACTTTGCAAATGATGAAGTGCTGCATAAATATTAGGATATGTAATTAATTGGGAAATATACAGGAATTAAAACTGGCATTAAAAAAATAACTCTTTTGCACATGCCATCGTCTGGGGACATTATTTAGAAAAATCCGTTGGATTGATTTAGTGGATCAGAGCTAACGGTGTTGACTATATGCTTAGATAAAGGCTCCCAAGATACACTTACATCTACCCTTTCAAAATAAATTTAAAATTAAAATCAAATTTAAATAGGTGAGTTTCACATTTTCACTCAAGGAAAATTTTGTTACTACCAATTTACTGATAATAAAACCCTGGCTGATATTACAAGGATTTATATTCTGAATTACTATATATATTTGTTACTTGGAAGTTCTTTAAGGAAGTAAGGGCATGGATGCCTTAACCCTATATTCCCTGAAGAAAGTCAGGCAAATGTGGAAACATCAATCTTAGCACTGCTTTGGAGAACCATTACCTAACAAAAATCATCAAGAGCTAAGTCCTTGCTCAGGACCACCACAGAAAGAGTGTTGAATAGCCTTAAGCATCCTGCAGTAGCTCTTCCCCCAGATATCCAAGTCCTCCAAATGCCTGTTCATACTGTCTTCCCCAGAGAAGAGGAGCATGCCATTTCTAGGCTTAAACAAACAAACATTATTAGCAGTACTGAGGATATTGGTAATACCTAACTTATCTGTCCATTAATTTATTTACTTATTTAATCTAGGATTCCTCCAACCCCCTAAACACACACACACAGATCACAGTCACATTTACATAGATGATGATGATGATGATGATAGATGATAGACAGATAGATAGATGATAGATAGATGATAGATAGATAGATAGATAGATAGATAGATAGATAGATAGATAGATAGATAGATGATAGATAGATATTGGCAACTTTCAGAATTGCCAAAGGCTTTATTATCTTTAAGTAGTAGTGACTTAGCCCTCTAATAGTCCATATTCATAAGAAAAAATGGAATATGAGACCTGCTATCTTCTCTGATGAAAAAATGCCCCAGCCAAGTGTAACTTTAGAGACCTGGTTGAGATATTCTTTCAACTGACACATGAGTGAACATTGAATCCCATGCTAAGTCCAGTTGCTTAATAAACCACTGAGAACATTTAACACATTTAAAAATTTAATGCATACATATCTTATAATATTCTATCTTATATACTTACAAATTCTTTTTTTTTTTCAGTTCCTCATACACACCGTGCTACTTCCTACCACAGGCCCTATTCACAGCCTCCTTGTTCAACATGGAATGGAATCCACCTGCATCTCGGTCAGGCTCTTTCTGAATGGGCTCTGATAGAAGCATCTGTAAACATGTATCATATGACCATTATGTCATAATGTCCCACTAAAATGGAAACCACATAAAAAGCAGGGCTGGTGTCTATTTTCTCATTATTATGTCCAGGGACTGTTGCCCAGTACAAGCTTATAGTAGGTCTCAATAAATATTGCTGGATAAATAAACTTGAAAGGCGTAAGCATTTTAAAAAGAAAACCAAGAATTATTATTTTTTGGAAGAGTTTCAGATTAGTGTGTCTCATTTTAAAAAGCAAAAGATATTATGGAACCACTTTATGGTTAGAAAGTAGAAAAGAAGAAGATACATACGCTGAGAAGTAATGAGGTACCTGACATCATCTAGTGGATGATGTGAGTAATAGCATCAAACGCCACGCCGAGGTAGAAGAGTGTGCGCACTCAGGGAAATAACGATGTGGCAAAAATACAGGTACGTTTTGTGGAGAATTTTCAACACAGTGTTGAGAACTGAAGGTACAGCCAAAGTGGCTCATTAGAAAGTGAGAGGTGATTTGGGGTATCAAATCGTCCATACACGTGGCAGGAAATGGTAGCAGAGGGTGGTTATAAAAGAAAGATCATGAAATAATGTTTGCTAGAAGATCCTTGCTACTGTGAAATAGATATTTTCAAAGACAACTAATTAGTTGCTTGCTTAGTTATTATAATGCGTGTTTTGCCAGTTGAAAATAATATCAGGATAACATCTGAATAGCACAAAACAAAAGAATAATCCTAGAATGGAATCTGTGGGAAATCAGCCAGGTGGCCTCCTATTTGTTACGATAAAGAAACAAAGAGCCAGAGAGCCCAGTGTTTTGTTCCAGGTAACCAAGCACTTGAACACAGGGGTGGGACTGGAGCAAAGGTCACCAGTTTCTTCAACAAATTTTACACATAATATTACAAAGGCTTTATAATATATCTTTTCAGCATATTTTAAAGAAATAGGAAAGGAACTACCCTCATTCTACAAAAATTGCTTCTACCAATTAAACCATAATCAGTAAAAACCATGTAATTGTGTTTAATTTTGAGGGTATGCCTTTATTTTTCAAAGCAGAAAGTGTTTCTATAGTTCTGCTTACATTTTTAATTTGGTAGGTATCCAAGTGCAGCTCTTTGCAAGTTATGTATCATATAAGCTAAAAATAATGTCGGGGTACTTGTTTCAGAATAGAAGGGACTCTAGACTAAGGTGATAAATGGCAATCCCCCAAATGGACCCAATAGCGATTCCATCCTTGTTAGAGAGCCAGCTCCAAGACTAGATAGAGTCTTAAACTGTTTAAATTAATGCACTTTAAATTTGTAACATTCAGTTTCAGGGATGAGAGTACATTTGCTTCTGTTTGCTTTAATCAATGTTTAATGGTGCCTTCTAACTCATTTCTTTCATTTTATTTATTCGAGAAGCACTTGAGTGGCCAACATCCAGGTGCAAAGTATTAAAATAGGAGCCATGGGGGAAAGAAAAATATATAAGAAACAGTCCTGATGTCCAGAATGACTTGCAGTCCAGTAAAAGGAGAATTCCTGGTATACATTCTTTCTCTCTTTAAAATTTATTTATACCCTTCTTGAAGCCCACCTAGATATTGTTGCTGCAGCAAATAAGAGTAGAAAATCATTATTACTTAGGAAACTGTGAATTCAATAACATCACAGTTACAATATTAATGGTCAGAATTTAATTAGCTCCTTCCACTATACTTCTTTCTAGTACACGATGTCTTCAGTTGGAATCACAGAAATAATTTCTAAATGGTGAGGATTGGAGTCTAAAGAATATTCAAAAAAGCAATACAAAATGTTCCAAAATTCCATTCTCTGATCTTCTTCAACACTGGGTCTTCTTCAACATGTATATCTCATAATTTCAAGTAAATCTTTCCAGCCAGTCTAGACAGTTTCATCATCTGCAAGAGGATTGGGCGGGCCCCAGGGCTCCCTGAAATACACCATCCTATGTATCAAAGTCACCTAGGGTCACTTATTTTCACCAAGTCACTGGAGAAAAAGTGGGGAATAGTGGTCAGTGGTGTTGCATACTGCCTGGCAATGATGATGAAGAACTCTACAGTCACTTGCTAATCGTGACGGAGTCTTTGTCCAAACGGGAGAGTATTTCACTTTGGGTTAGAGATGGGTTGGCAGGAGCTCAACTCCAAAGCAGCAGCCCCATGGATTCTCATTAATTTTAATTGAATGAATTGACTGTCCTGTCTAAATACAATTTTCCAAACCCAATTAATAAGGTACTTAAGGTGTTGGCAGAAGTCACTGCAAGACTCCTAGCTATAATTTTAAGAATTTGAAAGATGGGCAAGATGCCTAAAAATTATAAAGGAGCGCAGTAATTCTAGTTGAAAAAGGATGAGGGGAAATATACTGAATGCATTGGAAAATGCAACTTATATACATGTACAGAAAAAATTTGAATAAAAAATGTCAGTTTTAAAACACCTGGATGAACAAGGGTGCCGCGAACAAGCGGCACTGCCTAAGAAAGAAAAAGATATGCCACATTCATTTGCTTTCTCACTATGAGTAGGAGCCAAAATTAACATCTTAGGCTGGAAACACCTTTTATCTTTTCAAATATTATCTGACTTGCTAAGAATATTCATATTTTTTCCTCCTTTGGCAAAACTTTCAATATTTTTTCATTTACACTGACCGATTACTGACTTTTAATCACTACTCTGCAGGCTAAATCTTACTAAAAAATTGACTCTGTACACTGTAGCATTCATTTTTAAAACTTGTAGCACAATACATGCCATTGTTACATGTTAAACTACCTAAAATAAATATATTCACATCCATTTGCTTGTTCAGTTTGATTTTTGTAACATTCTTGCATGCAAAGCAGTGTTGGTTTTGCTAAATTAATTTGAAGGAAGAAAAGGTTCTCTGGGCTTTCCTGCTGGGGCTAAGAGGAAGTCAACAGAAGGCTGGGGGGAGGAATAGCGGCTGGGGCTCAGTTCAGGAAGATTAAGAGCTAAATCCTGCATTGTGAGGTGTCGATCGAGAGCAGGCAATGGAGGTACTACCAGCGGGAAGCCTGAAAGACAGAGGGAACTGATGCAGGATGAGGAGGCTGATGCCCTGGGTCAAGTCCAGTAGACGACACGAAGCAGGAAGTGCAGAAGAAGTCGAGCTGCTGAGATGGGCAGCCAGCCAGGATGCTATGTGTGGAGGAGGTCGGAGTGGACACGTGGGACTCAAGCAGAAAGGTGGTGAGGAGCAAAGGCTGCGAATCACATGAGGGTGTGAAGAACCATTTCAAGTGACCCTGGCTCCAGGCTTCGAGGACACAGGTAATGCTTCATGAGACCCGCAGAGGACAGTCGGACACTGGGGCCAACACAAATGAAAAGGGTCATTCTTAACGTATGGAATTGTATATGTTACATTTATATATAATAGATTTTATATATTCGAGGTATAGATGACAGAGATAGAAAGGATATAGACAATAGATATAGATGATAGAGATAGAGATAGAACCTGCTATGTACATTATGGGCTAGATCTGATCATTTTCAAATAAAAGCCTACATTGCTAATGTGTATGTCAGAAATCGAAACTCATGACAATCCGTTTGAGAACCACGGCAAGGCAGTGCATGATGAGCTCGGCCTCCCGGTGGAGCTGCCTAACCAGACGGGGTGTATAGCAAGAGCTGACGAGGTGTGTCTGGCCCCCAGGGGGAGGGAAGCAGCTCTGCCTCTGGAATGGACTGGACACAGAGCCTGCAACCCTTTCCGGTTTTCCTCCTCCCCGCCCAGCCCAGCTCAGCTCAGCTCCATTTATTTTATCTCCTTCTTCATCAGACTTGTTTTTTTTTATCCATACCATATGGAAGAGAGAAACAAATGTTCTTCCACTGCCAGATTTGCAGATGTAAATAGATTAAATGCCTGAGGAAAACACTGCTTGAAGGAGCAGGCCAGTCACATTGATTAGGGCTGAGTTCAAGGCAAAAAACGGCTGCCTGGGGCCTCTGCTGTATTGGAGGAGGAGAGGGTTTAATAAAAACTAGAAGTGTCAAGATTTTTTATGATGTTTTTATATAGATCTCATGTGATAAATTTTGCTCAGATGTCTGATATGTCTGGATTTTGAAGTCACACAGATAAATGAAGGGGTCAGATGCTGCTTCAAAATTTAGAGTAACTGGGTGGGCTTTGCCAAATGCAAACTGATAGGGAGACCATGGCAAGTTGCAGAATTACTGAATTAATGGGTGTCTGTACCTGTAGGGATTGCTTTCTCTATAATTTTTTTTTTCTGGCCTGGAGGAGCAGTCAACTACACACTTCACTTCAATTCCTCCTCCCAGAACTTGTGTCATTCTTGCCTTTTGCACCTGGCATTTGCCAAGCCTGGGCTTTTTAGCACTCCAGAGGCATTTCAGTGGTGTGGACTCACCTTGCTCCTTGCCCAGCTTTTCCCACCATGCTTTGTAAGTGATCAAGCCACTGCACACTTCACTCCTGCCAAAAGTAGTGTCATATTGCTCTTCTGCTCATGTCCCACTCCCATCCCCTTTGTTGTCATTGTGAGATTATACCTAGTTTATGCCTTCACTGTCATTTTAACAACATTTCAAATGGTGCTCTTGGGTCTCAGAAATCAACATCACATTAGTGATTCACTGAAAGAGCTCACAGGACTGTTGTCCTTTATACTCACAGACATCAATTTTTTTACCACAAAGACAATACACAATGGCAAAGGATAAAGACACTGTAAGAGGAAGTCAAGAGGATGTGACCACTAGTTGGCCCAGGTAATCAGAGATGCTCGCCCCTTCCCCTGTCCTTGGAATGTATGCTCTGTCCATCATTCCCAGAAGGAACCATTTTCAAGATTGCAGGCTTGAGAGAGCAATGTGTTGTTTACATCATCTAGACTATGCAACTGAATCCCATTGAAGTCTCTATATAAACTTATAAGATTCAGGCAGGCAGGTGTGGAGGCCTACTCATCTTGTTGCTGCCCAAGACAAGCCTCATATGCAAGTTTCCTTCCTTGTTAAACCTGCCACCCACCCATTTGGAGGGGTCTGCCTCTTTCTTCAGTCTGTCCCTGCCCTCTGTGTACCGGGACCTGTTTCACATTCCACCCAGGAAGTTGCCAAGGTTTGTGAACCAACAAGAATATCAGATGGGGGCTGGAGCAAATCATACATGGGATCCCTATGCTCTCTCTCTTCCTGCCGGATAGGGTCATGCCAAGTGCATTTTCTTCAGCAGTGAAAATGCAAGAACATGTTTGCGTTGTTTCTGCCTGGGGAAACCAGTTTAAAAATCTGAATGCAGGGACTTTTATGGGAAGCTGGTCATGTAGACACTCACTGCCCACATGTGTGTCTAAATCAGATTGTCTGTACAAACACACCAGGCATAGCAAAACAACCTTAAGTTAGGAGCACAGAGACCAATCTAAGAGCCGAGTTCTTGGATGCCAACTAAAGACCAGCCCTGCAAGATGGACATTTGAAATTCAATCCTGCTACTTTAATGCTTTCCTGCCCAGGTGATAGAGGGACATAAATATATGTAAGGAAACAAGATTACTAACAAAACTAAAGACCCTTTTGATCTGGGCAGCCATTCAAAAGGAAGGTTTATGCTATAATGAATTCTTGCTAAAGCCCATGATGCAGTTAATAAATAACATTGGAAGTCACAGAAGTGGGTAACTACTTCTTTCCTTAGTCAACTGGGTTAAATATCAGGTTTTTATTTGGATTTTGAAGTATGGATGGAGGGTAAGTGAATTCAAAGAAGAATAAACAGCATGAACTAGCAGGTGACATTCCACATAAATGTACATAAGGCAAAAAATATAATCGTCCATTTCTCTAAAGATTGAGTCATGTCAGGAACCATATGGAAGCAAGAATGTATAGGTACAATAGGAGACAATGTTGAACAATACATTTTGGCATTCTGCTGAAAGCAAAAGTGTGAAGACTTTTTCGGGAGAGGAATGTAATGGGATTTATATTAAAGAGAAATATATCTAGCTTGGACCCTGCAATTGTTCTCTTTGGTGACTCTGGAACTTAGGAATAAATGGAGTCACCTGATCTATAGCTATAGAAGTGAGAAAGTGAAATATTAGACCTACAATACCAGCATTAAAATATGCATTATGGTAACAGGCTGACGTTGGATGTGGGAAGGAAGAGATTAAAGGTAAATAAGGCTGTCTGAAGGGATGAAAGTCAGAGAAAATTCCAGATTTAGGTTCTGAGTTTCCTGAGTGCAAAATGAGAGAGAGCTGCTGATGGCTACTGGTTTAATTCTCATTGTCATTGAAGAGAAAATGTCATATCTGTGCCATAACATTCTCAACAGGGGCTTTCACATAGGACATATGGAGGGGAATAATGTGCTTTCTGCAGATCATTCAGGAAACTCCTACACAGTGCCATCCCACAGCAGCCCTTCATGAGAGTCAAGCGAAAACTTCCCCAATTGCCCCTATTGCGATTCTGCAAGTGTTCAAACCAAAGCATTGCCACATGCAATAATCAGGTGACCAGACTTAATGGCAAATCTCAGCAAGTAGAGTTAACATGTCCGCCTTGGTCCTCTGTACTAACACCACCTCCCAAATCATCTTGATAGATTGAGACCGACATTTGTGTTCTTTGGTGATGATTTAGACTGTGAGTTAAGCAAATCTGCCCACTGATTGTTAACTCTATTTTATTTCATATAATTTTACATGATTTTGATATTATATTTTTTAAATGTATCCAAGTAGCATGATTACTTCCCCTGGAAGTGAGATCCATGCTTTTTCTACCAGAGTTACCAATCATTGCTTAACCATCTCATGCCCTCTTCTGTGTGTATCCCTAAGCTTGCTCTGGGGGCACACCTGCAGAGCAGCCTGTGGCCAGCACTCTGCAAACCGCAGACAACTGGGCCAGGTGTGAGCTCCTGGCAAGAAAGTACGGTGTCTTGATTATATGTGGCCTGTTTCACAATGTCAAGCTGAGACAATTATATTTCCTGTCTTGAGACTCTGAACCTAATGGAAAGATGGTTTGGTGTAAGGACTTGAGCAAATAGTTCATGGAGCTCTGAGAATGGGACAGGCTTCAGGGAGCAATGGGCACAGCAAAGTGGAAAAAATGTGAAGATCCCGGCATAACTAGTAAGAGAGACAGACAAAAAGAAGCAGATTCACAGAGACAGGGACAAATCAAGTCATGAGTAAAAGAGATGGAGCTAAATATTATTAATCTGTGAGCTGCCTGGAGTCTTGTTTTTGCATGTACTTCTCCATCCAACTTCCCCCAAGTCAGAGAGATGCCTCTACATTTTGTGAGGCTTAGAGAAATCTGGGCATAGAAGAAGAAATTGGAGGAGATATGCAAAGACAAGCAGAAAAAAGCAGAATTGAAGAAGACCAGCAGTACTTTAATAATGAGAGAAAGCAGCCTTAAGCCCAAAGACCCCAGAGCTGAAGCCCAGCAAAACTCTCCTTACTTTCCTTATGTCTGTATCTTCACTTGCTGCAGAATCCTTGCAACAAGGATTTTTCTTGAGCAAGCTCAGGAAGGTCCCATTTCCTGTGGAAAAAAAAATCAACATTAATTAGCATCTATTTGTTTTAATAGATATAAATAACAAAAAGTACCACTGTGTATTATATTTCCTTGTGAAAATATATTATGTAAGTAATCCTAGCTGTTATTTATTCCTTGTTTGTGTATCTCAGTTAAGCCTCAAAAATCTCCCTTTTGGTAATGACGAAATTGAGATATTAGTTACTATTACTATAGTCCTAAAAAAGCACCATCTGGAGAGATGGCATATAGTTTAAGGTAAAATATCTAAAGTAATAAGGCAGAAAACTATTTATAATTTAGTACCAAGTATAAGTTAATTTAGATTAAATGTCCATAAAATGTTATAAATAAAAAATTGAGTTTAGCTTTATGTTATGAAGCTTAAATGTACAGAGTTTTAACAGAAAATATTTCATGTTATGACTTGCTTATATATATAATAATACACAATTTTCAAGATTCAAAGTGCAAATCGTTTTTTCCCAACTACAGAATATTTAGCTGGTTAAATATTTGCTTGTAACATGCAGTTTAATATTAGTGTACTTATAAATGCCTGAAACAAATTTGAGCAACAAATAAATTCACTTAGGCATCTTAAAATATAGTAAACATAGTTTTAATCATGCAAAAATACTCAATGATTGCCTAATATGTATCAGGCTTTTGTGCAACACAATATATTGGATTGTAATATAATATATTATTACAATGTAATATAATAGCCTCTTTGAGTCCATTTTACTTGTGTGCTTGAGTTGCCATCAACAATTACAAGAATAAGCAGAGAAAGGGGAGACTTTATGAATACATGAGGATGAGGAAATTTGTAAACCAGCTTGCAAATACCCAACAGAGCATATATTTTTGAAATCCAAATTTTTCTGCTTAGTGAGTTACTCTCATGTAAACAGGAAAATGGGAAAAACTTAAAGCACCTGTAGGTTAGAAAGACATTGACATTACCCTGTAGAAATAGAAATGTTAGGACAGGGGACTAGAAGGAAGAAAGAGCACTCTACAAAAATATGCAGCTAAAAGTCCAAGGATTGGTGGAGGCCCAGGAGGAGACTGGTCGGTATCAGTCCCACATGAAACTCATCCTGCATCCCCTGGGTGGGCCAAATTCAGTATTCCCTTAACAATACCACGTTCGGCCAATACCCTTGTTCTTTCTCCAGCCGCAGAATTTCTCCATTTGACCACAAAAGGGTTTAATGATCTTCTCAGCTGCTAATCCAGAGAGATTTTTTCCAGGCTGGTTTCTAAGTGTCTAATATGTTGCCTAAGTCTAAGATCTCAGGGACCTTTAAGAACCAGGAAAGAACCAGAACACTGCTTTTTTTTTCTTTTCCACTGAAAACTCAGATATTAATATCAAATCAGACATAATAAAAACTCAAAGATACTCATGAGGTCTCATTTAAACCATTATCTTCAACTTCTTTCATCTTGAAATTGAAGCCAGCTCTAAAACTGAGCAGTAAAATTAGTGGTTTGACCTCCATGTTCCCACCACTGGATGATTTAATACTTAGGATTATCAAAAGGGCACAGTCTGTGGTCAAGGGAGGAAAGTGAAGGGGAGCAACAGTTTTTTTTATATTCTTTAAACTTGGTAATTAGACCAAAAATATAATGACTGTACTTGAAAATATTTAATCAACAGAGTGAATTGGCAGCTAAGTGTATCATTCAAATGTCCTTTCCATGTATAAATTTGGTTGAATTCATGTATATTGCACTAGACAGGTCCCTAGGAGCATATTAAATTACAAAGACTTTGCTATGATTAGGACATATCAAAAATTAAGGCAGAACTAGAACACGTCCCATCTCTTTTTCCTCTGGAATGATATTTGCACATTGGTCAGCTAGTCTGGTGCTATAAAGGAATTGTGGCAATTTCTACCAAGTACAGGAGGATAGAAAAGAGGTAAAAATTAAAATACTGAAGGTTTTCTGAGTACCAGTTACAGTCCAGGGATCCTGAGAGAGACTTTTCCAAATGAGGTCTAACTTAATTTTTTAAATATTTTATTGGGTATGGGGTATATTACACCCATTTAAAGATAAGTGAAGTGAGGCTCAGAAAAACTAAGACTTGCTCTTGATCACACAGGTAGAAAGTGACTAAACTTTCCTGAAATTCATATTCAGGCCTGGTTAGTCCAGCCAACAAGTTTAAATGGTCAACTTTAAGGTAAAGGGAAATTGCTCTTTAACTCATCGTTACCAGAGAAGCAACTTTGACATTTGAGGATCTTTGAAGTCAACTTCCATTATGAAAAAATTGCGTGGGAAAGTGGAAATCAAGAAAAGATCCCACCCCCAACTTTAACTGATAAAAAGTTAAAATATCTCTTGAAGCACAAATGTATTAAATATCTTAAATTCAAAAGTTCATAATGATAGGAGTAAATTCATTGGATATCTTTAAAGTGTTTCAAGAAACCTACTCATCAATTTCAAAACTAGTAGATAAAGGAACAGAATTAATTTATTTTCCATATTTTTTCCTCTCCTATATGAATTGTACCCAAGGCAACCAAAAAGTTAATATGGGAAGTTCCTTATTTTAGAAGTATTCCAGATAATAAGTACTGATAGAATTAGGATATCACCATTTAGTAACTCAGAATTAACTGAAAGATTTTATCAGCTACCCATTATGATCTAATAAGTCTTCATAAATAAATAAAAACACATGAAAGTTTAACAGAACAGTTCTGTGTTAGTTTACAATTCTTTGGACAAGCTCTCTGTGAATATAGGGCTTAAGTGGGCAACCATCTACCTAATTTCTCCTGCATCACACCTATGAGATCAGTCGGGTATGCGGGCATGTAGGGCCTTACTCCCACATCAGTCTGTAGATTCTCCCGGCTCGGCCTCCCTTCTCTACAGGTCATGTCTCTTACTCAAAGTTGCTATGCTGAACTTCTTCAAATAGTGGTTACAGAGCACAAGAGGGCAAGGTTTTGGGGAAGGTCTCCCTTGAGTCCTCAGTTTCAAACTCCCAAATTCATGGACACTGAATTGTGTTAATCAAAGCAAGTCACAACACCAGCCCAGAGTCTTGAGGGTGGAAAGAGAGTCCCATCTGTTAGTGGGAGGAGTGGGGAAGTCCAGTGCAAAAAAAGCAGGACTAATGGAAATGAGAATTTATAGCCATTTTTGGAAATCTAACAAATTGTTCTAGGCAATGATCATCAAATTTGGCAACCATCTCAAAAACTGAAATAAATAAATATCATGGGCCTCCTAGTGGAAGTACACAATACTTCCTAATCAACATTAAAGAAATGAAATCAAAATCTGATCCAGACCAGAGTCTAGATCTAACTACTAACCTCAGGATAGGAAATTTAAGGTACAGAAGAGCAAGCTACCCAAAATCACAAGCAAATCCAGATTGTGGTAAAGCTTGTAGAACAAACAGTATGATTTCTTGAACCAATGAACTGCAGGAAAAATAACAATAAAATAAAAAAGGCAAAGATTAGAAAGTGAAAAACAAAACTGTTTTCATTTGTGGATAAAATGACTCCCTACACAGAAAATCCAAGAGGACCTATCTGTAAAAGATTATGAATAATGGTGGCTGGAGAGAAAAATCAATAGAAAAAATGGTATTTCTCTACAAAACAATAAAGAGAGAATCTAATTAAGAATGCCCTTTTACCATAGCAACAAAAATATAGTGTTCTTAGGAAGAAATCAAATGGAAGTTGACCAAGGATCCTATGTAATAACTTTATAAAAACAGAAAAAGAGGTCTTCATAATCAGAGGTTAGATTGAGATTCTTAAAATAAGACTCAAATGTGGTAACCATTCTGATCTGTGGGTTGATTAAGTCTGAACTAAAATTTGAATAGATAGCCTTAAAATGAATGGTAGATAAAGGAACAGAATTAATTTATTTTCCATATTTTTTCCTCTCCTATATGAATTGTACCTAAGGCAACCAAAAAGTTAATATGGGGAAGTTCCTTATTTTAGAAGTATTCCAGATAATAAGTACTGATAGAATTAGGATATCACCATTTAGTAACTCAGAATTAACTGAAAGATTTTAATGAGCAGAAGCTCTCATTATCCTACATACTCCTAAGAAAAGCAAAATAGGTAGATTTGACTGTCGGGCACTGAGACACACCATAAATCTGTGGTGAGGGGGTAAGCAAATAAAAAAGTACATAAAGAAAACGTGAAATATGGAAACTTGGTTTAAAACAGATCCAGCATTGCAAACACATGAGGAAATAAAAGACAAAATATTGGCCTCTGTATAGAACAAACTCAACATGGAACTCGTTCTCAATCCACACATAAAAATTAAAGTTCAGTTTGATTAGACTTAAATAATTAGAACTAAAATGTAAGTCTTATAGAAGAGAATGTAGGAAGGTGTTTTATGTTCATGGTTAGGTTATGATTTTTAAAAATAGTACTGAAAAGCATGAACTATAAAGCGGAATAATATTTTTAATTACATTTATTTTTAAAACACTTTTCAACTTGGAACACTGTACAAAAGAAAAACAAAAAGGTAATCCACACTCTAGAAGATGACATTTTCAATACAGATGACTAAGATCAGTATCTAGATTACATTAAAAAATTTTCAAATCATTAAGGAAAACACAAATAGTGAAATCTGCCTGTGACATCAAGGTTACTTTCAATTTAAAATCTTTTTTAAAAGTAAATTAAAAATGCCTAATGCTGTATGAATTTTTCAAAGGCAATTTGAAGATATGCTAATTTCTTAGAAACTAGAATGAAAATCTTATTATCATTGCTGAATTTTTCAACCCAGAGTAGGACTTCCTTATCTTTTCATTTATTGAAATGCCCACTTTAGAATTAGCACTCATTGAACTGAGATAAATTATCTATTTTTGCAGATGAATGAACCAAAGTCAAGTGAAAGAAATTGGAACTTTTAAATGATGTCCGAACTTTAAATTATAAAATGCTGATATCACCCGTTTTAAAGAAATATCATTTCATTTTCCTTTCATGTTATTCTCATTCAGATTGCTAATAAGCCTAACACATCGAGGAAAAATACTAATGGTACACATTTCAACAGAAAAAAGGGAGATAATATTCGGTGCTGATTATAAAATGTTAATTGTGACAGGGTCATCTTTATAATCATACAACTTCTAGTTTTGTTTATGGAAGTTGGACAGATTCTGTTCACTTTGATTTATTAGAGTGTTTTATACAGAGATGATTTGCTCAATGTATATTTTTTTAAGCTAACATAAGGTAGGGTTTAAAATAGATTTCCACTTTTTCTTTTCAAGTTGTAAGTAAAGCTGACACAGGATAACAACACTGTTGGAATAAAGAATTATTATGTAATCAGAATTGTCTTTGGGATGATTTATCAATATACTTAGAAATAATGAATTGTTTTAAACTGAGTGCATTATATAAAAATCATGGGGTATAGAGCTATACAAAATAAAACCACCGACAAGATTTACTACATTTAAATTCTCTTCTGAGGCTGTAATTTTCATAGTTGTTTATTTTAGTGTCTCTCTTTGAATAAATTTAGTGATTCCCCCTCCATGCCATGTTTTATTGACTGGATTTAAAAAAAAATAACTTTTAATTATTGGGGGTAACAATCAATAGATTTTTTTTATTGTTGTTAAAGTTTCTTTCTTTTTTTCCCCCTCCTGTTTGTTTGTTGTGCCAAGTAGAGTCCATTGATAGTTTCTTTATGTTTCAAAGCATGTACTTAGGGCATACATAATATTTCACTAATATCTTGCCTTGGATAAAAATAACAACTTTCACCTTTCTTTTGTCTTGGCTGGATAAAACTTTGGAGTCATACTCTCTTCCCCTCAGAATTTAAGCATTACTCTATATTATTTCACACCAGAAATTGCTAAGTGCATATCCCTTTATGATGAAAAATAAAAAACAATGAGAACAAAAGTATCTTCTAGAAACAGAAAGAAACTTTCTTACTGATTAAAAAAAAACTCAGCATATATTACACTTAATAATAGCAAAGGAAAAGGAAGTTAAGGAGAAATTTAATAAAAGATGTACAAGAACTCTAAGGAGATTATAAACTTTTATTGAATGACATTAAAGAAAGCCCAAACAAATAGAAAGTTAATTTCTCAAATCACTACATTCTTTGCATTAAACAAGGAGTGATTTGAAGTCCCAAATGCTCAGGCTGATTCTTATTTTAGGACATTTTTTCTCAGCTGGTGCTGAACAGTTGCTTATTCCAGGATGAAGGAGATTAACACAAAGAGTTTGAAAGAAGACTTAGATTCAGTCAAGCCTACATACTATGGTTTTTAAAAATTAATTATAAAGTTAATTTCCAAAACACAAATCCTACCAACTTCTAGATGATTCAAAGAACCATTGCATCTGATACCAATACCTCCTCCAGCACTCTGTGTTTTCAATATATGCAATATTGATTGAATTTGGTCTCTGTTCCACCAGGACAGAGTCCACTGAAGGCAAAAACCTTTCGTATTTATCTTTTATTACTGTGACCAGCAAAGAACAGGTACGAAATAAATAGATGTACAAATATATTGGATATGAGCCCTGACTATACATGTGAGTTAATTACCAAATATGCAAAATTGAATTTTCTCATTTATAAAGTGAGGTCAATAACACTGCTCTCCCTATTTCTTCAGCATGATTTGGAAATTGAGATCATCTACAAAGGTAACACCCAGAAGCTGAGGCAGGGTATTATCATGTAATCTTTGTATTTTATTTACTTTATTCTGTAATTTTATTAGTTTTGTCTTTATTCTTTTTATTTTATTAAGGTATCACTGATATACAATCTTATGCTAAGGTTTTGCATGAGCAACATTGTAGTTACTACATTCCCCCCTTATTATTATCAAGTCCCCACCACGTACCCCATTACAGGCCCTGTACTCAGCACAGTAAGATGCTATAGAGTCACTACTTGTCTTCTCTGTGCTATACTGCCTTCCCTGTGCCCCCCGCTACATTACGTGTGCTAATCATAATACCCTTAAAACCCCTCAGCCCTCCTCAAACTCTTTCCTTTTGGTAACTGCTAGTCCATTCTTAGATTCTGAGGTTGCCTCTGTTTTGTTCCTTCAGTTTTTGCTTTGCTGTTATACTCCACAGATGAGTGAAATCATTTGGTACTTGTCTTTCTTCACCTGGCTTATTTCACTGAGCATAATACCCTCTAGCTCCATCCATGTTGTTGCAAATGGTAGGATTTGTTTTCTCCTTATGGCTGTTCTTGGGTAGTTTTTTGATTACCAATTCAATTTCATTGCTGGTAATTGGTCTGGTCAGATTTTCTGTTTCTTCCTGGGTCAGTCTGGGAAGGTTGCATTTTTCTAGAAAGTTCTCCATTTCTTCTCGATTATCCAATTTGTAAGCATATAAATTTTCATTTCATTAATCCTTTCTATTGTGTTTTTCTTCATATTTATTTCTTCTCTGATTTTTATTATGTCCCTCCTTCTACTGACTTTGGGCCTCATTTGTCCTTCTGTTTCCAGTTTCATTAACTGTGAATTTAGACTGTTCATTTGGGATTGTTCTTTCTTTAAATAGGCCTGAATTGCTATATGCTTTTCTCTTAAAACTGCCTCCACTGCATCCCACAGAAGTTAAGGCATTGAGCTGTTTTTTCATTTGTCTCCATATATTGCTTGATCTCTGCTTTAATTTTGTTATTGATCCATAGATTATTTAGGAACAGGTTGTTAAGCTTCCATGTGTTTGTGAGCCTTTGTGTTCTCTTTGCACAATGTATTTCTAGTTTCATACCTTTGTGATCTGAAAAGTTGGTTGGTACAATTTCAATCTTTTTGAATTTGCTGAGGCTCTTTTTGTGGCCTAGTATATGATCTATTCTGGAAAATGTTCCATGTGCACTTGAGAAGAATGTGTATCCTGTTGCTTTTGGGTGAAGTGTTCTGTAGACTTCTGTTAGGTTCATCTGTTCTAATGTGTTGTTCAGTGCCTCTGTCACCTTACTTATTTTCTGTCTAGTTGATCCGTCATTCGAGGTGAGTGGATTGTTGAAGTCTCCTTAAATGAATACATTGCATTCTATTTCCCCCTTTAATTATGTTAGTATTTGTTTCACATATGTAGGTCATCCTGCGTTGGGTGCATAGATATTTATAATAGTTATATCCTCTTGTTGGACTGACCCCTTTAACATTATGTAATGTCCTTCTTTGTCTCTTGTTACTTTCTTTGTTTTGAAGTCTATTTTATCAGATACAATTACTGCACCTACTGCTTTTTTCTCTCTATTAGTTGCATGAAATATCTTTTCAATCCCTTCACTTTTAGTCTGTGTATATCTTTAAGATTGAAGTGAGTCTCTTGCAGGCAGATTACAGATGAGTCTTGCTTTTCTTTATCCATTCAGTGACTCTATGTCTTTTGATTGGTGCATTTAGTCCATTTAGGGTGATTATCAATAGATATGAACTTATTGCCATTGCAGGCTTTGGATTTGTGGTTATCAGAGGGTCAAGGGCAGCTTCTTTACTGTCTAATAGTCTAACTTAACTTGCTTATTATGTTATTATAAACACTATCTGAAGATTATTTTTTTCACTCCCTTCTTTTTCTTCTTCCTGAACTCTTTATATGTTAGGTATAGTATTCTGTACTCTTTGTGTATCCCTTGACTGATATTGTGGGTAGCTGATTTAAATTTGCATTTGCTTAGTAATTAATTGGTCTACCTCCTTTACTGTGGTTTTATTTTCTCTGGTGACAGCTATTTAGCCTTAGGAGTACTTCCTTCTACAGCTGTCCCGTTAAAATACACTGTAGGGATGATTTGTGGGATATAAATTCCCTCAACTTTTGCTTATCTGGAAATTGTTTAATCCCTCCTTCAAGTTAAATGATAATCTTGCTAAGTAGAGTGTTCTTGGTTTGAGGCCCTTCTGTTTCATTGCATTGAATATATCATGCCACTCCCTTCTGACCCTTAAGGTTTCTGCTGATAGCCTGGTGGGATTTCTTTTTGTAGGTGATTGTTTTTATCTCTCTGACTGCTTTTAATAATCTGTCCTTATCCTTGATCTTTGCCATTTTAATTATTATATGCCTTGGTGTTGGTGTTGGTGTTGTCTTCCTTGGGTCTCTTGTGTAAGAACAAGGTTCTTCTTCCTTTATATAATCCTATTGGATAATGAGAAATATTAGGTTTTTGTAGGCAAGGCCCTCTAGTGCACAAATCTGTGCACTTCTGTGGTTTGAGAGACTATTTCCTTCTTCAGACTGGGGAAGTTTTCAGCAATTATTTCTTCAAAGACACTTTCTATATCTTTTTCTCCCTCTTCTTCTTCTGGTATGCCTATAATGCAAATATTGTTCCATTTGGATTGGTTACACAGCTCTCTTAATAGTCTTTCATTCCTAGAGATCCTTTTTTCTCTCTCTGCCTCAGCTTCTTTGCATTCCTCTTCTCTAATTTCTATTCCATTTACTGTCTCCTTTATCTCATCCAATCTGCTTTTAAATCCCTCCAGTGTATGTTTCATTTCAGCTACTGTATTTTTCAAGATGTCTATTTCCCTCCTGAATCCATCCCTTAGCTCTTGAAATTTTTCTGTAGCTCCATTTGCATCCTTATGACTTTTATTTTTGAATTTTTTTCAGGAAGATTGGTGATTTCAGTTTCACTGAGCTCTCTTTCTGGTGTTTGAGGGATTTTGGATTGAACAAGGTTCTTCTGCCTTTACATAATCCTATTGGATAATGAGAAATATTAGTTTTGTATATGCAGCACCCTCTAGTGCCCAGAAGCTCTGCTCTTCAGAGCTGCCCAGCACCTGGAGTGATGGTAATGGTTGCAGGTGAGCAGTGCTAGTGCCTACCCTAGAGAGCTCTTTCTTGCTTCCTGGCTGCAGTGCCAGCTTCTGTTGTCAAGCCCAGTGAGCCATGCTCAGCGAGCACCCTCTGCATTAAGTCTTAGGTGGGGCTGCCCTCCGGCTGGCCTGGAGCAATAGTGGGGGTTGCAGGTGAGTGGCGCCAGTTCCTTTCAGGAGGACAGAACCTCTGCTGTCAGGCCAGTTAACCATGCAGGCAAGGAGCAGCCTCTGCATTAAGCCTGTGTAGTTGTCATATGTGGGGCTGCCCTCTGGCTGGCCTGGAGCTATGGTGAGGGTAGCAGATTTGTGTGCAAGTGCAGTAGGGAGGAGGAAGGAGCGGCAGGCTCCTTATTGCAGTGGGGAGCCTTAGTGCTGCATTGCCAGCCAGGGTGATGGAGTGACTGAATCTCCTGAAACTTCCCAATCTGCTAGGCTGAGTGTGCCAGGATAATTTTATGCACCTATTCCTTCTGCTGAGCAGCAAGCTCTGTATAATCCTCACCCCTTTAGCAGCCCTCTCACTGTTGGGAAGTCTTTCAAAGTTCCCATCTTTTTTTGTCCCAGAGCAGCAGGTTGCGGAAACCTGTTCTCCACAAGTGGTTGGAGTCTCAGTCTCTGACTTTTTTTTCAATCCTTCTAATCTCCAGAGTACCATGCAATGTAGGTTTGTGCTCCCAGAGTAGATTTCTAGAGCTGGGTATTTAGCAGTCCTGGGCCTCTACTCCCTGCTTGCTCTGATTCTCTTCCTCCCACCGGTGAGCTGGGGTGGGGGGAGTGCTTGCTTCCCACTGGGTCACATCTTTGTTACTTTATCCTTTTCTGTAATGTAGATTTTCCATGATGTAGATTTTCAGTTCTGTTTTCCCAGATGTAGACTGGCTGGTGCAATCTTATTTATGGTACTCTTTTAGGAATAGTTGTTTTCGCTGTATTTTATATTATATGTGGTTTGGGGACATTTCTGCCTCACTTCTCATGTTGCCATATTTTAGAATCATCTGGCTTTATTCTTATTGATAATCTAAACTCCAGCAATTAAAGTTTATATAAACATACAGCTAGTTTTTTATAATTTTTAAAATGTGACTTACCTCTAAATATTTTCAATGTCATGCATCTTCTCATTCCTTCATACTGTGATTTCTCAAGTGTGACACATTTTAAAAGTTATACAGTCTTATATTCAATAAATATGTATAAAATAAGGTGTGAAAAGAGAATAGCAGAAATGAACAGCCATTGATAAAATGGTATAAACAGGTCAAACTTTGCATTCTGCATTCAGTAATTCATAAATTACTATACAAAGAGAATCAGATGTTTGTATTAGTTACAAGTCGTGAAATTTCACTACTACAATGGAACTCGTAGCATTTGCCTAGAAGAAGTTAATATCTTTATTTTCATTAACCACTAACAAATGCCATTTCGTTCAGCTACAAACATGAGCAACATACCACAGTGGAATCAATAGTACATGAGATTCACAAACAGAAGTCATAAATATTTTCATATCCTACTATGCACTTCAAACATCTCAAAATATCATTATTCTTAAATCATTGAAGTTATTATGCCCAAAGTTGTATCTTGATATTTAATATGTTAACAATGAAGCACATGCATTACTATATAGCAAACTTTTTTACAGTAGTTTGATATTGGTATTTATAAATGGTCATTTTGTAATCTTATTTATTTTATGAATTTTATTACCTTACTTGAAAAAAGTCTATAGGCTTCCTAAACTTGTCAAAGGAGCCTATGAAACATATGTTCTAAAAAATGATTTAAAAGCCTGCATTAGATAATATCTAATTCTACTTTCCCTCCTCTATGGCCTTCCTACTCCAAGCAATGAGCAGAAGTGCCCAAATCATCTGGGAACTTAGAAAAGCAGAACCTCCAGCCCCACTCCAAAATTATTAAATCAGAATCTATATTTCAACATATATCCTTTCTAATCTGGAAATTTTTCAGTGTAATATTAGCATATTTCCTAAAGCAATACCCCCTTTGGTGCTTATATATTTTTCATGACATTACCTAAATATTAGTCAATGTACCAGGATCAAAAAAGAAAGATAGAAAGAAAGAAAAAGAATAGCAATACTCATTATATTGCCAATAAAATACATTTTCATGGTTTAATTAGACATAGACACTACTTATCTAAAGTAATTACTTATTATATTATATCCAGGGAGTAAATAGTCTTTCTAGGTTCCAGACTATATGACTCTAGAATTGACAAAAAATAAACACATATTGCTTCCTTTTAATCCCATTTTGAATCCATGAAAATATGTGTTTTTCTTGGCGGCCAAGAAGAAAGAAGAAACAACTCAATGGGGAACATTGATTGTATTCAATTAGCAATTGCATCTATATTTAAAATTTGTGAAATGGGAAACCAGGGAGGAAAAGAGATAAAGCTAGGAAAACTGACATTGGCAAATTACTTCAGTTTATTTACCATCCAGTTTTGAAATTTAAACTGATATTTTAATATGCTTATTAACTTAGAGGGTCCTTAGAAGTAGTGCAACCATTTGCCTGTTTTTTGAAGAAATCCAACACGATGCAGAACTTTTGGAGCATAAAGTTCATAAATTAAATGATGAAATATCTTTGTAAAAAAATTTTGACTCAGTAATTTCCTGGCAAAAGCCTTTTTAGAAGTACTGTCTTCCAAGAATATAAATAAAATGATGAAACACAGAATAATTTCAAAATATAAGGCAATATACTCACGTAATGACACTTTCTGAAATAAAGTGCACTTTTATTATTTTTTGCAGCAATATTTATTGACTATGATGTCAAAATTATGAGTAGCTCATGAAGAAATGAGTGGGTAAGCAAACACTGATGTGGCAACATTCATTTTTTTAGTTCAATTGATTAAAGTTTCAAGCTATATTCAGACAGTGTTTTTTAAAGAAAAAAGGTACCCCCACACAAACAACACACACACGCATCCTACACATCATACTGTTTAATTAGCAGACCTAAATTAAGGTATTTTTTTTTCTAACTGCAAATGTAGCATTAAGAAAGTATATTTTTAAAAGAACATTTTCAGGAAAGCAATAATTGATCAGATCAGAAACTAAGACTAACTTTTCCACCACAAGAAAAACACTGAAAAATACAGATGAAAATGATGAAAGACATTCATTTAGAAACAGGACTCAATATGTACTGACAACTTTAATGACTATCAGAACATTGGAATAAATGGATGAAAACAATGAGTCAATTTCATTACAGTTCTTCCTAAGGACAGGATTCACAATTCAGAGTGATAAGAAATGGACCTGCATTGAACATAAGCCATTTGGTAAACGGACAATGATAAAAAATCAGTAAACTTTGAGAAGCAATAGTAAAAAGCAGCTACTACAGTGACCTCCTTCCTCTCTCACAGTGGAGATTTATCCATATGTGTTCAAGCATGGATAGTTTGCAACGTAGTCTGCAGTCTTGATTTCTCTCAGATCCCTGCCCCATCCTCCAAGCAGATTAATTCACACCACTTTTCCTTTAACAATCAATCATTTCACAATGATTTTTTCAATATTTATTGTGTTTTAAAGATTTTGAAACTGAGCAGGACCAAGAGAAGTAGCATTTGTGCTTGTGTGCTTGGGGTAGGACATGTGCCACCCAAAGTTCCCATCAAGTAAAGATTTCTTTCCATGGACACTGGCTTGGTAGAGCCGAGGGCCGCTTCAAGGACTGCCTGAGCAGCAAAGTTGCCTGTCCCAAGATTTTGGTTTTTGTGACCTGACCTGTATCTGAACATTTGTGAGACAGGGCTATAAAAATTGGACCATTTCATCCAACATGGAACAATTCTTCAGGCCATCTTGGTCCCAGAGCTACCTGTACGAGTGGCTAAGCTTTTTCCAACCTTCACTGCACCTTTGCACCTTTCCCCTGTGCCCTACTCTGTTTCCTTCGCTGTCATAGATGATGTCTGACCTATAGACATTCCCTAGCAAGCACCTTGCCCCTTGTTGTCTACTTTATCTTAGAACCTGCTTTCTCGGGACCCCACCTGAGACACGGCTGCTTTAGAAACCTAAGCAGGCAAGCATGGTCTTTGTTTTTTTCTTTTTCCTTCCTTCCAGTAAATTCCCTCAGTCTAGCGGTCTATTTCAGAAGTATTCCAGTTTAACTGCCAATTTACTTGATGGTTAAAACCTCCCAAGAGTGCAATTTAATGAGGTGATTTTTGAAGATGATACTGCCTTGACAACCCAATGGAATGAAGGAAAAATGATAGAAAAAGAGGCAGGGCTTCATATTTTTCATCCAGCCAACTTCTTTATACCATTGAGAAGCATATATATGCCAGAAAAACCAATGCTCAGAAGGTCTCTGATCTCAAAGTTAACTTACACAGAACCAACCAAGACCAATGTAATGGGGCACATAACAATGCACTAAATGAATCTCTACATTCAAGGATCCATTTGTATTATTCCTCAAGTATTTGGAAGGAATTACACATAAAACCAGTCAGCCATTCTCTGAAGAGTTCATCACCCTTACCTCTTCCTGAAACACACTTATGAGGATGTTCTATTGTTTGTTTGGAAATGTAACAGATCACAGATTCTAGAATGCTTGCTGAGTTCTATTATTCTCATAACAGCCTTCTTCCCAGAACTGTCATTGGTAATGACCAGAAATCCAGACAAGGGGACAAGTTTCATGGTGCCATAACTTGGCCTGTACCAAATGCCTTTTATATACTTTAATAAATCATATAAAAATTATTTATGGAAATGATTTTGGATTTGTTTAAGAATTGTGTAAATGTTCCCAATATGTCTAAATTATCCTTAAATTCATGAACATACTGACAGATCTCTTTAAAATCCAGTCCTGGGTAATGGTGAATCTGCCATATAAAGCAAACTAACCCAAAATTACTGTTTTGTTTTGCTTTTAAATTTATGATTTGAAGGCAGTAGAAGTGGAGGGAAATCTAATTTTCTTCTGGAAGATTTCATTCCTCCTCTGAACAAGAACACTTTTGAATATGTTCCTTTTCTTTCATCCTTTTACTTTTCCTTCTATTTTCTCTTTGTATTTTTTTGCTTTTTACTTACTAAGCTACAAACGCTGGAAAGTTTACCAGGTAACAGAGCCATTCAGGATCTTTTTCATGGCACAAGATTTACTTACACAGGTTTTGGACAAAAAGACATGCCTGTCTTTCTTTCCATGCCCCAATTAACTACATATATTCTAATTTCTTATTTCAATTAAGCAGTGCACAGGTGGGTCCTAAGCATAGCAAGAATCCCCAAAGATTTGCCTCTCTTGACACTGGCTGCACAAACAAGGTTTATTGCATACTGCTTTAGAAAGATGAGTGAAAAACATTACGGACTCCGGTAAATATATTTAAAGTTATTTGCAAGCAATGGTATCACAATAGTGCAAAATTTAAAAATCACCCTTTCCTGAGATTAATTTATAGTACACAGAGTTGTGTTTGCAGTTCTTTATAGCCTATTATAAAATTCAAATGTGGAAAAATCAAAGAGCCTTTTCAACCATCTGACACTGTAATTATTTACATTATTTTTCTAGGAAAATAAGTAGTCTTCTTACTAATATAAAGAGAAAACAAAATTTAATTTTAAGAAATTCCTGAGACTTCATGGATAATATTTAGTAATTAATTTAAATAATTGTTGGGATTTTAAGAATGCATGTAAATGCAAAAGTGAAATATTTTACCATACATTTATGTAGATACATATGTACATGATATATATATATCTTTATGTAAGATAGCTTAAATATAATAGACGTTTAGAAGTTGATATGTTATTTCAAAGTGATATCTATCCAATTACTTATTATAGTAAATCTTTTTTTTTAATATAAATTAGGGTCAGTGCTAGTTTGTTATAGCCTATCATTGTAATATGCATCCTTTATTTAAAGAAACCATCTTGGGGAATAATTGGTTTGTTAGACACTATTGAATAGTATAATGAAAAAGGACAAAGACTAGAAGACTGAGTAGTTTATATATAAACTCTCTACATGACCTTAAAAATGTCTCTGTCACTTCATTCTTTTGTTTCTTGCAGGCTCACATATCCTCCACAGAATAATTTGAAAATTTTAAATGGACTTAATGAGTTCTAAGTTCCCTTGTCACTTTGAAAATTGTCATTATTCCAGTACATGATTTTAATCTATTTTAGGATATTCTAAATATCTATTGTTTTATAAGTAGACTACGTAAAATAGAGCAGTTTGTATTCAGTAGGTTATGTGATATCTATGCAAACATTAAGCTTTTCAGCAAAAAGCACCCTGGTTGTATGGACTAAAATGTTTTTTTCTTATTGCAAAAAATGGTTATGTTTCTTTCACTTTTACTTTGAAAAAAAGTTTAATCAAACAATAGAAATTCATTACATTTAACCACTTAGCTTTTCATCAATATTCATTACAATACTGAGCTTTTCATACTGGCTAACACAAAAGTCAATATATTAGGTTTCCGTGTCCTGTAATATTATTGAAAAAATAGGTGGCATATGTATAACTGACTGAAGCCATTTATTTGGCTTTCAAAAATATATACAACAGATGTTTTAAAGAATGCATGCTAGGAGCATTTTTCTATATTAGAAAGTAAGATATTTGCTTTCATGTGGCAAAAGAAATGAAATAATTTATTGAATTACTCCAACAAAATATATTTTTTACTTTGAATGTTAAAACTCCAAGAAAAAGATTTTTTTCCATGATTATTTTATTTGGGGATGATGTACTAAAACTAATTAGCTGGACATATAAAGAAAGATAAAAAAATATGTCATACACTTTTAAAATAATATTCTTAGTGAATTTAGATACAAAAATAATTGATTTCACTTGATTTTTAAAGTAATTTTCACTATTAGAATATTTGATCTTGAAGAAATGAGTCTTAACCACTCTGAAGATTAAAATAAAAGTGGGAAAATTAATCTGAAAAGTACTGAAGATATTTTTTGAAGTTTTGTTTTGGAAACATTCAGAAACCATCTCAAGCTGATTTGTACACAAACACAACCAAATTCAACATCATGCTAATAATAAATACCAGGCTTGTGCGATTCAGCCTGTGATAAAGTGCCAGCAGGTGGAACAAGCAACACAACTGATCTAATCATAAAAACACTGGGGGTTTTGTTGCTTCCTTTTGTTTATTTTTTTGTCTTCCACTGTCCATTGCAAAAGTATTCCTTCTGCTTGTGGGTGAAAAGTCAGCTGGGCCTTTTGGCAATTATGTTCATTCTGAGGGAGCAGACCCTTCCTGGGTACCTTCAGGCTGTTAATACAATTGCCATTCAGCAACTACAAGTTTCATTCCAACACATCAATAAACACACTGATATAAGGAAGTCTTAAGTCCTTCCCACCCACTCCAGAAATCAGCAGCTTCAGGCTGAAAAACTTGAAAAAGGGAGAGAGATATATTATATGTAGAGTCATCTTCCCCTTTTGACTCTCCTCACATCCTCAGCTTGTGGTCTAGCTAGACCCCTGAAGCTCTCTTGACCTGGATGGTTACATCTTTTTATTTTAATTTTGATTTTTAATTGCAGTATAGTTGGCATACAATATTATATTGTTTCAGGTGTACAGCATAGTTATTCAATAAGTATATGAACATAGCGATTCATTAATTATATGAATTACGTGAATTCCAAAATACCATGATAAGTAATACAATGTTGTTATATTTTTTATCCCCCCTGACTTATTCATTTTCTCATTGGAACATTGCACTTCTTAATCACCTTCACAGATTCTGCTCATCCCCCTACCATCCTTCCCACTAAAAACCACAAGTTTGTTCTTTGTATTTGTGAGTCTGTTTCTGGTTTTCTTGTCTGTCTGCTTTTGAGGGTTTTGTTTGTTTGTTCATTTGTTTTGTTTTTTTAGATTCCAAATATAAGCGAAATCATATGGTATTTGTCTTTCTCTGTCTGACTTATTTCACTTAGTATAATACTCTCTAGGTCCATCCATGTTATCACAAATGACAAGATTTCATTCTTTTTTATGGTTGAATAATATTCCTTTGTATGTAAGCCTAACCATTTATCTAGTAATAGACACGTTTCTGTATCTCAGCTATTGTAAATAATGCTATGATAAACGTAGGGGTATATATTTTTTTTTCTTTGAGTAAATACATAGAATTGGAATTACTTGATCATATGGTATTTCTATTTTAAATTTTTTTATGAACCTCCATACTGCTTTCCACAGTGACTGCACCAATTTACATTCCCACTGACAATATGGAAGAATTCTCTTTTCTCCTAACCCTCACCAGTACTTGTTATTTCTAGTCTTTTTGATATTAGCTATTTGGACTGGTGTGAGTTAATATTTTATTGTGATTTTGATTTGTATTTCCCTAATTAGTGATGGTGAGCATCTTTTCATGTGTCTATTTGCCATTTGCTTTTCTTTGGAAAAAGTCTCTTCAGATCCTCTGCCTATTTTTTAACTTATTCATATATTTTTTATTTGATGATTTGTTTTATATCTTGTGTCCAAGTGCTCATCTCTCTGTCTGTCTATCCTATCCACCATATCTCTATCATGTCTGTCTAGAAATCTCTCTACAATCCCCTGTAATCCAGCCTTCAATCTGAATATGTTGCCAGTATCCTTTTGGGACACTGTTTTATAGAACTTTAGACTTCACTATAGGTCTTATGTTACTTCAGTTAGCCCCAATAAATGCTATCCCAGTCGGTTTGTGGAAGGAGAAATGTAAATAGCCAGGGAGGGGGGCCCACAGCACAGCTTTCCATAATCTCCTTGCAAAATTTCACTCTCTACTATTTTAAATGGATTTTTGTACATAAAAAGTACAGGTGTCCAAGTGTCCTGGGACATGTTTGTTTGTTTTTTATCTTAGTTATTTCCCTATGGTGATTTGTATACTCATATACCTTGGGGCTTAACATCTTTCTTATTTAGCCCTAGCTAAAACTAAAGCAAGAAGAGAACACTTCCAACATACTGATCAGTCATCTATTAGCATAATAAACCAGCATTACAAACCAACACAAAACTCTGTAACTTAATATAATAATCATGTTCTTAATTATGTGTGCAGGCTGACTGGGGCTCGGCTGATAATGGCTGGGCTCCTCAGGGCTTGGCGCTAAGCTCCAGAGAGAGGCCAGGTCTGTCCCATGTGCTTCTCATTTGCTTGGGACCCTGACCAGTTGGGTCATGTTCTCAGCATGACCATGACAGAAGTGCAGGAAAACAAGCCCAAATATTCAAAGCACATTTCAAGCCTTTCTTGATAAAATGTTTTCTAACATTGAATTAGCCAAAAGAAGCCTTAAGTAGGGAATTATAATATCACCACCTCTACAGGTAGGAACAGCAGTCATGTGGAGGAGTGTAACTACCAGTAGTTTCTGAAAGCTGTGATAAAGTCAGAGGATTGAGTGTACTTGCCAGTGAATATCAATCACTTCAGCGATATTCATGGCTGCTGTCTTCAAAGACAAACTTTAGAGATTGAAATATTCTATTACTGTCTTCATGGTTTCCATGATGCCATCATGAATGAAAACAAAAACATTCCGTCCTAGCAATTCCTCTGCTACGTTTTCATCTTACTCTGTGTCCTGCCATTCTCTCAATGTTCCTCTCTACATGAGACACCTGAGCTAGCATGCCCCTTAGAACACATGTTCAAATCTAGTAATACTCTGTTCAAGTAAAGTTTTTACCTTGGAATATAAGAATGTAGTATCTATTGAATTTAAAATTTAATTAAAATTACTGTTGCTTACACGTAATTAGTTTTTGGCCTCTAACCACTCATTACTATTCATTGAGCATGTTATTTGTCTTTTTGACAAATCTTGTCTTTTCCTTGCATCTTTTGTACCTACATTAATTAGTTCTGAATGCAATCATTACATTATCACATTGTATAATTTGGGTAATCTTTCTCAATTCTATTCCATTGCCTCCCCACATGCAATTTATAGGTAGGAATTAAAGATTCATACAGGGTGGAAAGACTATGCACTTGACCCTAGTTCCATGGATCTATTTTTATAAGCTTTTAGTTTGAAATAATTTTAACACCCACAAAAGTGTTGCAAAGATTGTACAGAGAATTCCTATATACCTTTTACTCAGATCCTGCTCATGTGACAACTTACATTCATGGTACAATTATTTAAAGTAAGAAATAAACATTGGCATATTGTTATTAACTAACCTATTGGCTTTATTCAGATTTCCCCACATTTTCCATGAATGTCCTTTATGTGTTCTGGGATTCAAGGCAGGACATCTCATTGCATTTAGCTGTCATTTCTTCTTGGTCTGCAATCTGTGATAGTTTGCAGTCATTTCTTTGTCTTTCATAACCTTGACACCTTGGAAGAATGTGTCAGGTATTTTGTAAAATGTCCCTCAGTCTGGGTTTGTCTGATGTTTTCTCAGAATGAGACTGAGGTTATAGACTTGGGGGAAAGAATACCACAGAAGTGATGCGTGTTTCTCCTCACAATGTATTAGCGGTACATGATATCAGTATATCTTATTTCTGTTGCTGTTAATATTGATCACTTGGAAAAGGTAATGTCTGCCAGTTCCATTGTAAACTGGTATTTTTTTCCTTTCCCTGCCCTATTCAGGAAGTGGGTAAACCCAGCTCACAGCCAAGGGGAGAAAAATTATGCTCCATCTCTTGGAAGGAGGAATATCAAACTTATCTGAGACATACATTAAAACCATCACAGTAATTAATAAATATCTTGGGGGAGATACTCTGAGATTGTACAAATATTCTGTTTCTTAAAATTTAGCCCAGTGATTTTAGCATTCATCCGTAGATCTTGCCTGCCACATTATTATTGTCATGCTGTAATGATGATTTCTATTTCTCTAATTCCTTCTACATTTACTAAATGGAACTGTTTTGTAAAGAAGATTTGTTCCTTCTACCCTATTTATTTCTTTATTTGTTCATTCAATCATTAATTTATATTAGTATGACTCATGGATATTTATTTTGGAGGCAAAAATTCAAATACTATCATTATTTATTTTATTAGTCAAATTGCTCTAGATTTAGCCATTGACAGTGCTTTCAGGTTTTTTCTGCGTCCTTTGGAAATGTCCATCTTCATTTTCTCTTTCTTTTTGCCTCTTATTTATTTATTTATTTATTTTTAAAAATTCATTTTATTATCATTAATCTACAATTACGTGAAGAACATTATGATTACTAGACTCCCCCTTCACCAAGTCCCTCCTGACAAATCCCATTACAGTCACTGTCCATCAGCATGGTAAGATGCTGTAAAATAACTACTTGTCTTCTCTGTGTTGCACATCCTTCCCTATACCCTTCCACATTATACATGCTAATAGTAAGGCCCCCTTTCTTTTTCCCTGCCCTTATCCCTCCCTTCCCACCACTCATGCCCAGTCCCTTTCCCTTTGGTAACCGTTAGTCCGTTCTTGGGTTCTGTGATTCTGCTGCTGTTTTGTTCCTTCAGTTTTTCTTTGTTCTTATACTCCACATATGAGTGAAATCATTTGGTACTCGTCTTTCTCTGCCTGGCTTATTTCACTGAGCATAATACCCTCTAGTTCCATCCATGTTGCTGCAAATGGTAGGATTTGTTTTCTTCTTATGGCTGAATAATATTCCATTGTGTTTTTGTACCACATCTTCTTTATCCATTCATCTATTGATGGACACTTAGGTTGCTTCCATTTCTTGGCTATTGTAAATAAGGCTGCGATAAACATAGGGGTGCATCTGTCTTTTTCAAACTGGGCTGCTGCATTCTTAGGGTAAATTCCTAGAAGTGGAATTCCTGGGTCAAATGGTACTTCTATTTTGAGCTTTTTGAGGAACCTCCATACTGCTTTCCACAATGGTTGAACTAATTTGCATTCCCACCAGCAGTGATGGAGGGTTCCCCTTTCTCCACAACCTCACCAACATTTGTTATTGTTGTTTGTCTTTTGGATGGTGGCGATCCTTACTGATATGAGGTGATATCTCATTGTGGTTTTAATTTGCATTTCTCTGATGACAAGTGATATGGAGCATCTTTTCATCTTTTTCCCTCCTTTTAAAGCAGTTTCTTACTTTCTGGTATAATAAGAACCTCCCGGCTCATTTTGCCTCCACCCCATTTCTTCAAGAAGTCCTTCTCTCTTTTAGGGGGAATGGTCTTTAAAAACCAAAATCTGTGCATTAGAGGTGTTCATTGCTAAGCATGCTGAGTTTTATATAGGCTAATCATTTTCATAAAATCATTTCATTAACTTTATTGCCTGTTCATGTCTCTTTTTTTCCGTTGGTTTCTCTTTCTCTTTGCTACTCATTCTTCAATATTCTCCCAGCTGTGCAGTACCAGAGCACACTAATATGCTCTGCTGAAATAAAATAAAATGGAGACCAAGCTTGAAAATCCCCCAAAACAAACAAACCCATTTAAACCATGTAAGCAAAACTATATCTAACTTACTTCATCAACATAAGCAAAACTTAACTTAGGTTATATCTTGCAAATGCCTCTAATCATCATAAAAGAAACTTGTCATCTTCCTAAAATGACATAAGATAATCACTTTTAATCAATCTCTTGCATCTAGAAACCCACCTCTGTAATAGCCAATCATGGCAAAGGTGCAACGACTTCCTCATTTTCACTTGATAAGTCATCACGGCTCTGAGCTTCATCTCAGTATGGGGTTTGAAGACTCCCAGTTTGCAAATTGTTTTTATCTGCAATGAACCCTTACTAAATGCTATTTTACTGATCTCATTTTAATTTTAATTTTTTCTGATTTTGATAACCTCTTATTTTTGAATTTGCTTTTCTTAGTTCTTCTGTCTAAAAATTTTGTACATTTTGAAGTGCTTGTCCCTATATGTCTGCTTTTTTTTCTTTAGTATCTGTCATAGAAATCTTAGCCAATCACATGGCTTCACAATCCACCTAGAATGTTGGCCTCCTTCTATTTCCAAATTGTCAATCAACTGAGCCCTCACTTTTATGCCTAAGTTAGCTCAAACATGATATTTGTTTACCCACCCCAATGTGTCTTCAGTAATACTGTGTTTATTGTCACTAGAATTTCCATGATGATATGAAAAAGGCTACCAAGCAGTACTTTGAAGTGAGAGTTGAATTTTGAAAAAATTTCAATCTTTCCTCTTGTCTTGCATTACATTCCTGTATGATGTCAGCTAACAATAAGAGACCAATAAAATTGCCTACAGCTGGATGAAAGCCCTCTCCCTGTATATGCTGGGTCCTCAGAAAGGTCATAAATATTAGAAAGGAACAAAATACTGGTCTTGTTCACTATATAAATGCCACATTAGTTAAGATACAGGTTTAGATACTATTATTACAGAAATTCAAAGTAACAATTTTTTGAACTAGATAACAATTTATCTGTTTTCCACATAAATTTTGAGATCCAGGGCAACATAGCAGTTCTGCTTTATAAGGCCATCAAAGAACCCTGGCTCCCTCCTACCTAGGGATGCTCTGTAATCTTTAGGGTCTGCATAATTCAAGGTTGTTCAACACCATGTCTACACTCCAGCACACAGGAGGGGGCAAAGAAGGAAAGGAGAGGACAATCTTCTTGCCTTTAAAGGCACAACCACATCTCTTCCTCCTCAGATATATCTTCCAGAAATTCTCAAACCTCTATTTTCCCTTTGAAATATCTCATCTCTCCTCAATTTCTGCCTAGTTTCCTCTCTCCTTAACTCTCAAAACCTCATCCATGGGTAATTTTAACATGCTATAAATCACATTCCCTGAATGCAGGATTTCCTAAACCTATTCACCAGCCCTCTCTAAACTTCAGCAGAATGAATGATATGTAATGTTAACCTATACCACACACTTTCACAGATATGAATATTGTGAAATTGTACAAAGCTATAGCTGCACATTCATTTTGCCCCTTCAGTAAACATCACCAAAATTTAGGAAGTCCCTTGATTCCATTTATTTATTAAAATACACCCTGAAAATGTTATTGTTTCATATGTTATGAACAACAATTTATTGTGATGTGCCATCAAGTCATCGTTATCATTTGAGGATGACACTGTATTCACAATTACTATGAAACATTCCTGATGATATCATTTCTCTGTGCAAAAAGTATCAAATGCTTGTCATTGTCTGGAGACTGGGAGTAGAATCTTTGTCTGATTGTCATACTTTTAGATTTAGAACTTGGTTATTGGCTAAAACTCCATATATATATATTTACTCATTCAATCACTTTTTCCATCCTATAAGAGTTATTTTCCATATCTGAGTTTTTCTTTGGACTGCATTGTTTGCTCACTGACACAAAGATATGCAAAATTGGTCCCATGAAATATCATCCCTGTTTTTAGCAACCATCCTCTTCTAATTTCCCAAGTCAGCCCAACTAGAAAACGCATGCTTCTGCTTCCCTAAAGAATAAAGACAATGTTGTCCTTTGATAAATTCCAGAAGTTTGTCGTTTCTTTGATCCCAGAAAGTTTGTTTCCTTCCTTGTCTTATTTTGTTTTTCCTGTATTCTGAGTTACCAACATCCTTACCTTCTTCTCCAAAGGAAATCTTGCTGCTTATGCAGGACATGAAATATGTAAATAATCATTTTTTTTTCCAACTATTCATTGGCCATTGCCTTCTTCATATTAACAAGGGTTTTCCCCTTAAAGATACTTTCTGTTTTTCCGCACACTTTGGTGTACATTATGAGTCATTGTATCACACAGTGATGATTAGGTTTATGTAAGGACAAGCTGGTGGAAATCAAGCTTTATTTCTAAGTTATGAAGCATTGTGTAATTTTAATCACCCAGCATTATTCAGCTCCTAATTTGATTAAGCTGGAACCACATTTATCTTAAATTTCCTGAGAATGTTTCATTTATTTGTTTAATCTTTACCTTGGATTATTCTGTTTAAATTTTACTTTCCATATTGTTTTTCCACAAGGATCACTATGCTTTAAAAACTTGCACACACATCACTTTGATTTTACTTTCCCCAAAAACTAACAGAGGTTTGAACCACTAGATACATATATACATAACTTCACTCTCTCTGTCATCTCTCTGCTACTCTCCAAGGCTTATCAGGAGCCGCCCTACTATAGTTGCATTACCAACTTGTCGTGTATCATTTTCCAGTTGCTTTTCATAATATGGCACCATTTTCTGCATTAACACTTAACTGTTAAGACATTATGCAATATAATCAGGTTCCTTCATCATAAAACTCTCACTTCCACATTCATTTGAAATCAACAGTGTCAGATGTGGGAACTGGTAGTTGGTCTGGATAAGAAAAGAGGAAAGAGTGAAATATACATGAAAATCATTCTGTATTAAGCCACAGCTTGAATCAATCAGAAGAATTAATATATTTGCATCCCAAAGCATGCTTGGCAAACTATAATTATGTCACTCTTTCCAGGATCCCTTGTGCATAGTCACAGGCCAGTAGAGTTCTGAATTATCTGCAAAATGGAAGACTTAGACCAATGGTCTGACAGTAATTTAAAGATGTTATTTTGCTTATTGGAGTCCTCAAAGAGTATATAATTGGTACATGTAATTAAATAAGTCTGCAGTCATGATCAATTTATCCTCCTTCCAAAGCCATAAACACGTATATACTATCATGCTTTGTTGGAAGATAGGACATCATTTGGAAGATAGACAGACATAGGAAAGATAGAATAAAACAGTTCATTTCTGTAACATCTGCCTGTTGTTCTGGAAATTTCTTCCCAAATTTTTTCTTGTGATGTCCTCGCACTTAATGACCTTCATTACAAGTATCAAGGTCTTTCTAGATATGTGGCACCAAATATTTTGGATCATCCCCATATCTAAAAGGTTGCATAGATACTACATGAAACCATGGAGAGTTCAAGCATAATGAAAAAATAAGAATACAGGGAAGGCAGGCATCAGACAGATATCAGATAAGGCAATACAAAATGGTGTCCAACTCTAATGATTTGCAATTCTAGGAAACACATAACCTTCAGAGGTTAAGAAGGGACTCACAGAATAATACCATAATCCAATTAAACCATCAAATATGGTTCTAAGAAAGAGCATTAGTCAATGATCTCACTGATTAGGGGACAAATGATGCAGAGGTGAAAACAATGGATGGTTTTCAGAGGTTAGTGAAGTCAACAGGTAACACTTCAGAATATATATTAAAGTTCCATGTTACTCTTGATGGAGAAAAAGATAGAACAGAGTTTTTTTTTAAATAAAAACATAGTGAAAGACATAGGAAAAAGAAAAAGTAGCCTCTGGAGATGCGAAGTATAAAAATATAAAAAAGGGAGGGCTAGGTGGGAGCTTGTAAAAATGAATTGAGCAATGAAGCTAAGCAATAACACAGAAAGATGGTAAATTTTAATATATCATATTTTGGCCAGCAGTGGAAGTTGGCTTACTGGGGAAGAGACAAAGATGGCCCTGGGGAGTAATAGAAGTGGAGAAATGGAGAAAGAAAATATGCTGTGTATAGTTTCATAGTTTGGAATCTTGAGTTTAATTTTTAAAAAGTCAAGTTTCATAAGACAGAGATGTACAGAAGCAAATAAAATAAAATTTTCTAACACACAAGCAAGTGTATCTGAAACTCTGCTGCTTTTGTTTTTTATTAAATCCAATCTCAAGTTAGATATTTAATTCCAGGCTTCACTACACAAAACAAAATTTTAAAGCAAAAAAAAAGGAACGCCTCCCAGCATTTCTGGGAAGACTTAGGAAATGTATATAAAGGCACTGTGTCACTATTCATTTTAATTCAATGCCGATGGATCTGAAGATAAATTCATTATTGTAATATCAAATCACTTCGGGTCAGCATCATCAGGAAATAAAAATCTGTAGACTTCATAGAGAATAACATCTTTAGACTGCCAATTGTCTATAGCTAAAACACTGTGAGTGGACCTATCTTTGCTTTTCCAATTCCTACATTCCTACCACTTTCCTCATCCCCAACTGCTGCCTCCACCTTAAACCTATTTTCTTCTATGCTGACAACTACATTTCCATTCCAGCTGCATCACCTATTTCAGGCTTGGATCATATTTGGCCTTTTCTTGATGTTCCGCACTAACAATAATGCCCAACCAATGTGCAAGTGAGTGCATGACAAATATTTAGTGTAATTTAGATATGGGACAAGGATCAATATTCCTATGGCATCTGACACCATATAACCAGAATTTCCTGTACAGAATATTTTTTAAATATTCATTATCCATGTGAAGTTTGAATAGTTGTGCAAATTCTTATCCAGTGTTCCATAATATTGAAAGTCAAATGTCATCATCTACATTTGTACTTAACTATACACCATGAATATTATTCTATTTTGTAGCAAGGTTATCACCTACCTTATTATATATTGCTGTATAACCGATTACCATAAAACGTAGCCACCTAAATCAACAACTGTTTCTTATTTCACCGTTTCTGTGGGTCAGGAATCTGGGCAGAGATTGGGTGCCATTGACTCAGGTTTTTTCAGCAGGTGTCAACCAGGGCTGCAGTCTTATCTTAAGGGTCAATTGGGGAAGGATCCACTTCTAAGCTTAGTTGCATGCTTGTGAAAAAAATTCATTTTCTTTTGGGTTTTAGACAAAGTGTCTTAATTTGTCACTGGCTATTAACTGGTGGTCTGCTTCCTTCTCTATGGAATGCTATATGGTGCTCACAACACAGACACTGCCTTTTCATCAAAGTGAATAAGTAAAAAAGTGAGAATTCTGTCCTTTTTTCCATATTCTAATTGTTAAAGGTGAGTCACTAGGTCTGGCTCACACTTAGGGAAAGAGATTACATAAAGGCATGAATATCAAGAAATCTTTAGGAACCATGTGAGGTGCTGCCTACCACATCACATTTAACCACTGATTCCCTGCATCCAAATGGTAGCTCAAAACTAAAATGACACCAGTGATTCTGGCCAGGATGATCTCCTTCCCTTTGAGTACAGGTAGAATCTGTGAATATGATGAGAGTCCAATCCAGTGATTATGTTACATTATGTGAGAGGGTTGGCCATAAACAAGGGAGATGATCTGCATGGTGATGATCAGAATCACATAATCCCTCTAAGAGCAGAGAGTTTTCTCTGCTTGGTGGCAGAAGGGGAAGTCAGAGAGAGTAGAAGTTTGAGAGTAGAACAAAGGGAATTTGAAGATGGAGGATGCCACGTGGAAAGGGACAGAGAGTAGCTTCTGGGAGCGGCAAGGGGCCCCAGGATCACGGCCAGCAGGAGAGTTGAGAATCTGTCTTAGAGTCACAAAGAAATGAATTCTTCCAACAAGAATGAGCTTTGAAGCAGATAGTTCCCCAGAGCCTCCAGATGATAACTTAACTCAACCAACACTTTGAGTTTAACCTTGAGATGCCCACAGCAGAGAACCAACAACTCCCACTGTGCCAGACTTCTGACATACAGATGATGAGATGATGAATGGGGGTTTCTTTAAGCCCCTTAGTTTATGGTCGTCTGTTACTCAGCAGCAAAAATGAATATACCCCAGGTAACCAATGTTAGCCTCCTGAGGCAAATCCTCCCTAGAGATTATTTGGTGTTAAGACAATCTTATACACCTGTAAGGATCTGTGTAGTTGCTTTTAATCCTTGTGGATTTTTTTAACAGTATATTTAATAAGACATATTATTGTTACACACATGTACCTATGTATGTATATATACATACACACAGGAACACATATATACACATAAATGTCAATATAACCAATATGTTGAACAATTGGTATATATTTCATTATTTTTTAATTTATCTCAGAAGAATGTTTGCTCATTTACTACAACCTAGCTATTATCCCAAGTCCATAGCTAATAATTTAAATCAGTAGTTATCTAAGTTTTGTGGGTGGTTGACTGCAAGATCAAAAGTATTGTCATAATAATACTAAGACTCTAGTTACTCTCTTCACTCATTCTCTCACAAGCACATTGTGGATTTTTCCAGAAGCTACATTAAGCTGTGGTATCAAAATGTATTAAACGTGGTAGCAGCAACAACAATCCAGGTATTTTCTATTAAGGCAGACATTAAAGAGATATTCAAAATGAAACAAATGCCATTCTTGTTTCTGTTATTTTTCATGTTGGAAAACATAGTTGTTTGCTATAAAAATTTTATTTATCTTACTATGACATGGATTTACTATCATTTTTAAATGAATTCATACATAATGATTTTGATATTTTATCAATATAAATTGCTTACATAGTAAATATTGATAAGTATAACCCATTTTATTAAAAGCTCTTTTGAGTTCTCAATAATTGTTGAAACTGTAAACTAATCCTAAGACAAAACTTTTCAGAACTCTGAATCTAAAACTTTCCTTTTTATTAGAGCTTTAATAATTCACTAAGCAGATGAATCACATTTTATACAGGGGTATTTGTTGACTGTATGAGTGTGAATTTCCATACCTTGTGTTTTAAAATATTCCAGAAAAATGTAGACCCTAAACTACATATACTTCATCCAGTACCATACCACATACATCATATATGTATTTCATCCAGTGCCCCCAGTTCTGGGTATATTGTCTAAGGAAGAAGATTTTGATAAAAGAGAGAGGGTTAAAAATTCAGTAGCTGTATTCATCAAGGAGGGCTAGGCTGATCCTCTCCTTACAAAGAAACCCAAAATATCAGTGCATTAATGCATCGAATGTTTGAATCTTATTCATGTTGGGTAACCACAATGAAGCAGGGGTAACTTTGCTCCACAAGGATGAAGAAACAATTCAAAACTATTTAGAATATTAGACAATTTATTTATACATATATGAGATCAATTGTGCAAAAAATGAGGCACTAACACACGATATTTTGAGACAATACTCAAATATACCATGTGAGTGTTATGATAAAAAACTAGATTACTCTTTGGAGAAAGGATTAAAAAGAAGTCATAGAAGTATTTAAGGGCTTTCTCAAAGACAGTTTCAGGTGGAATTCTGTGTTATTGTCAATTGCTTATTATCTTATTTCATCAACTTAAATATCTCATTTCTTTGTTTTTGCAGAATATTCTGCAGAATGTGCCCATACTTGTCTTTTACATCAGTTAAATTTATACATTAGACAGAAGGTTTTGGAAGATGTTCAAAAATAACATCTCTGCAAAGTTGCTTTGACAAATAATTAGGTTTGAAATGTGTATTTAAATTTCAGACTGGCAACTGCTGCCTACCAGATTTTTTTTAAGCCAATAAAACACAAGCAAATTGTGTAAGTGACAGATCTAAAAGTTCATAACTTTTGTCATCTAACAGTCTATTGTAGATACAAAAGTCGTTGATGTATATTTAAATGGTGTTAAGTTTTTCAGAACATGGGATTCTCAATTACTTTTCAATCTAAAATTCCACTTTTAAGATAGATATCAACAAGGATTTCCTGAATTTTAATATATGAATTAGATGCTCAAATCCGATAGTAATCCACTAGCCACTTTTATATATACATGGGTAAAATCACAGTATTTCCAGAATCTCTCACCTGGCTTTAGTGCATCTGCATATCAATAGGTGTTTCCAAGGGCTGGAGAGTTTTAGTCCATCCACCCATCAGTAGGTAATTACAAGGGCATGAAAGGGTTTATCTGGACTGGAGAGATTGGGTGGAGCTCTCTCTTTTGCTGCAGCCTGGTCAAGAGAGAGACAGGATGACTGCTTGTAAGAAATAAAGGGTTTCTTAACTTTATTTCTCCCTTTGACTGATTTCGGTTTCAAAGGTATTTTGTACTGGGATTTTCCCCCCAGAGATGCATCATATCAAAAAGAAAATCCAAATAATTGTAGATTCCCAAGTCATCTTTTTTGTCAAACTACCCTTATAAAGGAAGAGTATTTGGGGGAAAAATAGTCTTTTGGAGATGTTATTGACATTATCCCTCAGGCCTTTGAGGTTTGTATATATTTATTCATACAATCTGAAACTCTGGGTTTTGCTGGCATGGATTTGCCCAGCAAACAAAACTGCACCACAAACAATATTACCAGATTCTGTTCTTTTCTTTATTTTATTATTGTTGTTTGAGAAGACCAAAATGTAAAAAAAAAATTGCAAATACTGAGAACATTTCTAAGTTGTTTCTCTCAGTAATCAAATACCGTGTAATTTGATTGAGCTGCAATAATGAAAGGCATAATCAAAGAGCTCAAAGTGAATTGTAAGGAAAGCTATTCTACTGTGGCTTAAGTGGCCAAAGGCAGTGAACTTAGAGTTTGGAAAGACGGATTCAACCTTAGATAATTTGCATAACACCTCTAAGCAACTCCATCTGGAGGGAAGGGTATGGTGCCTCTGTGTCTTCACTATGTGGTAACAGCATCTCTCTTGCAGGCACTGTTAACTACTTAACCCAGATCAGTCCCAACTTGTCCCTTTCTCCAACTTGCTTCAACTGCAGAAATTTCATCTGGTAAGAAACAATGATGAAGCAGAAGAAATTCTACAATACTATCCTAAACTTAATTTAATATATGCAAATAATCATTTGGAGATATGGAAAAACCTCATGAATCAAACATTTAAAAAATGAAGAATAGATTTTTTCTAAAGGAAGAAATGAAGAGTTTATATATTTAGGAAGAAAACTAAAAAAAAAAAAAGATAGGGTAATCTTAGAAATGACGCTTAGGCCATAAAATTTGTAAGGCAAAATGGACTTAAATGATATATAATAAGGGTCACTGAAGAAATACTGTAAAATAACTAGAATAATGAAAATTTGATTTTAAAAAACAGGGGGGGAAATGTCACAATGGAAGTGGTGCCAAAATGGAAAGGCAAAGAAGGAAGGATATTCATACTATTAGTGCCCCTGGGAAAAATACAAAGCTATGGAACAGAATAATATTCAAATGAAGAAAAAAGAAAATTTTCCAAAATGAAAAATCATTTGAATCTAAATATTGAAAGGGCCTATTCAGTAATCCAGAAAAGATCAACTCTGAGACAGCTCCTAGTAAAACTATGAGATTGTAAGATGAAATCTTCAAAGCTTCCAGGCATAAAATTAAAATAACTTACAAGGGCAGAGAAAGAGTAGTGACATGAGTCTTTTCACAAACAACACAGAGAACAAGAGACCCATGGAGCAGCTTCTTCAACAAAACTCAGTAGGAGTCTAAATCAAGGATTTTATATCAGTCTAGTTGTCCTTTAAGAATGAAGGCTTGACAGTTGTACCAGAATATACAATGAGGAAAGGATGGGCTCTTCAAAAATGGTGTTGGGAAAACTGGATATTCATATGCAAAGGAATCTGAAATGGAACTCTTATTTACACCATACACAAAAATGACTTCAAAATTTAGAAGACCTGGATGGTAAAACTTCAAGAAGAAAACATAAGAGCAAAGTGTCACAATACAAATATTGGCCATGATTTCTTGTACATAAAAGCACATACAACAAAAGCAAAAACAGCCAAATGAGACTACATCAAACTAAAAAGCTTCTGTCCAATGTTAGGGAGAAAAATGTTTCCTTTATCCTTCAGGGTTCTTCTACCTGGTCTTCGAATCAAATGGACATGAAGCATATTTTCACCAGAGAAATTAAAATTTAAGTACCTACATATGTAGAATCCACACAAAGAGAAAATTCCAAAGACAGCAAAATGAGGTATATATGTCACTGGGAAGTAAGGGGCGGCAGGGAGTCTGGGACTTCAAAGGGAAGAAAGGCAACTCAGGGGAAGACGACAGAGTAAACATTTGTCTAAACAAATGTTTGCTAGGCCACTGGGAAACAATGAAACAGAGGAATTTTAATAAAGACTTTGCTAAATTCCCCCTTGTCTTCGACCCTTAGTTCACATTAAAATGTAGTTACTTATGGGGACAATTTTCTTCAGAGCAGGTTCTTTACCTAATTCTTTTAGGCAGTTAGGGGAAAAGTCAAAGGTTCATTCTGAGTCTTTTAGGTCTTAATTGTTTTCAGCTCAACATAATCTTCATGCCCAGTGGTACATTTTGGGAAGGCTTGTCCCGTGGCCCCTACAACAACAAAGGAAACAAGGAAATGAAAAGGAAAGCTATAAAATGGGAGGAAAAAAATGCAAACCATGTATCTGATTGGGGGTAATGTCCAAAATATATAAAGAATTTGTACAACTCAAAAGCAAAAAATCAAACGACCTGATTAAACAATGGGCAAAAGACTTGAATACACATTTTTTTCAAAGAAGACATGAAAATAGTCAACAGATGTACTAAAAGGTGTTCAATATTACTATCATCAGGGAAATACACATCAAAACTACAATAAGATATCACCTCCTACATGGTAGGATGCTATTATAAAAACAAAAAACAAAAAACAAAAAGCAAAAAAAAAGTATTGCCAATGGTGTGGAGAAATCAGAATTTTTGTACACTGTTGATGGGTGTAAAATAACTAGAAATGGTACAGCTAGTATAGAAAGCAATATGGAGTTTCCTCAAAAAACTAAATATAGAACTACCAGATGATCCAACAATCATACTTCTGACTATTTATCTAGAAGAACTGAAATCAGGATTCCAAATAGTTATTTGCACTCCATGTCCATTGAAGGAAGTATTATTCACAATAGCCAAGATATGGAAACAGTCTAAATGTCCGCGGATGCATGAATAAATAAAGAAAATCTGGCATATATACACAGTGGAATAAGTATTATTCATCCATAAGAAGAAAGGAAATTTTACCTTGTGAGACAAGGTGTATATACTTTGAGGGCATTAACGCTAAGTGAAATAAGCCAGTTACAGAAGGACAAGTACTGCATGATCCCACTTGTATGATGTGGCTAAAATAGTCAAACTCATAGAAGCAGAAAGCAGAATGGCAGTAACCAGGGGCTGGGGAAGGAGGAAATGGGAAGATGTTCGATGAGTATAAAGTTCCAGTTGTAAAAGATGAGTAACTTCTAGATTATCTGAGGTATAACATTGTGCTTATAGATATCAGTATGGTACCACACACTTAAAAATTTATTGAGGTAGGTCTCATGCTATGTTTTACTATGGCAAAAAATATATTAAAAGGAAGAATCAAGGCTACAGAAAAACAATTTTAAAAATTAGCATACCAAAGTAACATGCTATGACAAAAATAGTAATAATGAATCCAAAAATGGGAGGAGAAGAAATAAGGAAGAAAGAGGAAAAATATAATAACCGATGTTGTATGAGAAATATTGCATGTTAAAGAATGTCATTAAATACTGTTAACTCAGATAGTAAAAAGCAAATACTTCACATTTCACAGAGGAAAAATATAGGAAAAACAATAAAATGCATTGTAAAATATAATGACATAGTTGGGATTGTATATATGCATTATATCAATAAATATGAAGGAGGTTAAATTATCTATTGAAAGAAAAAATTTTTCAATTTGGCCGGCAAAGGAAGACCCAGCTATACATACTATAGGCAAGAGATACACATAAAACAAAACAGCTCAGGAAGACTAAAAAATGCCATTACTTACTCAGTGGGGAAACATTAGAAACATTTCCACTAAGATCAAGAACAAGGCAAGAATGCCCATTATTACTATCATTTTTCAAGATTTTTCTAAAGATGCTGTCCTTCACAGCTAGATAAGAGAACTCTATTAGAGGCATAAGAATCAACAGTGGAAAAGAAAAACGACTTCTGTTTGCTGTTTTATAGGTAAAACTCTAGAGGAAAAAAACTAAACAAAAAATAATTTAATAAGGCAGCAGGATATAAAAATTAACATATAGAAATCAATACAATTCATATGTACAAACAATAAGCAGGAGATGTAAGGGTGGGGTAAACCTTGTTTACAAAATCAAAAGAGAATATCAAACTTAAGATATGTACAAAGCTTATGTAAGGGAAACTTCAAGACACATGAAAAACAAAAACATATGACTTTAGAAAAGTACAGGTGGTTCTTGGATTGGATGTCTCAACATAATAAAGACATTAGTCGTTTATAAATTTAACACAATTCTGATAAAAATACCTGCCATTTGACAAATGCTGAAGTAGTATTTGTTTCAGGAAAAAACAATGGATGTTAGAATTAGCAAGTTAGAATTTATGAGCATCAGGATAGTCAAGTAGTCTCAAAGTATTGGCCAGCAGATATTTATTAATTAGAAAGAAAATTTTGTGACAGTGGTTAAACATGGCAGACACCACAAAGCAATAAAAGGTAGTCGTAGTGAAACATAATGACCTCATATCTTAACACCACATTACTGATGTGCAGAGAAGAGTAGAAGTCACTCTGTGGCATTCGTGCCCAAAGTGCATAATCTGCACTTATTTATAAGGAAATATCAGACAAATAGGAATTTAGAGACATCCCACAGTTACCCAATACTCCACAAAAGTGTCAAGATCATGAAAGACAAAAAGAAACCAGAGAATAGCTGACATTGGAAAAGACTGAGATGGGCAAGTAAATGCAAGGCAGGATCCTTGATAGAAATCTGGGCCAGAAGGGGATATATGTGGGACAGTATTTGAAACATAAAGTATTTAGGTTAGTTGAAAGCACTGTCTCAATGCTAATGTCCTGGCATCACTAATTTAACTCTGGTTCCCTAAGAGTTTAACATTTGGAAAAAGCGGGGTAGGGGAGAGGGAAAAGGGAGGTTTTTGTAACTTTTTTGGTAAGTCTGAAAGTATTTCAAAACAAAAACCTTTGGATATAGCCTTATTTTGAAAAAAAATGTTGGAAGAAAAATACATAGACAAGTATTCTGAGGCTATTACAAATGCATTTGCAACTATGTAAGAATAAGCAGAGACAATAGTGAAATGGAAACAAGCTCAAACACAAATGGAAATTGAGAAGATGATAAAAACGCTATACACAGCAGTGGGAAAAATGATTATTTCATGGTGTTAACAAAAATGCATTTGTTGTTTAGAAAAGACCAAAAGAAGATGAGTCACTACAGGATTTCAACTCACAAAATTAACAAAAATTATGGGAAGTACTTATAAGCATGAGGTGAAGATGGCCATTTGGAGCAGGACGGAAAATGTAAAATGAAAACAGAAAATATGGAAAACAAATAAGAAGTCTAATGAAAAACGACAGGACAAAAAATGAGCAGCCCAACAGAAGATAAATGAGGCTCAAACCTATAAATAGGTATATCCAGAAGAATTAATATGGCAGATAAATTTATGATATGATGTCCAAATACACTCAGTTAAATAAATGCAAATTTAAAAAAAATTTTAGGAATCAAATTGGTCAAGGTTAAAAAAAGATGTATACATCTCAGTGTCGGTTAGATGCTGGGAAACAGGCACTCGCTTACATGTCCAATGGGTTTGTCAACACAGGTGACCATTTTGCATGGCAATTAACATTATCTAGCAGAATTTTTAAAACACAGATTCTTACAACAATTTCCTTGCTAGGAATTTGTAACATTTGTCTACTCTCAACAGTAACCTAAGGATGTTTATTTCCTGAGAACAGAAACTCCCTGAGCAGAGGGATTGTTTCTTCCCTAGAAGAACCTGGCACATACTCAGTGATCAATACTTTTTTGTTGAATCAATGAATCAGTGAATTAATCGGATGCAGCAGCGTTTCCACAGCAAAAGCTAAGAACAAGTGTTGATTGTTCTATGGTACCTCATATGCTGTATTATCATACAGAGGTTTTGTTTTGTATTTTAAGGAGAAAGATCTGTTTGATCTTCCCCATGTTCATTTCAAATGCAGAGCAGTCCATTAACTGTTTATTGCAAAGCTTTATTCAATAGTGTGCCATCAATTACAAATTTTATTTTCTTTTTATTGCACCTTCAACCTATAATGTGGGCTGTGGCTTCCCCAGTCTCTGAATAAAATTGGAAGACCTCTTCCTAACTTCTCCTTTCATTCACAGATAATAAAAAGCCCTCAGGTCATTTTCAGACAAGCGACACTGTCGATTCTGAATTAAAATCCCCAGTCCAAAATCACAGTGATCTAATTACTCAGTTTTTCCATTTGCAACTCCCTATCTGCCTCAGCCAGCTTCATCCTTGCGGACCTGCAGCTGGCAGGGCGGGCCCCCGGGAGGGACAGCGGGCATACTTCCTCTCTCCAAGGCTCCAAAGAGCTCACCTTCCTGTGTCCTTATCTCCCCTAAAGGGCCTGGGACTTCCTCTGCGTTGGATGGGAGGAGGGAGAGGGGCGGGTTGTGCCCTCTGAACAGCAGGAGCCCGGCTGATCTGATTTCCTTCTTTCTCCACTTCGTGGACGCCCTCTGTGCTCCAACTGGCCGAGGCCCAGAACAAGCACCCCGCAGAGCATCAGGCTACCGCCCCCCTGCAAATGGTCAGCTCCTGGGATAGCTCTTCCCGCGGCCCCACACCGGGAAACACTTACTTCTTCCCACCTTCACCTGCGGGTCCAAAAGGGTCAATGACTCCTTCCTCCTTGTCATGGAAAAGGCACTAATGAGATGTCTCACAGAATTAAATCTTCACATCTAGAGTAAAGTGCAAGAATGAAGTTTATTGGGGACATCTGAATAATCTGACATTAAAAGTGATATAATTCTTGATGTGTTACTGAAATGTCTCCTTCAGATTCTTCCTAAGCTATTTTTCTTTTCAGGCTCAGTTGGGTTAAAATAATTGTTAAATATAAGATGTTCAGCCAATATTGGCAATTTTAATTCAGGCATTTGAAGCAATAGTCCATATAATTAAAAAAAAAGAAAGAAATCTGAAGTAATGCTGTATATTTAACTGTCAATGTATTTTAATTCTAAAATACATATGTTGCTCTTAAAATTAATAAATATCATGCTGTATATAATTTTATATTTCTATATATGGTATTTTAATATGGATCTTATAAAAGTAAACATAAAGCAACCAGACATTAAAATCTGGTATCATGGATATAGTTACAGAAAGGAAGTGTAGGATAGTATATGTTTGAAAAAGTCTATTTTCAGCAAAACTGCAATAACAAACCAAAAAATGTGTCTGAAACTCTCCCTTCTGGACAATCCCAGCCTAGGCATCAATTTTCTGATAGATTGTGTGAGTTCACTAGCAATAAGGGTTTAAGACTAAGTAGAAATTTTTAGTTCTATTAATTGTTTTTTCACTTGTAGAATATTCTTAGCAACTGAGTGACACAGATTCAATTAATTAGTGAAAGGACTTATTGAATTTAACAGCATAAAAACGCAGCATACCTAAAGTAAAATATTTAGCCAGAGTCAAAATATAAACAACATTAACTTAAGCAATTTATAAGTAATTTTAAAGTTCATTTATAATTTTTCCATAATTTCCCAAATGTGTGCAGTGAATAGCAACTATTTTATTCTAAGGAAAACATTTTCAAGGATTTATTTGGTACCGATATATGAGGAAGAAAGAGGTGGGCACAAGATGAAAACACATGCACCTTAAAGAAAACAATGTTCCTAGACCAGAACAGCAAAGTCATTCCAAAGTATTTTCCTCATAGGATGTTACTATTGATTTAAAACTAACTTTTAATTTTAACTGGTTCTAGAGTTTTAATGTAAACGTGCTTCCTACATAAATGCCATATAGAATTCCTATTTCTGGCAATGTGGCAGATAACATATCCAGAATCCCTTTCCTGAAATGTTGTGGGACACAGTCAAAACTGATGTTAACTGCACAGGTAAGAAAGGAGAAAAAACTGTCACGGGCCAGAAGTGCACAGGGAACTGGACACAAGAAACGGACCTGGGACCTGAGGGTGATGGTGCCTCCATCCTGTGATTTTGCGGCAGGCTGAGTTTGTCCTCCTTGGTTCTTGGCCCCACCTCAACAAAGAACTGAAAGGCAGAGACACACTAGCAAAGCAGAACAAAAGTTTTATTTGAATACACTCCAAGGAGGGAAGGGCCAGAGTCAAAGTAGGCAAGGGCATGGAACTTCTAGGGGAGGGTCTAGTCATCCTGACCTACCTGGGGGGCGCCTGTTTGATTAACAGAGTGAGGTCTTTGATTGACAGCCCTAGTTAGACACCCATTCCTCTTGGTGCTAGTCTTTTCCCAAAGAAGGAAAGCCCACAGGGTTGGGAGGAAACCAAACCTCTATTTTATTTTAATGAGATTATGATGAGGGGAGGTTTGGGATGTTCTTAAGCTTTGTTCAATTGTACCTGCGTTGGGACCCCATTGGGACCAATTTGGCCTGGTCCCAACCCGCAAGGAAGTTATCTCTCTGCAAAGCCTTTGTTGTCTTCAAGTGGGACCCCCTAACTGGGCATTTTTTACTTGACTTTTATCTTCCCCTTCCCTGGCGGCTCAGGTCTATCTTTCTACGTAACAATTTCCTAATTAAAAGGCTGGAGTCCACTTGCTTCAGAATGCAGTTGACATCCTGCAGCATGCAAAATAAGGCCTTTCAGCTGTGCCCCTGCATTGAATTGGCTCTCTTAAGGAACCACACCCACAGTGAAAGGATGGGTTGCAGGAAGAAAAAGGAGTCAAGCTTTCAGAAAGGGAGATAGGACAGTTTTCTAATTTGAAGTAGAAAAATAAAATGTCCTCTCTGAGACTTCCTTACCCTATGCACTGTTATCACATCAATTTAAATTCCTGATGCAGGGTGGCAATACCCCTGGGTACTTGGAGAACCAAACAAGTCCCTAACAACAACCAATAGGACAATATCTAGATATTTGAAAATACCCATGCACCGTAACTCAGATTCTAGCCATTGGCATATCCTAAGAAATGCCTCAAGCATGTAAACAAGTGACATGTATACAAATGCTCTTAACACCATTGGTTGTCTTTGAAAAACATCAGAAACAATATTAATGCTCATCACAGTCACATAGGTAATGAATTATGATATATTCTTGCAAAATAATAACATACACTGAAAATTAATATATTACAGCCACATGCACTCACATTAACAAATATAATTTTGGAGGAAGACAAGGTAGGATACAGAAAAAAATCTTTTTGTAAAGCTTTAAAATAGAAATGTACGTATGGACAACTAATGCCAAATAAAAGAATTGGTTATTTGTAGGGAGACAGAAGGGTTTCAGCTATGCTTTAATGTTCATTTCTTAAGTTGGGCCTTAATTATTTCATACTATAACTCAACATATGATCATACAGCCTACATAAAATTAAACTGTAACCACTTTACCACTTCCTTCTAAATATTCAGAATACATGCAAGAACTTAAAATTACTTGAAACAGATAACCTTGAGTTGTCACTTTATCATCAGATAAAAAAATGTTTTGAAGTTGCCCTAACTTTGATTATTATTTTTTTTCCTAATAAGAAATAATGATCTCTTTTTCTGTGGACATTCAGGTATTACAATAGTTAAGTGATTTCACAGTAAATAGTATTGGTTATTACTAAAATCAGACTCTACTCCAGCTAGCTGGAAAAATAAATAAAATACAGCATGATTTTGACAATTTTAAAATAAAAAGTTATGCATTCCTGGAAACAAATAGCAGATTATAAATTATGCCACTTATGTAAGCAAAATGATACATGGGTATAATTTTTATTAAATTAATATTAACATCTATATGTTATATCGATTATTTACCCACTGGCTAAATTTTAAGTTTAAAGTAACATAAGAGAGAAAAATCTAAAAGATATTAATTAAATGATATAATATTCTGCTAAAAATTGTTCATGGTTTTCAGCCAAACATGGTGAATATAAAGGTGTGTTTCTGAAATCAATAAAACACCAATAGAATGATGGTATTTAGTTCTAAAAAACAATTTAGCAATATATTTGATCAGATAGTACACAAATTAGTAAATCATTGACTCACTTTTAAATAAATATGTGACACTTTTTTAGATTAGTAGAGACAGAGAGAGGAGACTCAATTTATGTTATAAATTATCATGGATTTACTGTTACATGTTATTTAATACAGCTTATTTTCCATTTCAAATAATTTCAAAAATGCTTTACAAATTTTTGTTAATATGCTTACTCTTATCTTTTGCAATAGGATATTTATTATTCCAAATGTATTCATGTAACATTTATAATATCCTACTTAAAACAGTTCATTAAGCCAAGACCTCTCCTTTTTCTGGGCTGCATTCATACACCCTAATGTTAAGTGTCTGAAGATAATGAAGAGCAGTTGGATAGAATATTCTTTGTCTAAGTCTTTTTTTCCTAACAAAGTAGGTGTAGGCATATTAATATTAGCTGAGTTTATATGCAGGACAAAGGCATTAAACAAAACATGGAAATAGACTTCACCATGATAAATAAGATGCTCTAAAATGAAAACCTAACACAGTAACGAATATTATTTATTAAGTTAGATAACATACTCCATGAAGTAGAAAGTAAGTATAAGGAGAAGGTAACATAAAGAGGTAAGAAACTTTCTATCATTTATATTAGCCCAGATTATGAGAAAAAACAAATAAACCATATAAAATAATAAACTGGGAAAATCTAATTGATGTGTTTATATTAACTACTCTATTTGTATTCATTTGTACAACTTCCTAGCAATTACCCATGAAACATTTAAAAAACTTACCATTTATTAAGCCAAAAGCAAAATTCCATTGTATTCTTAAATAAAGCAGGAAACTAAGAAAAATATTAAAATTGAATTACTGTTTTATAAATCACCATTTAGAATTTTTTTCATGATAATTAAGGAACTCTAAGGCCAAAGGGAAATCAAGCCACATTTTCATAATATACAGAAAGTAATTATGAGTATAAATTATTTTATTAATAATAAATCCCTCAAGAAAGGTGGGAAAATTACTTGGAAATACTCAACACACACATATGATAAGTTGCAAACTAAGAACTGCCTTACAATTGTAAGTGTATTCATATAAAAATCTATAGCCGACACCAGACTTAATGGTAAAAGGTTTGAAGCATTCAATTTAAAGTTAAGGACAAAACAAAGGTAACCACTCTGGTCAAAAGTATTACCAAAAAATATAGTAAAGACTATCCTGTATAATAAAAAAAAATGATAAAATATTTAGGATTGGAAAGAAAAACTTTCATTGCTAGAAGAAAATATGTTTGTTTAGAAGAATATTAGAGACAAAATGAACCATAAATTTCAACAATGTTGCTGGTTACAAGATCAATAGGTAAAAATAGGTAGCTTTTGATGAAACACCTGTAACAGCTGGAAAATTTACTTAAAAAAATAAAAATTCCATTCCAAAAGCACATAAAATAGAAAAGTAAGTGTAAATCTTAACAAGTGATGTATAAAACTTACATGGAAGAAATTATGAAGTCCAGATATAAAGAAAGATGACTATAACTTCAAGTTTATACTATTTTCTTATGTGCTTTTAGAATTAGAAAAGTCTATTTAAAAATCACACTGCGAATTCGTTCACCATGTAAGAACTTGTTCGTTATGCTTCAGAAGATTGGAGACTGACGAGAATTAGGCTTGAGATGGATTAATGATTGTGCATTGAGCATTGACCCCCCTATACAGAATTTTATTGTTGTTAACAACCATTTGATCAGTACATATGAGAGATGCCCTCTCAAAAAAAAAAATGACACTGCGTGCCTTGAGCTAGTTTTTAGGTATCCGTGCTAGTATGGAAACATTTAAAATGTGCCGATTGCTCTTAGAAAAGTCAAGGATGTGCTAAGATTGAAAAAAGTAGTGCTCTGGAGACAAGTTAGAGAATATATTTTCTAATATATACTTAATAAATAGCTTTAAATAGGAAACATCTTATTTAATCGAACAGTGGCATGGCTAAAGGACTTTGAAAGCAGCCCAAAGGCTCTGCAAAATGTCTTCTACTGACAGGAAACCCCACTGGCCCTAATGTCAGTTCCCAACAGGCTCTATTCCAGAATAGTCCCAGAACAGACTATTATCTCTTGTGATATCAGGCTTATTTCTAGCATTCAAGTAGAGTCGCTACAATTTTGCCCTTCTTCATTTTAAAAGTTTTTCTTTTCTTTTATTTTCTTTGCTCTTCCTTTGTCTTTTTTCTTTTTTCTCACCAAGTTCCAAAACCAGGTGGGCAGTCTGTTGCTCTGTGGAGCTTCACAGCCTTCTCTGGTCTCCAAATTGAATCCCACACTTAGAAAGCAAAACTTCACCAGTCAAAGTACCTAGGCTTTAGAGACCATTTGAAGAGGTTTTTTAAAACTATTGGATTAAAATCACAGGGTTCAAAGGTTGCAACTTTAAAGGGGCCAGTCCTTTGGATGGATCATGTCATTCCAGGTCAGTAATATGTTTGAAGTGCTTCCTCTTGGAAGCAAGTAAGAAATTCTCCATCTTTGCTGAGTGTAAATTGTAAATACATTATTTTAGAGATGCCATTAATTTTTAAAATTTAGTTATTCATATAAAAATTTATTTGTTTGCATTTCATTGAAACCAAGGTGTGCTTATTTGCTGCAGGAAGAAGTCATGTACCTGGCATACAGAACTGTGATATTCTTAGTCCAAAAGTCAACTTCAACTAAAATAACCATAGAATTAAATATCTAAAATAAAGCCAAGATTTCCAAGATTGCCATCCATATTCATTTTGTGCCTCTGGATGATTTAAATATTTAGAGCATCAGGTTCAGCTAAAAGAAAGCTTTGGAGATGATGGAGGACAAATAAAATCCCACAAATCTAACCCACCAGCAGGATTTACGAAGGTCTACAAACCAGTCACCTTGGGGATCTCTCCTGAGAGACTTCTTCCTCAATTCCTGCTTTCACTTTTAAAATTTCTCATCCAAACGTGCTACAGACAAATGGATACTCTAGTTGACTGACTAATCATAAACAGTAAAGAACAAAAGAAACTGAAATAAATCAATTATAAAGAAAAAAACAACATTCATTTATCTGTGCTTTTAGACCAGTGATGCCTCCAGTTTTCAATAGTCCATTAAAAGTTTTGGTGAAAATCAGGAACTCTCACTGGAAATGGGGTTTTTACAATTTTACGTATTTACAATTCTAACAATCACTGCTGATTTTGGACCAAAACACAATGTAAACTAGAAAATAAAGTTTGTACGTACATTTAGTCACATGCAAATATGATGTAGCTTTTTATGGCAAGAGATCATGAAAATGTAATGTGTGGTAAGGTAGGATATTTTAAAATTATTTCAAAACAATTTTGAATCCCCTAAAAATAATAGTCATTTATAATTACAGTGATTTTCTTGTTTCTAAAAGAGAGGAATTCACTTTTCATTACTCTCGTATCTATATTTTTTGAGCAAAGTGGTCTTTCAAATACTCTTTCAAAAAGTGTTCAGAATGGTGAATATTCAAGAGTTTGGATGATGGACTTTAATATTTGCATAAGTGATTTTAAGACTCCTTTGTCATCTTGCCCTGCTAATGTTTTAATGTGCTTCCACCCTTAATATATTGATGCCAATTTGTACAAGAGTTCACTAACTACAAATACTTTTGCTCAAAAAATTTACAAATGATATAATGGCATTGCTAATTCTTTTGATGTTCAGTTTTCCTAATCACGTGAATTATTTTAATTGAATTAGAATTGATGTAGGACATATTAGCTTCAGGTGTATAGTATAATGATTCAATATTTGTGTATACATTGTGAAATGATGACCAGAAGAAGTCAAGTTAACATCTGTCATCACACATACATACTTATTTTTGTTCTTCTGATGAGAACTTTTAAGATTTACTCTCAGCAACTTTCAAATATGCAATACATTATTCAGTATTCTTACCATGCTGTACACTACAATCCCATGGCTTATTTATTTTATAACTGGAAGCTTAAACCTTTTAACTCCATTCACATATTTTTCCCACCCACCCCCAGCCACTGGTAACTACCAATCTGTTCTCTATCCATAAACTCAGTTATTTGTTTCCTTGTTTTAGAGTGTTTTGTTTGTTTTTAGATTCCACATGTAAGTGAAATCACATGATATTTGTCTTTGTCTGACTAATTTCACTTAGCATATGCCTTCAAAGTCCATTCATGTTGTGACATGACAATATTTCATTCTTTCTTATGGTCGAGTAATATTCCATTACATATATGTACCACATCTTTTTTTCCATTCATCCTTCGATGGATGCTAAGGTTGTTTCCATGTCTTAGTCATTGTAAATAATTTTGCAATGAACATAAGGATGCCTATGTCTTTTTGAGTTAGTGTTTGCTTTCTTTGGACAAATACCCAAAAGTTGAGTTAGTGGGTCATATAGTATTTCTATTTTTAATTTTTTCAGGAACCTCCATATTGTTTTCCACAGGGGCTGCACCAGTTTACATTCCCAATAATAATGCATCAGAGTGCCTTTCTTCACATCCTTATGTTAGTTATTTCTTGTCTTTTTGATCATGGCCATTCTAACAGATGTGAGGTAATATCTTGTGTTTTTGATAGCATTTCCCTAATGATCACCAATGTTGAGTTCCTTTTCATGTACCTATTGGCTATCTGTATATCTTGTCTGGAAAAATGTCTATTTCAGATCTTGAATATTATTTGTGCAGCTATCTTAAGTAAAACAACTTCTTAAGTAATCTTCTTTCACAAATAATCTGAAAATAGTGAGAGCTAAATGCTCGCAGAACATGCACGCTTTACAAATAGTTCTGGCCAATTTGTATTTACTGGTGTTATAGTTCCTCTGGTTTGATATTTAATTTAGAGACAGTTTGGTTTTCTCCATGCAAGAAAGAAATAAACAATATTCTCTTGAGATAAGATGACATCTATGATATATCTTATTCTATTTGTTACGTGTGACCTATTTATGCAGCTGAAAGAAAACATTCTAGGATATTTTTATGAATCATAGATCTGTTTTTTTTATTAGTTTTATTTTGGTATCAATCTATAATTACATGAAGGACATTATGATTACTAGGCTTCCCCCTTCACCAAGTCTCACCCACATACCCGTTCACAGTCACTGTCCATCAACATAGTAAGATGCTGTAAAATCACTACTTGTCTTCTCTGTGTTGCACAGCCCTCCCTGTGCCACCCCCCACACACTATACATGTTAATCTTAATGCCCCTTTCTTTTTTCCCGCCCTTATCCCTCCCTTTCTACCCGTCCTCCCCAGTCCCTTTCCCTTTGGTAACTGTTAGTGCATTCTTGGGTTCTGTGCTTCTGCTGCTGTTTTGTTCCTTCAGTTTTCTTTTGTTCTTATACTCCACATATGAGTGAAATCATTTGGTACTTGTCTTTCTCCACTTGGCTTATTTCACTGAGCATAATACCCTCTAGCTCCATCCATGTTGTTGCAAATGGTAGGATCTGTTTTTTCTTATAGCTGAGTAATATTCCATTGTGTATATGAGCCACATCTTCTTTATTCATTCATCTACTGATGAACATTTAACTTGCTTCCATATCTTGGCTATTATAAACAGTGCAGAGATAAACAGAGGGGTACATCTGTCTTTTTCAAACTGGAGTGCTGCATTCTTAGGGTAAATTCCTAGAAGTGGAATTCCTGGGTCAAATGGTATTTCTATTTTGAGCATTTTGAGGAACCTCCATACTGCTTTCCACAATGGTTGAACTAATTTACATTCCCACCAGCAGTGTAGGAGGGTTCCCCTTTCTCCACAACCTCGCCAACATTTGTTGTTGTTTGTCTTTTGGATGGCAGCCATCCTTACTTGTGTGAGATGATATCTCATTGTGGTTTTAATTTGAATTTCTCTGATGACAAGCAATGTGGAGCATCTTTGCATGTGTCTGTTGGCCATCTGAATTTCTTCTTTAGAGAACTGTCTATTCAGCTCCTCTGCCCATTTTTTAATTGGATTATTTGCTTTTTCTTTGTTGAGGTATGTGAGCTCTTTATATATTTTGGATGTCAACCCTTTATTGGATCTGTCATTTATGAATATATTCTCCCATACTGTAGGATACCTTTTTGTTCTATTAATGGTGTCCTCTGCTGCACAGAAGCTTTTCAGCTTGATATTGTCCCATTTGTTCATTTTTGCTTTTGTTTCCCTTGCCCGGGGAGATAAGTTCAAGGAGAGGTCACTCATGTTTCTGTCTAACAGATTTTTGCCTATTTTTTTCCTAAGACTTTTATGCTTTCACGATTTACATTCAAGTCTTTGATCTCTTTCAAATTTACTTTAGTGTACGGGTTAAACAGTGATCCAGTTTCATTCTCTTACATGTAGCTGTCCAGTTTTGCCAGCACCATCTGTTGAAGAGACTGTCATTTCCCCATTGTATGTCTATGGCCCCTTTATCGAATATTAGTTGACCATATATGTTTGGGTTAATGTTTGGAGTCTCTATTGTGTTCCATTGGTCTGTGGCTCTGTTCTTGTGCCAGTACCAAATGGTCTTGATTACTGTGGCTTTGTAGTAAAGCTTGAAGTTGGGGAGTGAGTTCCCCCCAGTTTATTCTTCCTTCTCAGGATTGTTTTAACTATTCGGGGTCTTTGGTGTTTCCATATGAATTTTTGAACTATTTGTTCCAGTTCATTGAAGAATGCTGTTGGTAGTTTGATAGGGATTGCATGGAATCTGTATATTGCTTTGGGCAGGATGGCCATTTTGATTATATTAATTCTTCCTAGCCAGGATCATGGGATGAGTTTCCATTTGTTAGTGACCTCTTTAATTTCTCTTAAGAGTGTCTTATAGCGGTGGAGCCAGGATGGCATCGTGAGTAGAGCAGTGGAAATCTCCTCCCAAAACCACATATATCTACGAAAATATAACAAAGACAACTCTTCCTAAAATAGAGACCAGAGGACACAGGACAACATCCAGACCACATTCACATCAGCGAGAACCCAGCACCTCACGAAGGGGATAAAATACAAGCCCCGGCCCGGTGGGACCTGAGCACCCCTCCCCCCAGACCCTGGTGGGTGGAGAGGAGACAGCAGGGAGGGAGAGAGAGCCCAGGACAGCTGAACACACAGACCCAAGATTCTGGACCAGAGCGCAGAAACAGTGCATGTGTGGGGACCTGGATACTAGGGAAACAGGGCGGCAGGACTGGTGAGCGGGTGGCTGAGGATGACGCCGGAGAACAAAGAAACAGGAGCGGTTTTTTTTTTTTTTTTGCGAGTGCTTTTTGGAAGCCTTAAAGGGACAGGGACCCCAATACTAGGGAAACAGGGCAGCAACACCAGTGAGTGGGTGCCTGAGACCGGTGCCTGAGGACAAAGAAAATTGTGCGTTTTTCCCTTTTTATTTGGCGAGTGTTTTTGGAAGCCTTAAAGGGACAGGGACCCCAATACTAGGGAAACAGGGCAGCAAGACTGGTGAGCGGGTGGCTGAGACCGGCACCTGAGGGCAAAGAAAATCGCACGTATTTCCCTTTTTTTTTGGCAAGTGCTTTTTGGAAGCCTTAAAGGGACAGGGACCCCAATACTAGGGAAAAAAGGGCATCAAGACTGGTGAGAGGATGCCTGAGGACAAAGAAAATCACATGCTTTTCCCTTTTTTTAAAAAAAATTATTTTAATTTTTTTTTTCTCCATTGTTGCTATTGTTGTTTTGGTTTGGAGAGTGCTTTTTGGAAGTCTTAAAGGGGCAGGACAGGACACTTAGCCCAGAGGAAGGGAATCTGGGGATCTCTGGGCACTCTAACCCCCTGGGTAAAAGGGAGAAGAGACGCCCCTTATGGAGATAAATAGCCTCCCAGCCGCTCCCTCTCCAACAGGGGTCCACCAATTTGGAGGAGCATACCCAGCCAGGCCACACGCACAGCAACAGCAGAGATAAACTCCAAACCAACCTGGCAGTTGGCTGAAGCCCTGTCTGCACACAGCTGCCAAGCATAAGCAACTAGAGGTTGTCATTCTCCCAGGAGAGGAAGGCCACAAGCGAACAAGAAGGAAAGCTCTTCCAGCTGTCACTCGTACCAGCACTGCAAACTATCTCATTACCATGAAAAGGCAAAACTACAGGCAGACAAAGATCACAGAGACAACACCTGAGAAGGAGACAGACCTAACCAGGCTTACTGAAAAAAAATTCAAAATAAAAATCATGAACACGCTGACAGAGATGCAGAGAAAAATGCAAGAGCAATGGGATGAAGTCTGGAGGGAGATCACAGATGTCAGGAAGGAGATCACAGAAGTGAAACAAACCCTGGAAGGATTTATAAGCAGAATGGATAAGATGCAAGAGGCCATTGAAGGAATAGAAAGCAGAGAATAGGAACGTATAGAAGCTGACATAGAGAGAGATAAAAGGATCTCCAGGAATGAAACAACACTAAGAGAACTATGTGACCAAGCAAAAAGGAATAATATTCGTATTATAGGGGTACCAGAAGAAGAAGAAAGAGGAAAAGGGATGGAAAGTCTCTTTGAAGAAATAATTGCTGTAAACTTCCCCAAACTGCGGGAGGAAATAATCGAACAGATCATGGAAATACACAAAATCCCCAACAGAAAGGATGCAAGGAGGACAACACCAAGACACATAATAATTAAAATGGCAAGGATCAAGGACAAGGAAAGAGTTTTAAAGGCAGCTACAGAGAAAAAGGTCACCTATAAAGGAAAACCCATCAGGCTAACATCAGACTTCTTGATAGAAACCCTACAGGCCAGAAGAGAATGGCATGATATATTTAATGCAATGAAACAGAAGGGCCTTGAACCAAGGATACTGTGTCCAGCACGAGTATCATTTAAATATGATGGTGGGATTAAACAATTCCCAGACATGCAAAAGCTGAGGGAATTTGCTTCCCACAAACCACCTCTACAGGGCATCTTACAGGGACTGCTCTAGATGGGAGCACTCCTAAAAAGAGCACAGAACAAAACACACAACATATGAAGAATGGAGAAGGAGGAATAAGAAGGGAGAGAAGAAAAGAATCTCCAGACAGTGTATATAACAGCTCAATAAGCAAGCTAAGTTAGGCAGTAATATACTAAAGAAGCTAACCTTGAATCTTTGGTAACCATGAATATAAAGCCTGCAATGGCAATAAGTACATATCTCTAAATAGTCACCCTAAATGTAAATGCACTTAATGCACCAATCAAAAGACACAGCGTAATAGAATGGATAAAAAAGCAAGACCCATCTATATGCTGCTTACAAGAAACTCACCTCAAGCCCAAAGACAGGCACTGACTAAAAGTCAAGGGATGGAAAAATATATTTCAGGCAAACAACAGTAAAAAGAAAGCAGGGGTTGCAGTACTAATAACAGACAAAATAGACTTCAAAACAAAGAAAGTACCAAGTGATAAAGAAGGACACTACATAATGATAAAGGGCTCAGTCGAACAAGAGGATATACCCATTCTAAAAATATATGCACCCAACACAGGAGCACCAGCATTTGTGGAAAGAAATACCCACAGCACTAAAGGAGGTATTAGACTGCAATGCATTCATTTCAGGAGACTTCAACACACCACTCACCCCAAAGGACAGATCTACCGGGCAGAAAATAAGTAAGGACACACAAGCACTGAACAACACACTAGAACAGATGCACCTAATAGACATCTATAGAACTCTACATCCAAAAGCAACAGGATATACATTCTTCTCAAGTGCACATGGAACATTCTCCAGAATTGACCACATACTAGCTCACAAAAAGAGCCTCAGTAAATTCCAAAATATTGAAATTCTACCAACCAATTTTTCAGACCACAAAGGTACAAAACTAGAAATAAATTGTACAAAGAAAACAAAAAGGCTCAAAAACACATGGAGGCTTAACAACATGCTTCTAAATAATCAATGGATCAATGAACAAATCAAAATAGAGATCAAGGAATATATAGAAACAAATGACAACAACAACACAAAGACCCAACTTCTGTGGGATGCAGCAAAAGCAGTCTTAAGAGGAAAGTATATAGCGACCCAAGCACACTTGAAGAAGGAAGAACAATCCCAAATGAATGGTCTAAAGTCACAATTATTGAAATTGGAAAAAGAAGAACAAATGAGGCCTAAGGTCAGCAGAAGGAGGAACATAATAAAGATCAGAGAAGAAATATATAAAATTGAGAAGAATTAAACAATAGCAAATAATCAATGAAACCAAGAGCTGGTTCTTTGAGAAAATAAACAAAATAGATAAGCCCCTAGCCAGACATATTAAGCAGAAAAGAGAATCAACACACTTCAACAGAATCAGAAACAAGAAAGGAAAAATCACGATGGACCTCACAGAAATACAAAGAATTATTAGAGAGTACTATGAAAACCTATATGCCAACAAGCTGGAAAACCTAGAAGAAATGGACAACTTCCTAGAAAAATACAATATCCCAAGAATGACCAAGGAAGAAACACAAAAGTTAAACAAGCCAATTACAAGCAAAGAAATTAAAACAGTAATCAAAAAACTACCCAGGAACAAAACCCCGAGGCTGGACGGATTTACCTCAGAATTTTATCAGACACACAGAGAAGACATAATACCCATTCTCCTTAAAGTTTTCCAAAAAATAGAAGAGGAGGAAAAACTCCCAAACTCATTCTTTGAAGCCAACATCACCCTAATACCAAAACCAGGCAAAGACCACACCAAAAAAGAAAATTACAGACAAATATCCCTGATGAATGTAGATGCAAAAATACTCAGTAAAATATTAGCAAACAGAATTGAACAGTATATCAAAAGGATCATACACCATGACCAAGTGAGATTCATCCCAGGGATGCAAGGATGGTACAACATTTGAAAATCCATCAACATCATCCAACATATCAACAAGAAGAAAGACAAAAACCACATGATCATCTCCATAGATGCTGAAAAAGCATTTGACAAAATGCAACATCCATTCATGATAAAAACTCTCAGCAAAATGGGAATAGAGGGCAAGTACCTCAACATACTAAAGGCCATATATGATAAACCCACAGCCAACATTATACTGAAGAGTGAGAAGCTGAAAGCATTTCCTCTGAGATCGGGAACCAGGTAGGGATGCCCACTCTCCCCACTGTTATTTAACATAGTACTGGAGGTCCCAGCCACGACAAAACAAAGAAATACAAGGAATCCAGATTGGTAAAGAAGAAGTTAAACTATCACTATTTGCAGATGATATGATACTGTACATAAAAAACCCTAAAGACTCCACTCCAAAACTACTAGAACTGATATTGGAATACAGCAAAGTTGCAGGATACAAAATTAACACACAGAAATCTGTAGCTTTCCTATACAC